>NC_135233.1:293873339-294557839 GCF_051348905.1 Ranitomeya variabilis | reverse complement strand
CATCTGTATCTGTATCCTGTTCGATTGTTTATATTTATAACATTACATTCTTATGTAAGGGGGAACATTTTTGAGCTTACATACATGCACTGGATAGAGAGTTCTTGTGTTTCTCACACCAGAGGTACCTATTTTTATCATTTATTATTTATATTTGTTATGTTCTTCATGTGCAAATAAAAACTGTATTTATATATACTTTCTTCTAATTGTCACTGCTCACCTGGCATTTTTACATATTAGTATTGTGGCATCCTATTGGATAAACACCAATTTTCTATTGATTCATTATGTAGGGAATACATTTTGTGCACTCATTTTTAGCTATTTTGCTGATATTACTATTAAATGTAAATGCTAGATATTAAATGTAAAGAAAAATGAACTTGTCTGTTTTTACAGTTTCTGTAAGACCACAAAGGATCACTAAAATACATTTAGAAGTGTGTTGATCTTTCTATAGGAGTTACTTTTATATAGGAAACAAGAAGTATCGTTTCTCTTTCCGGAGAGTGGCATGTTAAGCATGTCGAGGTGAGGAGACTTAAAGCCACAATGCTCCTCTGGGAAATATGCAAATTGTCTCTTCAGAGAGGAAGAGGACTAGAACTCTAGTGCCACCTATTGGAAGTAGCAATCCTAACAGTCAGTGTCGACCCTTTAACGAGCCTTGTCACATGACTTAGGATAAAAGCCAAACCAGAATCTCAATTGAAAAACTAATGAAGCTCAGACCAAACTTGGATGAAAGGCGGATAGTACTGATAAAATGTACTGACCCTTTAAACAAAATCTCTGATGAAACCAAGGCTGCGTTTTTCATGTGAAAAAGAAATGGCATCTGAATGAGTCCTAAGATGACAGTTCTATGTCACCCAGTGCTGTAATTCCTATCCCTACTGAACTGAACCTAAACCACGTATACATTCACGATGGCAAGTTTAAGGATTTTCATCATATAAATTGAGATAATTGTTTCTTAGAGTGTATTCAACTCTAAGGTAATATGGGAGCATCGATGCAAGGCATATATATGAAAAAGTTTTTTTCAACATACAGTACAGACCAAAAGTTTGGACACACCTTCTCATTTAAAGATTTTTCTGTATTTTCATGACTATGAAAATTGTACATTCACACTGAAGGCATCAAAACTGTGAATTAACACATGTGGAGTTGTATACTTAGCAAAAAAGTGTGAAACAACTGAAATTATGTCTTATATTCTAGGGTCTTCAAAGTAGCCACCTTTTGCTTTGATGACTGCTTTGCACACTCTTGGCATTCTCTTGATGAGCTTCAAGAGGTAGTCACTGGGAATGGTCTTCCAACAATCTTGAAGGAGTTCCCAGAGATTCTTAGCCACTTGTTGGCCCTTTTGCCTTCACTCTGGGGTCCAGCTCACCCGAAACCATCTCGATTGGGTTCAGGTATGATGACTGTGGAGGCCAGGTCATCTGGCGTAGCACCCCATCATTCTCCTTCTTGGTCAAATAGTCCTTGCACAGCCTGGAGGTGTGTTTGGGGTCATTGTCCTGTTGAAAAATAAATGATGGTCCAACTAAACGCAAACCAGATGGAAAAGCATGCCTCTGTTAGGGCTAGCGGAACGCACCGAGTAAAAATAGATGTTTATTATAAATGGTGCATTTGCAGCCTGGGGTCCACCGTGCAGGAGAACCTGCTGCTAGTGAATGGTGGCACTGTTTGGCGGTATAGACTAGCTCTGTTACCTCACAGAGCAGCCATGAGAGGAAAGCACTGCGCCCTGTTAGCCTCACAGGAGTGCAAGCTTGCTGCCGAACTGATAGCAGTCAGTGGTTATGCACACACACAATCTCCTCACCGGAGAAGCCAGTTTTCTAGGGGCTTATTTCAGCTGGGTCCCTGAATACAAACACACAATCTCCTCATCAGAGAAGCCGGTATTCTAGGGGCTTATTTCAGCCAGGTCCCTGAACACATTCATGCATAACCATACTGGCGCAAAGCACATATTTGAATTGATACTAGCGCATGGCTGTGCGGCCATGCGAGCCTTTTAAAGCTGAAGCACGAACAAGACCTTCCTAGAAGGACCAATGAGAAGCTGCCACAAAGCCTGAGCACCTTCAGGACCTTCCAGGAGAACCAATGGCCTTTGCTGCAGTATCTAAGCATGTGACCCTCGATCTCCAATGAGAGATCTTACCCTGGGCATGCTCAGAAGGAGAAAAGTGGGACTTAGTCCCAAAAGCGTCTGCTCACCGCTGCCCAGCACTGGCTTCAATGGCAGAAGCTGGAAAAGCAGCAGTAACCCTTTGCACAGAGTCAGACTGGGCGAGACGCTGGGACCGACGTTTCCGCTGAGCAGACTCCACTGCAGCAGGAGAAGAATGGGAGACCGCAGTGGAGATGGACTGAGATCCCCCTGTGCAGAGGTGGGAACTTGACCCCTAACATTACCCCCCCTAGGGCCCCCCCACTGGACCCCACTATGCTCGAAGGCAGCAATGAACTGCAGAGCCCGAATGTGCTCAGCAGGCTCTCAGGACCATAACCCTTCCAGTCCACCAAATAAATTATTTTTTTGCCACGTACCACCTTGTAGCCCAAAATAGCGTTCACCTCATAATCGTCCGTAGACGAACCCGAGACATGTATACGGGTTTCAAGAGGGACACATGAAAGGTGTCAGTGATACCCAAGCGTGGTGGAAGGGCTAAACGGTAGACCACAGGGTTAACCTGTTCGAGGACCTTGAAGGGGCCCAAGTAGCAAGGTGCAAACTTAGTGGACTCAACTCGCAGCCTGATGTTACAGGCAGAGAGCCACACCAAGTTGCCAGGAGCAAAGGTCGGAGCGGGGTGCCGATGTGCATCGGCGGAGGACCTCATTCTCTCCTTGGAGGCCCGAATGGCATCCTGAGTGCAGTCCCAAATATCCCGTGCCTCCACAGCCCAGTCTGCCACCCTGGAGTCAGCGGAACACACAGGCATAGGCACAGGTACCCGCGGATGCTGACCATAGTTAAGGAGGAATGGGGTTTGTCCAGTGGAATCGGCTACGGCGTTGTTCAGCGCAAACTCCGCCCACGGTAGCAAGGATGCCCAGTCATTCTGCCTGGCTGAGACAAAATGTCGCAGATATGTGACCAAGGTCTGGTTGGCCCTCTCTACCAACCCATTTGTCTCAGGATGATATGCTGAAGAGAGATTCAACTCAATGCTGAGAAGATGACAGAGCTCACTCCAGAACCGAGACGCAAACTGGGGACCCCGGTCACTGACAATTTTGTCTGGCATACCGTGTAGGCAGAAAATATGTTTAATAAACAATGCTGACAAGGCCCGTGCAGAAGGTAGCCGTGGAAGCGGCACCAAATGCACCATCTTAGAAAAGTGATCTGTGATAACCCAAATGATGGTACAGCCACGAGACTTGGGCAAACCCACCACAAAGTCTATCCCGACCATCTCCCAGGGCCTGTCTGCCACCGGCAAGGGATAGAGTAACCCAGCTGACCGTTGTCGAGGAGACTTATTTTTGGCACAGGAGACACACGCCCGAACATAATCTCCGACGTCATGGACCATATGTGGCCACCAGTACGTCCTAGCCAGCAGTTCAGATGTCCTCTTTGTCCCAAAGTGTCCACCCACTCTGGACGAATGAGCCCAAGAGAGAACCTCCAGTCACAAATTGATGGGAACAAAAGTCTTGCCCGGAGGCACAGACTCTAGCGAAACCGGAGCTACGGTTCTCAGACTCTCTGAAGGGACAATAAGCCGAGGCTCCTCTTCCTCCTCCTCAGTTGACACAACGGAGCGAGAGAGAGCGTCAGCACGAATGTTCTTCTCCCCGGCGAGATAATGGAGAGTGAAGTAGAACCGGGAGAAGAACAAGGACCATCTGGCCTGATGAGAATTCAGCCGCTGAGCTGTACTCAAATAAACCAAATTTTTGTGGTCCGTGAAGACTTCGAAGGGAAACCGAGCTCCCTCCAAGAGATGTCTTCACTCCGAAAAGGCCAGCTTCATTGCTAGCAACTCCCTATCCCCGATGGAGTAATTTCTCTCCGCTAGTGTGAAGGTCTTTGAGAAGAAGAAGCATGGATGCTTCCGACCTTGAGCATCCTTTTGATAGAGGACTGCTCCGGCACCAACGGATGAGGCATCAACCTCCATTAAGAATGGCTTATCCACATCGGGACGATGTAAGATGGGAGTGCTAGCAAAATTAGGCTTTATAGAAGTGAAGGCCTTGGAGACCTCTTCCGACCACAATTTGGGATTCTCTCCCATTCTGGGTGAGGGATACCAAGGGAGCTACCAAAGTTGAGAAGTGGGGAATGAACTGGGGATAGTAATTTATGAACCCCATAAAGCGCTGTTCCGCTTTAAGAGAATGGGGTTCTTGCCAGTCCATCACAGCCTGTAGTTTGGCAGGATCTCCTGGGCGGAGATGATATAGCCCAGGAAAGGTAAAGACTCCTGCTCAAACACACACTTCTCCAACTTTGCATAGAGGGAATTCGCCCGTAAGAGTTCGAAGACTCTGCCAACATCTCTCCGGTGGGAGTCAATTTCTGGAGAGAAGATGAGAATGTCATCCAGATAGACTACGACCGAGGTGGAAAGCATATCCCGGAAGATATCGTTGACAAAGTCCTGAAAAACGGCCGGAGCATTACAGAGCCTGAAGGGCATCACCAGATATTCATAGTGCCCATCCCTGGTATTAAAAGCCGTTTTCCATTCGTCCCCCTCACGGATGCGAATCAGGTTGTAGGCACACCGCAGATCTAGTTTGGTGAATACCCTTGCTCCCCTTAACCTGTCAAAGAGCTCAGAAATCAGGGGCAAAGGGTACTTATTTTTAATGGTGATGGCATTAAGACCCCTGTAATCGATGCAAGGACGTAATTCCCCATTCTTCTTCTGTACGAAGAAGAATCCCGCCCCTGCAGGAGACACTGACTTCCTAATGAACCCTCTTGCCAAATTCTCCTGGATGTATTGAGACATAGCCTCCGTCTCAGGGAGAGAGAGGGGATATACCCTTCCTCGAGGAGGTTCAGCTCCAGGCAAGAGATCAATAGGACAGTCATAGGGGCGATGAGGTGGAAGAGTTTCTGCAGCCCTTTTAGAGAAAACGTCAGCATAGCACCAATAGCACTTGGGAAGAGAAGAAAGATCTGTGGGTATCTCAGTGGTGGAAACCTGAACGCACTCTTTCACACATCTGCCCTTACATGACTCACTCCAACCCAATATCCTCCCAGAGTTCCACTCAATATGTGGGGAGTGGAAACGGAGCCAGGGTATTCCCAGCAGAATTTTATCCATTCCCTCTGGAAGGACTAGAAGGGAAATAACCTCCTGGTGGGAAGGGGACATGGAAAACGTGAAAGGGACAGTCTGGTGTGTGATTTGTGTGGGAAGTGTTGACCCATTCACTAATCTAACAGTCACCGGTTTGGCGAGCATCACCTGAGGTATTGCATGGCGCAGAGCAAAAGCAGAGGACATGAAATTCCCCTCCGCTCATGAGTCCACACAAAGCTCGACTGTTAGAGAAGATGAGCCTAACGTGATTGTCCCTTTAAAGGACAACTTGGAGGAAAATGCCGCTGTATCTAGTGAACCTCCTCCAATGGTTACTAGACGTGATCGTTCTCCTGACCACCGTGGACATTTATTGGCATAATGTCCTATTTGTTGGCAATTTTTACAAACCACAGGTACCCGAGCGGCCCGGGACTGAGGTCCCGCTCGAGAAACCTCCAAGGCCTCATGGGGGTCGGACACCTGAATGAAAGTTTCTAGATGTCTGGTGAAGGTGGGAGCCAGCCGAAACCTCTGCCTACACTGGGTCCGCTCTAACCTCCGCTCGTTAAAATGGAGGTCGATGCGGGTAGATATAGTAATGAGCTCCTCCAGTGTGGGGGGAATCTCCCTGGTGGCCAAGGCGTCCTTCACATGGTCTGTCAGTCCTTTCCAAAATACCGTAATAAGGACTTTATTCGGCCACTCCAGCTCAGAGACCAGAGTCCGGAATTGGACGGCAAACTGACTGACCACGGACACACCCTGTGTTATTGTCAACAATTGGAGCGTGGTATCGTGGGTGACACGAGGTCCCAAAAAGACCTGTTTCAGAGCGTCCAGGAAGAGAGGAGCACTCTGCACCACACGATCATTACACTCCCATAGCGGCTTTGCCCACTCCAACGCCCTGCCCAACAAAAGGGATAAAATAAATCCCACTTTCGCCCGTTCCGTAGGAAAATGTGCAGCCAGAAGCTCAAGATGTATGGAACACTGACTCACGAATCCCCGACATAGTTTACTGTCACCAGCAAACTTGTCTGAAAGCGGGAGACGGGATAAAGTCGGAGCAGGGGTGGCCGAGGACAAACTGGCTGCAGCTACACTTGCAGCCTGAACAGCGACTGCGGTAACATCCACAGCTGAGGTTGTGCGCTCAAGAGCCACCAACCTACCCTCCAGCTGCTGGATATACTGCTGTAAATGCAGATCATCCGCCATTTACTAGCCAGATGTTATGTTAGGACTAGCGGAACGTACCGAGTAAAAATAGATGTTTATTACAAATGGTGCGTTTGCAGCCCGGGGTCCACCGTGCAGGAGAACCTGCTGCTAGTGAATAGTGGCACTGTTTGGCGGTATAGACTAGCTCTGTTACCTCACAGAGCAGCCGTGAGAGGAAAGCACTGCGCCCTGTTAGCCTCACAGGAGCGCAAGCTTGCTGCCGAACTGATAGCAGTCAGTGGTTATGCACACACACAATCTCCTCACCAGAGAAGCCGGTATTCTAGGGGCTTATTTCAGCCCGGTCCCTGAATACAAACACACAATCTCCTCATCAGAGTAGCCGGTATTCTAGGGGCTTATTTCAGCCAGGTCCCTGAACACATTCATGCATAACCATACTGGCGCAAAGCACATATTTGAATTGATACTAGCGCATGGCCATGCGGCCATGCGAGCCTTTTATAGCTGAAGCACGAACAAGACCTTCCTAGAAGGACCAATGAGAAGCTGCCACAAAGCCTGAGTCTGAACCTTCCAGGAGAACCAATGGCCTTTGCTGCAGTATCTAAGCATGTGACCCTCGATCTCCAATGAGAGATCTTACCCTGGGCATGCTCAGGAGGAGAAAAGCGGGACTTAGTCCCAAAAGCATCTGCTCGCCGCTGCCCAGCACTGGCTTCAATGGCAGAAGCTGGAAAAGCAGCAGTAACCCTTTGCATAGAGTCAGACTGGGCGAGACACTGGGACCGACGTCTCTGCTGAGCAGACTCCACTGCAGCAGGAGAAGAATGGGAGACCGCAGTGGAGATGGACGGAGATTCCCCCTGTGCAGAGGTGGGAACTCGACCCCCAACAGCCGCTGCAAGAAGCTGTGGTACCCATGCTGGTTCAGTATGCCTTCAATTTTGAATAAATCCCCAACAGTGTCACCAGCTGATCTCTACTAAAGATCCATCAAATGCATCAAGCATTGTGGAAATTGTCTCTTCAGAGAGGAAGAGGACTAGACTAGAGCTCTAGTGCCAACTATAGGAAGTAGCAATCCTAAAAGTCAATATCAATTCTCTAACAAGTCTTGCCACATGACATAGGAAAATGAAAACCAAAATTATCCAACGTCATGTGACAAGGATCGTTGTAGAGTCGATATTGACTTTTAGGATTGCTACTTATTATAGGTGGCACTTGAGTTCTACTCTTCCTCTCTGAAGAGACAGTGTGCATATTTCCCAAAGGAGCATTGTGACTTCAAAGTCTCCTCATGTCGGCATGCTTTACATGTCACTCTCTGAAAGGAAAAACTTCACCCCTTGGATCTTGGTCAAACATTGTGTGACACTTTGATAAATTTTACAATTATGATTACACAGCTAGATTCAAAATCGACTTCAAAAACTTATCTCATTCAAAATTCCCCCATATTGTGATAGCAAGTAGCAGCATGTGGATGTAGATGACCATGACAACAGTCTCAGATTGGAGTTGTTTATTGCTTATTTGCGTTATTGCAAATAAGTCAAAATTAGAGCTGTAGATATTAATTAAAAATACATTTTAATTCCTTCAACCCAAAGCCTGTTTTCACCTTCCTGACCAAGCAGATCTGCCGAAAAAATTACATAAAAAAACCTCTGTGTGAACATACCCTTAAACTTTGTCAAACTGTAGAAAAGTTGCTCTCAGCAGTTTCAATGATGTCTCTTTGCTGTATAACACCTATTTTAACTAAATTCTAAAGGCACTGTTACACATAGCGAGATCGCTAGCGAGATCGCTGCTGAGTCACAAGTTTTGTGACGCAACAGCGACCTCAGTAGCGATCTCGCTATGTGTGACACGTACCAGCGACCAGGCCCCTGCTGCGAGATCGCTGGTCGTGTCGGAATGGCCTGGACCTTTTTTTGGTCATTGAGGTCCCGCTGGCATCGCTGAATCGGTGTGTGTGACACCGATCCAGCGATGTCTTCACTGGTAACCAGGGTAAACATTGGGTTACTAAGCGCAGGGCCGCGCTTAGTAACCCGATGTTTACCCTGGTTACCAGCGTAAATGTAAAAAAAAACAAACAGTACATACTCGCCATCTGATGTCCGTCAGGTCCATCGCTGTCTGCTTCCTGCTCTGACTGACTGCCGCCGTACAGTGAGAGCAGAGCGCAGTGGTGACGTCACCGCTGCGCTCTGCTCTCACTGTACGGCGGCACTCAGTCAGAGCAGGAAGCAGACAGTGATGGACCTGACGGACATCAGATGGTGAGTATGTACTGTTTGTTTTTTTTGGTAACCAGGGTAAATATCGGGTTACTAAGCGCGGCCCTGCGCTTAGTAACCCGATGTTTACCCTGGTTACCTGGGTGCTGCAGGGGGACTTCGGCATCGTTGAAGACAGTTTCAACGATGCCGAAGTCGTTCCCCTGATCGTTGGTCGCTGGAGAGAGCTGTCTGTGTGACAGCTCCCCAGCGACCACACAACGACTTACCAACGATCACGGCCAGGTCGTATCGCTGGTCGTGATCGTTGGTAAATCGCTATGTGAGACGGGGCCTTAACTGTAGGAGAATGTTATTTCTTTTTGTTTGTATTTTCCTATCTGGTAGATTCTCTTTGCCAGCTTTGAACTGTTTACAGGCTGAAATAGCTGTAAGAATGATTAATGCACATGCAGCTACTGCATTTGAATAAATTACTCAAATGTATGATCAAACCTCTATTTTCCTTTATAAGCCAATTCCCCTAACACAAATGTAACCTTTGAAGTCTAAATTATTTTGACAATGCTCAAAACATTTACTTAACCTTATGCTGAATGCCATGCCAATAACATCTTGGATTAGATCTATTTAAGGAAAGACCTTGACTCTTGACATAAACCAACATTAGAGTAAACTTTATTGAAATATCAACATCTGAATGTAAAAAGAATATTATAAAATAAGATGCACTGTGAAATCTGAGTTGGATATTTAATTCCATTTAAATAATAATTGTTTAATGATGAGTGAATCTGCCGAAATTTGAATTTGGATGTTCACTCAAATTTAGCCAGGAAATTTTATTTTCAACATTTTTTTTCTGATGGAAATAGGATGAGTTTTATTATGTTCTACAGTTTGTCTTGATCCCACAGCAAAATTAAGATGTCATTCTGAAAAAAAATTGTTCTTTCCTCCCTGATCATCTGTTCCGAAGCTGCAACTTTCCACCCCGGTCATCCGATATCACCCAGCAGCTCTGGTATCTAATTTGCTTCAAGTGTTGCAATTTACATAATCTACTGGATCTTCAGTTTTCACTATCACTGTCGGCTGATCCATAGCATCCCACATTGCTGATGAGATTTATAAGATGCTATTCAATGCCACATCTGAGAAAAAGAAACCCATGCAAGGATTGATCAGATGACTACACAGAGAGCGATGGTGTCAAAAGTGATGAGCATAGAGTGGAATGTAACTGTTTTTTTTCTTTTTTTTAAATTTTTTCTTGGCCCAAACATAGTTAGCCAGCTGTCCACCATTTTTCTGGATTTGCTCAAAACAAATTGCAAAAAAATTAAATTGAACAAATCCAAATTATTTTTGTAACATTTGATGTCAAATATCTCCGCAGTCTAAAATTGAAATTTAAAGTGTAGTCATCATTTTAATTTTTAATTAATAAATCACTAGTGCACACAAAAGCAGGACATTTTGTAATATATCTTATCAAAGAAATCTGCTACTTTTTCATCATGGACTGATTATTAATTATCAAAATTCTCAATTCATGGGTAAAATGAGTGAGTGAAGATTTTTATATTACTCAGCTAAAAGATGACAGTTCCTACTGACAAGATTCTATATAATGGGGAGAAGGGCAAGGGCTTTTGTCTCTAGCTCCTCTCTCTTACTTTTCCCTTCCTTCTACATAGAATCCTTGAAGTAACTGCCACCATTTCCTATCTCAATAGTGTAAAAATGACTGTGTAAGCTCTTATGGTCAGAAGGCTCCTATATTTCCCTCTTCTGTAAAATTTAAGCACTTATGGTCAGGTGGGTCAACTCTCTTTCACTCTGTCCCATAGAGTTTAAGCTCTTCTGGCCCATTGAGGTCTTCTCTCTCATTCCAGTAGAGTGTAAGCTTTTATGAATAGCGAGGTCATCTCTTTCTCTTGCCTATAAAGTGTAAGCTCTTACAGTCATCTGGGTTCTCTCTTTTTCTCCTTTCCCCCACTTTTATTTTTTGGCAATTACAAGCTTTACAGTTTTGGTAATTATGCAAATCTATGCATAGTTAATCAAATTCTTTGGGAAAATTTAGCAATGTCGAAGAATGTAAATTTCAAATGATTTTCTCACCTTTAGAAAGAAGGCATCCAGTATTGGAGAAAGAAGGAAAGGTGAACTCTTATTGGACATCTGAGGTGGCATTGGTAATGGGTGTGCTGTGGATAAGATTTTGTTGTCATTTTGGCTCGTAATAGAAATTATTCTTGTTGGCAGCAGAGTAGTAACTAAGAATAGGGAGTATTTTAACTGACACAGGGGCATTTCAGCTAACAGTAGTAACACATTGTGTCTGACGATGAACATGATGGCACTTGGAGGATTTTTATCTTGCCGAAATTGAGGGTTGTGGTTGACAATAAGGAGGCATTGGGTGACTTTGGAGAGTATTAGAATTATTATTTGGAGGGCTAGAATTAGCAGATACACTTTGGCTAAGTTTCACACATAAATTGTCACTCACAATCTAAGGGTGGCAAATATCTACTAATTAACTGTAATCTTCAGGGTTACAGGATTAATTGAATAATTGCATCTGTGAAATTATAAAAATTATTACTTAAAATGTTTGCAAGTTTTAGCTAAAGGTCCTGTGAGAAATCCGTAAAACAAATTTTGCTTAATAAAATATTACTTATAAAAAAAATACTACTTTGATGCCTTATTTTTTTAAAGAAATGTGTAGGATTGCAAGGAACCAGTTCACATTCAATACTGTAGAAGTTTATTCCATAAGTAATATTTTTGCTCAATGAAATTCTGAAAACTGGTTGAATATTTATGTATTTTTGATTTTCTGTCTGTGCTGGGTGACATGACGAGTAAATAAATTACTATATTTCTACAGAGCTATGTGCAGGATCAATGCAGAATTCAGATTGGTTTCTTTAAAGTTCTTCGACAATTTTTTTATTTCAGCAGGAAAAAAATTGTTTTTCATCTTCTTTTACGCACTGTACTTGAAAAGACACCTGTCTGTGTCTATAATTGATAACCAAAACTGATGTTTTCAGAATCAACATTCAGATGCTGGAACAATATCATATTTTGGATTAAAAGTTTGCATATAATTGAAGATACAGTGTTTTACACTTCAAAACACCAAAGATGTTAACTACTATATGTAGCTTTATGATAAATCTAAAATCAAAGATCTTTTTTTATTTATTTTAATGGTATTAGAAATGATCAAAAGAGGTGTACCATGATCAGAAAGCTCTGAAGATTGTTATATATTCACGCATATACCGATGAGCTATGATATTAGGAATTTGTTTTATATTGTGTAACAATACCCCACTCCCACCACGTACTACTGAAATAGCTCTAACCTCCCAAAGCAAGGACTCTGAATATGTCTTATGGTACGGGATGACCAAGATGAAAGTAACCTATTTTATGTCGTGTTACTTTCAAAGAGTGAGCCTTTTTATTTAAGACTTGCTTTTTTCAGCTGCTCTATTGGTCATAGAATAGAATCATAGAATGATAGAGTTGGAAGGGACCTCCTGGGTCATCTGGTCCAACCCCCTGCTCAAAGCAGGATTCACTAAATCATCCCAGACAGATGTCTGTCCAGCCTCTGTTCGAAAACTTCCATGGAAGGATAATTCACCACCTCTCGTGGCAGCCTGTTCCACTTATTGATCACCCTAACTGTCAAAAAGTTTTTTCTAATATCTAATCTGTGTCTCTTCCCATTCAGTTTCATCCCATTACTTCTAGTCTTTCCTTGTGCAAATGAGAATAAAGATGATCCTTCTACAATGTGACAGCCCTTGAGATATTTGTAGACAGCTATTACGTCTCCTCTCAGTCTTCTTTTTTGCAAGATAAACATTCCCAAATCCTGTAACCGTTCCTCATAGGACATGGTTTGCAGACCGGTAACCATTCTGGTCACTCTTCTCTGAACTTGCTCCAGTTTGTTGATGTGTTTTTTAAAATGTGGTCCCCAAATTTGGACACAGTATTCCAGATGAGGTCTGACAAAACAGGAGTAGAGGGCAATAACACAGGTCAACAAAAAAAAATTTTTTTTCTGGTGTCCAAAATATTTTAATGAATTTGGGGTATTTTTGGGGTGCTGATTCTGAATATGCTATCAGTTTTGCCAGATTGGCTCAAGTTTTTGAGATTTTTGGTATCTTATTTATAGCACTTGTTGGTAAATGCGACGCATCATCTCATTAATTTCTTTGGATTAGTACTTGAACTGAGCAGTTCTCAATATAGTTTTGTGTTAATTAGTGTTCTAACAGTTTGTTCATAGCTTGATTTTTGCACTAACTTTATGTTGTTGTCTGTTTTCCAGTGAAAAGCATGAACTCATCAAGAAGAAGTTGTCTTAACGATCCAGACTCATTCTGTTACATTTGTGGTGAATACACACTGCCAAAACATAGAAGAAACATAACAGACTTCGTAAAAAAAGTGTATTTTGCCTATTTTGGGGTTATGCTTGGGGACCAAGACAAGTTTTGGGCACCACACATAGTGTGCAAAGCATGTATCGAATTATTACGAAAATGGAGCAAAGGACAAAGAAAAAGCTTCAAATTTGGTGTTCCAATGGTGTGGAGAGAGCCAAAAAATCATCATGATGACTGTTATTTATGGTAAACACAGGTACAGGCACATCTTCACAATGAGGGACAGGCCTTCTTGCAGATTCCATGTTACTCCCATTTTCGTTTCTTATGCTTATTGAATCCTTGCACTTGCACTGCACAGAAATAACAGTCATCATGATGATTTTTTGGCTCTCTCCACACCATTGGAACACCAAATTTGAAGCTTTTTCTTTGTCCTTTGCTCCATTTTCGTAATAATTTGATACATGCTTTGCACACTATGTGTGGTGCCCAAAACTTGTCTTGGTCCCCAAGCATAACCCCAAAATAGGCAAAATACACTTTTTTTACGAAGTCTGTTATGTTTCTTCTATGTTTTGGCAGTGTGTATTCACCACAAATGTAACAGAATGAGTCTGGATCGTTAAGACAACTTCTTCTTGATGAGTTCATGCTTTTCACTGGAAAACAGACAACAACATAAAGTTAGTGCAAAAATCAAGCTATAAACAAACTTTTAGAACACTAATTAACACAAAACTATATTGAGAACTGCTCAGTTCAAGTACTAATCCAAAGAAATTAATGAGATGATGCGTCGCATTTACCAACAAGTGCTATAAATAAGATACCAAAAATCTCAAAAACTTGAGCCAACCTGGCAAAACTGATGACATATTCAGAATCAGCACCCCAAAAATACCCTAAATTCGATGAAATATCTTTGGCACCAAAAATGCTGTTGACCAGTGTAATGACTTCACGTGATCTAGACTGTATGCTTCTGTTAATACATCCCAGAATTGCATTTGCCTTTTTTGCTGCTGCATCACACTGTTGACTCATGTTCAGTTTATGATCTATTAGTATACCCAAGTGTTTTTCACCTGTGCTGTTGCTTAGCCCTATTCCTCCCATTCTGTAAATGCTTTTTTTTATTTTTATTGCCCAGATGTAGTACTGTACATTTTTCCTTGTTAAAAACAAAACATTCTGTTAGTTGCTGCCCACTGCTCCAGTTTATTTATATCTTTTTGAATCCTCTCTCTCTCTTCTCTAGTATTAGCTAACCCTCCTAGCTTTGTGTCATCAGCAAATTTAATTAGTGTACCCTCAATTTCTTTATCTAAATCATTGATAAAGATGTTGATCAATACAGGGCCCAGGACTCTTTGGGTCTGATTACTAAGCCAGTTATGATTCCACCTAACAGTTGCCTTGTCCATTCCATACTTTTCCACAGTCATTTTTTCAATAAGGATAGTTTGAGATACTTCGTCAAATGCTTTGCTGAAGTCAATACATACCATATCTACAGCATTTCCCTGATCCACCCACCCAGTCAGTGATTCTGTCATATAAGGAAATTAAGTTAGTCTGACGTCACTTATTAGTTACAAACCCATGCTGACTCTGGTTAATCACTTCATTCTTATTCAGGTACTTACATACATGTTGTTTAAAAATTTGTTCAAATATCTTTCCTGGTTTGGAAGACAGACTCACCGGCCTATAGTTCCCTGGGTACACCTTCTTCCCCTTTTTGAAGATAGGAACGACATTTGCTCTTCTCCAGTCTTCTGGGACTTCTATTGTTCTCGAATAATTTTCAAAGATTATGGAGAGTGGTTCAAAAATGTCTTCTGCAATCTCCTTCAGTACTCTGAGGTGTAATTCATCTGGACATGAAAACTTGAATTAATTTATTTTAGTTAAGTGTTTCCTCGCTATCCTTCTGTTTATAGATATCCTGGATTCTTCTACTCCTTTAATAGGACAGTGAAGATCAGTTGATGTTACATTTCCTATCTGAGAGAAAACAGATGCAAAATAGGAATTTAAAAGTCCGGCCTTCTCAACATCCTTTCTTACCATTTCATCATTTTCATCCTGTAAAAATCCTATAGCATCTTTGACTTTTCTTTAACTTTTGACATATCCCCAAAATCCTTTTTTACTGCTTTTGACGTCTCTTGCAAGCCTTAATTCATTGTCAGCTTTAGATAATCTGATTCGTGCCGGTTCTGCAGACAGCATTATATTCTTCTTTTAGATATGCCTCCCTCTTTCCATTTGATAAACATTTCTTTCTTCCATTTTAGCATGTGTTTAAGTTCTGTGTTCATCCATTCTGGTTTCCTAAAATGCTTTGTTTTATTCCCTCTTTTTGGAATTGTTAACGATTGTGTTTTGAGAATCTCATTTTTCAAGATTTCCCAACCTTCCTGGACATTTTTGTCTTTAAGGATATCCAGCCATATTTGTCCTTAAGGATATCCAGCCATTGGATTATGATCTGGGGAATCTGGACGTCAAGTCAACAGCTTAAGTATCTTGTCATGCTTCTCAAATCTGTTTTCAATAATTTTTGTTTTGTGTATAACATCAATTTGGCCTGGTTGTCTTCTTTCATAGTGCATGTTCGTACCACATCGTGCACTGGTAAGCAACAAACAAGCACAGGCTGTCATCCATAAAATGTGAATTAAAGGGACTTTTGATAGCTCATCTGAGAGCAGAATAATGTAAGAAAAGAGACCCTAAATCCAACAATGCCTCAATCAGTTTACTGTGTGTAGTGGTTTTGACACAGAGTTTTTGGATTTAACATGAAGCAGAACTGAGAAACCTAACTCTGCCCTCCACCAGACTCTGTATATACAATAGCTACAGACCTTGAGCTGCTTATTACAGAAGGGGTGGAGCTGGATCAGGAGGCACATGCTGCTGTTTCCGAGCAATGATAAGCTCATGATGCTAAGACAATCATTACAAGTACAACAAAACCCTGGAGCATGATTAGAGAGGCATTGCTGAAATCTGTGTTTTATACCCTACAGCATTGCTGTCTTCAGATTACATATAAAAAAACTGCTCTCTGATTCCCTTTAAAATGTGATTCAGCAAACCATTTCTAAGATTTCCAGGTCTTTGTGGTCTGAGCAGTGTATTGGTTTGTCTATGTCTATGCACGTCTCTCGTTCTCTTCTTTCCTCATATACTGGACAACCTTTCATTCTGTTCACTTTTGTTTCTAAAAACTGAGTCAGCATTCACCATTAACATTCAACATTATCAACTTACCTGTATTTGACTAAGCCTGAATAGAGGGTGTGTTGAATTTATATTATAGCATGGAGAGATAATTAAATCTGCCAAAATTCAAATTTGCTCAGTTATCACCAAAAATTTGATTTGCATTGAATTTACTTGATCCAAATTGAATGTGTCACAATTGTCTGCAAATAAAAAGCCCGCCGACCAGAAAGCATGATAAATAGTTGTGCCTTGAATGGGTCTTTGCCACAACTCAACTGTATTTTCCACCGAAGCTCTTCGCTGACATTCTGCTGGTTTTTAAAAGGCACCCACTCCTGCTTCACTTCCTATCTCCTCTTCACTTTTAGATGACATTTCTGGTGCCAGTTAGGCTTCGACACAAGTTCTAGTATCATGTTTAAAGCACTGGCAAAGTTTGAAGAGGACACAGAAACTCAAACAAGAGTGGGTACCCTAGGAAGCAAATTATCAGGCATAGAAAAGGGTCAAGGGGAGTATATTTTATTGTTTTTAACTGTTTTCTGGTCAATATGAACCTAGTTCAATGCTGCCAACTAGTCATTGTTTTACAAGACATACCTTATTTCAATTTTTAAAATTTTGGACTCCTTAGTATCTATACATTTTAGGAAGCTTTAAGGGTCGACATTGACTTTATGGATTGCTACTTCCATTAGGTGGCACTAGAGTTCTAGTCCTATTTCTCTGAAGAGACAATTTGCATATTTAATTTCCCAGAGGAGAATTGCAAGATTTAAAAGTCTCCTCACCTTGGCATGCTAGACTTGATATGTCACCCTCTGCAAGAAGAAATGCTGCCATTTGTATCCCAGGAAGCATTCAACAAATTGAATTACACTAGTGTAATAATTATAGGGGATAACTCAGGAGACTCTTTGCGTGGAACAAGACAACTACAGGACACAGTTTTATAGGTGGTAAAGTCTATATTATTACACAGTGATTCAAACAGGTGCAGAGAGAAACTCAAGTCCACAACACTTGGTGTAAATATTAAATGCAGCTTAGCAGTCTATAGGAAACTTCAGAGGAAAATGCAATCACGCAGAAAGTCTATGAAGCACAATTATTCTTGAGGATACTTGACATGTATAAGTCCTTGCTTAGTCCAAAACACAGATAGATATGCTTATAAGGCAGTTCAAATAATATCTTAGCTCAACCAGGGAGGCCTGGGTAATAGTCTCAGGTTCTTGCAGATCAGCAACAGCTTACATGTCCAGCAAATGTAGATGGAAGTAAACACGAGCAGCAGATGAAGGAGGATTACTGGAACTGGTGTATGCAGCAGGAACTCAGAGCAGAGTAGCAGGATAACCCCACAGGTTCACAGGAGCAGGTATATAGCCAGGAAGTCACCAGAGGTCAGGAGCTGGATGCAAGGCAGAATACTCTAGCACAGACTGAAGGCTGGGGTGGAGTTTTATAGCAGGAAGACGCAGTGCACATGAGACCAAAGGCGCCATCTTGGAAAAGGGCAGTAATGCACAAAAGGTAATAAAAAATGTTCAGAGTCCTGACAACTAGTTTATAGTTGATTTATTTCTGCAGTCAAAGTGTATAAATATATATTACATATAATATATATATATACACAGGGTGTGCCATTTATATGGATTCAACTAAATAAAATGGGAATGGTTGGTGATATCAGCTTACTGTTTGCGGCACATTAGTATTTGGGAGGGGGAAAACTTTTCAAGGAGGGTGGTGCCCATGGTGGCCATTTTGAAGTCAGCTATTTTGGATCCAACTTTATTTTTTTTTAATGGGAAAAGGGTCATGTGACCCATCAAACTTATAGAATTTCTAGAGAAACTTGAGAATTTCACATGAAAAACAATGGTGTGCTTGGTTTTAATGTAACTTTATTCTTTCATGAGCTATTTACAAGTTTATGAACACTTATAAAATGTGTTCAAAGTGCTCCCCTTTGTGTTGGATTGTCAGTGCAACCCTCTTTTCCCACTCTTGACACACCGATAGCAACACCACAGAAGAGATTCTAGCACAGGCTTACAGTATCCGTTGTTTCAGATGCTGCACATCTTGTATCTTTAAAGCATAGACAATTGCCTTCAGATGACCCCAAACATAAAAGTCTAAGGGGGTCACATTGGGAGACCTTGGTGGCCATTCAACTGGCCAATAACAACCAATCCACTTTCCAGGAAACTGTTCATCCATAATGTGGTGGTGCACCATCTTGGGTCATGCTGGTGTCAACCATGTTGCAACCATGTTACATGTGAGTCATTGCGACAGTGTGGTCTATGTCAGCATGTGCTCATCGTCGACGGTAAGCAGTTAGAATTCCGGCACCTCCAGAGAGAAGTTTGTCTGAGTGAATTCAGGGCTGGCGTTTAGCCATTAGAATTCCAGCACCTCTGAAAAGGAATTAGTTGAGTGTTTTGGCTGGCTGTGTGACCACTGTTTGCTACTTACCCCGTGAGCGGATTTTGATCTCCTGTGAGGTTAACAGGGATCGTGTTTAACACCATATCTGCTCTGTTACTGTGTGCAAGTGACACAGTTCTACTGCAGTGATGCAGCCTCATGTGCTATTCACTGAATAATGTGTAAATCAGTGCGAGCTAGTTGTCACTCGCTGTGTGTTCTGCCATTGCTCATATTAGCTGCAGTTTGATATCTCTGCACGGTGGACCCCGGGATGCTGCGATTGCACTATATCATTATATTTATTTTGTGCAATCCGCCTACCCTAACAGCATGCACCCGTAAATTAGGCGGACTCTCATCACTACAGAAATTACAATCATGTGGGTGCTAAATGTGGTTTAGGCACACTGGGGCTCAAAAGGGAAGTGGGCATTTGTATTTAGAAGCTAAGAATTTGCTGAATATTTAGACAGCTATAAATTTTCCACATTTCTGCTGACATAGTCATGTGAGACAAGTTGAATTTTCATTGGCACCATTTTCGGGCATGTGACATTTTTTGAACGCTTTCTTTTCCAATTTTTGGTAGGTAGGATTAACAATGGCTGATTTTTTTTAAATGTCATTCTTCATGTGAAAAAACTTTTAAGGCAGCTTTATTCTTTGGGTCAGTATGATTACAGCAATACCCCATTTATATTGTTTATATGATTTAGTGCTTTTGCACAATAAAAATTATTTTATAGAAAAAATAATATTTTTTTCATTGCTTATTCTGAGAGCTATAACTTTTATATTTTACAACTGATGGAGCTGTATGGCAGCTTGTTTTTTGTGGGACAAGATGGCGTTTTCAGATGTACCATTTTTATTTAAAATCGCCTTTTTGATCATGTTTTATTACACTTTTTGTTTGGCCATATGAAGATAAAGCATTGCTTTTTTCCTAATTGTCTATTTATTTTTTACAGCGATTACTGAAGGGGTTAACTAGTGGAACAGTTTTATAGAGCGGGTCATTCCGGATGCGGTACTGCCAAATATTTGTGCATTTTTGTTTATTTATTTATTTTTTTTATAAATAAATACATTTATTGGAATCATATTTTTCTTTTTTTGTTCTTTATTTGGGGATTTTTAAAACATTTTTACACTTTTTAATATTTTATTTTAACTTTTTTAAATTGTCCAATGATGGGATATAACTGTACAGTAACAGATTAATGATCTTATGCTCTGCAATGCTTTTGCACTGCCGAGCATCAGAGCAGCATCTGACAGGGAGGGAAGGAGGCATCTCAGCTCACGCTTTGAGCTGGCACTGACACGCCACCTTCCCTGAAAGACCCAGCTGCCATCTTGCGGCCAGGGGTTAGTTACTATGGAAACCATCAGCACAATGTGATTGCATCGCATTGTGCTGCTGGGAGCACACAATGAGCCCCCTCTCTGTGCAGTGTCCCTCAATGTTGCTGCCACTACTTACAATGGCATCAGAGGTGTTAAACGCCCGCAATCAGTGCTAGAACCGATCATGGGTATTGCAGGAAGGAGTCAGCTCTCATATAGACACCTGCACCTGATTGCCACAACATTCAGCATGAGCCCGCATGATTAATGCGCCATACATATGCTTTACTTAATTACTTGGAATTAAGCTCCCGCAGACAAGTAAGTGCATGGCGCATGTCGGGAAGGCATTAATGAAAGAAAAGAATTGCTCAAAGCAGTTTTTGGGAGTTTAATACCACTGTAATGTAACAGAAAGTGTCACAACTGTTGTCAGTTATCCTGGGCCAGGGGCTCAATCCCTGTCCATAAAGCAAGGAGCTCCCTAGCTTGCCCTGTTCCCAGGATTACTTCTGATGGTGAAGACACCAGGGCCATGTACCTTGCCTTAGCTCCTGAATCTTCCCTCAGTCTGCACCCTTCCCCCACCGAGGGAAGAGGAGAGTAACATTTTACCATAATTTGCCAACAAGACTAACAAAATAATATGAACAGTGGAGTGGAGGATGGGGTTACAAAAAAGTAGGAGAAGAAAGGGAGTCATCACACACTCAAAACCTAGCTACAGTCCCAGATAAAGCAACCAAACATCTTATCCGATAATAACCACCACTAACCTCCAGCCATGCAGCAAATGCTGACAATGAGTGCTAGTCAGGGCCCAGATTATATAGAAGATGGGAGTGGCTAACAGTGAACAGCTGAGAGCCTTAATGCTGGAAAGCTTCCTGGAGTTCTCAACTGAGCAGATTAATCCCTGCACTACTAAAATAAATCTCTACTGTTTAATGTGAAGTGCTTCTTGCCAGTGCAGAAGTAGGAGAAATCAAACGCTGTGGTCTTCTCGCTCCTTTCTGTCACGGTAAACCAGTGACAGAAATAATGCAAAAGTGCATGGATAACCATCAAAATCAATCTTGAAAAATGTTCAGTGTTTTTTTGGAGTGTTAAATGCCACAGGCAGAAACATACCACAAATCACATAATACTGTATGGCTGAGAAATTTAAGACTGCAACATTTTTTTACACTTGTCAGTTTTATAGATCACAGGAACTGTACCCCAGGCCACAGAATAGTGTATGGATGAGAACTGTAATCCAGTCAATTTATTTAACACATTTTTGTAGTGTTAGATAATATGAAAGAAATTTGTCCCAGACCACTGAATATTATATGGGTGAGAAATGTAAACCAGCTCATTTATTAACACTTTTTTGGAGAGTTAGATATCACAGAAATGTACCACAGAACACGTGAAACTGTATGTCTGAACCCTACAAAAATTTTAAACACGTTTTCTCAGCTTTATGATTATGTAATGCTGTATGGCTGAAAAATGTAACCCTACAAAATTTTTAAACATTTTTTTAAGTTTTAGAGAGCACAGATATGTACCCAGACCACGTAATACTGAATGGCAGAAAAATGTAATTTTTGAACACCTTTTTAAGTTTTATAGATGACAGAAATGTACTCCACACTACAGAATAGTGTGTGGGTGAGGAATTTAACACAGAAAAATGTTTCAACGATTTTTGTGAGTGTTACGTAACACAAAAAAGGACCTCAAAGCATGTATTATTTGTTTGGATTTAGGGTATTTTGAGGGTGCTGAATTTAAAAATTTTTGCTGAATTAGTTCTAGTCTTTTGGATAATTAATCCATGAAAATAATGTATTCTCAAATGTGTGTGTGATAACAAATGCAATAGCTTTAGGTTTGTTGGTCGCTTTTTTGACTCTTTAACAGTGTCTTAGGTAATGAAATATCCCATATAATTATTTTGTATTTCAATTTGAAGGCTTACAATGATTTAAAAGTGACTTTGTGAAGCTACATTTCTACTAAAATTGATTAACTATCTTAAAAACTAGAGATAATCTGGCAAGACCAAAGTCATATGTTAAAACAGCACCATAAACATAATATCAAAGTATTCAGACATTAAAATACCAACATCACTGTATACCAGTGTAATGTTTCTGTTCTGAAATTTGATCCTAAGTCTGTATCTATTTAAGATTTATTTGATTCTGCATACTAGAAGGATGGATATTTAAAGGGAATCTATCACCACATTTGACCTATCTAAACAATTGATATGGGCATATAGGCTACAGACTGCTGAGAGAGAGCTGCTTGCCCCATATCAGATGCCTTGTGAATAAATACTATTTTATCACTTTATATAGATAACCTCTTCCAGGCTATGGGAGGCTGTTGTCTGGAAGATAACTCTGCCTCCAGAGATTATTTTACATGATAACATCCGTTGTTTTTATGTGCATGTTCTGTCTATGTTTTTCACGGATAGAATGAAAACCCGTAATAATTTAAAGAGATGTTCACATGTCTGTCCACATTGTTTTTGAACAGACATGTCTGTTTTCCATCCAATTAATGGATCAATATCTCCCATGCAGGGTCAGACTGGGGTGTCTGGGGCCCCCCAGGGGAATGGACTCTAGGGGCCCACCCTACAGCTATATGCAAATATCTGTCATTATAGCAGAGCATCAGCTGTAAAACACAGGCGGCTGCTGCTACTGTGCGCCCCATAACTGGGATGTATAATCACAATAGTTTACATTAATGGGGTTCTTGGTTAAAACAAGTTATCACCCATCCATGGGCTCCACAGGATAGGTGACCGCTTAGGTCCGACCATTAGAAACTGCACCGATTGGAAGAATGGGGAAGTTTTATCCCTTACAGGACACTTTTATCCCTATTTTAAAATGCAGCGGCAGGTGGGATGTCTGACCGCAGCTCCATTCATTATCTTTGGGGCTTCCAGAAAAAAACAAGTGCAGCCACAGAGTGAATTAATGGATCAATGATCTAGTCGGACATGCCACTCCAGTCTAATGGGGATAAAAAGTTCCTCATTTTGCTGAATGGGTCCAAGCAGTCGGACCCCCACCAATCAATATGTTATCACTTATCCTGTGGATAGGTGATTACTTTTTTCCCACAGGAAACCCCCTGTAAGTGCATCTCCACCGCTGTGTGCAAAGCATTAAAACTCTAATGGAAATAAAGAATCTTCTCCTAATTAATATCAGAGAGAACAAATGACCACCATATACAACACAATCCACTATACCAAGACCAATATTACCACATACAGGAAGAAATACCACCACACCATGACCAGACCAAATAGTGACCCAATAATACTACATACAAGGGACAAATACCGCCACACCATGACCAGATCACATATTACCACCACATAGTGACCGAATAATCTATATATATAATTGTCTAAGGGTTTTTCTGTCTGTCTGTCTGTCTGTCCTGGAAATCCCGCATCTCTGATTGGTTCAACGAATTGGTTCTGATCAGCAACGGGCACAGCTGTTGTGAATTTGGATTCTGGGCTCCCCCGGTGGCTACTGTGGAATTGAACTTGTGACATCATCTTCCCTGTTCACCTGTTCTGATTAGATCTGGGTGTCGCTATATAACCTGGATTCTCTGTTAGATGCTTGCCGGTCAACAATGTTATCAGAAGCCTCTCTGTGCTTGTTCCTGCTCCCAGACATCTACTAGATAAGTTGGACATTCGTCCATGTTTTGTTTTTGTATTTTGGTTCCAGTTCACAGCTGCAGTTTCGTTACTGTGTCTGGAAAGCTCTTGTTGATCAGGAATTGCCACTCTGGTATTATGAGTTAATGCCAGAGTCCTAAAGTAATTTCTGGATGTGTTTTGTTAGGGTTTTCTACTGACCATGAAAGTATGCTTTCTGTCTTCTGCTATCTAGAAAGCGGACCTCAAATTTGCTAAAACTATTTTCCTGCTGCGTTTGTTATTTCTTCTAAAATCACCGCCAATATATGTGGGGGGCCTCTGTCTCCTTTTTTTGGGCATTTCTCTAGAGGTGAGTCAGGTCTTATATTTCCCTCTGCTAGCATTATTTAGTTCTCCGGCCGGCGCTGGGCATATAGGGATAAAAAGTAGGACATGCTACCTGGCTACTTCTAGATGATGCGGTAGGTTTAGTTCATGGTCAGTATAGTTACATCTTCCAAGAGCTTGTTCCTATAGAGGCTTATGCTAGTTCTCTGGCCATGGAGATCATGATAGTTTGACCGGCCCACTAAAGGGTTAAAATCCTTGGCTGAGAAAGGAGAGAAATAAGAAGTCTGCTGAGAGTTTTTTTTTTTTTTTTTTCTCTGTGCTCTTAATTGGATCACTTGCCAGTCTGTCTATGCTGCAGTCTTTCTTTTTTTTTCTCTCTCCTTATAATCTTTGAATGGCTTTGTGTTCACCTGTTAATAATGGATCTTCAGAGTGTAACTGCAGGTTTGAATAATCTCACCACGAAAGTACAAAATTTGCAAGATTTTATTATTCATGCTCCGGTATCTGAGCCGAGAATTCCTTTGCCGGAATTCTTCTCAGGGAATAGATCTAGCTTTCAGAATTTTAGAAATAATTGTAAGCTATTTTTGTCCCTGAAATCTCGTTCTGCTGGAGACCCTGCACAGCAGGTTGGGATTGTGATTTCCTTGCTCCGCGGCGACCCTCAAGACTGGGCTTTTGCATTGGCACCAGGGGATCCTGCGTTGCGCAATGTGGATGCGTTTTTTTTGGCCTTGGGCTTGCTGTATGAGGAACCTCATTTGGAACTTCAGGCAGAAAAAACTTTGATGTCCCTATCGCAGGGGCAAGATGAAGCTGAAACTTACTGCCAAAGATTCCGTAAATGGTCTGTGCTTACTCAGTGGAATGAGTGTGCCTTGGCGGCTACTTTCAGAGAGGGTCTCTCTGATGCCATTAAGGATGTTATGGTGGGGTTCCCTGTGCCTGCGGGTCTGAATGAGTCCATGACAATGGCCATTCAGATCGATAGGCGTCTGCGGGAGCGCAAACCAGTGCACCATCTGGCGGTGTCCACTGAGAAGACGCCAGAAAGCATGCAGTGTGATAGAATTCTGTCCAGAAGCGAGCGGCAGAATTTTAGACGGAAAAATGGGTTGTGTTTCTATTGTGGGGATTCTACTCATGTTATATCAGCATGCTCTAAGCGTACTAAAAAGCTTGATAAATCCGTTTCCATTGGCACTTTACAGTCTAAATTTATTTTGTCTGTGACCCTGATTTGCTCTTTGTCATCTATTACTACTGACGCCTATATCGACTCTGGCGCCGCTTTGAGTCTTATGGATTGGTCCTTTGCCAATCGTTGTGGGTATGATTTAGAGCCTTTGGAAACTCTTATTCCTCTGAAGGGGATTGACTCCACCCCATTGGCTAATAATAAACCACAATACTGGACACAAGTGACTATGTGTATTAATCCGGATCACCAGGAGACTATTCGTTTTCTGGTGCTGTATAATCTACATGATGATTTGGTGCTGGGATTGCCATGGCTGCAGTCTCACAACCCAGTCCTTGACTGGAGAGCTATGTCTGTGTTGAGCTGGGGATGTAAGGGGACTCATGGGGACGTACCTTTGGTGTCCATTTCATCATCTATTCCCTCTGAAATCCCTGAGTTCCTGTCTGATTATCGTGACGTCTTTGAAGAACCCAAGCTGGGTTCACTACCTCCGCACCGTGAGTGCGATTGTGCTATAGATTTAATTCCGGGTAGTAAATACCCAAAGGGTCGTTTATTTAATCTGTCTGTGCCTGAACATACTGCTATGCGAGAATATATAAAGGAGTCCTTGGAAAAGGGACATATTCGTCCATCGTCATCTCCCTTAGGAGCCGGTTTTTTCTTTGTGTCAAAAAAAGACGGCTCTTTGAGACCATGTATTGATTATCGGCTTTTGAATAAAATCACGGTTAAATATCAATACCCATTGCCGTTGCTGACTGATTTGTTTGCTCGCATAAAGGGGGCCAAGTGGTTCTCTAAGATTGATCTCCGTGGGGCGTATAATTTGGTGCGGATCAGGCAGGGGGATGAGTGGAAAACCGCATTTAATACGCCCGAGGGCCACTTTGAGTATTTGGTGATGCCTTTTGGTCTTTCTAATGCCCCTTCAGTCTTCCAGTCCTTTATGCATGATATTTTCCGCGATTTTTTGGATAAATTTATGATAGTGTATCTGGATGATATTCTGATTTTTTCGGATGACTGGGACTCTCATGTCCGGCAAGTTAAGAGGGTTTTTCAGGTTTTGCGGTCTAATTCTCTGTGTGTCAAGGGTTCTAAGTGCGTTTTTGGGGTTCAGAGAATTGCCTTTTTGGGATATATTTTTTCTCCCTCTTCCATTGAGATGGATCCTGTCAAGGTTCAAGCTATTTGTGATTGGACGCAGCCCTCTTCTCTTAAAAGTCTTCAGAAATTTTTGGGCTTTGCCAACTTTTATCGTCGATTTATTTCTGGTTTTTCGGATGTCGTTAAGCCATTGACCGATTTGACTAGACAGGGTGCTGATGTTGCTAATTGGTCCCCTGATGCTGTGGAGGCCTTTCAGGAGCTTAAGCGCTGTTTTTCTTCTGCCCCTGTGTTGCGTCAGCCTGATGTGACTCTTCCTTTTCAGGTTGAGGTCGACGCTTCTGAGATCGGAGCTGGGGCAGTGTTGTCGCAGAAAAGTTCTGACTGCGCCGTGATGAGGCCTTGTGCCTTCTTTTCCCGTAAATTTTCGCCCGCTGAGCGGAATTATGATGTTGGGAATCGGGAGCTTTTGGCCATGAAGTGGGCGTTTGAGGAGTGGCGCCATTGGCTCGAGGGGGCCAGACATCAGGTGGTGGTATTGACTGACCACAAAAATTTGATTTATCTTGAGACCGCCAGGCGCCTGAATCCTAGACAGGCGCGCTGGTCATTATTTTTTTCTCGGTTTAATTTTGTGGTATCGTACCTACCAGGTTCTAAGAATGTTAAGGCGGATGCCCTTTCTAGGAGTTTTGAGCCTGATTCACCTGGCAACTCTGACCCCACAGGTATTCTTAAGGAGGGAGTTATCTTGTCAGCCGTTTCTCCAGACCTGCGGCGGGCCTTGCAGGAGTTTCAGGCGGATAGACCGGATCGTTGTCCGCCTGATAGGCTGTTTGTTCCTGATGATTGGACCAGTAAAGTCATCTCTGAGGTGCATTCTTCTGCGTTGGCAGGTCATCCTGGAATTTTTGGTACCAGGGATTTGGTGGCAAGATCCTTCTGGTGGCCTTCCCTGTCACGAGATGTGCGAGGCTTTGTGCAGTCTTGTGACGTTTGTGCTCGGGCCAAGCCTTGTTGTTCTCGGGCTAGTGGATTATTGTTGCCCTTGCCTATTCCTAAGAGGCCTTGGACACACATCTCGATGGATTTTATTTCAGATCTGCCTGTTTCTCAGAAGATGTCTGTCATCTGGGTGGTGTGTGACCGTTTTTCTAAGATGGTTCATTTGGTTCCCCTGCCCAAATTGCCTTCTTCTTCCGAGTTGGTGCCCCTGTTTTTTCAAAATGTTGTTCGTTTGCATGGTATTCCTGAGAATATCGTTTCTGACAGAGGAACCCAATTTGTGTCTAGATTTTGGCGGGCATTTTGTGCTAGGATGGGCATAGATTTGTCTTTTTCGTCTGCTTTTCACCCTCAGACTAATGGCCAGACCGAGCGGACTAATCAGACCCTGGAGACATATCTGAGGTGTTTTGTGTCTGCTGACCAGGATGATTGGGTTGCTTTTTTGCCATTGGCGGAGTTCGCCCTCAATAATCGGGCCAGCTCTGCCACCTTGGTTTCCCCGTTTTTCTGTAATTCGGGGTTCCATCCTCGATTTTCCTCCGGTCAGATGGAATCCTCGGATTGTCCTGGAGTGGATGCGGTGGTGGAGAGATTGCATCATATCTGGGGGCAGGTGATGGACAATTTAAAGTTGTCCCAGGAGAAGACTCAGCTTTTTGCCAACCGTCACCGTCGTGTTGGTCCTCGGCTTTGTGTTGGAGATTTGGTGTGGTTGTCTTCTCGTTTTGTCCCTATGAGGGTCTCATCTCCTAAGTTTAAGCCTCGGTTCATCGGTCCGTATAAAATATTGGAGATTCTTAACCCTGTTTCCTTCCGTTTGGACCTCCCTGCATCCTTTTCTATTCATAACGTTTTTCATCGGTCGTTATTGCGCAGGTATGAGGCACCGGTTGTGCCTTCCGTTGAGCCTCCTGCTCCGGTGTTGGTTGAGGGTGAGTTGGAGTACGTTGTGGAAAAAATCCTAGACTCCCGTGTTTCCAGACGGAGACTCCAGTATCTGGTCAAGTGGAAGGGATATGGCCAGGAGGATAATTCTTGGGTCACTGCATCTGATGTTCATGCCTCTGATCTGGTTCGTGCCTTTCATAGGGCCCATCCTGATCGCCCTGGTGGTTCTGGTGAGGGTTCGGTGCCCCCTCCTTGAGGGGGGGGTACTGTTGTGAATTTGGATTCTGGGCTCCCCCGGTGGCTACTGTGGAATTGAACTTGTGACATCATCTTCCCTGTTCACCTGTTCTGATTAGATCTGGGTGTCGCTATATAACCTGGCTTCTCTGTTAGATGCTTGCCGGTCAACAATGTTATCAGAAGCCTCTCTGTGCTTGTTCCTGCTCCCAGACATCTACTAGATAAGTTGGACATTCGTCCATGTTTTGTTTTTGTATTTTGGTTCCAGTTCACAGCTGCAGTTTCGTTACTGTGTCTGGAAAGCTCTTGTTGATCAGGAATTGCCACTCTGGTATTATGAGTTAATGCCAGAGTCCTAAAGTAATTTCTGGATGTGTTTTGTTAGGGTTTTCTACTGACCATGAAAGTATGCTTTCTGTCTTCTGCTATCTAGAAAGCGGACCTCAAATTTGCTAAAACTATTTTCCTGCTGCGTTTGTTATTTCTTCTAAAATCACCGCCAATATATGTGGGGGGCCTCTGTCTCCTTTTTTTGGGCATTTCTCTAGAGGTGAGTCAGGTCTTATATTTCCCTCTGCTAGCATTATTTAGTTCTCCGGCCGGCGCTGGGCATATAGGGATAAAAAGTAGGACATGCTACCTGGCTACTTCTAGATGATGCGGTAGGTTTAGTTCATGGTCAGTATAGTTACATCTTCCAAGAGCTTGTTCCTATAGAGGCTTATGCTAGTTCTCTGGCCATGGAGATCATGACACACAGCATGGCGACGATGATGTCATAAAGGTTGCCTCGACCAATCAGCGATGGGCACAGTCTGCCGCGAATTCACTTCGACCAATCAGCGACGGGCACAGTATCGACGTAGATGTCATAATGGTTGCCATGGTGACGATGATGTCATAAAGGTTGCCTCGACCAATCAGCGACGGGCACAGTCTGCCGCGAATTCTGGATTCATCATTGTCCATATACTATGGGGACATGCATATTCTAGAATACCCGATGCGTTAGAATCGGGCCACAATCTAGTATGACATATTAAGGCAGCACGGTTCAGAGGTTAGCACTGCAGGCTTGCAGCGCTGGGGTCCTGGGTTCAAATCCCACCAAGGACAACATCTGCAATGAGTTTGTATGTTCTCCCCGTGTTTGCGTGGGTTTCCTCCAGGTACTCTGGTTTCCTCCCACATTTACAAAGACATACTGATAGGGAATCTAGATTGTGAGCCCCATCGGGGACAGCAGCAATAATGTCTGTAAAGCGCTGTGAAATTAATAGCGCTATATAAATGAGTAAAAATAAAAATAAATAAATATTACCAGCATATAGGTATCAAATGATACCATATACAAGGAGAAATACTGCCACGCCGTGACCAGACCACAAATTACCAACACATGCTGCCCGAATACTACAATATTGATTATGAATACAAACCACAATACTAACAACACTCCTATTACCACAAGTGACAATATACACAGTGTATAGTGTCAGTGTACAGGTAATACAGTGATCACAGGTGACATTATACACAGGAGATCTGTATATAGTGTCAGTGTACACGTAATACAGTGATCACCAGTGACATTATACACAGGAGCTCTGTATATGGTGTATAGTGTACAGGTAATACAGGGATCACCAGTGACATTATACACAAGAGCTCTGTATATAGTGTCAGTGTATACATAAAACAATGATCACCAGTGACAATATACAAAGGAGCTCTGTTCACAGAATACAGTATATAGTGTAAGTGTACAAGCAACACACTGACTCACTGGTGACATCCGTAGTTGAAGTCTTTTTTCTTCATCCAGTGCAGACAGCCATTACTTCTTCCAGCAAAGACTCGTCTCTGCAGAAAATAACACAGTTAGCTATAGCTGATCGCTTCCAGAGCACATTCCCACTATTTTCCTCGACTTCTATACTATGTCAGATGAAGAAAAAAAGACATAGTGCCACCCTGCACAGTAGCAGGACCCCCTTTTGTTCTCCCCATGGAAGATAGTAAGCTCAAAAGTAAATAATGTCCCCTGATTGGCCCCTACAGTAATTATATCCCCACTTGCCACCATTAAACAATACTGTATGTTCCTCATCCTGACCTCAATATAGTAATTACAGTGGGGCAAAAAAGTATTTAGTCAGTCAGCAATAGTGCAAGTTCCACCACTTAAAAAGATGAGAGGCGTCTGTAATTTACATCATAGGTAGACCTCAACTATGGGAGACAAACTGAGAAAAAAAAATCCAGAAAATCACATTGTCTGTTTTTTTTATCATTTTATTTGCATATTATGGTGGAAAATAAGTATTTGGTCAGAAACAAACAATCAAGATTTCTGGCTCTCACAGACCTGTAACTTCTTCTTTAAGAGTCTCCTCTTTCCTCCACTCATTACCTGTAGTAATGGCACCTGTTTAAACTTGTTATCAGTATAAAAAGACACCTGTGCACACCCTCAAACAGTCTGACTCCAAACTCCACTATGGTGAAGACCAAAGAGCTGTCAAAGGACACCAGAAACAAAATTGTAGCCCTGCACCAGGCTGGGAAGACTGAATCTGCAATAGCCAACCAGCTTGGAGTGAAGAAATCAACAGTGGGAGCAATAATTAGAAAATGGAAGACATTCAAGACCACTGATAATCTCCCTCGATCTGGGGCTCCACGCAAAATCCCACCCCGTGGGGTCAGAATGATCACAAGAACGGTGAGCAAAAATCCCAGAACCACGCGGGGGGACCTAGTGAATGAACTGCAGAGAGCTGGGACCAATGTAACAAGGCCTACCATAAGTAACACACTACGCCACCATGGACTCAGATCCTGCAGTGCCAGACGTGTCCCACTGCTTAAGCCAGTACATGTCCGGGCCCGTCTGAAGTTTGCTAGAGAGCATTTGGATGATCCAGAGGAGTTTTGGGAGAATGTCCTATGGTCTTATGAAACCAAACTGGAACTGTTTGATAGAAACACAACTTGTCGTGTTTGGAGGAAAAAGAATACTGAGTTGCATCCATCAAACACCATACCTACTGTAAAGCATGGTGGTGGAAACATCATGCTTTGGGGCTGTTTCTCTGCAAAGGGGCCAGGACGACTGATCCGGGTACATGAAAGAATGAATGGGGCCATGTATCGTGAGATTTTGAGTGCAAACCTCCTTCCATCAGCAAGGGCATTGAAGATGAAACGTGGCTGGGTCTTTCAACATGACAATGATCCAAAGCACACCACCAGGGCAACGAAGGAGTGGCTTTGTAAGAAGCATTTCAAGGTCCTGGAGTGGCCTAGCCAGTCTCCAGATCTCAACCCTATAGAAAACCTTTGGAGGGAGTTGAAAGTCCGTGTTGCCAAGCGAAAAGCCAAAAACATCACTGATCTAGAGGAGATCTACATGGAGGAATGGACCAACATACCAACAACAGTGTGTGGCAACCTTGTGAAGACTTACAGAAAACGTTTGACCTCTGTCATTGCCAACAAAGGATATATTACAAAGTATTGAGATGAAATTTTGTTTCTGACCAAATACTTATTTTCCACCATAATATGCAAATAAAATGATAAAAAAACAGACAATGTGATTTTCTGGATTTTTTTTTCTCAGTTTGTCTCCCATAGTTGAGGTCTACCTATGATGTAAATTACAGACGCCTCTCATCTTTTTAAGTGGTGGAACTTGCACTATTGCTGACTGACTAAATACTTTTTTGCCCCACTGTATGTCACCCCTTTATTTAATACTAGATTGTGGCCCGATTCTAACGCATCGGGTATTCTAGAATATGCATGTCCCCGTAGTATATGGACAATGATGATTCCAGAATTCGCGGCAGACTGTGCCCGTCGCTGATTGGTCGAGGCAACCTTTATGACATCATAATCGCCATGGCAACCATTATGACATCTACGTCGATACTTTGCCCGTCGCTGATTGGTCGAGGCGAATTCGCGGCAGACTGTGCCCGTCGCTGATTGGTCGAGGCAACCTTTATGACATCATCGTCGCCATGCTGTGCCCGTCGCTGATTGGTCGAGGCCTGGTGGCCTCGACCAATCAGAGACGTGGGATTTCCAGGACAGACAGACAGACAGACAGACAGACAGAAAAACCCTTAGACAATTATATATATAGAAGGTGCCAGATCCTTGGCCCCTTTATTTAATGTCTCCATCTTGGACCCCAATGTCCACCTTAATAAGGTCTCTATCCTGGGCCCCTTCCAGTAATAAATGTCCTCATCCTGGGCCCCTTTATTTAATGTACCCTCCCTGGGCCCCTATATCCATCCCTATGGCCACTACCTTGCCCAACTACAGAGGAGGGGATTCTTCTCACCTTCTTGCGCTCCCCAGCATCCTCTTGTGGCTTCATATTCGGCGTGGTTGTTACAATGGCTGTCAACTGCAGTTGTGACAGCGTGCTCTGCTCTGTGACAGGCCGCGCGCTGACGTCACATAGCAGTAACATTGAAAGGCCACAGGAGTCATTTAACAAAACTGCTATGTGACTTCAACACATGGCCTGTCACAGACTAGAGTGCCCTGTCACAGCTGCAGCCGGCATTCATCTTGATGTGCGTTGTCGCAAGGGTCGGCTCCAGGTTTTCATGGGCCTCGGGCAAAAGAGAATCAGTGGGCCCCTTTAACACATGCCATGATTCCTGATGCAGAGATAAAAAATATAGTATAATATATAGGCACAACACAGTGCGCCATACAGTATTATGGTCAACGCATAGTGCTCTATACAGTATTACGGGCACCTCATGGTTCTCCATATAGTATTATAGTCAACACATAGTGCTCCATACAGTATTACGAGCACCTCATAGTGCACCATACAGTATTATGGGCAACCACATAGTGCTCCATACTGTATTACAGGCACCTCATAGTCTTCCATACAGTATTATGGGCAATCACATAGTGCTCCATACTGTATTACGGGCACCTCATAGTCCTCCATACAGTATTATGGGCAACCACATAGTGCTCCATACTGTATTACAGGCACCTCATAGTCCTCCATACAGTATTATGGGCAACAAGATAGTGCTCCATACTGTATTACGGGCACCTCATAGTCCTCCATATAGTATTATAGTCAACACATAGTCCGCCATACAGTATTACGGGCACCTCATAGTGTGCCATACAGTATTATGGTCAGCACATAGTGCTCCATACAGTATTACGAGCACCTCATAGTCCTCAATACAGTATTATGGTCAACACATAGTGCTCCATACAGTATTACGGGCACCTCATAGTGCGCCATACAGTATTATGGGCAACCACATAGTGCTCCACACAGTATTGCGAGCACCTCATAGTCCTCCATACAGTATTATGGTCAACACATAGTCTGCCATACAGTATTGTGGGCACCTCATAGTGTGCCATACAGTATTATGGTCAACACATAGTGCTCCATACAGTATTACGGGCACCTAATAGTCCTCCATACAGTATTATGGGCAACCACATAGTGCTCCATACTGTATTACGGGCACCTCATAGTCCTCCACACAGTATTATGGCCAACCACATAGTCTGCCATACAGCATTGTTGCCCCATTTAATGCTCCTCCATGCAGTATTATTGGCCCCATATAATGCTCTTCATACAGTATTATGAGCACCTCATAGTCCGCCATACAGTATTATGGCCAACCACATAGTCATCCATAAAGTATTATGGGCCCCATATAATGCTCCTCCATACAGCACATCATGGGCCCCTGCTCCTACATACAGTATTGTGTGCCCCATGCTCCTCCACACATTATTATGCCCCCAAGCTCCTCCACACAGTATTATGGGACCCCGCTCCTCCATACAGTATTATGCATCCCCGCTCCTCCATACAGTCAGTATTATGGGACCTCATTCCTCCACACAGTATTACGCCCCCCCGCTCCTCCATACAGTATTATGAGACCCCGCTCCTCCATACAGTATTATGGGACCCTGCTCCTCCATACAGTATTATGCATCCCCGCTCCTCCAAACAGTATTATAGGACCTTGCTCCTCCACACAGTATTATGCCCCCCGGCTCCTCCATACAGTGTTATGCCCCCCCACTCCTCCATACAGTATTATGGGACCCCACTCCTCCATACAGTATTATGCCCCCCCGCTCCTCCATACAGTATTATGGGACCCCATTCCTCGACACAGTATTATGGGACCCTGCTCCTCCATACAGTATTATGCATCCCTGCTCCTCCATACAGTATTATGCATCCCTGCTCCTCCATACAGTATTATGGGACCTCGTTCCTCCACAGAGTATTATGCCTCCCCCCGGCTCCTCCATACAGTATTATACCTCCCCGCTCCTCCATATAGTATTTGGGACCCTGCTCCTTCATACAGTATCATGGGAGCCCACTCCTCCACACAGTATCATGGGACCCCCATTCCCCCATACAGTATTTTGCTCCCCCGCTCCTCCACACAGTATTATGTGACACCGCTCTTCCACATAGTATTATGCCTCCCGCTCCTCCACACAGTGTTATGGGCCCCCTGCTCCTCCACACTGTATTATGGGCCCCCGCTCTTCCACACAGTATTACGGGCCCCCCGCTCCACCACACAATATTATGGGTCCCCTGCTCCTCCACACAGTATTACGCCCCCCCAGCTCCACACAGTATTATGCCCCCCAGCTTCTCCACACAGTATTATGCCCCCCAGCTCCTCCACACAGTATTATGGGCCCCTCGCCCATCCACCACACAGTATTACGCCCCCCAGCTCCTCCACACAGTATTACACCCCCCAGCTCCTCCACACAGTATTATGCCCTCCAGCTCCTCCACACAGTATTACACCCCCCAGCTTCTCCACCCAGTATTATGCCCCTCAGCTCCTCCATACAGTATTATGGCCCCCCTGCTCCTCCATACAGTATTATGCCCCCCAGCTCCTCCACACAGTATTATGCACCCCCAGCTCCTCCACACAGTATTATGCCCTCCAGCTCCTCCACACAGTATTATGTACCCCCAGCTCATCCGCATTGTATTATGCCCCCCAGGTCCTCCATTCAGTATTATGGGCCCCTCGCCCATCCACCACACAGTATTACGCCCCCCAGCTCCTCCACACAGTATTACACCCCCCAGCTCCTCCACACAGTATTATGCCCTCCAGCTCCTCCATACAGTATTATGGCCCCCCTGCTCCTCCATACAGTATTATGCCCCCCAGCTCCTCCACACAGTATTATGCACCCCCAGCTCCTCCACACAGTATTATGCCCTCCAGCTCCTCCATACAGTATTATGGCCCCCCTGCTCCTCCATACAGTATTATGCCCCCCAGCTCCTCCACACAGTATTACACCCCCCCAGCTCCTCCACACAGTATTATGCCCTCCAGCTGCTCCACACAGTATTACACCCCCCAGCTCCTCCACACAGTATTATGCCCTCCAGCTCCTCCATACAGTATTATGGCCCCCCTGCTCCTCCATACAGTATTATGCCCCCCAGCTCCTCCACACAGTATTATGCACCCCCAGCTCCTCCACACAGTATTATGCCCTCCAGCTCCTCCACACAGTATTATGTACCCCCAGCTCATCCGCATTGTATTATGCCCCCCAGGTCCTCCATTCAGTATTATGGGACCCCACTCCTCCACACAGCATTATGCCCCCGGCTCCTCCATACATTACTATGGGCCCCATAGAAAAAAAAACATTAAAAAAATAGTAAATTCCTCACCTCTCCTCGTTCCAGTGGCAGCTGCAGTGTCTTCAGCGTCTCTCTGGCTCTGCAACGCTCAGGACAGAGAGGCTGAGCGCACAGTAATGACGTCATCGCACCCTCTGCCCTGAGACGTCGCAGAGTCAGAGAGCGCTGAAGAAGTCTGCAGCTGCCACCGGAATGAGGAGAGGTGAGTATTAGAAGGGGGCCCGATGCCAGAGCTTACCTGGGTTCGCCGGCCCTGGTCATGGCGGCGGTTGGCGCCACCTGAAAATTTAAAGGGCCCGCATGCTTTTTTCTTTTTTCCCTTCCTCCTCTTCCTTCTCCTCCTCTCTGGGGCGGGGCCCACCGGGCATTTCACCAGTGTCCCGATGGGCCAGTCCGACCCTGCTCCCATGCAATTCTACATGTGTTTAAAAAGCATGGATGGCACACGAATGCCATTCATGTTCTGTCTTTTTTTTAATTGCTGTCCTTATAATTGTAATGATTAAGTATTTGTATTCATATGAAAAAATGATTGACACAATTCCCCTTAATACACTGAGTTAGTAGCTGGTTAAGCACACTATCAAACTGTCACCATTTTGATAGTGTGCAGTCTTAAAGAGTGACTGCAGACTTTTCATTTCAGCCTGTAAAACCCCATTAATTAAAAGGAATACATCTTCTTTAATACAACAGAAATGCTAAATGTAGAAGGAGAGATTTACTGACTCACTAGACAAAATTCTGAATTTTGGTATTATATGCTGAAAACTTCTCTTCCTTGACTTAAGATCATGATTGGAAGCAGCAACTGCACTTCTTCCTTGTTCATTATTTTCTGTAACCGCATATACTCTCCTGCTATAAGAAATCATTTGTTATTCATATGGCCTGTGGCACCATAATCTATTTCATGAAGCTCCTTGTTTATTTTGGGTCTAGGAAATAAAATGACAGACGGAACACCAAGGTCACCTTGTCAGAAAGCTATAAGTGAATATTTATGGTATACAAGCATACTGTGCAGACAGAGGCATTGTTTTTGCTTAAGGATGAACTGAGCAAAGAAAAACAAACATCGGAACGTATAATAGCATGCATCGTAAAAAATCATTTCAGAGATCCAGCGCTAACAAATCATTAAGGATTCATTCGCCCTTATTTTACTCAGAGAGCACACATCACCCCTCTGTATTAGCACTGACAAGTGACAACATATTTGACCCAACTATTGCCTCTCACAGGAAAAACATGACTGAAACTTTTGTTGTCACAAAAATTGATGAGTGATTGCCTGTACACATAGTGATATGACTTGGTAAGCTACATCTTTCTGCCAGAGGCATAATGCAAAATGTACAGTGTCTAGATGTAGTAGTGAGATTAAGTACTCTTCCTGCAGTCACATCTTATATCTGCTGAACATTTTTTTGCCTCATCTTATATAAAGCAGATTTAATAAATTACAAACTAATCACACTATTATTATATTATTTTATTTCATACACAATGTAACAGGACAAGAAAAGATACAATAAATGTTAACTTTTTTAATATTATAAGCAATGTATATTTTATCCTAGGACATATTTCTTTATAAAACTAGGAAAACATGTTTATTCTAATTGTCTAAATGTTAAAGCTCATGAAAATGTTTTGTCCACAAAGCCATCAAAGTTGTACATTTCGAGACCATTTTTTCAGACAAAAATGTAAAATAAATGTCATTGTGTCACAGCTTCCAAGGTAAAGCACGATAAGGTTTTTATTAAACTAAATTTTATAAATTTGAACACTAACAATATCTTCTATGAATTGCTGAAAAAAAAGCAATTCAAGTATTTAGTTTATTTAATCAATGATATGTGCACACGTTTTTTTTAAATGACATACCCACTGAATTTTTAAAGTGGGAGACGATTCAGAAAAATGCAGGCAGTGCTTTTCCTGAAGTGTCTACTTTGGTGTCTTACTTTTTATTTTCTTGGCAATTTGCCTGCCGTTACTATTTTTTCTATATACCATATATACTCGAGTATAAGCCGACCCGAGTATAAGACGAGGCACCTACTTTTGCCACGAAAAACTGGGTAAGCTTATTGATTCGAGCATAAGTCGAGTATGCATTGTCCCCTCATCCCTCTCCTGGTATGCATGGCTCCCCCATTCCTGTCATGGCATGTGTGGCTCCCTGGTCCCTGTCATTGTATGCATGGCTCCCCAGTCGCTGTCATTGTATGCATGGCTCCCCAGTCCCTGTCATTGTATGTATGGCTCCCCAGTTCCTGTCATTGTAAGCATGGCTCGCCCATCCCTGTCCTGGTATGCATGGCTCTCCAGTCCCTGTCCTGGAGTGCATGTCTCCCCAGTTCTTGTCCTGGTGTACATGGCTCCAAAGTCCCTGTCCTGGTGTGCATGGCTCAAAAGTCCCTGTCTTGGTGTGCATGGCTCCCCAGTCCCTGTCCTGGTGTGCATGGCTCCCCAGTCCCTGTCCTGGTGTGCATGGCTCCCCAGTCCCTGTCCTGGTGTGCATGGCTCCCCAGTCCCTGTCCTGGTGTGCATGGCTCCCCAGTCCCTTTCCTGGTGTGTATGGCTCTGGAGTCCCTGTCCTGCAGTGCATGGCTCTGCAGTCCCTGTCCTGGTGTGCATGGCTCTCCAGTTCCTGTCCTGGTGTGCATGGCGCCTTATCCCCTTATCCATATGTATGATTCCTGTTAAAAAAACACATCCTATTTACCTGCCTGTGTTTCCTCAGTTGCACTACATCTTGTTCCGGCTTCCAGTAGATCTTCCTGTACTAAGCGAGCATGTGGCCCACACATTAAGGTAATGAATAGGTGCACAACACCTATTGGAGTGGAGAGGAGTGTATATTGATTACCTTAATGAGTGATGCTGCGTGATTGCTTGGCTGGAACAGCTGTAGGCACCGGCAGCTGGAACGAGATGCTGTGTCAGCTTCGAGGGCGCGCCGGTAGGTGAGTATGATGAGTGCTTGAAGCCGGCAGCTGCAGCTGGCACTGTGCGCTATTATAGCAGCGGCACAGGCTTTAACCACAGCTGCTGGCTCCGGCCCGCTGCTCCCCCTCCCCCTCCTGCTTTCTGGGACCGTGACTCGTGTATAAGCCGAGGGTGGTGTTTTCAGCACAAAAAAGCATGCTGAAAAACTCGGCTTATACATGAGTATATACGGTAGCCTACTGCAGGGCTTAAGTTTAAGAATGGTCAAGTTACTTTGTTCAGCCAGTTCCCAAGCCTGAAATAGTTAAATGAAGCTCAAAAAGTGAAATATATGCACTGCAAGATGTTTTGACATTGAGGTGAAGATGTTAGTTTTTTTTGTGTTAGCAATTTTTCAGGCAGAATCTGCCTAAAATAATAATCATGCGCACAAATATTAATGGAGTGTTCCAGTTTCTGAAAACCCTAGTACATGGCGGCACTTTGTTTTGACTACTTAAAGGAGTTATAAAGGTCAGTACTTTTTTTTCCTATGGAGCTAAAGACTAATAGGCAAGTAGTTGCAAACTATTTATATAGTTGAAATACTATTAGCACAAAATTATAATTATTATTATTATTTAACAATTTTATAGCGCCAATTATTCCCTGGGGCTTTACATGTGAACGGGGCAAATATAGGCAAGTACAATAAACATGAGTAAAACAAGGCACACACAAGTACAGGAGGAGAGAGGACCCTGCCCGCGAGGGCTCACAGTCTACAGGGTAATATTCTGCACATAAAGTTAATAAACACATAAAAGCAAAGATTAGCCAGCCTATTAACAGCCAAAGGTACTGTAATTAATGATTGTGTCCAAAGTTTGTAATCCTCCACATAAGTCCAAGGTCTGGGGCATCATCCACATTAGTGATGAGCGAGTGTGCTCGTTACTTGAGATTTCCGAGCATGCTCTGGTGTTCTCCGAGTATCTGGGGCATGCTTGTGTTTTATGTTTGTGTTCCCGCAGCTGCATGATTTGTGGCTGCTAGACAACCTGACACGTGGGGATTCCCTAACAAACAGGCAATCCCCACATGCATTCAGGCTGTCAAGCAGCCGCAAATCATGCAGCTGCGGGGACAAAAGCATAAAACACCAGCATGCCCAAGATACTTGGAGAACACCCGAGCATGCTTGGAAATCTCACGTAACGAGCACACTCGCTCATCACTAATCCACATATATTCCACGAACTTATATGGTGGCAGCCAGAGCAAACTCTAATCACTTTAGTTTAAATTCTGAAATTCACACTTTCAGTATTTGATCAGTATTTTACATCAATGTTTCTCAGCCAAAACCAGGAGTTAGTAAAAAAAATACAGAAGTTGTGATGTGTTTCTATCATACTTTTCCTCTGATTTTTCCATTCCTGATTGGCTTACAAATACTGACATAAAATACTGATCTAACAGTGAATATGTGAACATGACCTAATATACAGTAGTTTTAATTAGAATAATCTGAAATTGTCTTGAGTGTTTTTAGCTTTGTCAAAAGTACCAGAAATACCACTTCACATGAATGTTTTTTTGTACATTTTTTACTATGTGAGAGAAAAAGGTGATATTATAAATATTCACTTCAAATGGCAAAGCATATTAATCAATGCAAATATACAGTACATATAACATTTTAGACTCCCTTCACCCCACACCAAAACATCATGGTTTCAAGTTTTATCATTTTGCACTTGATATACTATATCTTGCATGTAACACACTATAGTAAAAAAAAAGACTTCACTAAATCGATAGCTTTTGTCTTTCACTAGAATATATCTTCTTATTCTATATGTTATTAAATATATTACATTAAAAAAAAACCTTCACCCATTTTTGCCATTAAAAAACAATCAATTTTGACTCTTAGGGTAGGTGCACACGTTCAGGATTTTTTGCGTTTTTTCGCTATAAAAACGCGATAATATTGCGAAAAAAACACGAAAAAACGCTTACATATGGTTCCCATTATTTTCAGTGTATTCCGTATATCTTGTGCAAATGTTGCATTTTTTTCCGCGAAAAAATCGCATTGCAGAAAAAAAAGCAACATGTTCATTAATTTGCGGAATCGCGGGAATTCCGCACACATAGGAATGCATTGATCTGCTTACTTCCCGCATGGGGCTATGCCCACCATGCGGGAAGTAAGCAGATCATGTGCGGTTGGTACCCTGGGTGGAGAAGAGGAGACTTTCCTCCACGGACTGGGCACCATATAATTGGTAAAAAAAAAAGAATTAAAATAAAAAATAGTGATATACTCACATTCTGATGGCCCCGGAGTCTTCCCGCCTCTCATCGGTGCATCCTCTCTCTTCTGTTCCTATAGATGCTCTGTGTGAAGGATCTGCGATGACGTCATGGTCATGTGACCGCGACATCATCGCAGGTCCTACACACAAAGCAACAGCTGAGGAGATCGGGGGCCATCAGAGGGTGAGTATAACCTTTTTTTAATTTTTTTATTATTTTTAACATTATATCTTTTTACTATTGATGCTGCATAGGCTGCATCTATAGTAAAAAGTTGGTCACACTTGTCACGCACTATGTTTGACAAGTGTGACCAACCTGTCAATCAGTTTTCCAAGCGATGCTACAGATCGCTTGGAAAACTTTAGCATTCTGCAAGCTAATTACGCTTGCAAAATGCTAAAAAAAAGCGGAAAAACGGGAAAAAAACGCGAAAAGAAGCATGCGGATTTCTTGCAGAAAATTTTTGGTTTTCTTCAGGAAATTTCTGCAAGAAATCCTGACATGTGCACATACCCTTACAGATGAACTAAGAATGATCTGGTCAGTGCTGCTAACTTCTCCCACCTACGAAAATGTTCTTTTCAGTACATAAATGAGATCCCAATTTAACTACTTTCTTGCAATTCAGCTAAATAACACAATGGAAGAATGAGCCTCTTAACAAGATTGAATTTGCTGTTGTGCATGTTACAAGCTGAGCAAACAGAGATTTGGAAACTTTTCTTTCATTCGTATGCTTCTTTTTAAGACAAATAGTAGTTTAATATAAATGGAAATGAGACTGACATTAGTGTGAACATAAATCTTGATCTTTTGTAACCTAATAATAAAAACCACACTGTTTTAGAGCTGTAGATAAATTGGGATTTTATCATCTTGAACTAGGATTTCCTGAATAGCATTCACTTTCCAAACAGGTCAAAAATTAAAAATTAACCTCTTTTTTTGACCATATAAAAGTATTTTCATATGTGCAGGACAACAATTTAAAATAGATCCAAGGTATGGGGTCTAGCACAAAAGAAAACAAAGGAACTGTTCAGAGAATCAAATGCTAAAATATCTCTTCTGACCTGTCAAACACCTTTGTTCTGTATGCAGTGGCTAGCTAATTGATCATTGGATTATAGTTTTATAAAACTGAATACTGTGTAATTGGTGACTGTGCTCATATACTGTTGGAAATTTTGCAAATGCTTAAGGACAGTGGAATTATAGTAGTATCTAACTTATAGAGAAGAGAAATAATATTCATCAAACATGTGCCATTACGCAATGCCTGGTAGTCATACAAAAAGTGCCACTTCTTTTCTGTGCACATGACATGACAATGAGTTATACCAATGTGGCTGAGCACCACAATTCATGCCATTTGGAAAATTCTGCTGCCAAGAAACAGTTGCCATTACTGAAAAAGCCTGTTAGACAAAGTGAAAAACCCTAAGAAATGCTTCTGTTGTTACAGCCATGGCTGTACATTACCTACCCAAATGTTTATTGTGAGCAGTTGAGACCAGAAACTTAAATGGGGTCGTTATTAGTGATAAGCGAGTATACTCATTGCTCGGGTAGTCTACGAGTAATTGTGACTGCTCGGAGATTTAGTTTTTGTTCACACAGCTGCATGATTTCCAGCTTCTAGCCAGCCTGAGTACATGTGGGGGTTGCCTGGTTGCTAGGGAATCCCCACATATAATCAAGCTGTCTAATAGCGGGAGACCACCCGAGCGTGCTCGGGAAAACCCGAGCAACGAGTATACTCGCTCATCACTAGTCGTTATACATATTTTCTTTGTTCTTCTTTTCTTTGGGTTTCTTGCCTTTGGCATTCCATTTTTCTAAAATACAGCAGGTAAAGAAAAGAAATGCGGCACTTACCATTTATCTTCAGCTAAAACGTGTCCTTTATTTAGCACTTTACATCTTCAAAGACATGCTGCGGCATTGACAGAAAAATGCTATAAAAATGTTATATATTTCCATAGCTCCTGCATGTTAGCTGTCATAATTAAGAGATAGTGTAGCTCGAAAAGCGTTGACCGTTATATCATCATCATGTTTTTTTAATTTTTCTTTTTCATGTTTTAATCTACTAATAAATGTGATGTTTTATTTTCTTTTGAGGTTGCTGGATTTTTCAAATTTTTCCTTTTAGAGCCACTTGAAGGGTCAAGTGTACAGTAACAAGCCACAAACATTACAGGCACTCCGAGAGAACATACAGTAGAGTGAGAAATTCAGGTTATGACCCCAGTTGTCCTGGGGAATACATTCAACAATATGGAATGGTGTGAGCACGTGTGTTTGGATGCGAACGTGGACATTTTCATCATATTCTTTAAGACATCAGTTTCTCGAAGAACTTACTGAAATTTTTCTAGGTAAAGTAGTGAGTGAATCACCCTGTATTTGAATGCATTGAACTAATAGAACCTTTTTTCAATTGGCACAAATTTCAGGTTAAAAGACACCATTACTTTTCAAAAATGAGTAAACGAACAGCATGAATCATAACAATTTACTTTTCCATTGTTTGGGAACAGAAACACTTTTTAATTTTTTTAATCACTGCACCCTTTTGCAGTAGTTTGCCCCATAGAAATGAGTAATACATGTTTACCTATCCATTATGATCACAAACTGTATTTTCAGAAAAACATATTGCAAAAATCCTATTTTCTTTGTATAAGTAGTTGTAAGTTGCTAACATGTCTATGGGCAATAAGGAAAATAAATAATTTAATCTGCTGGTTAATAGAGTTCTGACACTATGCGGCGCCAACACTGAGAGCCCCACCACAGTACTGAAAGCATGGTAACAGCCACCTCTCTCTATAAACAGACCAGTGACTGAACTTGCTCCAGCACCACCCTTATAATTGGATGCCAAATGCTTCCTGGGGGAATAAAATTAACTTCCTCCTGACAGATGGGATCTCAGTGCCCATGCTGCAAGGTGTCAGAACTCTATTAACCTGCAGATTAACCCCTTATCTGCAGGTTATTAGCATTATTTTATGTGACAGGTTCCATTTAAAGCACCACTACATTGTTTTATTTTGTTTCACAGCTAGAGAGTGGTGTCACTAATCCAAGTTCTCTGACCTCACTATTAAAATTTGCAGTGCCATCTTCAGCTATTTCTGGTGCCACTCCTATCTCACGCCACTGTCTGATCAGCGCAACGTCTGACAGACTAAAGTTATGCTCACAAGTTCTCAATGTAAGTCCATGGGAGCCTTGTTATGGCCTCAAACTGACTCTTATAGTCTAAAGGTACCTTCACACAAAACGACTTTGTAACGATATCGCTAGTGATCCGTGACGTTGCAGCGTCCTGGCTAGCGATATCGTTTAGTTTGACACGCAGCAGCGATCAGGATCCTGCTGTGATGTCGCTGGTCGCTGAATAAAGTTCAGAACTTTATTTGGTCGTCCGATCGCCGTGTATCGTTGTGTTTGACAGCAAAAGCAACGATACCAGCGATGTTTTACGCTGGTAACCAGGGTAAACATCGGGTTACCAAGCGCAGGGCCGCGCTTAGTAACCCGATGTTTACCCTGGTTACCAGTGTAAAATGTAAAAAAAACAAACAGTACATACTTACATTCGCATCCCCCGCCGTCTGCTTCCCACACTGACTGAGCGCCGCAAAGTGAAAGTGAAAGCACAGCACAGCGGTGACGTCACCGCTGTGCCCTGCTACTGCCGGCGCTCAGTCAGTCAGTCAGTGCAGGAAGCGGAAACCGGGGGACGCGAATGTAAGTATGTACTGTTTGTTTTTTTTACATTTTACGCTGGTAACCAGGGTAAACATCGGGCTACCAAGTGCGGCCCTGCGCTTAGCAACCCGATGTTTACCCTGGTTACCCGGGGACCTCGGCATCGTTGGTCGCTGGAGAGCGGTCTGTGTGACAGCTCTCCAGCGATCAAACAGCGACACTGCAGCGATCGGCATTGTTGTCGCTATCGCTGCAGCGTCGTTTCGTGTGAAGGTACCTTTACATTGAGTAATGACTTTGAGAACTCCCAGCAAACACGGGAGCGATCCTGCAAATGACAACCTGCAGAAAACGACTGGAGCAGCGCCAATAACAGAAGAGGGTGGTAACTGGTAAGTAAATTACTAGCGGCAGTGAACTTTGCTGACACCACTGCAGTGGTAAAATGTAAAAAAAAAGTCTGAATTGGTGAGAAAGCATACAGGAAAATTAATGTGAGCTCGTGGCTGGATGTCTAATACATCAATAATTGATAAATTCTAAGCAAGAGTAAAAACTTCCATAAACCAAACAAAGTAATTGAATGGGAAATTATACTATACTTACATTGTAAAACCTAAAGTGCATTAATATTTGCTAAAAGCTTATTTTTCTTCTTTGTCAATTATGCTCCGGGGTGTTTAGACAGATGCTTAGCAACAAAGCAAAAATCTGTTGTTGAAATAATTTTAAGTAGGTGTTTTCATTCAATTTGGCTAGTTACGTGTTTTATTCCGAACCACAGCTTTTTACATATTTTTGCCTCAGAAAGCATGCTTTCACATATATTTTATGTAGAACACACATCCCCTAGCTGGAGTTCTGTTGACCTTGGCTACACAAACAGCATTTAGCATTTGATAAAGCTTAAAAAGCAAAATAAAAAGCTCTCTAAAAGAAGTTTATCATAATTTGCTCATTCAGATAAATAAAAATTCATTATTTATTATATCACATCAGTACTGCATTCATTACATCATTATATAAGATATCACATTACAATAAATTGCCCATAAGCAATAAGGCGTCTATAGAAATTTTTCATGCATCTCAGAGCAGAATAACATCACATCAGCATACCACTTATAAATATGTAATGTGGCTGAAAAACCATGATGATTAATTCAGGCAGAGGACAAATTCATTGAAAGTCCATTTCATTGGTATATTCATATATCCCAATAAAAATTGAAATAACAAAATCAGAGAAAGCCTGCAATTATCCCTAGTCCCCTAACTTTAGCACTTATTCCGAATAACTCATTTTATATTATACAGCAATTGCCAGAAAACTAACAGACATTAACTTTAATGGTTTTGCAATCACAGTACACACAGAAACATGCACGCAGAAGTACATATATATATATATATATATATATATATATATATATATATATATATATATATATATATTATATACACACACATGGTCAAAATTGCTGGTACCCTTCGTTTACTAACAGAAAAACCCACAATGGTCACAGAAATAACTTGAATCTTACAACAGTAATTTAAATTAAAATATCTATGAAAATGAACAAATGAAAGTCAGACATTGCTTTTCAACCATGCTTCCACAGAATTAAAAAAAAAAAATCATGAAATAGGCTTGGACAGAAATGATGATTCCCTTAACTTAACATTTTGTTGCACAACCTTTTGAGGCAATCACTGCAATCATACGATTCCTGTAACTATGAACACAAAAGAAAAAAGACTTGACCAATAATGGTATGCACACCCATAAAATATGTGAAAATATAAAAAAAAAATTAATTACACCTCAAAGAACATGACAAACATATAAAACCATTTAAAAAGGTCTGAATACAGAACCATGAATCAGCACCCCTAAGCACAAATATCATGAAATAACAACACTGCATGGATAAAGTGCTATATATGTACAAAATGTATCCTGTCTAAATATGTAACGGTCCAATATAACATGCATGGATTTATAAAGGCCGAAACAAATGCATACATAAACCTTTAGTCGTATACTGACAGATAATCTAGCAATAAAATTACTGCAATACAGTGTGTGGTATGTAACAATATAAAATGTTATATCAGCATACTGTTTAGCCAAGATGATAGCAATAACAAGTTAGGTATATATAGGTATATGACGAAGCTGCGTCTGCAGCGATACGCGTGGGGCTCTCGCCTCACCCCTTAAGCCTGTCTCCTGTCTTTATTAGGTATCTGGGCTCATGGTATACCATTGTTCAGAGTTCATGCCGTTCCTTTGGAATATTTTTTCCTCTCTTTACTCCCCCCATTTTTTCTTACATCTTGGCACCCATTGGGTTATTATTTGATTGTAGGGGAGTACCAGTGTATGCCTATTTGAGGCTTTCAGGCACATGCTTGTAGCCCGCATCTATATACCTAACTTGTTATTGCTATCATCTTGGCTAAACAGCATGCTGATATAACATTTTATATTGTTACATACCACACACTGTATTGCAGTAATTTTATTGCTAGATTATCTGTCAGTATACGACTACAGGTTTATGTATGCATTTGTTTCGGCCTTCATATATTCATGTATGTCATACTTGAGGCTTTCTAGCACATGCTTGTAGCCCGCATGTATATACCTATCTTGGTACTGCCATCATTTTGGCTAAACAGTATGCTGATATAACACTTTATACTGTTATATACCAAACACTGAATTGCAGTAATTTTATTGCTACATTATCTGTCAGTGCACGACTACAGGTTTACGTATGCATTTCTTTCAGCCTTTATATATCCATGCATGTCATATTGGACCGTTACATGTTTAGACAGGATACATTTGGTACATATATAGCACTTTATCCATGCAGTGTTGTTATTTCATGATATTTGTGCTTAGGGGTGGTGATTCATGGTTCTGTATTCAGACCTTTTTAACTGGTTTTATATGTTTGTCATGTTCTTTAAGGTGTAAATACATTTTTTTTGATATTTTCACATATTTTATGGGTGTGCATACCATTATTGGTCGAGTCTTTTTTCTTTTGTGTTCATAGTATTCCATTTACTGACCAGGTTTTGCACACCATCTCCATTTTGTTGTGCAGGGGTGCACCACTTATATCAACTATCCTACGATTCCTGTAACTGTCAATGAGACTTCTTCACCGCTCGACAGGTATTTTAGCCTACTCCTCAAGAGCAAACTGCTCCAGTTGTCTCGTGTTTGAAGATTGTCTTTTCCCGACAGCATGTGTAACTCTTTCTAAAGATGCTCAATAGGATTTAGGTCAGGGCTCATAGAAGGCCACTTCAGAATAGTCCAATGTTTTCCTCTTAGCCATTCTTGGGTGTTGTTAGCTGTGTGTTTTGGGTCATTATTCTGTTGCAAGACCCATGACTTGCGACTGATACCAAGCTTTAAGACACTGGGCAGTATATTTCTCTCTAGAATCCCTTGATAGTTTTGAGATTTCATTGTACCCTGCACAGACTCTAGACACCCTGTGCCATATGCAGCAAAGCAGCCCCAGAACATAACAGAGCCTCCTCCATGTTTCACAGTAGGGACAGTGTTCTTTTCTTGAAATGCTTCATTTTTCCATCTGTGAAAATAGAACTGATTTGCCTTGCCAAAAAGTTCCATTTTTGTCTTATCTGTCCATAGGACATTCTCCCAGAAGCTTTGTAGCTTGTTAACATGTACTTTGGCAAATTCCAGTCTGTCTTTTTTATGATTTTTTTTCAACAACGTTGTCCTCCTTGGTCGCCTCCCATGAAGTCCACTTTGGCTCATACAACGAAGGATGGTGAGATCTGACACTGATGTTCCTTGAGCTTGAAGTTCACCTTTAATCTGTTTAGAAATTTTTCTAGGCTCTTTTGTTACCATTCATATTATCGGTCTCTTTGATTTGTCATCAATTTTCCTCCTGCGGCCGTGTCCAGTCAAAGATCTTACATTTCTGAATAATATTTGCAACTGTAGTCACAGGAACATCAAGCTGCTTGGAGATGGTCTTATAACTTTTACCTTTAACATGTTTCTCTATAATTTTCTTTCTAATCTCCTGAGACAACTCTTTCCTTCACTTCCTCTGGTCCATGTTGAGTGCGATACACACCAAGTCACCAAACAGCACAGTGAGTATCTGTAGCCCTATATACAGGCCCACTCACTGATTCCAAGATTGCAGACACCTGTGATGCTAGTTAGTGGACACATCTTAATTTAATATGTCCCTTTTGTCACATTATTTTCAGGGGTACCATTATTTCTGTCCAGGCCTATTTAATGAGCTTTATTTTTTTAATTCTGTGGAAGCATGGTTGAAAAGCAATGTCTGACTTTCATTTGTTCATTTTCATAGATCTTTTTTTATTATTACTTTTGTCAGATTCAAGTTGTTTCTGTGACCATTGTGGGTTTTTCTGTATATATATATATATATATATATATATATATATATATATATAGTTAGATAGATAGATAGATAGATAGATAGATAGATAGATAGATAGAGGCATGTGTTGAAAACTTCTGCAAAGTAAGAATGAGTTCAAAACTTGAAGTGTTAAGTTAATATTTTATCTTTGTTTTCAAAATGTTCAGTGAATGATCATAAGATAAATCTGAATCAAATCAATATTTGGTGTGACCAACATTTCCTTTCAAAACGGTGTCAATTCTTCCAAGTATCCTTGTCCTCAACTTGGCATGGAAATTGTTCCAAACACCTTATAAATAACCACAGATATTCAGTGGATGTTGGATTGTGCATTTTTCTCTTTAGGTGAAGGAAAAAAATGAAGTTTTTTTTCTGTTGACCAACTGCCAGACTAGAGTCCTTGCACTGCATATCGTGATAGAGGCTACATTCCCACAATTGGAGAGCTGAATACTCCTCTCCCTTTTCCCTGTTTTTTCTTTCTTTAGGTAAAGACAGACATACTTGATGATGGTGAGTTCAAGCTTCTGTCGGGGTCATATCATCAATTCCAGGGCATTTTTTTCTTTAGGCCAAGTTCACATGAGTATTTTTTCATAGATTATGCTTAAATCAAAATATGGACAGCATGCAGCCCAATGTTATTTAATAGGTCAGTGTAGATGTGTAGATGAGCGCTTTTTTTCCAGGGACTGAATTTGCATGTGAAAAAATTGCAACATGCACTAGTTTCTTTCATGTGTTTGATGAGACTCCCATATTCAAGTTTATGAGTGCACATAAAAAAAATCAAAATCCTTACAAAGTCTCTCTATAACATCAAATTTTTATTTCCAAGGAAAAACTATAGGAGAGATCAGCACAAAATAGGGTCTTATCCGAGAAAAATAACGATCTTTATGCTCAGATTAAACTCACCGTACAACATATAGTGCAATATCAGCTACAGCATGCAATATCAGCTACAGCAGATCCACGGGTCAGCTAGTGACCATCAGCATTATTAGGTCAGAAGAATTTTGTGATTAGTCTCTGCACTACCTATCGGATTTAAGAGATATATCCTAGCATAGTAAAACGATTATTTTACTACACTGGGATATAACTCTTAAATCCTCTCAGCAGCGCAGAGACCATCCACAAACTCCTTCTGACCTATCTATCAATTTTTGTTATGGATACATTGCAATTCTTTAATATAGAAACTTTTATTTAGTCATATAATTTTTGTATAACTATTATTGCATTGGATTGCACACAAATTGCATAGAACTGAAAAAACAAAAACTGTCTGAGTTTCCTGGATAAACTTAGTATTGCTCTGAAGACCATTCTTAACCCCTTCCCGACCTTTGACGCCACGTAGGCGTCATGAAAACCCGTACCAATCCGACCCATGACTCCTATGTGGCGTCATGGAAAGATCGCGTCCCTGCAGATCGGGTGAAAGGGTTAACTCCATTTTCACCCGATCTGCAGAGACAGGGGGAGTGGTACTTCAGCCCAGGGGGGGTGGCTTCACCCCCCCGTGGCTACGATCGCTCTGATTGGCTGTTGAAAGTGAAACAGCCAATCAGAGCGATTTGTAATATTTCACCTATGAAAATGGTGAAATATTACAATCCAGCCATGGCCGATGCTGCAATAGCATCTGCCATGGCTGGAGACCCTGGTCTGCCCCCCCCCCACCGCCACCGATCGCCCCCCCAGTCGTCCTTTCTGCCCCGATCTCCTGTCCGCTCCCCTCCTCCCTCCGTGCAGAAAAATCTCACACAAATCCGCAACGTGGGCACATAGCCTTAGGGTTAGGGTTGGAATTAGGGCTAGGGTTTGAAATAGGTTTAAGATTAGGCTTGTGGTTAGGGTTACGGATAGGGTTAGGGATGTGTTGGGGTTACAGTTGTGGTTAGGGTTGGGATTAGGGTTACGGTTGGGATTAGGGTTAGGATTAGGGTTAGGGTTGGAATTAGGGTTACGGGTGTGTTGCGGTTAGGGTTGTGGTTAGGGGTGTGTTGGGGTTAGGGTTGTGATTAGGGTTATGGCTACAGTTGGGATTAGGATTAGGGGTGTGTTGGGGTTAGTGTTGAAGTTAGAATTGAGGGGTTTCCACTGTTTAGGCACATCAGGGGTCTCCAAACGCAACATGGCGCCACCATTGATTCCAGCCAATCTTGCGTTCAAAAAGTCAAATGGTGCTCCCTCCCTTCCAAGCCCCGACGTGCGCCCAAACAGTGGTTTACTGCCACATTTGGGGTACCAGCGTACTCAGGACAAACTGGGCAACAACTGTTGGGGTCCAATTTCTCCTGTTACCCTTGCAAAAATAAAAAATTACTTGCTAAAACATAATTTTTGAGGAAAGAACAATTATTTTTTATTTTCACGGCTCTGCGTTATAAACTTCTGTGAAGCACTTGGGGGTTGAAAATGCTCACCACACATCTAGATAAGTTCCTTCGGGGGTCTAGTTTCCAAAATGGGGTCACTTGTGGGGTGTTTCTACTGTTTAGGCACATCAGGGGCTCTGCAAATGCAATGTGACGCCCGCAGACCATTCCATCAAAGTCTGCATTTCAAATGTCACTACTTCCCTTCCGAGCCCTGACGTGTGCCCAAACAGTGGTTTACCCCCACATATGGGGTATCAGCGTACTCACAACAAACTGGGCAACAAATATTGGGGTCCAATTTCTCCTGTTACCCTTGTGAAAATAAAAAATTGCTTGCTAAAACATCTCTTTTGAGGAAAGAAAAATGATTTTTTATTTTCACGGCTCTGCGTTGTAAACTTCTGTGAAGCACTTGGGGGTTGAACGTGCTCACCACACATCTAGATAAGTTCCTTGGGGGGTCTAGTTTCCAAAATGGGGTCACTTGTGGGGGGTTTCTACTGTTTAGGCATATCAGGGGCTCTGCAAACGTAACATGATGCCCGCAGACCATTCCATCAAAGTCTGCATTCCAAAACGTCACTACTTCCCTTCCGAGCCCCGGCATGTGCCCAAACAGTGGTTTACCCCCACATATGGGGTATCAGCGTACTCAGGAGAAACTGGACAACAACTTTTGGGGTCCAATTTCTCCTGTTACTCTTTCACAAATAAAAAATTCTGGGCTAAAAAAATATTTTTGAGGAAAGGAAACACATTTATTATTTTCACGGCTCTGCGTTATAAACTTCTGTGAAGCACTTGGGGGTTCAAAGTGCTCACCACACATCTAGATAAGTTCCCTTGGGGGTCTAGTTTCCAAAATGGAGTCACTTGTGGGGAGTTCCTACTGTTTAGACACATCAGGGGCTCTGCAAACGCAACCTGACGCCCGCAGAGCATTCCATCAAAGTCTGCATTTCAAAACGTCACTACTTCCCTTTCGAACCCCGACGTGTGCCAAAACAGTGGTTTACCCCCACATATGGGGTATCAGCGTACTCAGGAGAAACTGGACAACAACTTTTGGTGTCCAATTTCTCCTGTTACCCTTGGGAAAATAAAAAATTGTGGGCTAAAAAATCATTTTTGAGAAAAGAAAAATTATTTTTTATTTTCATGGCTCTGCGTTATAAACTTCTGTGAAGCACTTGGGGGTTCAAAGTGCTCACCACACATCTAGATTAGTTCCTTGGGAGGTCTAGTTTCCAAAATGGGGTCACTTGTGTGGGAGCTCCAATGTTTAGGCACACAGGGGCTCTCCAAACGCGACATGGTGTCCGCTAATGATTGGAGCTAATTTTCCATTCAAAAAGCCAAATGGCGTGCCTTCCCTTCCGAGCCCTGCCGTGCGCCCAAACAGTGGTTTACCCCCACATATGGGGTATCATCGTACTCAGGACAAACTGGAAAACAACATTTGGGGTCCAATTTCTCCTATTACCCTTGGGAAAATAAAAAATTCTGGGCTAAAAATCATTTTTGAGGAAAGAAAAATTATTTTTTATTTTCACGGCTCTGCGTTATAAACTTCTGTGAAGCACCTGGGGGTTATAAGTGCTAACTATGCATCTAGATAAGTTCCTTGGGGGGTCTAGTTTCCAAAATGGGGTCACTTGTAGGGGAGCTCCAATGTTTAGGCACACAGGGGCTCTCCAAATGCGACATGGTGTCCGCTAACGAATGGAGCTAATTTTCCATTCAAAAAGTCAAATGGCACGCCTCCCCTTCCGAGCCTTGCCGTGCACCCAAACAGTGGTTTACCCCCACATATGAGGTATCGGCGTACTCAGGAGAAATTGCCCAACAAATTTTAGCATCCATTTTATCCTGTTGCCCATGTGAAAATGAAAGAATTGAGGCTAAAAGAAATTTTGTGTGAAAAAAAAGTACTTTTTCATTTTTGCGGATCAATTTGTGAAGCACTTGGGGGTTTAAAGTGCTCACTATGCCTCTAGATGAGTTCCTTGGGGGGTCTAGTTTCCAAAATGGGGTCACTTGTGGAGGAGCTCCAATGTTTAGGCACACAGGGGCTTTTCAAACGCGACATGGTGTCCGCTAACGATGGAGATAATTTTTCATTCAAAAAGTCAAATGGCGCTCCTTCCCTTCCGAGCCTTACCATGTGCCCAAACAGTGGTTTACCCCCACATGTGAGGTATTGGTGTACTCAGGAGAAATTGCCCAACAAAATTTTGGATCCATTTTATCCTGTTGCCCATGTGAAAATGAAAAAATTGAGGCTAAAATAATTTTTTTGTTAAAAAAAAGTACTTTTTCATTTTTACGGATTAATTTGTGAAGCACCTTGGGGTTTAAAGTGCTCACTATGCTTCTAGATAAGTTCCTTGGGGGGTCTAGTTTCCAAAATGGGGTCACTTGTGGGGGAGCTCCAATGTTTAGGCACACGGGGGCTCTCCAAACGCGACATGGTGTCCGCTAAAGATTGGAGCCAATTTTTCATTCAAGAAGTCAAATGGCGCTCCTTCCCTTCCGAGCCCTGCCGTGCGCCCAAACAGTGGTTTACCCCCACATATGAGGTATCATCGTACTCAGGACAAATTGGACAACAATGTCCGTGGTCCAGTTTCTCCTTTTACCCTTGGGAAAATAAAAAAATTGTTGCTAAAAGATCATTTTTGTGACTAAAAAGTTAAATGTTCATTTTTTTACTTCCATGTTGCTTCTGCTGCTGTGAAACACCTGAAGGGTTAATAAACTTCTAGAATGTGGTTTTGAGCACCTTGAGGGGTGCAGTTTTTAGAATGGTGTCACTTTTGGGTATTTTCAGCCATATAGAACCCTCAAAATGACTTCAAATGTGAGGTGGTCCCTAAAAAAAATGGTTTTGTAAATTTTGTTGTAAAAATGAGAAATCACTGGTCAAATTTTAACCCTTATAACTTCCTAGCAAAAAAAAAAAATTGTTTCCAAAATTGTACTGATGTAAAGTACACATGTGGGAAACATTATTTATTAACTATTTTGTGTCACATAACTCTCTGGTTTAACAGAATAAAAATTCAAAATGTGAAAATTGCGAAATTTTCAAAATTTTTGCCAAATTTCCGTTTTTTTCACAAATAAGCTCAGAAATTATCGACCTAAATTTATCACTAACATGAAGCCCAATATGTCACGAAAAAACAATCTCAGAATCGCTAGGATCCGTTGAAGCGTTCCTGAGTTATTACCTCATAAAGGGACAATGGTCAGAATTGCAAAAAACGGCAAGGTCATTAAGGCCAAAATAGGCTGGGTCATGAAGGGGTTAATGACATTGGGTCCAAAGTTATTCTGCAGCAGGACAATGACCCCAAACGTACAGCCATCAGTCACTTCCCTGAAAGTATTGCATGATAGTAGGTATCTCCCTATAATTCTCATCATGGAGGACACTATTAATCCTGGCCAACTCTTTAGCCCCAACTTATAAGTAAAATCATTTCTGCTTCACAATCATCCATGCTTGCATATCCATGTTGCCTGCAGATAATCTTTGTTGTACCTCTCTGCAGTCTTTCAACAAACTGCCTTCTATTATAGCAAATATATAAAAGGTTGCACTCAATTGTACTGAAGCAAATGAATGTGTGATACATGAATTGTGAATAGCATAATGGCTTGTGAAATATATGAAAAACACATGAGATGCTTAGCACAAAATGTGGCCAAAAAATGTGAGCCCATCCACCAACATCAAGGTAATTCCATGGATCGGATGGGTCCCTGACCTGACTACCTAGTGTGAACACTTACCTCTGGCTAATGTCATGGTAAAGCCTGTATTTATAGGAAGGTCAGAACCAGATCCCTGACCTGACTGCCTAGTGTGAAGACTTACCTCAGGCTAATATCATGGTAAAGCCTGTATTTATAGGAAGGTTGGAATCAAATGTGTTTGGATGTAATTAAAATCACAGCATGGTGAAGAGCATGGTGTTCAAGTCAGAAAAAACAGTACATAGCAAGTAATGATAAACTGACTGAACAAAGAACTAGTCTGAACCGGTGCTAACCAAAAAAGACTTACATAGCAAATAGATAAATGGTTGCACTCAATTGTACTAAAGCAAATGAATGTGTGATACATAAATTGTGACTAGCATAATGGCTTGTGAAGTAAGTGTTCACACTAGGTAGTCAGGTAAGGGACCCATCCGATTCATGAGATTACCTTGATGTTGGTGGATGGGCTCACATTTTTTGGCCAAATTTTTGGCATCTCATGTGTTTTTCATATATTTCACAAGCCATTAAGCTATTCACAATTCATGTATCACACATTCATTTGCTTTAGTACAATTTAGTGCAACCATTTATCTATTTGCTATGTAAGTCTTTTTTGGTTAGCACTAGTTCAGACTAGTTCTTTGTTCAGTCAGTTTATCATTACTTTCTATGTACTATTTTTTCTGACTTGAACACCCCGCCCTTCACCATGCTGTGATTTTAATTACATCCAGACACATTTGATTCCGACCTTCCATTAAATACAGGCTTTACCATGACATTAGCTAGAGGTAAGTGTTCACACTAGGTAGTCAGGTCAGGGACCCATCCAATCCATGAAATTACCTTGATGCTGGTGGATGGGCTCACATTTTTTGGCCAAATTTTGTGCTAAGCATCTCATGTGTTTTTTCATATATTTCACAAGTCATTATGCTATTCACAATTCATGTATCACACATTAATTTGCTTTAATACAATTGAGTGCAACCATTTACCTATTTGCTATGTAAGTCTTTTTTGGTTAGCACCAGTTCAGACTAGTTCTTTGTTCAGTCAGTTTATCATTGCTTGCCTTCTATTATAGCTGTATATTTTACATTTTGAGTCAGTGTACAACACCTGATGCCAGTTTTCTCTACCCCAATTCCAATGTTTTCATTAATTGTCACTTGGCCTTGTTTCCATGTCAAAGGTATAACTTTTTAGTAAAGAAGAACGAGTCTGACAAAATTCAAAATCTACGAATCAAGTAGATTTTACTGGGAAATTTAATTTGCAGTAAAGTTATTTTCTGTAAATTGAGTGTGTCTTATAAATCCCTGGGGTCTCTCCAGAACTCACAACAAATTAAATGTAGCATGTAAAAAATAAAAAAAAACTACTAATGCACAGCTCATCTGTACCCAGTACAATCATTGCCTCAAGTTCCCACTTTCCACAGTCACACATAAGCTTCTTCACTCTAGAACAGAACTTCAATGTGCAAAAATCCCTTGGAGGCCACAGCACTAAATAATATCACAATACCCATTGAGACACCATGAGGTTATGATGTAGTGTGACTTATAAAGCCTTTTGTTTACACCCAAGAACAGGACTTCTGGACAATACCAGGTCTTGGAGGTCACGTCATATCATAACATCACAGCGCATGTCATGATGTTATTATGCATAGTGACCTTTGAGACCTGGTCTCTGCCTTAAATCCTGCTTGATAGTGAAGACACTGGAACCCAACTAGGACCTGAGAATCGAATGATGGGCACCAGGCACAAAAAGTCATGGTGGTGTTGGGACAGGTGAGTGGTAGAGTAAGAATTAGGTTTTTAACCTTTTGACTGCCCTCCATAGTTCAGAAAAATATCATACTAGTTGACCATTTTGCTTACTTTGCACAGAATGAATCATAAAATATTTATATTGTGCAAAGTATGTTTTTTTTAAAAACTGAATTCCATTCAAATAAATTCTCTGATCTCTACTTTTCAGCAAAATTCTTCCATGAAGACTGCTTCTTCTCAGACGTCTCTGAACAGTAGATGGGTGCAGCTGGGTCCCATTCGTTGATGCCAGTTCTATGCTGATGGCACTGCTGGACATTTTATTCTTATTTAGAAGGGAAGTAATCATGATGTTAAGTTTCCTTCGCTGACCACTGCATCTACAATCTTCAACAGTGCCTACTTTTCGGTATTTCTTCAAAAAAGCTTCTACGCTGAGCACTTACATCAGTATTTTTATCTAAAAGTCTTAAAGTCAGAAGAAACCCCAGTCAGTGTAATTAAGCATAATTGCCTTTGGTAATGCTGACTGTCCAGGTAAGTCCAGTGTTTTTACGCATGCATAAAAGCTCTGTCGATTACGTTGGAGTCCAAGTGGAGTTCATCTACCTTATTATAGTAATTGGTTTTGTTTCAGGATGTTCCTGAATCCGGGTTTTTGGAGATTTAAATGGAAGAACTGACAAAAGTGCTTAGTATAGAGCATAGGATAACTGTGACTCTGGCCTAGACTCAATAACAAGAATGTAATTTAAATTAAAATGGTACCAATAAAAACTTCAACACATCCCACAAAAAACAAGCCCCTGTTCAGGTCTGTCATCTGTCAAAAGAAATGTAGAGGCTTTCACGATTGCTTGCAGGTCAAACTCTGCAGTAAAGCTCCCCCAAAAAATAAATGCAAAGAAATCTGGGTTCCAAAATACAAATGCCCCTTCACTTTTAAGCCTCACCATTTGTATAAACCATAGTTAGCGTCCATATGTTTGTCATTACTGTAGCAGTGACAGCACACTGAAAGATTTTTGGTGCACGTTGTCAGAGGCACAAGCTTGGCTCAATTTATTGGGCATTAAATTAGAATATTTGCAATTTTCACTCTGCAACACTAGCTGTGTACTTATGTTATGAAAACACATTAAGTTCAAATATGCAAATTGCCTTTTCTGAGAAAAAGAGGACTTAACTCTATAGCGCCACCTGTTGGAAGTAGCGATCCTACAAGTCACAATCAACCCTTTAACGAGTCGTGCAATATGACTTAGGATTAAAGCCAAATCAGTATCTCAATTCGCAGACACGGTGTTTCGGGCTGTTGGCCCTCGTCAGTGCGAAGCATGAGAACTGATTTGGCTAGGTGAGAGGCTCTGGACTGGGGTCTAAGGGGTAATGTTTCTCCTTATGGAGAGTGACATACCAGCTGGCTTGTCAAGGTAAGGAGGCTTATTCGCCGTGCAATGCTCTTCTGAGAAAAAGAGGACTTAACTCTATAGCGCCACCTGTTGGAAGTAGCGATCCTACAAGTCACAATCAACCCTTTAACGAGTCGTGCAATATGACTTAGGATTAAAGCCAAATCAGTATCTCAATTCGCAGACACGGTGTTTCGGGCTGTTGACCCTCATCAGTGCGAAGCATGAGAACTGATTTGGCTAGGTGAGAGGCTCTGGACTTGGGTCTAAGGGGTAACGTTTCTCCTTATGGAGAGTGATATACCAGCTGGCTTGTCAAGGTAAGGAGGCTTATTCGCCGTGCAATGCTCCTCTGGGAAATTAAATATGCAAATTGCCTCTTCTGATTGCACGGCGAGTAAGAATAAATTGAGGGGTGTAGTTTATAAAATTGGTAATTTCTTGGGGACTTCTGCTATTTTGTCACATTATCAGAGCCTCTTAAATGTCATGATACTCTCAAACTCTTACAGCAAATTCTGCACTCCAAAATAATGATCGTTTCCTTTTGAGCCTTGCCGCATGACCAAATATGGAATATTGCCTTGCTTAGTAGAATTTGCTTTGCAAAATGTTTAACTAATTTTCTTCTGTTACCTCTTGTGCAAATGAAAGAATTGAGGCTAAAGCAACATTTTATTGCAAAAAACATAATTTTCCAGTTTCATTGCTAACTTAAAGAATGGCAAAGTGACACACTTTGGATGAGTCCTGGGTAGGCTTACATCTGAACCCACTAAAAAATGGAATTTGGGTATATGCACGGGCCATTGACTATAATGAAGCAGATGGAGTCGTGCATCATTTTGGGCCCTATTTGTCTACTGTAGGCGGACACCAAGATGAGAAAGGTCTCTAACGTTAAAGCCTATCAACTTAACAAAAATAATATTTGCTATAAAATAATATTACTCATAGATTAAATTACACTTAGTAACCACTAGAAATAGACCAATAGACACAGCAAATATTTTTGAGATTAAATTAAATTTACTTGAATCTAGAAAAATCTGCATTTGCCATTTACACTTTGTGTAAATCATTTAATATTGTGTAGATTGAGCAATTGAGCAAGATGTCATGAAGCTGTGAGCTTACAAGAAACATCTCGGGCCCCTTTAGGACTTGAAGTCCTGACCCAGCGTGGAGAGGCCTTGCATTTATCATTCAGTGTCAGTGATAAGAAGATGTGTCAAGGTCTTTAAAGAGGACAGTGAGGAGTAGAGGCGCCATAAAGGTGAAGTGATTACATAATTATAAATAATTTTTTATTATAATTTTTTTACATACTTCGTTTATTATGTTCTGGTGTCTAGAGAACAGAGAAGATCATTGCTAACAATCAAATCTACTGAAAATATTGGTGCAAAATGCAGATTCCAACTTCATTTGATTCACTCACCTCTAATTAAGACCACAGTTACAGTAATGGTAGCTATAATAAATTTCTTAGAGAGAGTACAAACTACCTGTTTAAAGGATGAACAATACCTGTCCAGCACTCTCTTTTTAAGGGGAACTGAGTTGCCAGCAAATAGGGAAAGTTGGGTAATGAACAAGTTGAAATGGGGGAAAAATGCCAGGTCCCTCCCAATGAACTGGGTGTTAAGACCTACCACCATAGTGGTGCTCCTCTTTTATTACTGAAATAGAAGTCTGTCTCTCTGTGTTCACTATTGGAATACACTCATCATAGCCAAGATGATTTTTTTTACTTCAATAAATAAGTTAGGAATACATTATTGCAGACACTTCAAATTATTTAAAATAGTAAAGAGTGTTTATATTAGAAAGGTTCAGAATATAAGATGGTGTACACAGCTCATAAAGAATGGGAGGTGCTGGCTGAACTGGAATTATCCAAAATAGTGGAACGAACAAATCAAAAAATTGCAAGGTGATTAATTTAATTTTAGTCAACAGCTAAGTATAGCCTCTTTTCCCCCTGCCCTTGGGAGTACTATTGCATCATCCCACCAACAGTGGGCAATATAGCGATGTTTGAAAAAGACCCGAACGAGGTTGAAATGTCACTCGCTACTTACCGTGTTTTTTGTTTACCAAACAAGCATTATTTCGTTAGTGGTGTAATTTTTTTTTCACAAAATTTATCACTTTGCAATTTTTTGAGTGCAGCTCATTCTTTCTACTATAATAGAAAGGTTGACAGTATTTCAAATAGTCAATGACTTTTTTACAGTATGTGTATTAATGTTCTTTCCAAAACTGAAATGGACAAATAAGACAATCTTCTTGTAGCCGCAAAATATTTAATAAATATTAGCACTGTCATATTGCCCCAATGCACAACTGTAAACTAATCCTCTTAGGTAGAAAAAAGTATTTTACAGTTCCATTTTACAATTCAATCTAAATTTATTATTTACATATCTCTCTGTTGAGAAAATAAGAGGTCAACTGAATCAGTGGATTTAAAGGGGACCTGACATGGGTTTAATCTGCAGGTTTATAGTATTACTAACCTGCTCGGTGCTTGCACTGAGACAAACACTGATTGGAAAAAGTAACTTTATTCCCTCTGTAAGCATTCGGGTTTCAGTGGCGCTGGCACGGACTGGCACGCAGCCCTGGTACAGAGCCAGTGTCAATAAGGGCTGGGGGTGTGGTTACAACGGTCTCTCTGTATGCTCCGAACGGTGACTGAGCCAGTGCCTGTTCAACCACCATGACTGATACCAGAACACTGCTGGGGAGGAATACAGTTAACTTTATTCCCAAAGCGTTCAGCTAAATGCAGGCAATGGGCAGGTTAATAACACTCTTAACCTGCAGATTAATCCCAAATCTGCAGGTTGATAGCATTTTTTCAGATGACAGGTTCCCTTTAAATAATGACACTTTTTTAATAGTATTCCACTGGTGTACTGCTTAGAAATCCCTGAACAATTTCAGAATAACCTACATACAATATAGATTTTTTTTTTCTACGGGTGAACTCTTTTTTCTGCTTAATGGTAAACAAAGATGCTTGTATTTTGATTTAAAGAATTGGTTTAAATAAGAATGTTTGGATTACTTTAAATTCCTCTGTATTTACTGACAATTCAATATATTTACCATTGGGGGGGAAATATACATTTTATGTGAATGATGTGTATGCAACAGCGCTATGCCATTTTAGATTAAATGGCATGATCCTGGCTATGATTGATGTTACTAGAAACATAAATCCAAATTAACAGTTATAAAAAAAAATCTATAAAACTGAAGAATTGATTAGCCATAGCTTAAAATATAGGTTTATGTAGAATAACATGAAAGCATATTTTACCTCTGCTCTTCTTCCGCCCAGTTAGTCAATCAATCATAATCATAATATGTACCTGTTTGAGAACTTGGAAAAGGCTACGTGATGCAATCATTTTCTCACAGATGTATGCACTACATTGTCATCTAAAACTCTTATTTATCTTTGAAGAAACATATCATTATAAAATGTATCATGCATGAATTAAAAAGCCAAAATGACTGATGTGTCTTTATTTACCCACTGTGTATATATATATATATATATATATATATATATATATATATATATATATATATATATATATATATATGTATATATATATATATATATATATATATATATATATATATATGTATATATATATATATATATATATATATCCATCTGTCAATCTCCTAGGGTTACTTCTAAAGAATTTTATTTTTAGGAGTGTACCCACTTCTCAGTCTTCCAGCTTGATTGACTGTTTGGACTAGTGGCATGGCTGAGGTACTGCCCTGTGATAAGGAAAGCTTCAAACCAGCACTTACAAACTCTATTGCAGAGAACTTGTAGTTTGTAAGCACTGTGTTACTTGCCTAGGAGATCCATCACCACAGATAAATTACTGAGGTCGCCGGTGACCTAGCGAATGAGCAGTGAACAATAAAATTAAAAATGCCTCCATTCTTGAGGATATAGAGGCTTTTTAATAGGAATGATATTGTAAAAGTTGCTTATTTTTACAATTTTAACCATGTACAATAAGAAAAACACTTTGGTGCCAATTCATCAATGGTATAGCACAAGCTCATGCTACGCAAGTCTACACTAGTCTTGTCAGAGTGTGTGGCGCCAAATTCTTTAAAAGGCACACATCACTTAATGAGTTTGGAATCTCTAGTAAGCGACTTTTCACCTCCATACATTGCGCTAAAAATGCTTCTAAAGTCAGGACCCATAGTAGAATTTCTGAAGTAGAAAATGCCACATTGATGATGAAATTGATGGGGGGTGGAGTTACGCCCCCCTCTGGCTCCTCACGAGCTCCACTCATTTTGGTAGAGTTGATCCAAAGAGATGTGAAAATGCCAAAATTTGCTTAAGTTTTACTTAACTCTGCATTGCACACAAGTGTTGCAACTTTTCAAAGCATTTGCATCATGCTTGTGGTGTAAAAGCTTTGATGAAGCAGCCCCAATTAAGGTAAAAGGAAGGCAAATCAAAAACAGCCACATAATCAAACTATAAGATTACTAAACAATGCTGAAGCAAAATGACTGAAAAATACTATTACATAATGAATGGAGACTGGAACTGGATTCAAACCAAAAAGAAGCTATTTTACTGAGATACCTGCAGAGAAACTGACATGTTGCGGATCTGCATTGTGTATTCCAGGTCAGTTCATGTGAGTAAAAAATAGTACAGTGGGCTATTCTTTAAATCCCATCCACTTTTCTGAAATCATAAGATGCTACATTTTAGATGTTGCAAAAATATTCACTGTCAAAAACTCACTGAAAACTCTCAGTGGGCACACAGTCTAGCACACAATTCATTACCTATACCACAATACTGAAAACATCTTGATTAGGGATGAGCGAATAGCTTCAGATAACTTCTTATCTGAATAGCTATAGCGCTTACCGAATAGCTGCAAAGGGAACCCGGATACCTGGAGCGATCCTGATAATCAGCTGTTCCGAACCACAGTTGCATGTGTCGCAGCTGTGTGACAGTCACAACGCATGCATGGAGAACCTGTTTGTTGGGCTTTCCATGCATGAATTGTGACTGTCACACAGCCATGACACATGCAGCTGCGGTGCCGAACAGCTGATTATTGGGAGCGCTCCAAGTATCTGGGTTCCTGATGCAGCTATTCGGTAAGCAATATAGTTATTCGAGTAAGGAGTTATCCGAAGCTATTCGCTCATGCCTAAATTTGATACATAACTTGACGTTTTGCATAGCACAAGCCGCTGAACGTATCAAGTCTGGTGTCAAGTTAATTTGTTGCATCACCTTGTTGCATTGTTCTATGTGCATCCTGTTAGAAAATGCGAAATCTGTACTGTAACAGACCAAAGCTGCAACTGAGACAAGTCATATAGAAAATACCAAGACATAAACACGTTATTCAGTTACTTTGAGTTTGCAAAAAATCTTAACTAAGCAAAACTTTTCTTGAAAACTTACAAGTTGAAATAAATAAATGATGGAATCTTACCAAAGGTTGGACTGTAAAGTAAATATACTCAGATAGTAAGGTTAAAAAAGACAAAAAGTCCATCAAGTTTATCTTATTATTTTCATGCTGTGTTGCTTCAGAGAAAGTAGAAAGCAAAATCCCTAGGTGGTAGTTGCCAAATTGTCCTCATGTAGGAGAAAATATGATGCCTAACTTAAAACATGCTACAATAATTCCATGGATGTATCACTCTGAATGATATATCACATGCAAAAAAACCTCAACAACTTTTTTTTTCAACTTTTCTAAACCGTTTCTGAATTTCATAAAAAATATATTCATTCTCAGTCATAATTATAAATATGAATGTACAATAATCATAAGTTTTCAACACGATTTGACAACAGTTTTATTTTAAACATTTATATTATTATCATTAGTAGTAGTAGTATTTGGATCTAACAAAGGTTAAATTTACTATGCTGTCTGGGTTTTATCCAGAAATTTATTTAGCAGTAAAGTTATCCTTAGGAAGTTGAAGGTTCACTATTAGGATCTCAAAAAAATAAAGGGAACACACCAAGTAAATCAATCTTCTGTGAAATCAAACTGTCGACTTAGGAAGCAACACTGTTTGACCATCAATTTCACATGCTTTCATGCAAGTGGAATAGACAACAGATGGATATTATTGACAATTACAAGACACACTCAACAAAGTAGTGGTTCTGCAGGTGGAGACCACAGACCACATCTCAGTACCAATGATTTCTGGCTGATGTTTTGGTCACTTTTGAATGTTGGTTGTGCTTTCACACTCGTGGTAGCATGAGATGGACTGTACAACCCACACAAGTAGCTCAGGTAGTGCAACTCATCCAGGATGGCACATCAATGTGAGCTGTAGCAAGAAGGCTCCCTGCTGCCATCAGCCTACGGCTGCTGCCACTAATAGCAGCAAGAGCAGGAGGCGGCAGATGGGAGTATTCATAAGCCAGCTCCTGCGCTCTAAATGAATAATTGAAAAAACAACAAGGGTTACACTATATTTTTGATAACCAACCAGATAAAATTGAAAGTGGGGGGCTGCAACCTTCAGCTGTCAGTGTTAGCAAGGCTGGTTATCAAGAATAGAGGGGTCCCCACAGTGTTTTTTAATTATTTAAATAAATAATTAAAAAAACATCTTGGGTCCCCCCATTTCTGACAACCAACCTTGCTAAAGCAGACATTTGGGGGCTGATATTCTCAGGCTGATATGGGGCCATGGATATTGCCCCCAGCATAAAAATAACAGCCCCCAGCCACCCTGAAAAGGCTCATCTATTAGTGCGCCAATTCTGGCACTTTAGATACAGATTGGAATAATTGTGGTAAAATTCCATAATTATTAGTACATGTGGCTTTATTATTCTACGCGTTTCAGATTTCAAGACTCCTTCATCAAGAAACAACACAGGAACAACCAATTCTAGCACTTTGTATGTCTCTTCCCACTTGCCTGTAGCGGTGGCAAGTGGGATTCATATTTTTGGGGTTGATGTCATCTTTGTATTGCCCAGTGACATCAAGCCCATGGGTTAGTAATGGAGAGGTGTCTATTCTAACATTGAAACAAAAAAAAAAATGTTTAAAAAATTATGATGTAAAACAGACATGTAAATGTTATTTTTTAACTATTTTGCGTGCTATAACTATATGGTTTAAGGTTATGAAATTACAATGTTTGAAAATTGCTAACTTTTCTAATTTTTTTTTATTTTCAATATTTTTATAAATAAACACAGAATCATATCAACCTAAATTTGCCACTATTATGAAGTACAACATGTCACAAAAATCGCAGAATCACTATGATATGTTAAAGCATTCCTGAGTTATTACCTCATAAAGTGACACTGGTCTGAAAAGAAAAAATTGGCCTGGTCAGGAAGTAGAAATAGGCTTTGGGTTGAAGGAGTTAAAGGATAGAGTCTAAGGGTACTGTCACACAGTACCATTTTGATCGCTACGACGGCACGATCCGTGACGTCGCAGCGATCGTATGAATATCGCTCCAGCGTCGTAGACTGCGGTCACACGTTGCAATCACGGCGCTGGAGCGATGCCGAAGTCCCCGGTAACCAGGGTAAACATCGGGTAACTAAGCGCAGGGCCGCGCTTAGTAACCCGATGTTTACCGTGGTTACCAGCGTAAACGTAAAAAAAACAAACAGTACATACTTACATACCGGTGTCTGTCCTCCGGCGTTCTCCTTCTCTCCACTGTGTAAAAGCGCCATAGCCGGAAAGCACAGCGGTGACGTCAGACGTCACCGCTGTGCTCGCTTTCCGGCTGGCAGACGCTCACACAGTGGAGAGAAGCTGAGACGCTGGAGGACAGACACCGGAATGTGAGTATGTACTGTTTGTTTTTTTACGCTTACGCTGGTAACCACGGTAAACATCGGGTTACTAAGCGCGGCCCTGCGCTTAGTTACCCGATGTTTACCCTGGTTACAAGCGAACACATCGCTGGATCGCTGTCACACACAACGATCCAGCGATGTCAGCGGGTGATCAAGCGACGAAAGAAAGTTCCACACGATCTGCTACGACGTACGATTCTCAGCAGGATCCCTGATCGCTGCTGCGTGTCAGACACTGCGATATCGTAACGATATCGCTAGAACGTCACGAATCGTACCGTCGTAGCGATCAAAATGGTACTGTGTGACAGTACCCTAAGGGTATGTGTCCACGTTCAGGATTGCATCAGGATTTGGTCAGGATTTTCCATCAGTATTTGTAAGCCAAAACCAGGAGTGGAACAATTAGAGGAAAAGTATAATAGAAACATATGCACCAATTCTGCATTTGTCACCCACTCCTGGTTTTGGCTTACAAATACTGACGTAAAATCCTGACCAAATCCTGATGCAATCCTGAACGTGGACACATACTCTAAGAGATTTGACTCCATAGCCTAGCATGTGAACAAAAGTGGGCACAGCTACTTAAGGAAAGGTAAAGAGTTACCGCACAGGAGCAATTTCATTCTAGTCCAATATTTATTTAGTGAAATTTAGAGAAATATATAGATCAAATGGCAGGACATAGAGTAAACAGATTAGGTGATATCTGCTTCTCTATTATTGGTAGTTGCTAGGGATTGGTTGAAAAAGGTAAAAAACGGAGCAATTCATTTTCTGCTTTTCCATCAGACACTTTTGTGCAATATTTCATAAAACAAGTATGTCAGGACACATTTTGATACTGGACCATAGGCACCAAATAAACATGTCCTGCCTCTTTGTGAAATAACAGTTAAAAAAGAAGAGATTTTTGTTCTATATTACAAAATGTACAGATGAATCATACACTTCACTAATTAATATCTAATTTCAAATTTTAAAATAGATTACTATATTTCATTAAGTATATTTACAGCATATTTAATAACAGCTAGCTTGTTGTACAATTTAGTAGGTATTTCATAGAATTCCATTTTAAGAATTTCTTGAAGAAAAAAGCAAGGTTGTCACAAGTTCTGTATGGAGCATTTGCTGCAGCTATTCAATATTTAGTTTATGAATATAGTAGAACTCATGAATATGACCTGTATTTTAGATTAGCTTGTGTGCAAACTATTCTGCTGTCAATGTTTTGTGGAATATATTAGATAGAATCATTGTTTCTAACATTATTTAAATGTCTGTAAAACATGAAGTTAAAATTCTGATCTCTGAACCTTTTCCCACTAAGAGGCAGAAAAACATATTCATTAAAAAATGACATTCAGTATAAAAGGTCATTAAGTCAATATGTCAAAGCCTCTACAGATCCACAAGTTCTTTAAAGGCACAGAACAAGAAAGTAAATGGTTTAAAAGTTTCATATAAGTGATTTCGGTAAACTACATGAAGGAGATGTAGCCTTAATACTTCATTCATTTGTTGAAACTGCAATGCATTTTTTATGCAATTGCAGTAAAATCACAAGGATTTTTCCATGATTTTGGTAAAATGTAGCAAAATGATGGGAGTTTTGCCATGATCGTGACAAAAAAAGCATTAGGGTCTCTTATCTTCTATTAGTTATCAGGAATGGAATGATAGTACATCAATGAGAATTGTGCTTCCATGACATTGTTGTCATTATACCAGTTGCCCTTTAGCAGATATTAACCGCTGAATTCTGGGAGCATCCCGAAAGGCCTGCAATTTTGAAGATGCTTTGACCTAGTTCACTTGTCATCACAATTTGATCATTGTCAAAGTTACTCAGATCTTTACAGAGAACCTGTCATCGGGGTTATGCATATTAAACTGCAGGTATGTGCATAATGAGGCAGTTATACTGATTTAATACATTCATTCAGTGAAGAAATCTGCAGCCTGCTTGTTTTAAAATTATCAGTAGAAGTTTTAGTGTCTGTGCATTGGGGAAGGAATGTGGCTAGGGTGTTCGGCTCTACTTCAGCCCCTCCACTGCCTCTATAGTCTTAATCCTCTTCCTTACTTAAATTTTGTGCCTGCACCATCCTAGCCGCGCCACGGGAGGCACTTGTGCAGATTGTTCTAGTGGTGGGCTTCATTAAAATGCACCAGTGGCAGTACATGTGCAAATTGGGTACTCAGGTCATCGTTGAACCAAGATCTTTATTTGTGCATGCGCCGGCACTGGTGCCATTTTCTTGAAGACTCACAGGAGATCAATCTGTGAAATCACTACCTATGGTTAAGAAGATTCAGGTGTGAAACTTAACATAGTTTAATAGCCGCAAGGGACCTAGTCGCATGGGAGACTAGTTGGATTGGGGGTCCTACCAGGGCAAACAGGTGGGAGAAGCTGACAAGCATCCTGTCAAGCTTTGTCACTGGCAGGTATTAAGCTATGTTCTTCTCTGAAACACATCAGCATTTCAGAGTTAATAATATACAGGTCAAAGTGTGCAGTCAACATTTATTACATGCTGCCCATGATTCATGCTGCAGGTATCATCTGTCTGGTTCTCTTTAAGTAAGCCCTCTCAAATCCCTATCTAAAGCGTAGATTCATCCCAAAAGAGTATCCAGTTTTTTAACAGCTAACCCTATTCCCTGACATATTTTCCCTGCCTTATTCCTTACTAATTGTTATTGAATGTAATAAACGTTCATTAAGAATCTGTCAACAATATTGGGAATCGCCAACCTTGTGTACAAAGTGACCACAATAGTCTTTTTCTATTTCTACCTAATAAGTATCTGTGAGGCAGTGACCGGTGTCATATGCGAGAGTAAATATGTATCTCTCAGGATGCGGACAGAGTCCTATTAGACCAGCTGCAATGCCCTGTGGTCACAGCAGGACGTCTGTGAGTCACAGGGCAAAATAAAAGTAAGTGTGGACCGGGTCAAACTATTTGGCCTGGGCATTAATCAGGAAAAGCTGGTATGGGCTTTTATTTTTTAAACAGACTTCAGGAAGGAAGTAGGGCCAGCCTGTTTCCTCGAGGCCGGGTCTTGCAAGTGGCCTATGGCCACAAATTGCAGTTTGAGATAAAAAAAAACTCTGATGAAAAGATTTGGGTGTGTCAGTTTGGTCTTGCAAGCGGACAAAGCAGACAGCCCTGCTGAGCATTACCTGTGTGAGGCAACAAAGGGCCAAGAAGCCTGGCACCCTTAGCGTACATAGCTGTGCCATAGCCCATGGCAACCGGTCATGGACTGTATTTGTTTTCCTGGTTGCATTCCAGAGAATCTGTTTCACTTTTCTGTTTATGAGTACACTGTACATTAAACAAGACTTTGTTTTGAACTTTTGCCGGGTCGCTTCCTTCTGCACAGCAAGAACACCACAGCGCTACAGTATCCCATTTCTTCAGGTGTTTTTGTCACCATGCACCGCCATATTCATTCTAAAGGCAATGCTGATGATGGAGATGTTGGGAGCAAAAACTATGGGTGACTTTTGAGATAAGGGTGGCTGGGACTAGTAGTGCCAATCTTCAAGTATAGTAAAAGGTGCTTTCCAGCTGGAGTATTCAGTTCTTTGTATTAGCCAATTGGACAGCATCATACAATACTAAAGCCCCCAGCTTACTGCTGGTAGCTGACAGATATAGTTTGTTCTAGTCTGGTTCAGTCTTGAACTTTCTTCCCCTGCTTGTATATTTTTTTAGTGTCTGACCCTAGTCTGTTACCGGACGATTCTTTTCATTTCTGATTTTGGACTTTAACTGTCTTTCTGGTTTTGATCTGGCTACCTAACTACCTCAGCCAGCTTAAACATGTTATTGGTTTACTGCGATAGAGAGGAGCCAGAAAACCACAGCATGTGCTTTCTTCTACCCCTGCACTGATTAGAAGCATTTCACCTTCATATTAAACGTTCCAGGTTTCTTTTAGCAGTGCAGGGGCTAATCTGCTCAGTTGAGAGCTCCTGGAAGCTTTCCTGCATTAAGGCTCAGCTATTCACTGTTAGCTACTCCCATCTCCTATATAATCTGGACCCTGGCAAACACTCATTGTCAGAGTTAGCTTTTGCTGCATGGCTGCAGGTTGTTGTTGGTTGTTATTTGAGACGGTGTTTGGTGGATTTATCTGTGACTGTTGCTAGGTTTTGGGTGTATGATAATTTCCATTTTCTCCTACTTTGGTTTAACCCCATCCTTCACTCCTGTCATTAAAGTATTACATCATTTGAGATCTGAACTGTTGAGTAGAACAAACCATTATGTACTGTAAGATAATGCTTACTGCGTGTCTTGGGGGACACTCACTTGACAAAGGGATAAATGCACTCAGGCATGATTTTCTTACAAAAACAGTCTGTTAGGTTTATTTCTACATCAGCATAAACCACCACCTCAGGAACTTGGTAGTTTGCAACAGTCTGAACACTGTCTGTACATATTCAGGTTTACAGTGGAACCACAGTCCCTCACTGACCCCAGTCAGCATAACACAGATTACAGTCCGCTACCTGTTGGCATCCATCGCACAGGTTCCCGGATCCCTCTTATCCTCAGAGGTATCCCACAGACGTCTCTCACTGACCCCGGTCAGTATCACTCATGGTTATCAGACCGTCCACTCCAGAGGTATCGCACAGTCCTCCTTGCTCTGGCTCAGACAAGCCAGTACTCGCTCCCATGTGCCAAACACACTTTTATTACATTGGTGTAACCACACCCAGGTGTTGTGTATCCGCTTTTTGGGCTCCCCTGGTGGTTGCTGGTGGTACTGGTGACTTGTTTGCACTTTGCTGCTTCTGTTCACCTGCTTCCATCAGTGTTTGGGAGTTTCCTATTTAGCCTTGCTCTCCAGTCATTTCCTTGCCGGTCATCATTGTAACCAGAGTCTTTCGGTTGCATGTTCCTGCTACTAGTCTGCTGATCAGCTAAGTGGACTTATTGTCCTTATCGTTTTTGTATTTTTGTCCAGTGTACAGTTTTGTCATTTTCTGTTGCTGGAAGCTCTTGTGGTCTGATATTGCCACTCCTGTGTGATGAGTTGACACTGGAGTCTTAAAGTAATTTCAGGATGGTTTTTTGAAAGGGTTTTCAGTTGACCGTGAAGTCCTCTTTTGTATCCTTCTGCTATCTAGTAAGTGGACCTCTCTTTGCTAAATCTACTTTCATACTGTGTATGTCTTTTCCCCTGAAATCACCGTTAATATATGTGGGGGCTGCTATCATCTTTGGGGAATTTCACTAGAGGTAAGCCAGGTCTGTTTCTTCCTCTACCAGGCGTAGTTAGTCCTCCGGCTGGCGCGTGGCATTTAGGAAGCCGTAGGTATGCTCCCTGGCTACTATTAGTTGTGTGGTAGATTTAGCTCACGGTCAACTCGAGTTTCCATCACCCGAGAGCTCGTTCGTTATTTATATGTTTCTTACGTTCCCTTGCCATTGGGAACCATGACAGTATGACCGGCCACTGTTAAACTTATTGGCAGAAGAAAGGAGAGAAAAAAGAAGTCTGTAAATTTTTTTTTTTTTTTCTTTTTCCCTATGCTTGCTTCATAGTTGGATCAGTTGTATTTCAGCTCTAATTACAGCCTTTGCCTTTCTCTCCTTATAATCCTTGAATGGCTCTGAGCTCACCTGTTTAAAGATGGATCCCCAGAGTTTGGCTGCAGGTTTAAATAATCTTGCTACGAAGGTTCAAAATTTACAAGATTTTGTTATGCATACTCCTATTTCTGAACCTAAAATCCCTACACCAGAGGTGTTTTCCGGAGATAGATCTCGGTTTCTGAATTTCAAATATAATTGTAAATTATTCCTTTCTCTCAGACCTCACTCCTCAGGAGATCCTGTTCAGCAGGTTAAGATTGTAATTTCTTTGCTGCGAGGTGACCCTCAAAATTGGGCATTTTCATTGGCACCAGGGGATCCTGCGTTGCTCAATGTGGATGCGTTTTTCCTGGCTTTAGGGTTGCTTTATGAGAAACCTAATTTAGAGATTCAAGCTGAAAAAGCTTTGATAGCCCTATCTCAAGGGCAAGATGAAGCTGAGATATACTGCCAAAAATTTCGTAAATGGTCTGTGCTTACTCAGTGGAATGAGTGCGCCTTAGCGGCAAATTTCAGAGAGGGCCTTTCTGATGCCGTTAAAGATGTTATGGTCGGGTTCCCTGCGCCTACGGGTCTGAATGAGTCCATGACAATGGCAATTCAGATTGATCGGCGTTTGCGGGAGCGCAAACCCGTGCACCATTTGGCGGTATCTTCTGAAGAGACGCCAGAGAAAATGCAATGTGACAGAATTATGTCCAGAAGCGAGCGGCAGAATTATAGGCATAAAAATGGGTTATGCTTCTATTGTGGTGATTCTGCTCATGTTATATCGGCATGCTCTAAACGTACTAGGAAGGTTGACAAGTCTATTTCAATTGGCACTTTACAGTCCAAATTTATTTTGTCTGTAACCTTGATTTGTTCATTATCAGTTATTACCGTGGATGCCTATGTGGACTCTGGCGCCGCTCTGAGTCTTATGGACTGGTCCTTTGCCAGGCGCTGTGGGTTTGATTTAGAGCCTCTGGAAGTCCCTATACCTCTGAAGGGTATTGATTCTACACCTTTGGCTTGTAATAAACCACAGTTCTGGACGCAAGTGACTATGCGTATGACTCCAGACCATCAGGAGGTGATTCGCTTCCTTGTGTTGTACAATTTACCTGATGTTTTGGTGCTTGGATTACCATGGTTACAGTCTCATAACCCAGTCCTTGACTGGAAAGCTATGTCTGTGTTAAGCTGGGGATGTCGGGGGGCTCATGGGGACACTCCTTTGGTGTCCATTTCGTCATCTATTCCATCTGAGATTCCGGCATTTTTGTCTGATTATCGTGATATTTTTGAAGAGCCTAAAATTGGTTCACTCCCTCCTCACAGGGATTGTGATTGCGCCATAGATCTGATTCCTGGCAGTAAATTTCCAAAGGGTCGTTTGTTTAACCTATCTGTACCTGAACATGCTGCTATGCGCGAGTATATTAAGGAGTCCCTGGAAAAGGGACATATTCGTCCTTCTTCATCACCTTTAGGAGCCGGTTTTTTCTTTGTCTCTAAAAAGGATGGCTCTCTGAGGCCTTGTATTGATTATCGACTCCTGAATAAAATTACAGTCAAATATCAGTATCCGTTGCCTTTGCTGACTGATTTGTTTGCTCGCATAAGGGGGGCTAAATGGTTCTCTAAGATTGATCTTCGTGGGGCGTATAATTTGGTGCGAATTAAGCAGGGGGATGAGTGGAAAACCGCATTTAATACGCCTGAGGGCCATTTTGAGTATTTGGTAATGCCTTTCGGCCTTTCTAATGCACCTTCGGTCTTTCAGTCCTTAATGCATGATATTTTCCATGAATATTTGGATAAATTTATGATTGTGTACTTGGATGATATTTTGATTTTTTCTGATGACTGGGAGTCTCATGTTCAGCAGGTCAGGAGAGTTTTTCAGGTTTTGCGGGAGAATTCTTTGTGTGTAAAGGGTTCAAAGTGTGTTTTTGGGGTTCAAAAAATTTCCTTTTTGGGGTACATTTTTTCCCCTTCTTCTATTGAGATGGACCCTGTCAAGGTTCGGGCTATTTACGACTGGACGCAGCCTACTTCTCTGAAGAGTCTTCAGAAATTCTTGGGCTTTGCTAATTTTTATCGTCGATTTATAGCTGGTTTTTCTGGCGTTGCTAAACCTCTGACGGATTTGACTAAAAAGGGTGCTGATGTTGCCAATTGGTCCCCTGCTGCTGTGGAGGCCTTTCGGGAGCTTAAGCGCCGCTTTTTGTCTGCCCTTGTGTTGCGCCAGTCTGATGTTTCTCTTCCCTTTCAGGTTGAGGTCGATGCTTCCGAGATCGGAGCGGGGGCGGTTTTGTCGCAGAAAAGTTCTGACTGCTCAGTGATGAGACCTTGTGCGTTCTTTTCGCGAAAATTTTCGGCTGCCGAGCGAAACTATGATGTGGGTAATCGGGAGCTTTTGGCCATGAAGTGGGCATTTGAGGAGTGGCGTCATTGGCTTGAGGGTGCCAGACATCAGGTGGTAGTTTTGACTGATCACAAGAATTTAATTTATTTGGAGTCTGCCAGGTGCCTGAATCCTAGACAGGCACGTTGGTTGTTGTTCTTTTCCCGGTTTGATTTTGTGGTCTCGTACTTACCGGGTTCTAGGAATGTGAAGGCAGATGCTCTTTCTAGGAGTTTTGAGCCTGACTCTCCTGGGAATTCTGAACCTGCTGGTGTCCTTAAGGATGGGGTGGTTTTGTCTGCTGTCTCTCCAGATCTGCGACGTGCTTTGCAAGAATTTCAGGCGGATAGACCTGATCGTTGTCCGTCTGGTAGACTGTTTGTTCCTGACGATTGGACCACTAGAGTCATCTCGGAAGTTCATTCTTCTACTCTGGCAGGTCATCCGGGAAATTTTGGCACCAGAGATTTGGTGGCTAGATCCTTCTGGTGGCCTTCCCTGTCTCGAGATGTGCGTGTTTTTGTGCAGTCTTGCGATGTGTGTGCTCGGGCCAAGCCTTGTTGTTCTAGGGTTAGTGGGTTGTTGTTGCCCTTGCCTATTCCTAAGAGGCCTTGGACGCACATCTCTATGGACTTTATCTCGGATCTCCCTGTTTCTCAGAAGATGTCTGTCATCTGGGTGGTGTGTGACCGTTTTTCTAAAATGGTTCATTTGGTGCCATTGCCTAAGTTGCCTTCCTCATCTGAGTTGGTCCCTCTGTTTTTTCAAAATGTGGTTCGCTTGCATGGTATTCCGGAAAACATCGTTTCTGACAGGGGTACCCGGTTCGTGTCTAGATTTTGGCGGGCAGTCTGTGCCAGGTTGGGCATTGATTTGTCCTTTTCGTCTGCATTCCATCCTCAGACCAATGGCCAGACGGAGCGAACTAATCAAACTTTGGAGACTTATTTGAGGTGTTTTGTGTCTGCGGATCAGGATGATTGGGTTGCCTTTCTGCCGTTGGTGGAGTTTGCTCTTAATAATCGGGCTAGTTCTGCCACTTTGGTTTCTCCTTTCTTTTGCAATTCAGGGTTTCATCCGCGTTTTTCATCTGGTCAGGTTGAATCTTCGGATTGTTCTGGAGTGGATGCGGTAGTGGATCGGTTGCATCGGATTTGGGGACAAGTGGTGGATAATTTGGAATTGTCCCAGGAGAGGACTCAGCAGTTTGCTAACCGTCGTCGTCGTGTTGGTCCCCACCTTCGCGTTGGGGACTTGGTGTGGTTGTCTTCCCGTTTTGTCCCTATGAGGGTTTCTTCTCCCAAATTTAAGCCTCGGTTCATCGGTCCTTATAGGATTTTGGAGATTCTTAACCCTGTTTCCTTTCGTTTGGACCTCCCAGCATCTTTCGCTATCCATAATGTGTTCCATCGGTCGTTGTTGCGGAGATATGAGGTACCGGTGGTTCCTTCTACTGAACCTTCTGCTCCTGTGCTGGTGGAGGGTGAATTGGAGTACGTCGTAGAGAAGATCTTGGACTCCCGTATTTCCAGACGGAGACTTCAATATCTGGTTAAATGGAAAGGCTATGGTCAGGAAGATAATTCTTGGGTAACTGCCTCTGATGTTCATGCCTCGGATTTGGTTCGTGCCTTTCATAGGGCTCATCCAGATCGCCCTGGCGGTTCTTGTGAGGGTTCGGTGCCCCCTCCTTAAGGGGAGGGTACTGTTGTGTATCCGCTTTTTGGGCTCCCCTGGTGGTTGCTGGTGGTACTGGTGACTTGTTTGCACTTTGCTGCTTCTGTTCACCTGCTTCCATCAGTGTTTGGGAGTTTCCTATTTAGCCTTGCTCTCCAGTCATTTCCTTGCCAGTCATCATTGTAACCAGAGTCTTTCGGTTGCATGTTCCTGCTACTTGTCTGCTGATCAGCTAAGTGGACTTATTGTCCTTATCGTTTTTGTATTTTTGTCCAGTGTACAGTTTTGTCATTTTCTGTTGCTGGAAGCTCTTGTGGTCTGATATTGCCACTCCTGTGTGATGAGTTGACACAGGAGTCTTAAAGTAATTTCAGGATGGTTTTTTGAAAGGGTTTTCAGTTGACCGTGAAGTCCTCTTTTGTATCCTTCTGCTATCTAGTAAGTGGACCTCTCTTTGCTAAATCTACTTTCATACTGTGTATGTCTTTTCCCCTGAAATCACCGTTAATATATGTGGGGGCTGCTATCATCTTTGGGGAATTTCACTAGAGGTAAGCCAGGTCTGTTTCTTCCTCTACCAGGCGTAGTTAGTCCTCCGGCTGGCGCGTGGCATTTAGGAAGCCGTAGGTATGCTCCCTGGCTACTATTAGTGGTGTGGTAGATTTAGCTCACGGTCAACTCGAGTTTCCATCACCCGAGAGCTCGTTCGTTATTTATATGTTTCTTACGTTCCCTTGCCATTGGGAACCATGACACCCAGGTATCTATCACATGGCTAGTCAAGTGATCGTGACATCACCACAGGTCCTCAAACAACCATCTTAGGTATTCAGACACATCCCTTTGGGTGGGTTTGTAGATGACTGAACCCACCCATCTCTTCAATCACCTGGAAGCCTTCCTAATGTAAAATAAATCCCTCAGCAGTAGATCTGCTGAGCAAAACATACCCAGGCTTCCATCACAGGGCCACCTACCTTTGCGATACATAGCGCCCATTAATCACATGACCAGTCGCTATGCTACAGCACATTTCTGTATAATGATACATTTTTAGATTATTTATTTTATTTCAATGTAATAAATATTGTCTACTGTTGTTTGTATTGATTTTAGTCTGTGTTGTCTATCTTTTTTATTTTTTTCAACAAAGATTCTTGTGTTCATGTTGTGAAAGGTATATCACATACTTTAACTGCTTTAGATAATAATAATACTTAAATAATTAGTACAATACTAAGAAGTATATAATTATATTTATAAATAATTATTTTACCATTTTGTTTTTCCTTGGATTATTTTTATGTTACTATTTCCTGTTTTTATCCATACCCAGTGTAATAAACAATGAACTTCAGTAATTCAATGTAATAAAAATCTGTCTGTAGTATGCTACTGTCTACGTAACATCAAAACCTTATGCTTTGTCTGCTCCTTTGACCCTCGATGCTATGGACTATTAGCCCTAGAACATTGATAAATTAGTTCTTGCAGGAAGAGAAACAAAGTGCTAAGGCTAATCCCAATAACAGATTATATCCTGGTATCTTTGGCTACATGATAAAATGGTATTCTAACTCAGTGGACATTCAGCAATATATAAATGCCTTTAGGATTCTGCTATTTATATTGCCTTGAAATATTTTTTATATATAGATTTTGTTCATTCATATATTTATTTCATTTACAGTGCTATACAAAGTCCATGTATTTCATGGAAAGACTCTACTACTTTTAGGCTTAGGCACTGTACGCATACTAGTTTTAAATTTTACTGTACATAACACTACTAACTTGATAGTAACTAAGGGTATATTTTTTTATATTTGCTTTCTATATTTGGCAGTCTCATTGATACCTAGCACCTATCAATTGTTCCAATCAGGGGCGGATTATAAGAGGGTCAATATGGGCGGTAGCCCAGGGCCCAGTGGTGTGGGGGGGCCCTGGGCTACCGCACAGATTGACCGCCCGAGTACTGTGAATGGCCGCCGCCGCCGGCATTTATGTGCCCCCAGACCCGGTGGGCAGAGAGAGGGGGCCGGCATCGGGCCCCTTCTCATCTGCTCACCAGGCCCCTTCCGGCGCTGCGGCGGTTAACAACAGCCGCCAGCCAATTGGAGGCTGGCAGCTGAAGTCGGCCGCAGTGCACACGTCGCCGGCGTCTGACGTCATTGTCAGTCGCCGGCGAGTGTGCGCTGATGGAGGGAGCTGCTTGCCGCTGGAGCGCTGGTCAGGTGAGGAGAACTTTTTTTTTTTTTTTTTGTGAACGGCAATGCTGAAGACACTGGGGGCAATGCTGGAGGCACTGGGGGCAATGCTGGAGGCACTGGGGGCACTGGGGGCAATGCTGGAGGCACTGGGGCAATGCTGAAGACACTGGGGGCAATGCTGGAGGCACTGGGGGCAATGCTGGGGGCAATGCTGGAGGCACTGGGGCAATGCTGGAGACACTGGGGCAGATTGCTGGACACTGGGGGCAATGCTGGAGACACTGGGGGCAATGCTGGAGACACTGGGGGCAATGCTGGAGACACTGGGGCAGATTGCTGGAGACACTGGGGGCAATGCTAGAGACACTGGGGCAGATTGCTGGAGACACTGGGGGCAATGCTGGAGACACTGGGGGCAATGCTGGAGACACTGGGGGCAATGCTGGAGACACTGGAGGCAATGCTGGAGACACTGGGGCAGATTGCTGGAGACTGTTATGGTTTCCAATGGCAAGGAAACATCAGAAGCATAGAATAAACGGACAAGCTCTCGGGTGATGGAAACTAGAGCTGACCGCGATGCTAAACCTACACACCACACTAGAAGTAGCCAGGGGGCATTCCTGCGTTGTCTCTAGATGCCGCGCGCCAGCCGGAGAACTAACTACCCCTGGTAGAAGAAAACACAGTCCTGGCTTGCCTCCAGAGAATGTCCCCACAGGAGATAGCAGCCCCCCACATATAATAACGGTGAGAGCAGATAAAAAGACACACGTAGTATGAAAGCAGATTTAGCACAGAGAGGCCCGCTAACTAAATAGCAGAAAGATACAACAGAGGACTTCGCGGTCAGCTGCAAAACCCTTCAAAACACCATCCTGAAATTACCTTAACTCATGTGACAACTCATGCCACTGGAGTGGTAATTTCAGCCCAACAAGAGCTTCCAGCTGCAGAGATTCACATAAGTGCAAACTGGACAAAACATACAAAAATAGACTTAAGGACTAAAGTGTCCAACTTAGCTGAGCAGAAAACCGGGAGCAGGAACATGCAACAGAATCACTCTGGATACATTGATGGCCAGCATTAGAATGACTGAGGAGCAAGGTTAAATAGGATACTCCCACATCCTGATAGGAACAGGTGAACTGAAGGCAAAGCTTGCAGGACACCAGTACCACAAGAGACCACCGGGGGAGCCCACGAACCGAATCACAACAGTACCCCCCCTTAAGGAGGGGGCACCGAACCCTCACAAGAACCACCAGGGCGATCTGGATGAGCCCTATGAAAGGCACGGACCAAATCAGAAGCATGAACATCAGAAGCTGTAACCCAAGAATTATCCTCTTGACCGTAGCCCTTCCATTTCACCAGATATTGAAGTCTCCGTCTGGAAACACGGGAGTCCAAGATTTTCTCCACCACGTACTCCAATTCACCCTCAACCAGCACAGGAGCAGGAGGCTCAACAGAAGGCACAAGTGGTACCTCATACCTCCGCAATAATGACCTATGGAAGACATTATGGATAGCAAAGGATGCTGGGAGGTCCAAACGAAAAGACACAGGGTTAAGAATTTCCAAAATCTTATAAGGACTGATGAACCGAGGCTTAAACTTAGGAGAAGAGACCCTCATAGGGACAAAACGGGAGGACAACCACACCAAGTCCCCAACACGAAGACGAGGACCAACACGACGATGGCGATTAGCAAAACGTTGAGTCTTCTCCTGGGACAACTCCAAATTGTCCACCACCTGCCCCCAAATACGATGCAACCTATCCACCACGGCATCCACTCCAGGACAATCCGAAGACTCCACCTGACCAGATGAAAAACGAGGATGGAACCCTGAATTGCAAAAGAAAGGGGAGACCAAAGTGGCAGAACTGGCCCGATTATTAAGGGCAAACTCAGCCAACGGCAAAAAGGAGACCCAGTCATCCTGATCAGCAGACACGAAACACCTCAAATAAGTCTCCAAGGTCTGATTAGTACGTTCCGTCTGGTCATTTGTCTGGGGATGAAATGCAGACGAAAAAGACAAATCAATGCCCATCCTGGCACAAAACGCCCGCCAAAATCTGGACACAAACTGGGATCCCCTGTCGGAAACGATATTCTCCGGAATACCATGCAGCCGAACCACATTCTGAAAAAACAGGGGCACCAACTCAGATGAGGAAGGCAGCTTGGGCAAGGGCACCAAATGAACCATCTTAGAAAAGCGGTCACACACCACCCAAATGACGGACATCTTCTGAGAAACAGGGAGATCAGAAATAAAATCCATAGAGATGTGTGTCCAAGGCCTCTTAGGAACAGGCAAGGGCAACAACAACCCACTAGCCCGAGAACAACAAGGCTTGGCCCGAGCACAAACATCGCAAGACTGCACAAAAGTACGCACGTCCCGAGACAGGGAAGGCCACCAGAAGGACCTAGCCACCAAATCTCTGGTACCAAAAATTCCCGGATGACCTGCCAACGCAGAAGAATGAACCTCCGAGATGACTCTATTGGTCCACTCATCCGGCACAAACAATCTACCAGGCGGACAACGATCAGGCCGATCCGCCTGAAACTCTTGTAAAGCACGTCGCAGGTCTGGGAAGACCGCAGACAATATCACCCCATCCTTAAGTATACCCGTAGGTTTAGAATCACCAGGGGAATCAGGTTCAAAACTCCTAGAAAGGGCATCCGCCTTCACATTCTTAGTACCTGGCAGATACGAAACCACAAAATTAAACCGGGAGAAAAACAACGACCAGCGCGCCTGTCTAGGATTCAGACGTCTGGCCGACTCAAGATAAATCAAATTTTTGTGATCAGTCAAGACCACCACCTGATGTTTAGCACCCTCAAGCCAATGACGCCACTCCTCGAATGCCCACTTCATCGCCAAAAGCTCCCGATTACCGACGTCATAATTTCGCTCGGCGGGCGAAAATTTTCGAGAAAATAACGCACAAGGTCTCATCACTGAACAATCTGAACTTTTCTGCGACAAAACCGCCCCCGCTCCGATCTCGGAAGCATCAACTTCCACCTGAAAAGGAAGAGAAACATCAGGCTGGCACAACACCGGAGCAGAAGAAAAACGGCGCTTAAGCTCCCGAAAGGCCTCCACAGCAGCAGGAGACCAATCTGCAACATCAGCACCCTTTTTAGTCAAATCAGTCAAAGGCCTGACAACGCTAGAAAAACCAGTTATGAATCGACGATAAAAGTTAGCAAAGCCCAAAAATTTCTGAAGGCCCTTAAGAGAAGTCGGTTGCGTCCAGTCACAAATAGCCCGAACCTTCACAGGATCCATCTCAATAGAAGAGGGGGAAAAAATGTACCCCAAAAAAGAAATCTTCTGAACCCCAAAAACACACTTTGAACCTTTAACAAACAGAGAATTGGTCCGCAAAACCTGAAAAACCCTCCTAACTTGTTGAACATGAGATTCCCAGTCATCCGAAAAAATCAAGATATCGTCCAAATACACAATCATAAATTTATCCAGATATTCACGGAAAATATTGTGCATAAAAGACTGAAAGACCGAAGGGGCATTTGACAGACCAAAAGGCATCACCAAATACTCAAAATGGCCCTCGGGCGTATTAAATGCGGTTTTCCACTCATCCCCCTGCTTAATTCGCACCAAATTATACGCACCGCGAAGATCAATCTTCGAGAACCACTTCGCCCCCTCAATGCGAGCAAATAAATCTGTCAGCAATGGCAAAGGATATTGATACTTGACTGTGATCTTATTCAAGAGTCTATAATCAATACAAGGTCTCAAAGAACCATCACTTTTAGCTACGAAAAAGAACCCCGCTCCAAGAGGAGACGAAGAAGGACGAATATGTCCCTTTTCCAAGGACTCCCTAATATACTCTCGCATGGCAGCATGTTCAGGTACAGACAGATTGAATAGACGACCCTTAGGAAATTTACTGCCAGGGATCAAATCTATAGCGCAATCGCAATCTCTGTGAGGAGGAAGAGAATTAAGAGTAGATTCCTCAAAAACCTCACGATAATCAGACAAAAACTCAGGAATTTCAGAGGGAATAGATGAAGCAATGGAGACCAAAGGTGTGTCCCCATGATTTCCCTGACATCCCCAGCTTAGTACAGACATTGTTTTCCAGTCAAGGACTGGGTTATGAGTTTGCAACCATGGCAATCCCAGCACCAACACATCATGTAGATTATACAGTACAAGGAAGCGAATCACCTCTTGATGGTCTGGAGTCATACGCATAGTCACTTGTGTCCAGTATTGTGGTTTATTACTAGCCAATGGTGTAGAATCAATACCCTTTAAAGGTATAGGAACTTCCAGAGGCTCTAGATCAAACCCACAGCGCCTGGCAAAGGACCAATCCATAAGACTCAAAGCGGCGCCAGAATCCACATACGCATCCGCAACAATAGAAGATAACGAACAAATTAGAGTTACAGACAAAATAAACTTGGACTGCAAAGTGCCAATAGCAGAGGATTTATCAACTTTCTTTGTTCGTTTAGAGCATGCTGATATAACATGAGTAGAATTTCCACAATAGAAGCACAAATGATTTTTGCGCCTGTAAATCTGTCGTTCGCTTCTGGACAGAAAGCTATCACATTGCATACTCTGTGGTGCCCCTTCAGAAGACACCGCCAACTGGTGCACAGGTTTGCGTTCTCGTAAACGCCGATCAATCTGAATTGCCATTGTCATGGACTCATTCAGACCAGTAGGCGCAGGAAACCCCACCATGACGTCTTTTACAGCATCAGAGAGACCTTCTCTGAAAATTGCCGCCAGAGCGCACTCATTCCACTGAGTAAGCACAGACCATTTTCGAAATTTTTGGCAATATATTTCGGCTTCATCTTGCCCCTGAGAGAGGGCTATTAGGGCTTTCTGAGCCTGAATCTCCAAATTTGGTTCCTCATAAAGCAACCCCAAAGCCAGAAAAAACGCATCCACATTGAGCAACGCAGGATCCCCTGGTGCCAATGAAAATGCCCAATTTTGGGGGTCACCCCGCAGTAAAGAAATAACAATTTTTACTTGCTGGGCAGGATCTCCAGCAGAATGAAATCTCAGCGAAAGAAACAATTTACAATTGTATTTAAAATTTAGAAAACAAGATCGATCTCCAGAAAAAAACTCCGGTATAGGAATTTTAGGTTCAGACCGAGGAGCATGTAACAAAAAATCTTGTATATTCTGAACTTTAGAAGCAAGATTATTCAAATTGGTAGCCAGACTCTGGGGATCCATATTTCAACAGATAAAGTCTGAGCCATTCAGGGGTTAAGAGGAGAGGAAAACAGGAGACTGCAATTAGAGCTGGAGTGCAAGTTCAGAGGAAGGAAAAAAAAAAAAAATGTTTCACACAGTTCCTTTTCTCTCCTGCTTCAGCCCATAGATTAAACATTTGGGCTGGCCATACTGTTATGGTTTCCAATGGCAAGGAAACATCAGAAGCATAGAATAAACGGACAAGCTCTCGGGTGATGGAAACTAGAGCTGACCGCGATGCTAAACCTACACACCACACTAGAAGTAGCCAGGGGGCATTCCTGCGTTGTCTCTAGATGCCGCGCGCCAGCCGGAGAACTAACTACCCCTGGTAGAAGAAAACACAGTCCTGGCTTGCCTCCAGAGAATGTCCCCACAGGAGATAGCAGCCCCCCACATATAATAACGGTGAGAGCAGATAAAAAGACACACGTAGTATGAAAGCAGATTTAGCACAGAGAGGCCCGCTAACTAAATAGCAGAAAGATACAACAGAGGACTTCGCGGTCAGCTGCAAAACCCTTCAAAACACCATCCTGAAATTACCTTAACTCATGTGACAACTCATGCCACTGGAGTGGTAATTTCAGCCCAACAAGAGCTTCCAGCTGCAGAGATTCACATAAGTGCAAACTGGACAAAACATACAAAAATAGACTTAAGGACTAAAGTGTCCAACTTAGCTGAGCAGAAAACCGGGAGCAGGAACATGCAACAGAATCACTCTGGATACATTGATGGCCAGCATTAGAATGACTGAGGAGCAAGGTTAAATAGGATACTCCCACATCCTGATAGGAACAGGTGAACTGAAGGCAAAGCTTGCAGGACACCAGTACCACAAGAGACCACCGGGGGAGCCCACGAACCGAATCACAACAGGAGACACTGGGGCAGATTGCTGGACACTGGGGGCAATGCTGGAGACACTGGGGCAGATTGCTGGAGACACTGGGGCAGATTGCTGGAGACACTGGGGCAGATTGCTGGAGACACTGGGGCAATGCTGGAGATGCTGGGGCAGATTGCTGGACACTGGGGCAATCCTGGAGACACTGGGGCAATGCTGGAGATGCTGGGGCAGATTGCTGGACACTGGGGGCAATGCTGGAGACACTGGGGCAGATTGCTGGAGACACTGGGGCAGATTGCTGGAGACGCTGGGGCAGATTGCTGGAGACACTGGGGCAGATTGCTGGAGACACTGGGGCAGATTGCTGGAGACACTGGGGCAGATTGCTGGAGACACTGGGGCAATGCTGGAGACACTGGGGCAGATTGCTGGACACACTGGGGCAATCCTGGAGACACTGGGGCAGATTGCTGGAGACACTGGGGCAATGCTGGAGACACTGGGGCAATGTGTGGAGACACTGGGGCAATGCTGGACATACTGGGGCAGATTGCTGGACACACTGGTGGTAATATGCTGGACACACTGGGGGCAATGCTGGACACACTGGGGCAGATTGCTGGACACACTGGGGTAATATGCTGGACACACTAGGGGTAATATGCTGGACACACTGGGGCAGATTGCTGGACACACTGGGGGTAATATGCTGGACACACTGGGGGTAATATGCTGGACACACTGGGGCAGATTGCTGGACACACTGGGGGTAATATGCTGGACACACTGGGGGTAATATGCTGGACACACTGGGGGCAATGCTGGACACACTGGGGCAGATTGCTGGACACACTGGGGGCAGGACTGGAGGCATGGGCAGAATGTAGACACGGGGCAGAATGAAAGACATGGGGCAGGATTGGATCATGGGGCAGGATGGATACGATGGAGACAGATGGGGCAGGATGGGGAGATCATATGGTGTAGAATGGACACTCATGAGGGCAGGATGGGAGAACATATGGCTGGAGCCAGGAATGAGACACACGGGGCCAGGATGGGGAATATTATTACCATAGGGGCTAATTAAGGGATATTATTACTGCAGTGATGTATTTATTTTATTTATTGAGTATACTGTTTTAAATGGGAGGGGGGGGCGGTCCTGTTACTGTGCAGAGTGACACTATATCGCCTTTTTTTCTCCATGTGGTGTAATGTAGAAGTTGTGAAAAATTAAGTAATGTGTTCTGCGAGCAGAGCTCGAGATAACTGTGTTATTTCTTGCAGAAACGAGTCCTGGCTGGAAGAAATGATGGCGGTCTGTGCTGGATGAAAGATGGAGGACTTCACCCAGAGACGTCACTGGTGAGTCAGTGTTACCTATACACTGACACTATACACTGTATACTATATACAGAGGTCCTGTGTACAATGTCACCAGTGATCACTGTATTACCTGTACACAGACACTGCATACTAAGTACAGATCTCCTGTGAATACTGGCACTTGTGATAGTATTGTGGTTTTATTTTTTTTAATTACTAATCAGTATTGTAGTATTCAGTCACTATGTGGTGGTAATATGTGGTCTGGAAATGGTGTTGTGGTATTTGTCCCTTGAATGTGCTATTTGGTCACCAAGTGGTGGTAATATGTGGTCTTGACATGGTGCGGTGGTATTTGTTCCTTGTATGTGATATTATTCGATCACTGTGGTTGTAATTTGTGGTCTGGTCATGGCGCGGTGGTATTTGTTCCTTGTATGTGATATTATTGGTCAAAATATACCTAAATTGTATTGCAGATTTCAACAAATATTTAATAGGTTACAGTAGAGTAGGGTCATTTTTCCGGAATAATCTGGTTCGGGTGTCACATGACCCCCATCACATGACCCCCGTCACTTGACCCCCGTCACATGACAGGGGGGCCCACAGTGTCTGAACAGCCCGGGGCCCTGGCTACCCTTAATCCACCCCTGGTTCCAATATATATGCTCCCACTATTAAAAAAAATCAAAGGGAGACAGGAACGATTAAAGGGAACCTCATGCCCTCCAACCCAGTAGCATTCCCCTATGAATTCCTTTAAGTGCTGTGAATATGCAATATAGGTTCATTTCTATTTTACATATTGATTTTGATATCAAAGTTATTACAGTCATAGGGCACCCAAATACAATGTAGCATTTGGCATGTTTTAGAAAATAAAAATATACAGCAAATTTACAGCTTATCTTACATTTAAACAATGATAAGTGAACACGTCCTTGACTCCTTTCATCATTTCAGTCATCAGAAACCAAATGTCTTATCTTTATATCCCACTGAATTTGAGACCTCTTTTCAGCGTGTTATCAGTGTTTCCTTCTGAGATACATTCCCTTCAGAGCATTCAAGTAAGGGCTTATGCACATGACAGGTGTACAGAGACTGTAATACTGGACATTTACCCCCTGCATTTCTTTACAGTCTTCCATTACAAGCTGCATACTCATTTTATTTCTGTCTGAATCCTGTATTTCAGAGAATTACACCATAATTCAGAGAATTATAGCTATATTTAAACAGTTATAATTTTTCCATATTTCTGGTGACAGAGTCATGTGTGGGATTGTTTTTTTGCGGGACAAGATGACATTTTTATTGGTACCATTTTCAGGCACATTGCATTTTTTGATCGCTTTGTATTCAAATTTGTGGGAAGCAGAATAAACAAAAAACAGCAATTCAGGAATAGTGTTTTGGGAGTTTTTTTTACCGTTCTGTGTTTTTTTAACGGTTTTACCATTCTGTGTGTGGTAACATTGATAAGGCAGTTTTATTCTTTGGGTTAGTACTACTGATGGGCGAACCCCCCCAATGATCGAGATCAGCGAGTTCACCCGAGATGTTCTGTAAAGTTTGAGTTCAGGGCCAGAGATAGCGCAAACTTGGGTCCGAACCCCGAGCTTGGACTTTACAGATATGGGATGGGGCGGGAGGCTGTAAAAGAAAGCCTAAAATTAATAAGAAATATTATAAATATATTTTCCAGAAACAGATGAGGCTGGGAGACAGCGGGATGAGAGGACGCGTCGCTGGACAGGTAAGTATAATATTTATAATGTTTATTATTCATTTTAGGCTTTCTTTTACAGGCCCTGGACCGAACTGGACCCAAACTGTAACACAGGTTTCCTATGGAAACCCGTGTTCGAGACCTTGTGACCGAACACTATGTGTTTGATATGGTCCTGAACTTTACAAAGTCACCAATAAGTTGTACTAAAAAAATAGAAAACAGCGCCAGACTCCACACAGTACCAACTTATTGGTGACTTTCTCTACTTTTTAAGTGAGGTTTGATAAAGACACAGAGCTGAGTCTAAATGTTACCTCGTTTCCCTTGCTACCTCGATAATTTTCCTGTGGTGAAATTATATAGTACACAAAATAAACTCTAGTGTTCTGTATCTGCAATTATAGCAAAACAATTTTTGAGTGCAGCTGTTTTCTCTTGGTGATGATTTCTGGACTTGGTCCAAGTTCAGCTTTCACATAACTCAAGAGAGTGCACGTCATTTACCTCTTTAGTTCACTGCTTTGACTTTGACTTGACTTTGAGATTGACGAACGTTTTCCAAACAAGTTCGCTCATCTCTAATTATGATATCTGCATGTTTCTAACAAGGATGTATAACAAGTGCAAATAAAGAGTATTCAAAGTCATAAGCACAGATTACAGTAAATGAACCATCTTTATACATAGTATATACAAATGAGTGAACTCGAAGATAAAAGTTCAGGGTTTGTACGGTACAGTTAAATTCCAGTGGTAAATGCCAAAGGAAGTCCGTTGCAGATAGAGAGATATTTTAGTTCCATAGTTCGAGTTCCAATTGATTTCAATGGGATTCAGCTTCTGGTTCAAGTTCGGGTACATTTCTGGTGCTTGAACTAAATTTTGGAATAAAGTTCGGGTCGGGTACCAGAACCCAAACTTCCACAGGTCTGCTCATCCCTAGTAGTATAACGTACACTAACAATTTATGGCTCATAACTCATCTCAGTCCTAGCAGGATTATATTACTTCTAACAGCAACCAGACCAGAAATTGCAATGTATATTAACCCCTTAACAACTGCCAATACGCCTTTAAACGGCAGCAATTAAGAGTACTTATGCCTCAGCGCCGCTTTTTAACGGCGCTGAGAAATAAGTGTATAGCACCCCCAGAGTCGGAATTTCTCCTGGGTCTCAGCTACCGAGGGTAGATGAGACCCCAGAAGACATAATTTTGGTCAGTTTTTGCTGACCCCGGTGTTGCAATAGCCGTTATTAATGGTATAACCTTGACTGCAAAAAAAGTCAGAATTCGCATTTAATTTCTCTCTCCTCTGATGTGTTTGCATCAGCTAAACCGGGGCCACAGTTCTCTGGCTTTCTGAAGGGACAATAAGCCGAGGATCCTCTTCCTCCTCAGAAGACACTAAGGAGTAGGAAAGAGTGTCTGCACATGTGTTTTTCTCCCCAGAAAGAGAATGGAGGGTGAAGTGGAACCAGGAGAAGAACAAGGACCATCTGGCCTGACGAGAGTTTAGCCGCTGGGCGGTTTTTAAGTATACAACATTTTTGTGGTCGGTAAATACTTGGAAAGGGTAAGGAGCCCCCTCCAGGAGGTGTCTCCTCTCCGAAAAGGCCAACTTTATTGATAGCAACTCCCTGTCCCTGATGGAATAATTCCTCTCCACTGGTGTGAAGGTCTTAGAGAAGAAGAAGCAAGGATGCTTCCGACCTTGAGCATCTTTCTGGAAGAGGACAGCTCTAGCATCAAAGGAAGAGGCATCCACTAGTGTTGAGCATTCCGATACTGCAAGTATCGGGTATCGGCCGATACTTGCGGTATCGGAATTCCGATACCAAGTTCCGATATTTTTGTGGTATCGGAAATCGGAATCAAAAGTTCCCAGTGAATGGTTCCCAGGGTCTGGAGGAGAGGAGACTCTCCTTCAGGCCCTGGGATCCATATTCATGTAAAAAATAAAGAATTAAAATAAAAAATATGGATATACTCACCCGTCCGGCGGCCCCTGGACCTTAGCGATTGTAACCGTCAGCCTCCGTTCCTAAGAATGAGGAGTTTAGGACCCTCGATGATGTCGTGGCTTGTGATTGGTCGCGTGCCGCTCATGTGACCGCTCATGCGACCAATCACAAGCCGCGACGTCATCGCAGGTCCTAAACTCCTCATTGAGGACCTGCGATGACGTCGCGGCTTGTGACTGGTCGCGTGAGCGGTCACATGAGCGGCACACGACCAATCACAAGCTGCGACGTCATCGAGTGTCCTAAACTCCTAATTCTTAGGAACGGAGGCTGCCGGTTACAATCGGTAAGGTCCAGGGGCCGCCGGACGGGTGAGTATATCCATATTTTTTATTTTAATTCTTTATTTTTTACATGAATATGGATCCCAGGGCCTGAAGGAGAGTTTCCTCTCCTTCAGACCCTGGGAACCATCCAGGATAGCTTCCGATACTTGTGTCCCATTGACTTGTATTGGTATCGGGTATCGGTATCGGCGATATCCAATATTTTTCGGGTATCGGCCGATACTATCTGATACCGATACTTTCAAGTATCGGAAGGTATCGCTCAACACTAGCATCCACCTCCATGACAAATAGTTTATCAGCATCGGGGCAATGTAAAATGGGAGCACAAGCGAAGTGTGACTTGATAGAGAGAAAGACATTGGAGATCTCCTCTGACCACAATTTGAGATTAGCTCCCTTCTTGGTGAGGGCTATCTAGGGAGCTACCAAAGTTGAGAAGTGGGGAATAAACTGGCGATAATAGTTAATAAACCCCATAAAGCACTGCACCGCTTTGAGAGAATGGAGTTCCTGCCAGTCCATCACAGCCTGTAGCTTGGCAGGATCCATGGCCAATCCCTGGGCGGAAGTGATATAGCCCAGGAAAGGCAAGGACTCCTGCTGAAACACACACTTCTCCAACTTGGAATAGAGGGAGTTTGCCATAGGAGGTCGAAGACTTTGCAAACATCTCTCCGGTGGGAGTCTATACTTGGAGAGTAGATGAGAATATCATCACAATATACTACGACCGAGGTGGTAAGCATATCCCATAAGGAATCGTTCACAAAGTCTTGGAAAATGGCAGGAGCATCACAGAGCCAGAAGGACATCACCAGGTATTCATAGTGCCCATCCCTGGTGTTAAATGCCATTTTCCATTCGTCCCCCTCACGAATGCGAATCAGGTTGTAAGCACCCCGCAGATCAAGCTTAGTAAATACCCTCACTCCCTGCAACCTATGGAAGAGCTCTGATATAAGTGGCAGACTGTATTTATTCTTAATGGTTATGGTGTTAAGACCCCTTTAGTCTATGCAGGGACATAATTATTCATTCTCCTGCATGAAGAAGAAAGCAGCCCCCACTGGTGACACTGACTTCCTAATGAAGCCTCTTGCCAGACTCTCCTGGATGTACTGAGAAATTACCTCCGTCTCCGGGAGAGATAATGGGTAGACTCGACCCTGGGGAGGCTCAGCACCAGGCAAGAGGTCAATAGGACAGTCATGGGGCTGTGAGTGGGAAGGGTCTTCGCCTCCTTTTTGGAGATAACGTCTTCATAGACCCAATAGTGTTTGGGGAGAGAGGAAATATCTTCGGGTACCCCTGTAGTAGCAAACTGAACGCTCTCTCTCAGACATCTACCCTCACAAGATTTACTCTATTGCATAATTCTCCCTGTGGACCACTCAAGGGGAAGTGATAGCTTGGCCAAGGAACCCCTAGCAGGACATCATCAATACCCTCAGGTATGACCATTAGGGAGTTAATCTCCTGATGGGAAGGAAACATGAAGAGAGAAAGGGTACTGTCACACAGTGCAATTTTGATCGCTACGATGGCACGATCCGTGACGTCGCAGCGTTGTATGATTATCACTCCAGCGTCGTAGACTGCGGTCACACGTTGCAATCACGGCACTGGAGCGATGCCGAAGTCCCCGGGTAACCAGGGTAAACATCGGGTTACTAAGCGCAGGGCCGCGCTTAGTAACCCGATGTTTACCCTGGTTACCAGCGTAAACGTAAAAAAAACAAACAGTACATACTTACATTCCGGTGTCTGTCCCCCGGCGTTCTGCTTCTCTCCACTGTGTAAGCACCATAGCCGGAAAGCAGAGCGGTGACGTCACCGCGTCACCGCTGTGCTCGCTTTCCGGCCGGCAGGCGCTCACAGTGCAGAGAAGCTGAGACGCCAGAAGACAGACACCGGAATGTGAGTATGTACTGTTTGTTTTTTTTACGTTTACGCTGGTAACCAGGGTAAACATCGGGTTACTAAGCGCGGCCCTGCGCTTAGTTACCCGATGTTTACCCTGGTTACAAGCGAACACATCGCTGGATCGGTGTCACACACAACGATCTAGCGATGTCAGCGGGTGATCAAGCGACAAAAGAAAGTTCCAAACGATCTGCTACGACGTACGATTCTCAGCAGGGTCCCTGATCGCTGCTGCGTGTCAGACACTGCGATATCGTAACGATATCGCTAGAACGTCACGAATCGTACCGTCGTAGCAATCAAAATTGCACTGTGTGACAGTACCCTAAGTGGGATGGTTTGGTGTGTAATCTGTGAGGGCAGTGTCGACCCATTCACCAATTGTACGGTCACTGGTTTGGCAAGCATCACCAGAGGGATTCCGTGCCATTTGGCAAAGGCAGAAATAAATAATCTTTATTTTTATATAGCGCTAACATATTCCGCAGTTTGCACACATTATCATCGCTGTCCCCGATGGGGCTCACAATCTAAATTTCCTAACAGTATGTTTTTGGAATGTGAGAGGAAACCAGAGTACCCGGAGGAAAACCACGCAAGCACGGGGAGAACATACAAACTCCTTGCAGATTTTGTCCTTGGTGGGATTTGAACCCAGGACCCCAGCACTGCAGTGCTGCACTGAGCCACCATGCTGCCCTCATGAAATTGACATGAAATTGCTCTCTGCTCTGGAATCCATGCAAGCGCTTCCACATGAGTGGATGCGCCTATAGTAAGTGTCCACTTGAAGGACAATTTGGAGGAAACCATCGTCATGTCTAGTGTACCTCCTCCTACAACCACTAGACGCTGATGTTTTCCCGACCGCTGAGGACATCTGGAGGCAAAATGTCCTGACTGCCAACAAACATGGCAGATCATGGATGTACAAGCGGGCTGAGATTTAGATCCCGCACGTGACACCTCCTGAGGCTTGGACGTCTGATCCGGAGATCCCAGAGGTCTGGCAAAGTTAGGAGCCAGACAAAACCTCTGCCTACACTGAGCTCGCTGCAACCTTCACTCAGTAAAATGAAGGTCGATGCATGTTGAGACCGCTATTAGCTCCTCCAGTGTGGCAGGAATCTCCCTAGTGGATAGAGCATCCTTCACAGGGCCAGCCAGCCACCTCCAAAATATGGGGATGAGGGCTTTATCCGGCCGCTCTAGCTCTGATGCTAAAGTCCGGAAGTGGACGGCAAAGTGACTGACCATGGATGAGTCCTGTGTCAGTGCCAGCAGTTAGAGCGCCGCATCTTGGGTGACACATGGTCCCAAAAATACCTGTTTCAGATTGCTCAGAAACTGTAGAGCACTCTGCACCACATGATCGTCGCGCTCCCACAGCGGCGTAGCCCACTCCAATGCCCTGTTTGACAAGAGGGATACTATGAATCCCACCTTAACCCACTCTGAGGGGAAACGTGCAGCCAGCAGCTCAAGGTGTATTGCACACTTGTTAACAAATCCCCTACATGACTTGCCATCGCCAGTGAACTTATCTGGCAGCAGGAGGTGGGATAAGGTCAGAACAGAGGTGGCAGCAGACATATGGGCTGTAGCTTTGCTAGCAGCCTAAACAGCTACTACCCTAGCACTAGTATAAAGGTACGGCTGGCAGAACGCACCAAATAATAAAAGAGTAGTAATAAGGTGCATTCGCAGCCCCGGGTCCACAGTGCAGAGATGTTACCTGCTGCCCGGTAATGGCGGACACTATATGGCGGTATAATGATAAACACATATGGGATAACGTCACCCAGTATGTATAGAGACAAACTCTGTTGCTTCACAGAGTTGCAATAACAGAGAATGTGCGCTAGTGTTTGGTCACAGGACTCTGCCCCAAGGACACGGGATTAGAGTCCCTCTAGACCCACTAAAGCATGGCGCCGCTCCTGCGATGCCAGGAAAAACTAAGTTAAAGATTTAGTGCACTGAGTGCGTGCAGCATCGCGCTGGCGAATGCCACTATCCACCCTAACTAGGAAGAGTCAGAGCTCTAAATGCGCACGGCGTCGCACTGGCAAACGCTACTATTTTGTTGACGCTGGTAATTGTGCACAGTGTAGGTATGCACTGACTGGCGCTATACTTGCTCCAGACACCCAGACTCAGACATCAAAGCTAGGGAGGGGGATCATTAGGAGCTTTCACCAGTATTATACACAGATCCACACACACCATGACTTCTGAATATACTAGTGCATGGCCGAGCAGCCATGCAAACCTCTTGTAGTCGCAACCTTCTGGGACCTTGCCAGTAGTCCAATAAGAGCCACTTGAGCACCTGGGCATGTGACTTCCGACCTCCAATGAGTGGTCATCTCACGGACATGCCCAGTAGGCAAAAAGCAGGACTTAGTCCCAGGAGCGTCTGCTCACCGCTGACTAATGCTGGTTACAACAGCTGGACCTGGGATGGCAGCAGTAACCAGATGCACAGTATCAACTTGAGCAAGACGCAGAGACTGAAGTCTGCTGAGCAAAATCCTCTGTGGCTGAGGAAGAATGGGAGACCGCAGTTGACATAGTTCGAGATTCCCCCTGTGCAGTGGCGCAAACTCGACACCTAACAGACACCACTCTCTGATTTAAGGGAACAAAAATTAAAAGCATGAAAATTGCAACATTTTCAAAATTTTTGCCAAATTTCCATTTTTTTCATAAATAAACACAAGTTAAATTTAAGAAATTTTACCACTAACATGAAGTACAATATGTCATGAAAAAACCTCTCAGAGTCAGTAGGATATGTTGAAGCGTTCCAGAGTTATAACCTCATAAATTGACAGTGGTCAGAATTCTAAAAATTGGCTTGGTCTTTAAGTACCAAATTGGCTCTCTCACTAAGGAATTAAATAACAGCTATTGAAATGGACAGCTCGGCTATGCCCACTAAAGTAATGAAAATATATATATTTTTTATATTTTTATAAATTTAAACTGTAAAATAGAACTCATTTGATCAAGAGTATAAATTGTTGCTTTTTTATTGAAAACAAAAAGCAGGGGCGTAGCCTAGGCAGCAATGGTGTAAGGTGTGCGGTGCCTAAGCTCTTGAGTGACATCGTCTGAAATCAACTCAAACCGTGGAAAAACAGCATCCTTTGATAAAAATAATCGAGGATATGTTCCCAGTATCTCTCTAGGATAACAGGGAGCCTAAATTTGTGACTTAATTGTCTCTTCTGAGAGAAATCCCTGTCAGCATTTTGAGGCCTGTCAATCTTTGTGACAGGAATCCTCAGCCATTTTTCCTGCCAGTTTTCTCCCTGTTAAATTGACTGTGATTCCTCAGCTTGTCCACCCAGTACTGTGACAACCCACCTGACAACAGAGGAACCCCTGGAATTAACGGGTCACAGTGTTTATTACCTTCACCCCGACACCGGCCCGGCTAATTAGAGAAGTACCAGCTCTCCGGGCGCCATCTTAGAAAATCGTCATCTGACACAATAGGAGTATTTACCGCCCTGCCCATCTCTATACAGCACCAAGCCTCCCCGGACTGAAAGGCGGAGGCAGAAAAAGAACAATTAAGGATTCGGGGAGGATCCGGTGAAGTGACGGACAGCGCTTCACGCCACCTCCGACACTCCCCTGGACTTCGCATCATAGGAGAAAATAGAAGACGCCGCCATTTTATTGGTGGTCAGCGGCAGACCAGGCGACACGCACGACCGGCTCCTGTTAAAGCTGCCCTAGACAACGCAAGCTGGATCCGATCAGCTGCAAATCTAATCGGCGGTAAGTTCCAGCTCCTGGCTGGGAAAGTCCCTGCACCGGAAGACGACAACGCGGCAACACAAGATGAGGACTCAGACAGCCGGCCGGACTGCTTCAGCGCCATTTCTGGAGGTGGTGAGTTCCAGCTTATGCTGGATGCTGCATCACAGGGGGTAGAGAGATTAACGGAGACTGACGGTCTGGAACCCTGCCAGATCCACTAGCAAGAAGAAGAGACTACAACACAACTAATCCTGCTGACGACTAGTTAGGAGCCTGAAGGGCTTTTAATGCAAAAGAGCTATAACCTAATTTCTCTGGCAGGATCAACCCCAGGTGAATAGTATTAGTTTACACACCCCTCTGTATCTCTGCATAGTCATAACTACTGCCTGCCTATATAGTACCTTCTCTCTCCTAACTATATTCTTAGGGTTATTCTAATAAGCAACCCTTTGTCTCTTACTTAAGAGTTACCAGTAGAGAATTCTGACTAATCCTCCCTGAAATTCTTCCACGACAACATATAAATCATTCTATATAACTCCAACTTTACTGGGAGATTTAGAGTGTGGGCAACCCTCCTACCCTATTCTGTGACTGTCTTAGTTACTGCTATCTGAACTCTAGAGCACGGATCGGGGATAATGAGTAAATCCTTGGCCAAACCCCAATTCTCAAACATTGCCTCATCAAATTCTCAAAAAGCCCAAAAATGTAAAGGGGTAGGGCGAAATACATCAAAAGACTTGATAACTAAAACAAGTCCTAATAGGTCCAGGTCCCCACTAAAAGATGAGGAAGAATCAGACCACGAAAAACTCTCTAACCGCAATGAAGTAAAACAATCCTCCCCCACTACTATTATAGAGATGGATTCATCTACCTCTTTAAAGAGGAAAATTCCAGAGGGTATAACCGAAAAATACACTACTCCACAGGACTCATCTGACGAGGTCTCAGAAACCTCTCCTAACTTGAGCCCAGCTAAATCCAAGCAAAAAATAAGTAACCCAAACATAGACGATACCCAGGGATTTGACCTGAATTCTGTGGGGATTCTTATATTTAAATTGACAGGGAAAATGGACAAATTCGAAAATAGTATGAATGAAAAATTTGATAAACAAAATAAATTACTAGAAGACTCATTATCCCTCCTCAGCAAAAGGATGGACAGGCTTGAGGACAGAATTAAAAAAATAGAAGAGAGGCCAGATCTAACCTCTAAAATAAACAAAGACATCACAAAAGAGTTGCACAAGCTGAAGCTCAAGGTAGCGGATTTAGAAGATCGAAATCGCAGAAACAATATTAAAATTAGGGGCATCCCCGAGACCATATGCCCAAACAAACTGCAGGAATTTACCAAAAAATTATTCAGGAAAATTATTCCCTCCCTAGCGGAGCAAGAGCTAGAAATTGACAGAATACATAGGCTGCGAAAACCGCCCACCATCCCTAAAGACCTACCCAGAGACACACTCATGAGAGTGCACTTCTTCAAAACAAAAGAAAGAATCCAAAATTACTTTAGAGAAAATAAACATTTCCCTGAGCCATTTGAAAAACTAAAAATATATGCTGACCTCTCCAAAGAAACCATTGAAGGGAGGAAAACTTTTCAAAGCATTACCATACCTCTCAGGGACAATGAGATCTCCTATAAGTGGGGATTCCCACTCAAGCTAATAGTCAACTACAAAGGCAACTTTATCGTTCTTAATTCTCCAGAAGAAGGCAGAGACTTCTTGCACTCCATCAGTATTCCTCTTCAACCACGACATAAGAATCGCCTTGACTCTGATGGTAAAACATGAAGAGTTTTTGATCAAGTTTATTGTTTACTTAAATGGGAAACTATCCCGATAAGAAGCTAATACCTATCTTTGTTCGTTCTTGTTAATGTTACATGGGTATAAGTTCAACAACCAAGAAGGTGTTGCTTGGGAGCTAGTAACACGAACTTTTCCCCCAACAGGTGAAGTCAGGTTCACCGTAGTGGACCACTTCAAGTGGACATTATAGTTTATTGTTTATTGTTCTTACTCTTACTTAACGAATATAGATTTCTTAATCCTCACAGGTTTGCTGCTACACAATGTGTTTAAAGATATTATCTTACAATGTTAGAGGCTTAAATAGTCCACACAAAAGACACACCCTTTGGAGAGAACTATCCAAAAGCCATGCCGATATAATTTGTTTACAGGAATCCAAATTTAAACACTCAGACAACCCAAAGTTTTCGCATAAAAATTTCCCACATATTTACAAGTCGGACAACACAAAAAAGAAAACCGGTGTGGTCACAATCGTTAAAGGAACTATCTCATTTGAATTTCTAGAGGAGATCAAAGATGCTAAAGGGAGATTTCATATTCTTGTTTGTTCCTTGAATAACCAGATTTGCACAATCATCAATATTTACGCCCCCAACACAGGTCAAATAGGTTTCCTGAACAAAGTAAATAAAAAAGTAATGTCAATCAAGAGAGGTGCCATGATTTGGTTGGGAGACTTTAATTTGGTACCAAATGCAAATATGGATTCCTCCACCCCAAATAGATACCGACCACATACTTTAGACAATTGGATATATCAAAATGAATTATTTGACATCTTTCGGTGTCTAAACACCACTTCAATTGAATACACCCATTTCTCTGACCCTCATCAATCAGCGTCACGAATCGATTTAATCTTATCGGATATTTTTACGCTCCCTAAAATCTATAGAATCACAATAGAAAGGAATACTTTCTCGGACCACTCCCCAGTTTCAGCAGAAATCCAAATTGGCCACACGGTTAATAAAAATCCACTATGGAAATGTGACGCTAACCTACTACACCACCCTGACCATAGATCAATATTAGAAAAATCACTAACAAATTATTTCACAGAGAACTCACCAACTGAAACATCCCCTTTCACCCATTGGTGTGCCCATAAGGCAGTCATGAGGGGTATCATGATCCAAATCTCTGCAAAAAGGAAAAGGTTGCTTAGAATTCAGATTGAAGACATTCAAAATAAAATAAAAGACAAAGAAAGCGAACAACTAAGTTTAAACCCCCCGTCTACTCAAATTAAAATAGTACTACTGAACCTCAGGCAGGAGCTTAAGAAAATCATATTTTCATCATATCACACCATGGTCAAAATTTCCAAAATGAAGCAATATTCCTCAATTAATAAGCCAATGCGTTACATGATTAATGGAATGAAAAAAATAAGAAGCAAACAGGATCACTAAAATACAAACAAAAAATGGTACAACGATATCTCATCCCCAAGATATAGCCAACTCCTTCGCAGATTATTACAGCAAATTGTATAATTTACATTCCCAACCCTCCACCCCACTTCCCAATATTTCTGACATTGAAAAATTCTTGACCTCAATTAGCCTTCCAAAATTGACCCTTGATGATTTAGAAAACCTAACCTCCCCTTTTTCCCTAGAAGAAATAGAAAGAACCATTCTTCAACTCAAGGACTTTAAATCGCCAGGCCCAGATGGTTTCGGAAACGAATATTATAAAACCTTCACCAAATTACTCTCCCCACATCTACAAAAGCTTTTTAATATAGCTAGTTCCTCAGGTAAATTCCCAGCAGAAATGTAAGAATCGACAATTATTTTAATTCCCAAACACAATTTGGACTTAACCCTTGTTAATAATTACAGGCCAATTTCCTTAATCAATACAGATCTGAAAATTTACTCCAAGCTAATTGCAAATAGGCTCAAATCCTATTTGCCGTTATTGATTCAGGGGGACCAAATGGGTTTTATAACAGGTCGTCAAGCGCCAGATGGTACTAGAAGACTTATCAACTCAATTAAATTGATTCATTCCTCTAAAGTGCCATCTGTAATAATTACTCTAGACGCCGAAAAGGCTTTTGACCGATTAAATTGGCTTTATTTAACATCAGTACTTCAAAAATTTGGGTTTAATGACAAATATATCAACAGCGTAATTGCACTCTATTCAAAACCAACAGCCAAAATTTATGCAAACAATTACTCCTCTACACCATTTAACATTTCAAATGGTACACGACAAGGGTGCCCTTTATCTCTGCTGCTTTTTATTTTATCAATGGAACCACTGGCGCAATCAATTAGGCAAAATAATTCCATAAAAGGTCTACAAACGCGAACACGCCATTATAAGATAGGGCTCTTTGCCGACGACATGATGTTTACCCTGACGGACCTCTATGAATCAGTTTCGGAGCTACAAAAAACCCTTCAATTTTTTTCAACTATTACCTTTTTTAAGATAAACGAAAATAAATCCAAAATATTGCCATTTTACTTGACGGAATTAGAAACAAAGAAAATAAAAGATATAGTTTCATTCAGTTGGTCGGAAGGAGACCTAGACTATCTAGGTACAATCATTTCAAAAAACTTAGACACATTAATGAAGAAAAACTTGAACAAACCCTTGGAAAATATAAACAAAGACCTGGGTTTCCTCGGTACTAAAGACCTCTCATGGTGGGGCAGAGTATTGGCAACTAAAATTTTTATCGTCCCAAAAATCTCTTATATACTGAGAACACTTCCCCTAAAAATCAACACTTCCTACCTGACTAGCTTCCAATCAACAATAAATACGTTTATTTGGAATAAAAAAAGGGCCCGCATTTCCACAAAGATTCTATATAAATGCAAGGAATTTGGGGGCATATTATAGTGCTGGGCAGCCCGCCTGTTAATACAAGGGGCGTCATTAATAGGTTGCATACCAGACACTGTGCACCACACCTATCAGTGTGACTGGCGTCCTATGTGAGTCATATCAATGTGCATTTTTTCTACTAGGCAGCCAACCCCTGCAATGTTTGGAGGATAGGGGTGGTTGTTTTTATCAAGTAGTTTGCACTCGTGCCGCACCTAGCCTTTATCAGTGGAGGCCTGCTGCATCCTGCTAAGTGTGCATTTGTCATCAGACAGGGTATTAGGAAGGCTTTATCACTTGGTATGTATTTTTTCTGAGTTTTTTTCTATGTTAGCTGTTTTATGATATTAGTGGTAGGACCCGCAATATTATGGGGACCCTTGACGTTGGGTTGCGGGCTTACTTTGTTTTGGCCAAAATAATAAACCAATACCTCATATAGTGTATGTGTTTATCATATGCATACATTTTTTTGCACTATATCATATCCTTTTTTGCAGGATGTGGCCAGGCCTTTTTCTGTTGGTTAGGTTTTTTTTTTTTTTTTTTTTTTTTGGGGCGTCTGTCACCGTGTGCTGCATATTATAGTGCTGGGCAGCCCGCCTGTTAATACAAGGGGCGTCATTAATAGGTTGCATACCAGACACTGTGCACCACACCTATCAGTGTGACTGGTGTCCTATGTGAGTCATATCAATGTGCATTTTTTCTACTAGGCAGCCAACCCCTGCAATGTTTGGAGGATAGGGGTGGTTGTTTTTATCAAGTAGTTTGCACTCGTGCCGCACCTAGCCTTTATCAGTGGAGGCCTGCTGCATCCTGCTAAGTGTGCATTTGTCATCAGACAGGGTATTAGGAAGGCTTTATCACTTGGTATGTATTTTTTCTGAGTTTTTTTCTATGTTAGCTGTTTTATGATATTAGTGGTAGGACCCGCAATATTATGGGGACCCTTGACGTTGGGTTGCGGGCTTACTTTGTTTTGGCCAAAATAATAAACCAATACCTCATATAGTGTATGTGTTTATCATATGCATACATTTTTTTGCACTATATCATATCCTTTTTTGCAGGATGTGGCCAGGCCTTTTTCTGTTGGTTAGGTTTTTTTTTTGGGGGGCGTCTGTCACCGTGTGCTGCATATTATAGTGCTGGGCAGCCCACCTGTTAATACAAGGGGCGTCATTAATAGGTTGCATACCAGACACTGTGCACCACACCTATCAGTGTGACTGGTGTCCTATGTGAGTCATATCAATGTGCATTTTTTCTACTAGGCAGCCAACCCCTGCAATGTTTGGAGGATAGGGGTGGTTGTTTTTATCAAGTAGTTTGCACTCGTGCCGCACCTAGCCTTTATCAGTGGAGGCCTGCTGCATCCTGCTAAGTGTGCATTTGTCATCAGACAGGGTATTAGGAAGGCTTTATCACTTGGTATGTATTTTTTCTGAGTTTTTTTCTATGTTAGCTGTTTTATGATATTAGTGGTAGGACCCGCAATATTATGGGGACCCTTGACGTTGGGTTGCGGGCTTACTTTGTTTTGGCCAAAATAATAAACCAATACCTCATATAGTGTGTGTGTTTATCATATGCATACATTTTTTTGCACTATATCATATCCTTTTTTGCAGGATGTGGCCAGGCCTTTTTATGTTGGTTAGGTTTTTTTTTTTTTTTTTTGGGGGGGCGTCTGTCACCGTGTGCTGCATATTATAGTGCTGGGCAGCCCGCCTGTTAATACAAGGGGCGTCATTAATAGGTTGCATACCAGACACTGTGCACCACACCTATCAGTGTGACTGGCGTCCTATGTGAGTCATATCAATGTGCATTTTTTCTACTAGGCAGCCAACCCCTGCAATGTTTGGAGGATAGGGGTGGTTGTTTTTATCAAGTAGTTTGCTCTCGTGCCGCACCTAGCCTTTATCAGTGGAGGCCTGCTGCATCCTGCTAAGTGTGCATTTGTCATCAGACAGGGTAATAGGAAGGCTTTATCACTTGGTATGTATTTTTTCTGAGTTTTTTTCTATGTTAGCTGTTTTATGATATTAGTGGTAGGACCCGCAATGTTATGGGGACCCTTGACGTTGGGTTGCGGGCTTACTTTGTTTTGGCCAAAATAATAAACCAATACCTCATATAGTGTATGTGTTTATCATATGCATACATTTTTTTGCACTATATCATATCCTTTTTTGCAGGATGTGGCCAGGCCTTTTTATGTTGGTTAGGTTTTTTTTATTTTTGGGGGGGGCGTCTGTCACCGTGTGCTGCATATTATAGTGCTGGGCAGCCCGCCTGTTAATACAAGGGGCGTCATTAATAGGTTGCATACCAGACACTGTGCACCACACCTATCAGTGTGACTGGCGTCCTAGTGAGTCATATCAATGTGCATTTTTTCTACTAGGCAGCCAACCCCTGCAATGTTTGGAGGATAGGGGTGGTTGTTTTTATCAAGTAGTTTGCACTCGTGCCGCACCTAGCCTTTATCAGTGGAGGCCTGCTGCATCCTGCTAAGTGTGCATTTGTCATCAGACAGGGTATTAGGAAGGCTTTATCACTTGGTATGTATTTTTTCTGAGTTTTTTTCTATGTTAGCTGTTTTATGATATTAGTGGTAGGACCCGCAATATTATGGGGACCCTTGACGTTGGGTTGCGGGCTTACTTTGTGTTGGCCAAAATAATAAACCAATACCTCATATAGTGTATGTGTTTATCATATGCATACATTTTTTTGCACTATATCATATCCTTTTTTGCAGGATGTGGCCAGGCCTTTTTATGTTGGTTAGGTTTTTTTTTTTTTTTTTTGGGGCGTCTGTCACCGTGTGCTGCATATTATAGTGCTGGGCAGCCCGCCTGTTAATACAAGGGGCGTCATTAATAGGTTGCATACCAGACACTGTGCACCACACCTATCAGTGTGACTGGCGTCCTATGTGAGTCATATCAATGTGCATTTTTTCTACTAGGCAGCCAACCCCTGCAATGTTTGGAGGATAGGGGTGGTTGTTTTTATCAAGTAGTTTGCACTCGTGCCGCACCTAGCCTTTATCAGTGGAGGCCTGCTGCATCCTGCTAAGTGTGCATTTGTCATCAGACAGGGTATTAGGAAGGCTTTATCACTTGGTATGTATTTTTTCTGAGTTTTTTTCTATGTTAGCTGAATTTGGGGGCATAGGCTTACCAAACATTACAGCTTTATATCTATCGAATTTAATAAAACAAAGCCAGTATTGGTTCATGAAAGAAGATCCTCCGAATTGGCTTGACCTTGAAATTGAACTTAACCATAGGAAATCTCCCAAAGAATTTGTTTTTGACCATATTCTCAACAGACCTTATAAGGCCTACGCCCATCATCCTATCTTTTCTCCCATCATATATGCCTGGAATAAATTGTCCAAACGAAAGAGAGGCTCCAACTGGAAAATCCTCCTCCAAAATACCCCTATAGAGATAATCATGCTTACCCAAAATATTAACCCCTCCCCCATATGGAGAGACAATGGGATTCAAAAATTAAATTATATCCATGATGGGGTTAAATTTCTCACCTTCAGCTCTATTAAACAAAAATTTAAAATACCCTCCTCATCCTTTTTCCCTTACATGGTACTAAAGGAACAAGCTATTATTATTATTATTTATTGTTATAGCGCCATTTATTCCATGGCGCTTTACATGTAAGGAGGGGTATACATAATAAAAACAAGTACAATAATCTTGAACAATACAAGTCATAACTGGTACAGTAGGAGAGAGGACCCTGCCCGCGAAGGCTCACAATCTACAAGGGATGGGTGAGAATACAGTAGGTGAGGGTAGAGCTGGTCATGCAGCTCAAAAATTCATTACAAACAAACCAAAAATATCTGAAGCAACTATTAATTTACTAAAAAAAACCCCACACAATTTATTTTGGAGTAACAAGCAAATATATCGGTGGTTTAACAATGACACACAATTTAATAAGTTAGCTCATATGATAAAATGGGAAGGGGATCTGAATGTAACGTTCACTCCTGAACAGTGGGAAAATGCAATCCACTTTACTTATGCATCAAACATCTGCATGACACTGAAAGAGGCCTACTATAAAATAATAACAAGATGGTACTATACTCCGGCTCGCCTTTCTCATCTGCCGTCAGGAGGATCTCCATTATGCTGGAGAGAATGTGGAGAGCGTGGAAGTTTGCTACATGTGTTTTGGTCATGCCCCCGGGTAAAACCCTTATGGAGGCAAGCCATAAAATTAATTAACAAATTATTAACAGGTAATATTATAGTTACCCCTGCAATGGCCTTGTTGTCCCTGAACTGGGAAAAAATAGACACAAATGTGAGATCTCTTATCATCCATATCTGCCTTGTGGTCAAACAAATCATAGCTTTCCATTGGAAGAATCCGATTTTACCGGCTTTTACTGAAATTATAGACCAAATTAACTTACACAAGACATACGAAGAAAACTTCGCAATAGCAAATAATTACTATACGAAACATGATAGGAAATGGAAGAAATGGGTCGAGGTAAACTCCAACCTATCGCATTAAAAGGAAAGATGATGGCTTCTACATACCTGTGAGGATATTACGATTTATTATATGCTATATGCTATTATTACATGCTATTATATGTTACTATATGTTAATCTGTTAAAAAATTGTTAATCATTATCAAATTTTGTTTAAAATGGACAGCGTGTCCACAATGTTGTTCTTACCTTTCCCCAAACTCACCCTCCCCTACCTCCCTCCCTCTCCTTCCCCTATTCCCTTGTGAGCTGACCCCACATGCTAATATTAAATTTCAAAGATATAATAAAATTATTTGAATAAGTATGATCACAAGTTACCTTTCCCCAAACCCATCCCCCCTACCTCCCTCCCTCTCCTTACCCCTATTCCCTTGCGAGCTGACTATATGATTATTTCCACATGCTAATATTAAATTTCAAAGTTATAATAAAAATTATTTGAACAGAAAACAAAAAGCAAATTAACAATCAACAATATCTTCATTTAACCTGTCTTGTGAATTAAAAAGCAACCAAAAAGATCATATCTTAGATTCACTCAAAGAAACAGCTTGGTAACTTTTCATGAATCTACTACTATATGATTTGCCAGACATTGAATTGTGCAAAAGACTAAGTGAGGCTGAAACAATTATTTTAGTAAGTTGTCCTACACAGCCTAGGGGCATGGTTTGATCTTTGAAGCAACTGAGTGGATTGATGGAGTTTGTGAACAATCCTTCAATGTGTACTTGTTTATCTCATTCCTTCTCTCTCAGCTGGACACTGAAGATGGTATAACTGTGAACGGAATTGACAATGGGCAAAAATATTGTTTACTGAAGAAAGAAAATCTGCAATAAGCCAAAAGGTGAAAGGTTAAAATAGATTAAAGTAAAAACAAGAAGCATTAATTTATTTGTTTTTGGTGCCTATCCTTTATAAATGTAGCAATGAAATATACACAAAGTGCTGACCACAAAAAGGAAGTCTTAAAATGATCAGTAACATAAATTAACCTTTAATAGCATATTATAAATACATTTTAATTTTGCCAAACATGTTCTTTTAAACATGCTAACAGATATTAGTTATGAAACAGCATGTATGTAAAGTTAATGTTGGTGAAGAAAATTATATATGAGAGGCTTTTAACCACTTCTCTCTGCAGTCATTTTTTCTTTGTTGCTTTTTTCATTTCTTCTACTTTTCATCCACATAGCTCTACCATAAGTTATAGCTTTGAATGACACCATTTATTTTACCATTCAAGGTACAGAAAAATTTGAGAAAAATTCCAAGTGTGGTGAAATGAGGAAGAAAATGCAATTCCGCATTTCTTGTGTTTTGATTTTGCAAAGTACATTTTGTAGTAAACGTTACTCTGAATTATGATTCTCCATGTTAGTGTGATTATGGCAATTTCAAATTTGGATAGATTTATAGATATTTCTTGTTTAAGTAGAGAAAAAAATCCAGAAATTTGCAAGAAAAATTTTTTTGGTCTGTGTCACCATATTCCAAGACCTGTAACATTGTGTTTTTCCATTGATTGAGCTGGGTTATGGCTTGTTTTTTTTTATGATCAGCTGACAGTTTTATTGATTCCATATTTGGCCATATACAATATTCTGATTTGCTTTTATTTCATTTTCTTGGGAGAAGTGTAACCAAAAAATTTTTGGGGGACATTTTTTTTTTTTTATTGCTATGGCATTTACCAATCAGGTTACTTACCGTACATACTCGAGTATAAGCCAACCCGCGTATAAGCCGAGGCACCTAATTTTGCCACAAAAAAACTGAGGAAACTTATAAGCCTAGGGTGGGAAATGCAGCAGCTACAGATAAATTTCAAAAATAAAAAGAGACCAATAAAATTAAAATTAATTGAGGCATCAGTAGGTTAAATGTTTTTCAATATCCATATTGAATCAGGAGCCCTATAAGATGCTCCATACAAAATACGCCCCATATAATGCTCCATAAAGTTCATGATGGGCCCCATAAGAAGCTCCATAAAGTTCATGATGGGCCTCATAAGATGCTCCATACAAAAATATTTTCCATATAATGCACCATAAAGGTTAATTATGACCCCATAAGATGCTCCATAGAAAAACATGCCCCATGTAATGCTGCACAAAGGTTATTGATGGCCCATAAGATGCTCCATATTAAAATATGCACCATATAAGGCTGCACAAAGGATAATGATGGCCCCTTAAGATGCTCCATACAAAAATATCTGCAGGTTAATAGCATTTTTTTGGTGACAGGTTCCCTTTAACCATGCTATGCAAAAGATAAAATTTACAGTGAAAATGCAGCATAATATTACATATTACAGATTTGAAACTAGCACTGAATGTCAATTTCCTTGCAGATGTCGTGCAGACTTTTTACACAGTGTGCAGATTAAAATTGACAAAACATCCAGTTAGCTGGTACTGTAAAATGTTGCAGGTTTTCCATTTTGCTCCATGTGTTCGTTCACCAGATCTCATTCAGAAGAAAATGTTTCATGTGCAAGTTATTCAGAGATAGAACTGACTTGTACTTATTATAGTCTATGGGGGTGTTTACATGTTCATGTATTTTTGCAGACTGCTTGGTCTGCAGCAAAAGACAGAGACATGTTCGATTTTGATCAGAGTCATGGATAGGGCTTGGCAACACAAGAATATGGATTCATGAACAAAATCGGATAGCACTCAGCTGCCATCCATGTGCAATGCATGTGCTGTACTATTTTCATATTTGTTCAATAGGAGAAGCTTGAGAAAATGTTTAAAAAATCATTGAAACTCGGATGGTAAAAATTGACACACTGAAGAAAATTTCATCCAAACCTTTGATAAAATCAATGAAAAATCACTGATTCCTGAAAGAATCTTTACAATGAGAATCATCTATCTTAAAGAAATGCATAATGTCAACTCACTGCTACTTTATAAGATGGATGTTTATGCTAGTAAAAATAACATAAACTTTCTCATAAATACAATTGTAGACACTAATATTTTGAGGCATTCTTAACCTGATGCCATTTTCATTTCTATATATTTCTTATAGCAGTACCTGCACTAATTCTATAGGGACTATATAAATACCCTAGAGTAAATGCAGAATGTGTCATATAACTTTCAATGTTGCAGCACAGGATTCTAGAAACCAAAAAGCAGTTTTATACCTTCTGTCATTGCTGTGAGATGCTCCTGATAAATGGATGTGTGAAAGCTTCAGACATCTATTTCATTCAAAGTCAGCATGGATACTAAAACACCTAATTTACTCACAGGCAGGCGGCATTTATCAAACCTGCACATTTTATCTGTACAAGACATAAGAATAGGGATTACAAGATTTCCTGTGGGGGAGATTTGCATGCTTAGTGGGTCATTTACCCATGTTGGTACTTTTTATATATAAAAAGCGCTTGTAGCTGAAATACGTAATAATATTTCTCTATACTGTAATGAGGCCTGCAAGACTTGCAGAATTGATGATATGGTGAAAATTGCATTATGCACATAATTTCGTTGATAAATGTTATTTATATTTTTGAAAATTTTAGCTTAAATTGCTTTCAGAAAAGTAGAAAAAGCATCACCGTAGACTTGCCATTTTGAAAAGTTTTCTGTCTTCAAAAAGTTGAAAATCTTTTTTCGCTCTACATTTGAGCAAAAATGTGACATCCTTTACTATTTTACTCTACTCTCGACATTTTATGAAAGTGAATATAATTTTTTTCACTATGCAAATTACATTTAAGTCAGATTTTCAAATTGTGACTTTTTAAAAAGTCACACAAAAGTTGAATATTCACTCCAGTATGGGGGTAGAGTAAAACCTGAAGAAACACACTAGACAAAAGTGTTATAGCTAAATATGTAACAAATTTATCACCCATTGAGCAATACTATGATAAATTTGGCTCTAATAATAGAAATCTCTCACATAAGCATTTAAATGAAACCTTCACTGATTCATATAGGCACTGGCTTCCATTAGCCCAGAAAATGCGATCATGGGGTGCTGATGAAGTCCCTCATGCCAGCCATCTTTATACTCCTATGTTATATTACCACAGGCTGGCCTTCATATGACACCAAGAATTAAACTGAGCCATTGTACTTGGAATTTATCTTACTGATTTTCAGTACGTTGTGTGGAAAAATTCATGGTGCTGCTCAAAATTTCAATTTGTTGCGCAAAACAAATTCTGCCATATGGATATAGTGAAGGGACAAAAAACAAAGTTATGGCTCTTGAAAGAAGAGCAGGAAACAATAATAGCTTAAAAATGAAAATATCTGTATCCTTAAAGTGAACCTGTCACCAGGTTCACTTTAAGGCGTTAAGAGAAAAACAACTTTACATAAGTGCCTAGGCTTTGACTAAGTAGGAGTCTATAGAAAGATTTTAGTACAGTCTGGTCACTATATCTTTCACCAGTATCAAAATCTAATGAATTTCACTTTCCCTTTTTTTCTTTTTATTTAGCGAAAAAGTTTGACAGCTAATGAAAAATAAATTAGAAAGCAAATATTGATAACAATTTAAAGAAATTCATTTATTAAACTCAGAATAACGATTTGGTCACAATAGTAGCAATTATTGTGAACTGTAAAATTAAGGATCCATAGGGTACATTCACACAGACTGGCACAAACAAGATCCGACTGCAATGCATGGACGAGCCCTCATTACTCCTGATCCAAGCGAGACAGCTTCATATGTCATATTGGTGCATTGCGGTTCATTCTTGGACAGATTTGCATGAACATCTGAATGCGCCCTTAAAATAAAATAAGCAGCACCCAAATGCCTTCAACTTCAGAACAATCACAGACTAATCACAATTTTATTATTAACACTGGACAAAAGTTTTTATTTACTGATATTACAGTTGATTTGCAACCTTGGTACTTTTCCTTTTAGAAAATCATTTAGACTTTTCACGACTACAGTAATTGTAATGTTTGAATTCTGTTCAATATTAGAACAAATGCTCTATAACAGTTCAAAAGTTGCTCACAGGAAATGGCTATTTTGATTCCTCCAAAAATTATAATTAAATGTTCACAGACTAATCCAATTGGAATCAGAAAAAGAAAATTTAAAAAATAAAATATAACTTTTAATAATAACAATATTAAAAATGCTGTTTTTTATTTTATGTTGGTGTGAAAGTGCAACAGTGAAGTTTAAAACACAAAAGCGATATCAGACAAGCCACCAAATTTCAGTGGTGTTTTAGATGGAAGATAAAGCTCCAATAAAGATTTTCACCAATATAATAAAGTGCAATAAAAAAAGCTGTGAAGTTCCTGATTGATATTCGTTTAATGGTAAGTTTAAATCAGAGGTAGTGATATAAAGTTATATATATATATCAGGTTTTTAACTCCTATTTCATATATATATATATACACTCACTGGCCACTTTATTAGGTACACCTGTCCAACTTCTTGTTAACACTTAATTTCTAATCAGCCAATCACATGGCGGCAACTCAGTGCATTTAGGCATGTAGACATGGTCAAGACAATCTCCTGCAGTTCAAACCGAGCATCAGTATGGGGAAGAAAGGTGATTTGAGTGCCTTTGAACGTGGCATGGTTTTTGGTGCCAGAAGGGCTGGTCTGAGTATTTCAGAAACTGCTGATCTACTGGGATTTTCACGCACAACCATCTCTAGGGTTTACAGAGAATGGTCCGAAAAAGAAAAAAAATCCAGTGAGCGGCAGTTCTGTGGGCGGAAATGCCTTGTTGATGCCAGAGGTCAGAGGAGAATGGGCAGACTGGTTCGAGCTGATAGAAAGGCAACAGTGACTCAAATCGCCACCCGTTACAACCAAGGTAGGCCTAAGAGCATCTCTGAACGCACAGTGCGTCGAACTTTGAGGCAGATGGGCTACAGCAGCAGAAGACCACACCGGGTACCACTCCTTTCAGCTAAGAACAGGAAACTGAGGCTACAATTTGCACAAGCTCATCGAAATTGGACAGTAGAAGATTGGAAAAACGTTGCTTGGTCTGATGAGTCTCGATTTCTGCTGCGACATTCGGATGGTAGGGTCAGAATTTGGCGTAAACAACATGAAAGCATGGATCCATCCTGCCTTGTATGGAGCATCTTTGGGATGTGCAGCCGACAAATCTGCGGCAACTGTGTGATGCCATCATGTCAATATGGACCAAAATCTCTGAGGAATGCTTCCAGCACCTTGTTGAATCTATGCCATGAAGAATTTAGGCAGTTCTGAAGGCAAAAGGGGTCCAACCCGTTACTAGCATGGTGTACCTAATAAAGTGGCCGGTGAGTGTATATATATATATATATATATATATATTTACCCGACTCCTGAATGTCTATGTGAACTGCATTTAGTTTTCTCTGGTATGCACTGAATGTTCCTGTTTTCCCCGGCTCCTGAATGTCTATGTGAACTGCATTTAGTTTTGTCTGGCATGCACTGAATGTTCCTGCTTTCCCCAGCTCCTGAATGTCTATGTGAACTGCATTTAGTTTTCTCTGGTATGCACTGATTGTTCCTGCTTTCCCGGCTCCTGAGTATCTATGTGAATAGCATTTAGATTTCTCTGGTATGCACTGCTCACGCTTAACTTTGGATCCATAATGTATTTCACTTCTCTAGTGTCTTCCTTGCATACTTCTATGTGGTCAGTCTAACCCCTCCCCCCTTGTAGGACCTTTTGTTTAACTCTGAACATGTGTTCTGGCCACACACCCCTACATCCGCTCACAGCTGAGTCCTCTTAGTAGCAGATATATTCAGATCAAGGAGTCTGATCCAAACTCTGGTCTGATCCACGTATCTTTCAAATTCCATCTTTCAAATTACATATTTCTAATTACTTTGAATTAGACTGAATTGGACTGGAATTGACTGGAAGGTAACAGAATATCAAACCAATACAATGTTTTGGTTTCTTTTCTCTTTCACCCCCATACTACTTTCCTTCTTACAATCTCCTGCAATCCCTCCACCTAGTAAAGAACTACTTATTTTTCCCTCCATACTCCCCAGCCATCTCACCTTCTCCTCAGAACTGTTCCTCCACATACAATCCTCTTTCTCCAGACTCCCATGACCACATCTGTCCTATCCTGCTCCCAACTGCTAATGCTCTGTCTGCTACTCCTCATCGCTGGTGATGTATCCCCAAATCCTGGCCCTCCTCAACACATCCCCACGCTCATTTCTAACCCCCCTGCCACGATCCTCTGCACGTTTCCCTACCATGATAACCTCATTCCCATTCATCGAGCCCCCACTGCCCCGGTCCCCCTACCTGGAGCACTATGGAACGCACACTCTATCTGAAACAAACTGCCATTTATCCATGACCTATTCATCACCAACAAACTCTCCTTCCTTAGCATCACTGAAACCTGGCTCACCCCCTCTGACTCAGCCTCTCCAGCTGTGCTTTCCTATGGCGGATTACAACTCTCTCACACCCCTTGCCCCAGCAACAAACGTGGTGGAGGAGTTGGCTTGCTCCTATCCGACACCTGCTCCTTTACTCCAATCTCGCTACCACCCTCCGCTACTCTTCCCTCATTTGAGGTGCACTCCATCCACATCTATTCCCCCTCCAACCTCCAGCTGGCTATCATCTACCGCCCCCAGAACTAGCCATCTCCACCTTTCTCAACCACTTCACCACCTGGCTACTTCATTTTCTCTCTGCTGACATCCCCACTATCATCATGGGTGACTTCAATATCCCCATTGATACGTCCACCTCAGCTGCCTCTAAACTTTTATTGCTCACTGCCTCCTTTGGCCTCACTCAATGGTCCTCTGAGGCCACTCACAAAGATGGCCACATGCTGGACCTCATCTTCACCTGCCTCTGCTCCCTTACTAATCTCACTAACTCACCCCTCCCCCTGTCTGACCACAACCTACTGACATTATCTTCCCTTTCCTCTCCTAGTGTGCAACCCCCACTCCACAAACTTACTCACCCTCACAGAAATCTCAAACACCTCAATTTACAATCACTCTGAGTCCCTTCTCTTCATGACACAGATGCTGCTGCCACTTTTTATAACACCACAATAGCAGCAACACTCGATTCGCCCTCCCCGCTCATGCATAGCAAAACTCATACAATCAACAGGCAGCCCTGGCTGACCAGCCTGACCAAAGAACTGAGACGGGTTTCCAGGGTCTCTGAGCGGAGATGGAAGCGATCCCGCTCTGCTGACCACTTCACTGCATACAAGCAGTCCCTCGCCAGCTTCAAGTCTATGTTCACTGCCACAAAACAAACTTACTTCTCATCTCTCATATTCTCCCTCTCTCACAACCCTAAACAGCTTTTTAACACTTTCCATTCGCTACTCCTTCCCCCTGCACCTCCTCCCTCCCCTCTCATTTCTGCTGAAGACTTTGCCTCTTTCTTTAAACAGAAGATTGATATGATCAGAGAAAGCTTTTACCAACAGCGCCTAAAGATCAGCTCTCCATCCTCCTGTCAAGATCACACCTCACCACTTGCATGCTTGACCCGCTCCTGTCCCACTTCATCCCTAACCTTGCCACGGTCTGCATCCCAACCCTAACACACCTCTTCAACCTCTCACTCACAACAGGTGTCTTCCCCTCATCCTTCAAACATGCCAAGATCACACCCATCCTCAAAAAGCCCATCCTCTGTGTCTAGCTATTGCCCAATATCTCTTCTCCTTTATGCCTCAAAACTACTAGAACAGCATGTTCATCTTGAACTGTCCTCCCACCTCTCCTCCTGCTCCCTCTTTGACCGGTTACAATCTGGCTTCCGACCCCATCACTCAACTGAAACTGCCCTAACGAAAGCCACCAATGACCTACTAACTGCCAAGAGCAAGCGACACTAATCTGTCCTCCTTCTCCTGGACATGTCTTCTGCCTTTGACACTGTGGACCACTCCCTTCTGCTACAGATCCTCTCATCTCTTGGCATCACAGACTTGGCTGTATCCTGGATCTCGTCATATCTAACAGATCGAACATTCAGTGTCTCCCTCTCCCACATCACCTCCTCACTTCGCCCCTTGTCTGTCGGTGTTCCTCAAGGCTCTGTTCTAGGTCCCCTACTCTTCTCCATCTACACCTTCGGCCTGGGACAGCTCATAGAATCCCACGGTATGCAGTATCATCTCTACGCCAATGACATGCAGATCTACCTATCTGGACCTGACCTCACCTCCTTACTCACCATAATCCCATACTGTCTGTCTGCTATCTTGGCCTTCTTTTCTGCTCGCTTTCTAAAACTGGACATGGATAAAACAAAATTCATCATTTCTCCCCATATCACTCTACCCATCCACCATACCTATCCATCAATGTCAATGGCTGCTCATTTTCCCCAGTCCTGCATGCTCGGTGCCTCGGGGAGATCCTCGACTCTGCCTTCTCTTTCAAGCCACATATCCAAGCCCTTGCCTCCACCTGCCGTTTCAAACTCAAAAATATTTCCTGGATACGCGCATTCCTTGACCACGAAACCACAAAACACTAGTGCACTCCCTTATCTTCTCCCGCCTTGACTACTGCAACCTCCTACTCTCTGGTCTCTTCTCAAGCACTCTGGCACCACTCCAATCCATCCTAAACTCTGCTGCCTGACTAATCTACCTGTCTCCCCGCTATTCCCAGCCTCTCCCCTATGCCAAGCCCTTCACTGGCTTCCTATTGTCCAGAGACTCCAGTTAAAAACCCTTACTATGACATACAAAGCCATCCACAACCTGTCTCCTCCATACATCTGTGACATGGTTTCTTGGGACTTACCTACACGCAATCTTCGATCCTCTCAAGATCTCCTTCTCTACTCCCCTCTCATCTCTTCTTCCCACAACCGAATCCAAGACTTCTCCTGTGCTTCCCCCATACTCTGGAACTCTCTACCCCAACACATCAGACTCTTGCCTACCATAGAAACCTTTAAAAAGAACCTGAATACTCACCTCTTCTGACAAGCCTACAGCCTGCAGTGATCCTCAACCTACTGAACACCGCACAACCAGCTCTACCATCTCCTAGTGAATCCTCACCCATCCCCTGCTGACTGTGAGCCCTCACGGGCAGGGTCCTCCCTCCTTCTGTACCTGTTAGTGCCTTGATTTTTGCTCATGTTTATTGTATTTGTCTATATTTGCCCCCTGGTCACATAAAAAAGCGCCATGGAATAAATGGCGCTATAAAAAAAGTATAATGATAATATATATATATATATATATATATATATATATATATATATATAGTGGCATTCCAACAAATTGGTTTGTGCCCCCAGGGCTAGTTAGATACAGCTGGTATTTCGAGTTTGCAATTCTGAAAAAATAGCCTTAATAGACGTTTTGTCTGGATACCGCTACATGATCATTTGATGTAGTTTGATAGAGGATTTTAAGCAACAACACACTGTATTTTAAATGGAGCTGTCGCTATAATTATTTAACTATAACTCTCCTCTTAGATATATGGTGATGGGGTTTTTTAACAGCAACACACTGTAATTTAGATGGGGCTATCGCTATAATTATTTTGCCATACCTCTCCTGTTAAAAATTAGATGGTGGAGTATTTTAACAGCAACACATTTGTATTTTAGCTGGTGCTATCACTACAATAATATTAAGCTACCTTAAGTGTATCAGGGGTACATGCTTCAGTAAAATCACTATCCTAACATAACTGAGAATGACACTGCACTTGGAGGGGTTTAAGTAAACCTTTGACTAGCGTAATAGGATATAAGTTCTTTCCTGCCTGTCTTGTGGGGCCAGATTCATGCCCAGCAATTATACCAAAGCAGCATTGAACCACAAATCCCAGCTAGAAAACCTCACTATGTGTAGGAGATATTAGTAACCAAATTAAGCCCTACGCGTTTCATCATAATTCATGACTGCTATGATCATCAGGGGCTAGCACCTAAGCCAGAAGCATTAATGTCTCCGATATTATTATAGTGTCAGGTATCGGCAAGGTTTTATTTACTGATTTTACAGTTGATTTGCAAGTGAGTCACCCGCCAGGGCCGTGGGGTACTCGGTACCGGGTCCAGTCCTTAAGGGGATGTGTGATGGTGGTGGTGACCCGATCCGTGGCCCTGGGCACCCATGCACAAGGGGTTTGAATAAAGTTTGTGTTGATGCCACCTGTGGTATTCGGTCAGTGGGGACCGACGCTGCTTAAATGGGTCCTCTGGGGTGATGTTATGGCAGCTAGGATGGTATAACTTCCCACAGGTGAAGTATGTCTCCAGGGCTCAAGGTGATGAGATATGGATGGTGAGTGGTGCAATAAAGAAATGGAGGACACAGGTTTGCAGTCTCATTACCTGGTTTGCTGAAGACTTCAGGCAGCCACAGTCCAAGGCATCAGATCACAGGTACAGGCAGGGTCCGGCCGGCTTGGAAGCAAGTTCAGAGTCCCCTCTACCATGTGGAGTTAGAATCCTTCCTACCAGCGCTTTGATGTAGTCCCTTGCTGTCTGCGGCTTCTATCAAGGTCCTCACTGTTCTCTCTTTCCTCCATAAAAGTGGGACACAAACCCGTATGATGGGTGGATCGAGCCTTTTTACAGGGTCTCTATCATGACCTGGGCTCTATGTGCCTCTGTGTCTCCTGGGTATTAGGGTGGACAGGTTACATGAAGTCCAGCTTTTCTGCCAGTTTCTGCTGTGCCGCCTAGAGTCCAACACAACCTTGGTCTTCCGGCTACCTGGAATCTGCACTCTGCAGGGAGGTAGACCAATGGCAGCTATTCTCCCCAGTCACTCTCCTGCACGCTCTCTACAAATCTGTTCATCTTCCTATGCTTTCTTTCTCCAGAAGCTGCAGCACCCTAATGGCTGCACGGCCCCTCCAGTCCTTCTGACTGCTCTCTTGTCTTCTTGCCAAGAGCTGAAGACTCCCACGTCTGCTCAGCTACACTCCTTTCTTACCAGCTCCCCCTGAGCTGGTGTTCCTTGACAAGCTGAGCTCTGGCAATCTCAGACTCACTGACCGACTTTCCCTCCAGACCAGAATATATATATAGGGAAGTTCCCCTGAAAACCGTGTTCAGAGCTCCCCCTTCTGGCCTGGAGTGTGAATATGCTGTATGCTTGTGCATACCTGATAGAGAAGATCCTCCTTTGCTTCATCACTCTCCCTCTGAGGAAAGCAATGCCCCTGTGACAACCAGGACCCTGGGGTGTCACACAACCTTGGCACTTTTCCTCTTAGCATATCATTTAGACTTTTCATGACTACAGTAATAATGATGTTTGAATTCTGTTCAATATTGGAACAAATGCTATATAACAGCTTATTCAAAAGTTGCATTTTTGATCTATGCTTTTTTCCACACATTTTTCAATGGAAAAAAACACTGTGATTTTATAGTACCAGCAAAGTGAATGAGATTCTTGAAATGTCATGTACATGCTGATTATTTATTAATTTCAGATTTTAATCATCAAATAATTATTTACAATATGCATTCTGCCAATTCTTTCACAGTATTTGCAGCATAAATGAAGAAAAAATGCAAGAAAATATGCTTTAAAAATGCTTTAAAAAGTGTGACGTTTCTTGCCAACAATTTGTTATTTGGTGCAGAAAAAAATCTGCAACAAATACTCAATGTGTGCATATACCCTAACAGCGTCTCTTTTTTGAGTTTCATATTTGCCCTTTCAATCCTTTGCTCTTGGCTCAATGTATCTCAAGATATGTGAAGATAACCAGCTTTAAAATATATAAAGTATATATGTTTCATGATACTTTTGTTTGATTTATTTATTAAAATCTAATCAGTAAGTGAAGCCAGTACATCCACTACAGAGAGAAAGCATTATGGCCCAGATTCATTAAGACTGGCATTTCATATGACGGTCTTAATAAAAGGCAAAAAGGGCACCTTTCAGTTAATGAATTTGGTGCATATAATGAATTTGGTGCTTATTATCAGTGGTGTGTGCCTTTATGGACATCACCAGAAATGTTACTCCAGTTGGGGAATGGAGTAACATTTCTGGAGTAAGAAATTCTGGCACTTTTGAGATATTTGAAAGGTTGGTATAGCCATGCTCAGTTTGCCCAGTTCCTTCCCAGCTCCTCCCCAGATCCATCCATTTTGAAGTAAAGACCAAAACTAGCCTAAAAACGCTGTTGTAAACACTTTGATCAATTGAGGTCTTTGTTTCCCTTCATTGATTTACTTAGAACATATAGATCATGTAAAAATATATGTTTAAAAAACTTGACTAAGGGAACACTGGATATCCTGCTCTCTGTTGTTTGTCTGCAGCACTGGCATAGCCCCTTGAGAAAGCCAACCCAAAATGCGTGTTGGGGCTTTTTGGCATGTCATCCTAAACATCTCACTATGGGTAAGAGCTGGTAGGGCATCGGGTGGTCATACTTGTTTGGGATGGGACTTCTTCCAGATACTGCTTTCACTGTTAAAAACTATTTACTGTCCCACTGCCTCAGATTGTGCCTCAGGTTATAAGTTGCACTGTGCACTTTATTATGTAATTACCTGATGTAATAGGCCTGCACATACTACTATCTACCTGATATCATCTCTATAATGTCTCTTTTACTGTTTTCAATACGTTACATGTACTGATATACTTTTATGTCTATATTTTTGTAATAAACTTATATTTTTTTACATTACTCTTTGGACGCTTTGCTCCATTCTTCTCTCACATTATCTGCCATATTGACAGCATTAACAGTGCTGCATCTAGTCACTAAGCACTGCCAGTATAGACAGTACAAGCTGCTGAGCTCTGTGATTGGCAATGTTGCTGTCAATGTGATGTTGCCAGTATTTAGGGTGATATAAGCTAATAATGTTTATGGACTGAAGCTTTCTGAAAGGGGACAGCCGATTTAAGGATGCAGTGAGATGGCTGTATAAATTGGACCTGGATCACAATGCAGTGAATGGACTGGCCAGAGGCTCTCCAGACCCAGGCATGACACTGTATATGTGGCTGTCAAATTCAGGTCGGGAGAGCAGCCTGTCAAACTGTGTTCAAATCTCTATACAATTTATATGGACATCTAACTGTACTCTAAGGGGCAGCGTGGTGGCTCAGTGGTTATCAATATTGTTTTGCAGTTCTTGGGTTGTGAGTTCAAATCCCAACAAGGACAACATATGCAGGGAGTTTTTTATGCTATCCCCATGTTTGTGTGGGTTTCTCCCAGGTTTTCAGTCTCCTCCCACACACAAAAGGCATACTGGAATTTGGATTGTGAGTCCTATAAGTGGGTAGTTCTAATGATGTCTGTAAAGCGCTGCACAATATGATAGTGCTACATAAGCAATGTGTAATAATATTAAAAATAAAGTGTGAATCATTTCCATTTCATCAATATATCAGCAGCGTTTGAGGAACTTGTTCTTGAAAATTTTTGAGCATTTTCATATGATTTACCATTTATTTTGACTTTGGGAAAATGTTCATAATTGACAGAAACATATTATCTTGGCTGACTATGATGCAAAATCTGCTAAAGTGAATTTACAAAATGAGTGTTCAAAAAGTTCCCATTTTTAATTACCAAATGGTTATTAAGTTTCAATTTTTAAATGTTAAAATGATGAATTACATTTAAATTTAGTCTTTGATAGTTTATGTCAACATTGCAATTACTTTTTAGAAAAACATTTATCATGCACAAGTTAAACACATTAGCAGATTTATTAATATCAGGTTAATGAAACTTTAAAAACATATTTCCAAGACTTTAGCAAATGTGGGAATGCATTGATTAAACTTTGTTTTTATTCATTAGATTTTTAGTAAACTGCTAATTAGAACTGCATGTTCTGTATGAAAGAAGTTACGCAGAGAAAGAATAAGCAATCATTTGATTTCTTCAGGGTTCTTTATTTATAGTCTACATAGATATAGATCACACATTCAAAATAAGCTAAAGGTTTAATAACAAAGTTTAAGGGTACCGTCACACTCTGCAACTTTCCAACGATCACGACCAGCAATACGACCTGGCCGTGATCATTGGAAAGTCCTTGTGTGGTCGCTGGGGAGCTGTCACACAGACAGCTCTCCAGCGACCAACGATGCCGAGGTCCCCGGGTAACCAGGGTAAACATCGGGTTACTAAGCGCAGGGCCGTGCTTAGTAACCCGATGTTTACCCTGGTTACCATTGTAAATGTAAAAAAAAAAAAAACATACTCACATTCCGGTGCCTGTCATGTCCCCGGGCGTCCGCTTCCCTGCACTCCTCCTGCATCCTGTGTAAGCGCGGCTGTAAAGCAGAGCGGTGACGTCACCGCTGTGCTCTGATGTACGGCCGGCCGGCGCTGACACAGGATGCAGGAGGAGTGCAGGGAAGCGGACGCCCGGGGATGTGACAGGCACCGGAATGTGAGTATGTAGTGGGTTTTTTTTTACATTTACAATAGTAACCAGGGTAAACATCGGGTTACTAAGCGCGGCCCTGCGCTTAGTAACCCAATATTTACCCTGGTTACCAGTGAAGACATCGCTGCATCGGCATCACACACGCCGATGCAGCCATGTCAGTGGGTGATCCAGCGACGAAATAAAGTTTCAAACGATCTGCTACGAAGTACGATTCTCAGCGGGGTCCCTGATCGCAGTAGCGTGTCAGACACAGCAAGATCGTAACTATATCGCTGGAACATCATGGATCGTGCCGTCGTAGCGACCAAAGTGCCACTGTGAGACAGTACCCTAAGAAGAGCTGGATGAACATTACAAGAGAAGGTGAGAGTAGTCAGAAGAATAGGGTTTAAAAATAAAAACTGTAATAGCATGATACTAACACACAATCAATCAGAATATATTGAGAGCTACCCAATTTGTTGCCAAATTACAGGAAGTACTTCCCACTTTGACAAGTTGCATGACTCCTATTTCTGCTAAGGGACTAACAAATGAAGAAGACATTAAAAAAGGTTTAATTATAAAAAAGTAATACAAATATATTTTTGAATCACCTTCTCTTGCCAAATTAACAATAAAAAAATCGAATAATAAAAATATATACATATGTGGCATAACTTTGACCAGAAAAGTCTGATCTATCAAAAAATATATTAATGAACTGATTGGTAAGCACAGTGAGGAGGGAAAAAATTAAAAACAGATTGCTTTTCTATCACAACAATAACACAAGGAAGTAAATAAGAAGCAATAACTAATCAAACATAGTATGTAGCCCTAAATTGTATACATAAAGTACTAAATCAAGACATAAAAAATCAAGCCCCCATACAGCTTCATTGACTGTAATGTAAAAGTTATAAGTTGTAAAAAATGGTGATTCAAACCAATTTTTCTTTTTACAGGATATAAATGATTTTTAAGCCAATAAAATAGTAAATAAAGCCTTCATATGTTGGTATTTCTGCAATCCTATTGAGATGAAGAATCGTGTTTGCAGGTAATTTTTACTGCAGAATTAACATTATAAAGATAAAACCCCGAAAAACAAAGGCAGAATTGCTTTTTTTTTCATCATTTCAAAGCAGTAGGAATTTTGTAAATTTTCCCTTACTTTAGGTGGTATCATTCAAAATTATAACTTGTTTCATAAAACACAAGCTCTCATATGCATGTGTATGTCAGTGCAAAAATAAAAAAAATATACAGCTATTTGTACAAGGAGAGGAAAATATGACAATTTAAAAATGAAAATTGTCTGGTACAAAGATAGAAAACACCTTTGCTACAGAAGGGTAAAAGTTTTTCCTCTCTAATCTACATTTTGTTTAATAGTAATAAGTTAACATGTCTTATAGAATCATATTCAAGCTTTCACACCAAGTCTCATACTTTCTTATCTCATATGCAATGCTCTAAGGTTTTGCAAAAACTTTGTTATGGGTATATGATAAATAAACGTTATAATAACAAGTTTACAGAAGTTTACGGAAGGAGGTGGCAGCTGGACATGTCTCAAGGGGAATTACATTGTCTGTAAATGGTTAAAGCGGAAGTATTCACAGAAAAATAAACAGAAATGGTTTGCTCACAAGTGTACATTTCTTTTCTCCGAGCACTCGTTATTTGGAATGTCCAGTCTCTCAATTTGACCTCATTAGTTATCCCGTAATCTGACTTTGGGTCATAGCAAAACAAATACCACACCTCCAACAGCTGGTAAAAAAGGATACATTGTTATAGAGTCAAAGTTTTTAGCAAAGCAGGAAATACAGGCTTGTAAAATCTATTCTCTTTCATGACATTCACCTTGGAAGAGTATGAAGCTATCCCTATTAATAGCCAAAGAAAATGGATACTGGAAAGACACAAAGCGCAAAATAGGGTCTTGTCTAGGTAACAATGTTGAAAGACTAGCATGATGGTGCTCACCTAGTTGGGTTGTGTGCACACAACCACTGATAATGCTTAAGGCTGCTGCAGACCAACCAGAGGATTAAAGTGCAGGTAATGGACAAAGAAATAACATTCTGTGCTGCTATGTAGGTAGGATGAAGCATGTCAATCCAAGAGTAAGTGGATTATTTGTCACTGAATTTCAGTATAAAAACTTCTTGAGGACTACCACGATAGAGATACATTCAGCAGAATTCGGCATAAGTAGACACAGTATTTGAAAAAAGGCGTGTGAAGCAAGGGGTCAGAAATATCATATTACCATGGAGTGACATGTGTAATATAGTAGGTCAGTCTCCCAAAAATATTTAGGCTTATGCATAACCAACATTGCCACCAAAATCAACTGGCTTATATACAGCCAGCTTTCAAAGCTGAAAATCATATGTTAAAGAGGGAATGAATTATCTAGAGCACAATTTCCAAGGCAATGAAGAGGTAATGAGTTTAATTAAGATGTTGCAGGGTGTGAATAGGAGGATTGTGTGAATAACAATCAAGATGAACTACACCAGTCATAACATTAAAACTTTTGCCAGGAATTGATATATAACATGTTAATAGAAATTACAGTAGCGGGAATTACAACATTATGAATATAACATAAAATGACAAAAAATCAAATTAGCAGCAATAGTTTAAATACACAATTTTATCTCTCTCGCACTACACAATCTGCAGCATTGCGCAACAATCAATTAGTTGTATTTTTTCAGATCTGCAGTCATTTAGTAGCCTGTTTAGACACACCAACCATATTTATGATGCACATGAGCAATCGGCAAAAATTTGTTCTGTGCACATAGGATGATGAGCTGGCAAGAACTATGCATTTTTAAGCAAGCTTAAACATTTCACCCAATGAATGAGCATTTTGCTAGCTTGTTTGGTCATCAGCATTTGAACACAGCAGGTAAAATGGTTTTAGAACCAGTATTTCAGCGTGAACACATGGATCGAAGGTAGGAATGAGCAAACCCATCGAAGTTTGGGTTCTGATACTGAAACCAACTTTATTCCAAAGTTCAGTTCGGTTGCCAGAACTGTACCCGAACTTGAACCAGAGTTCAAACCCCATTAAAAACAATCGGGATCCAGACTTTTGAGCCTGAAAATACTCTCTCTCTTTCTTTTTCTTTGTGACACCGGAACTTGGAACATTGCAACTGACTTCCAAGAGAAGTCCATGTTTGGTAATAAGTGCCAGACAATAATGATACATTCATTATGAACGCCAAGCCTTTAAGTTCGGGTTCGCTGATCTCTAACCTAAGACAATGTTATCATGGTAGGACTTACCAGATGACACAAGAAAAAGTATGGACCATGGTAGCTATTAAAAAATCTTGGGCCCCACACAGCTCAATAATCAGGATCCCCTGCAGCCACTCCAACTTCACCTCTATTATTTATTAGAAATCAATCACATGCCTATTTTTAATGCCATATTACAGCGGCAATGACTAGCTTAACCATGGGTCTCTTGACTTGGATTAATAGCAGCACAAGCACATATGAAGCTGTTTATTTCAAGAAACACATGGATGGGATAGAAATTTTGGCTGTAACATGGTGAATATAAATTCTAGGATACACAAATGATCTATGAGTAATTCTACTCTCCCTCTAACGTACACTCTCTACTAAAGATGAGTGAACTATTCAAGGTTTGATTCATTTCAGTTCGGATCTACAAACATCTTGATGATCGCCGAATGGTTCGACATACATACCTGAACCCCATTGACTTCAATGGGAGGCAAAACCAAATGCATAGATAACACCTTAAGGGGGGCCAAAAAGCTGCCAAAACAGGTAAAATTAGGGGCAGACACCATGAAAAGTGACATCAATAAATAATGTTAAAAAAATTGACGTGCGTTCCCCTGTATTTTTTATAACCAACCAGGAAAACCTGACAGCTGGTGGCTGCAACTCTCAGCTGTCGGCTTTAGAAAGACTGGTTATCAAGAATAGAGGGGTTCCATGCTTTTTTAAATTATTTAAATAAATAATAAAAAAATGGCGTGGCATCCCCCCCATTTTTTATAACAAGCCTTGCTAAAGCACACAGCTGGGGACTGGTATTCTCAGGTTGGTAAGGGGCCATGGATATTGGCTCCCTTCAGCCTAAAAATAGTAGCCCACACTCACCCCAGAAAAGGTGCATCTATTAGATTCACCAATTCTGGCTCTTTGCCCGGCTCTTTCCACTTGCCCTGTGGTAGTAGCAAGTGGGATTCATGTTTGTAGTGCTGATGTCATTTTTGTATTTTCCAGTGACTTCAAGCCCATAGCTTCATAATGAAGAGGCCCATCCATAATATAATAAACAGCAATATTCCTCACCTGTCAGCCAAAAAGATAATAATCCATTTGTCCCATGACAGGTTTAGCCTGCTACATATAGATGGCAAGCTGCATTGTTGCATGATGTGACTATACAGCCTGCCATCCTGCAGAGACACTGAGCAGAATGTGCCACTGCTGCTCAGTATCGCGTGGTGAACTCCTATAACCTGACTGACGTAACCGCGATGCCATGAGAAAGGTCTTGGGAGTTCTCAGCCAAGTAACTCAGTTCAACTCCCTGACATCAATGCGAGTGTGGTTACAATTTTTCCCACAGTGCTTGCACTGACGTCAGTCCCCAGCTATCTGCTTTAGCTTGGCTGGTTGTCAAAAATGGGGGGGGATCCCACACTGTTATTTTTAGTTATTTATTTAATTACTTAAAAAATACGTTGTGGGGACTCTTTCATGCTTGATAACAAGTCTTGCTGAATCTAACAGCTGAGGGTTGCAGCCTGCAGTTCTCAGTTTTGCCTGACTGATTATCAAAAATACAGGAGAACCCCAAATCATTTTTTTTTTTTATAGCGCATGTAGCAGCTGTTGAATACTTCAAACTGCTCTCGCTGTTAACAGTTGAATACAGCTTTCAACATTGTCCCCTGCTAACGCTGTCTGCAGTGCGAGCAGGGAACAGTGATGTGAGCTGTCTTTTGCACCAGGCACCCAGGAACAGCGCAAACAGTGCTGCTGATTCCCAGGCGCCGGTACATGTTACACTGATGACACAGGGATATCATCCGTGTGTCATCAGTGTGCATGTTTGCTGGTGTTTTGCGGCCCCTTCTGCTATTGGAAACACTGACATCTAAAAAAGACCTTAATGTACCTAGACCATTTACCAAACTTTGGCCAACTTTTGCCAATTTTAGTAAACAATACGAACACGAATCTGAATGTACAATATCCGTGCCGAATTTGAGATTAGAACACAAAGAAACAGAATAGGTCATACAAATGGGGATCACCACACAATTGAAAATAGCAAAAGATAAACACAGCTTTATTAAGGTACAACAACAGACAATAACAAGACACTGACATTCAAAAACATTTAAAACAGGGGCATAGTTATGCCCCAGCTATACAAGCCCCTAATAAGGCTATAACTCACACATGACTCCTGGTTCAAATAGAAAAATGACAAGCGGCAAGGTACCTATATAGACACCATTGCCCCCGTATGATAAAAATACATTGATACATATAAAGCAGCTTAATAGCCAGTAACTCCAATAGAGATTTGAAACCTTGAAGATATAATGATCCTGTGACAATAACGAATAGGCGGTATTACTACCTTAAGTTGAACAATGGCATGTAAGATATAGATCACTGAATGCATATAAGCAGCCCATGAACCTAAGGCTGCAGTAAAGGTTTAAAGACTACAGGGTATGGTAATCCTCTAGCAGAGGAGACCTGCCAGTGACTGCACAAAATACAATAGCAAACCCTTATATAATAGAAGACGCAAAAAGCTGAATGTTGCAGGGTACCACTGATATAAGAAAGGCAGAACTGCTTCCTTGAGCTGAGAATAACGCAAAACAAATAGTCAGCAATACAGCCCAATAGGTCTGAAAACTCAAAAGGGGGGATGTCAAGGTACCAAACATGCCTCAGGGAATATTCCTAACCATGTAGCAAAACCAATGCAATGTCATGCCATAAGAGAGTCTACAACCTGGTGGAGTCTAGTGTGGGCAGCACGGATGCCCAATGCGTGTCGCCACCAACTGGTGGCTTGGTCAGGGGTAGTAACCGCAATACATGCCTTCTGTTATATATACAATTAATGAATTGCAATACCTCATGCAGCTGTGTTGATACTGAGACACCACGTGGCGTTATCAGGGGGCTCCGTTCGTGGCCCTGAGCACGGTGCTTGACACAGAGCGCATGTGCCGGCATCCTTGGAGCGGAAATGCATAACAAGCTGGGTTGCCAGGAGTACCTGCATGCTTAGCTTGTAGTGCGTGTGCATTAACCCGGTTCAATCACCAGGTAACAGAAGCTCTGTACATGGCCCTAAGCACGGCGCTCGGCACAGTGTGCATGTGCCGGTGTCCTTTGAGCGGCAGTGCAACACTAAGTAGGTTAATGCGCACGTGCTACAAGCTAAGCGTGCAGGTAGTCCTGGCAACCCAGCTTGTTATGCATTTCCGCTCCAAGGATGCCGGCGCATGCGCTCTGTGTCAAGCACCGTGCCCATGAACGGAGCCCCCTGATAACGCCACGTGGTGTCTCAGTATCAACACAGCTGCATGAGGAATTGCAATTCATTAATTGTATATATAACAGAAGGCATGTATTGCGGTTACTACCCCTGACGAAGCCACCAGTTGGTGGCGACACGAGTTGGGTATCCGCGCTGCCCATACTAGACTCCGCCAGGTTGTAGATTCTCTTATGGCATGACATTGCATTGGTTTTGCTACATGGTTGGGAATATTCCCTGAGGCATGTTTGGTACCTTGACATCCCCCCCTTTTGAGTTTTCAGACCTATTGGGCTGTATTGCTGACTATTTGTTTTGCGTTATTCTCAGCTCAAGGAAGCATTTCTGCCTTTCTTATATCAGTGGTACCCTGCAACATTCAGCTTTTTGCGTCTTCTATTATATAAGGGTTTGCTATTGTATTTTGTGCAGTCACTGGCAGGTCTCCTCTGCTAGAGGATTACCATACCCTCTAGTCTTTAAACCTTTACTGCAACCTTAAGTTCATGAGCTGCTTATATGCATTCAGTGATCTATATCTTACATGCCATTGTTCAACTTAAGGTAGTAATACTGCCTATTCGTTATTGTCAGAGGATCATTATATCTTCAAGGTTTCAAATCTCTATTGGACTTACTGGCTATTTAACTGCTTTATATGTATCAATGTATTTTTATCATACTGGGGCAATGCTGTCCATATAGGTACCTTGCCGCTTGTCATTTCTCTGTTTGAACCAGGAGTCATGTGTGGGTTATAGCCTTATTAGGGGCTTGTATAGCTGGGGCACAACTATGCCCCTGTTCTAAATGTTTTTAAATGTCAGTGTCTTGTTTTTGTCTGTTGTTGTACCTTAATAAAGCTGTGTTTAACTTTTGCCATTTTCAATTGTGTGGTGATCCCCATTTGTATGACCTATTCTGTTTCTTTGTGTTCTAATATTGGTTATTTCATAGGTCTTGGTGTGTATCCCACTCACCGTGGTGCCCCCTTAACTTGTATATGTAGAATTTGAGATTAGCAAACGTTTTCAAACAAATTTGCTCATCTCTACTCCTCAACACACCACACACACACGAGATGCGATTTCCTCCAACAGATAAAATGTAATCTAGGGCCACCAATTTTCTGCATTTGCATAGAGAGATTTACATGAAATTCATATTTTTGAAAACTTCAAGTAGAATCTGTTCTTCCAGAATAAATATACCCATCTCTAGCTTTGAGTGAAAGGTTTGCTGTAAACACCAAGAACATACATAACATGATGGAATGTTGTGTTTTTGATATTTTGGGAAATTGACGTTAGATAATTTAAATTCACTTTGAGCTCTGAAAAATGTACAGGGACGAAAGCTTGTTATAACCTTTGCAAAGATATTATAAAACTGTGATAGCGTAATAATTATATGTAGGCAAATGCAAAAGCTTCTCCATTATAGAAGATCAAGTTAATCTAATGAGCTAATATTCAAAGATAGAACTTTAGAAGTCATATTTTCTCTTGCTGTGCAATGAGTTCACTAACATTCACATTTAAAGTTAGGAAATTACGGAGATAGGATATTAGGTAATATTACAGATTGTATTGTTCATGGAACAAAAGTGGGTTTGGATTTAATGAGCTGTATGTATTTTGTTGATTCATTTATCTGTCATGAAAATAATTTTGTGGCTTACAATGATTAATTTAATAATTCGAAGATATGTTTATCTCTCTTTTTTCAGCATATATTCAACTTCTTGCATATAAATCAATAAAGTTTAGTGTTTTAGCATGTATGCAAAATGAATCAACAATCTTTCTAGTGAAATTTCTAGCAAAATTAATATTCTAGGCTCAAATAAAAGCATGTTTAGAACATCTATTAGAAGAATGCGTGTGCAGAGACTATTAACAAAGGGCCATTGTTAGCAGAACAGTCATTGCAGATTTCAGTGTTTTAAAACTTTTACATGGCAGTTTATGAGAATTCGATTGAAAGTCATTCATATTAACAACAGACCATATATATACAAAGATATTATATTTCCATTTGAAGAATAAATGTACAGTACATCCAAATACATGAATTTGCTAAGATGTACTGTAGGTCTGGAATGGACTGCTTGAATCAAAGATGGTCCACAGATACAGTGCAGTGGGATAACTGAAAAAATGTGAAATAAAGTTGAATTGTGGTGCAGGATATATGGACAGGCTTTTTGGTGTAGCAGAGCCAATTGTGCAAACAGTACTCGGGAACAGCGGAGCCAGATTGACGAACATGCACATTCTTGCAACAGCTCCTTGTGTGCTAACACGGTTTGGTGGACAGGCATCTTGTAGAAGAGCTGAGTGTGGGAAAAGTGACGTGGGGCAGTGGCCGTGGGCAAGGTGTTCACCTTCCATGTAGCGGCATGCTACATGAAAATGGGGGTTCTGAATGTGTGTGTGCACTCTTGTTACCTGGGCAATACGATTCTGCAGACAGCATAGTGGTTCTATACCAGACAGGCCAGGACCAGATGTTAGTGAACGAGACCAAAGTCCAAAAATAAACTTGTTTTTACTGAACAAGAACTTGATAAGAACTATATACATCACATAATAGGCACATTTCTTGACAAAGGTTTCTGTTTCATTAAGCAGACATGGACACTTCTCAATTACACGTAACAACACTTAATTTCTCTTGCACTTTAGACTCTTGCATCTCATGACAATTCAGCAAACAATTATGGGATACTTTATCTTCCCTGGGAAGGCCGAACGGGTCGAGGTGTAATGCACTGGCAACTAGTTCCCAACTGACAAGTGAGGGCCCCGCTGCTTGAAGTTTGTCGGTATGACTCCTCATTAGAACCTGGAAAGTCCACTCTTCTCCACAGGAGAGTTTAAGTCTCAATATGGTGACCATTGCTTTACTTCAATACACACAATTGAATTCGCTTTCACTGTAGACAACTGTTCACTAAAGTCCTGCTGATAAAATTCCTTCTGGTTCAGTCCCTTATCCCTTTCCCTGGGTTAAGTTTTGTACAGTTTATGTGGCCTCTCTGGACTGGGTTCTAATCTGTCAAATCTCTCCATCAGATATCTCTTCATGTTTCTTTGGTCCTGAGGAAATATTATCTAATGTCTTGTTGTTTTCACACACAACACACTACAGCATGTCAGTCTGCCAACTATCAGACCTTATGTCCATATCTACTGTACTCTGGGCTCAAACTAACTCATTATCAGGGAGTCATCTTCTGTCTTCCGGCACAGTCCCTCCCATTCAGGGCTAGTCCCAACTATTAACTCTATTAATTATTACCTAATCCCAAAAAAGTGCTTACAAATGGTTAAACACCAAAAAAATCACTTTTAAACAGTGCCATGCATTATATCAAAACACATGTCTTCACATGGGTATGTGGGCAGCACCTGCTCTTCCTTACATGTTCACACAGCATCCATGGACAGCAGAGTCAGATTGGTGGACAGACACCTTGTTTCAGCAGTGCCGAGTGTGCATACAGTACCTAGATACAACAGAGCTGTAATGATATTGACGTATCTTCTTGTAAAAGCAACAATTGTGCAGAAAACACATAGGCTACTAAGGACTAGATTGATTGACAGTCATTTTGCTGTAGCTGAGCCGATTATGAGCATAGAGGAGATTTTTGGTTACACAGTTTATGGGCCTCTAAAGGTCTAGAGGCATGACTTCAAATGTGAATAGTGATCTGGTGCTTATAAAAGCAGAAGGAAACTGCAGCTAATGAGGGAAGAAATGCAGATGAGCACTGGAGCCAGGACAGATGAGTAACATTTAGTACATGTAGACTGTTGTTCACCATTGCTTAATGATCAACGCATGACTTTCTGTTTAGCAATTTTTTTTGTGTTGAGATATATCATTGTCTGGTAGACTTATTTAAAACTTTTTACTTATCAACATGAATGTATGATTTAGGAAATGCTCATAATCCTTTATGCATGAGGTTTGAAGACAAGAGAACTGCTGAGCAATTATTTTTTAAAAGATATGTGGCTTTGCAGTTTCTCACTGGTATTAATCATTGAAGCTTATTGAAGCTAATTGAAGATGTGGCTAGAATCAGATGAGTGACACAGAGAGGTTACAAAGGTTATCATAAGGATTTATTTTTTGATGGCTTTTTAAAGCTCATAAAAATATTGGACAGTGGCCACCATTATGCCATTATGCTGTGTTTGCACTGAAGTGAAATGCAAAAAATCCACATTTTGGCAATTTTTTTTGCTCAACTCTAGGTTACACTAATATCATATATTTATCTTTCCCTTCTCTTTTTGTATTTATTCCAATTCACTAAACAAGCTAAACTAAATGGAACTAGGACTTTGTGGAAAGCAACGCTGATTGGCTGCAGGGCTCACATGACATAACAATGTGATGTGAGCCCTGGGAGAGCAAGTGACAACATGGATGGAAGTGTTAGGAGTCGAGTTCCCGCCGCTGCACAGGGGGAATCTCGATCCATGTCTGCTGCGGTCTCACATTCTACATCAGCATCTCACTCAGTCTGATACTGTGCAAAGGGTTAATGCTGCCTTTCCAGGCTCTGCTGTTGTAGCCTGCACTGGTCAGCGGCGAGCAGGCTTTTCTGGGACTAAGTCCTGCTTTGCACACACTGAGCATGCCCAAGGTAAGACCTCTCATTGGAGGTCAGGGGTCACATGCTCAAGTACTGCTGCAGCTTCCATTGGTCCTCTAGGAAGGTCCTGAAGTTGCTCTGGAATTGCAGCAACTTCCATTGGTTCCCTAGGAAGGTCCTGAAGCTGCTGCAGCTATAAAAGGTTTGCATGGCCGCATGGCCATGCTTTAGTATCACCTCATGTCATGAGCTTGTTATTTGTGGTCGCGCCTGTATGTATGTATTCAGGGACCCGGCTGAAATAAGCCCCTAGAATACTGGCACCTCCATTGAGGAGTTTTGAATGTATGTATTCAGGCACCCGGCTGAAATAAGCCCCTAGAATACTGGCACCTCCGGTGAGGAGTTTTGAATGTATGTATTCAGGGACCTGGCTGAAATAAGCCCCTAGAATACCGGCACCTCTGGTGAAGAGTGTTTGTGTGCTTTCTGGGGTGTGACCACTGACTGCCATCAGCTCAGCAGTTAGCTGTGTTCCCCTGTGACGCTAACAGCGCACAGTATATTGTTTCTAGCGAATCTGTGGAGTTAACAGAGTTTGCTTATACCGCCATTTAGCTCCGCCATTTGCCAGCAGCAGGTTCCTCTCCTGCACGGTGGACCCCGAGTTGCGAACGCACCTATTTATACATATATAAATACTCAGTGCGTTCCGCCAACCCTAACAGGAATTGAGCAAAAATGTTCCGATTTTATTCAGGGAAAACATGCTGAATGCAATGGGATTGTCCTAGTAGTGGACAACTCCTTTAATAACACTGGTCTACAAAAAAAATAAAAAAATTTCTGGCATGGACTTTAAGAACTAATTTGAGGGTGCTGAATTCAAATCTGATCTTATAATTTCTCTATCCCATTACGTTTTTGTGCTACAGGTATATAGCCCATTTTCAAGAATTCCATGATAAATATAAGTAGTGTATGCATAGTGCTGGTTTATACTATTCACTAAGGTAAATTTAGTTTTCATTTAGTCTCCCAATAAATGTGAGAATATTTTTGTTTTCTTTGAACATGCATAGTTCCCATTTGTTATGATAACACCCTTGTTTTCTGTGCTACTTGGACAGAAGAGCTACAGCAGAGCATTGGGTGAAAACTGAATGGCCTCAGCGACAGAGTTTGGCATCTGGCGATAAGAATGTCATCCATGATCCTCTAGTGGATAGGAAGGACATTGTCTTTCCTCCCTTACACATAAAACTTGGATTGATGAAGCAGTTCGTCAAAGCTCTCAATCACAGTGGAGAATGCTTTAACTATATATGTTCAACTTTTCCTGGTCTTAGTGAAGTGAAGAAAAAGGCTGGAATATTTGATGGACCTCAAATAAGGACACTTATGAGAGACCCAAATTTTATTGGTGCAGAATTTTCTAGGGAATAAGAAAGCAGACAACTATGAAGAGATTGTGGAAGAGCTACTAATGAGTCTGCAAAATCTTGGATGTAGAATGAGTATCAAGATTTACTATTTACACAGCCATTTGGACTTTTTTCCAGAAAACCTTTGGGATGTGAGCGAGGAACAAGGGGAGTGTTTTCATCAGGACATTAAAACAATGGAAGAACGGTATCAAGGCCGGTGGGACTCACATATGATGGCTGACTATTGCTGGAGCTTGATGAGAGACAACCCAGAAGCTGTACATCACAGATCAGCCAAGAAAAGAAAGTTCAAATAACTGCCATTTGCCATTCATCTGTGTGCCATATATATGTGCTTTTATATTTTGTAATTTAATTCTGTAAGTATATTTGATTTGCTGTACATATACTTTGTAATCTTTGTTATTCCTTGATTAAAAATATACAATGTAGTATCGAAAATCATGTGTTTCTATCATAAAACATTAGATAGGAGTAATTTTCATCAAAAATTGAAAATCTCGAAATCCTGATGTGATAGCCAAAAACAGAGTTCATATTCATAATCAGCAGCCAAAATTGACTTAAAATATGTTTTAAAACCTTTTGCCAGAAAAATTGTGTTGACCAGTGTAATAATAATAATCTTTATTTTTATATAGCGCTAACATATTCTGCAGCGTTTTACAGTTTTGCACACATTATCATCTCTGTCCCCAATGGGGCTCACAATCTAAATTCCCTATCAGTATGTTTTTGGAATGTAGGAGGAAACCGGAGTACCTGGAAGAAACCCACGCCAACACGGGGAGAACATAAAAACTCCTTGCAGATGTTGTCCTTGGTGGAATTTGAACCCAGGACTCCAGCACTATAAGGCTTCAGTGCTAACCACTGATTCACCGTTCTGCACTTTAAGGTTACTTACATCCTTTTAGAGCACATTTTTGTTCTGCAAGGTTTGGTTTGCATATATTCAGTGCATCTGGCTCAATTATATCTGTGCTTCACACAAGGCAACAGATCAGAACTGATGGTAAATTTGATGGATAAATATATCAGTTGTCATCAAGCTTTATTACCTTTTACTCCTAAGAGCTGTTGCAGGGATGGATCACAACAATGCGTAATTTAGTTTTTAAATGCTGGTTGAGAGTGATGACACAACAGCGGCCATATATGAACCTTGTCCAACTTGTACATATTCAAAAAACTTTCCAATCAACTAAAATATTTCTTTAGCTAGGTATATAGTCCTCCAGTCTACAGTCAAAAATTCATGTGCACTTAAGAATCACCCTCGGTTTATACTCCCAAACTCTTCTGTCTCTCTGAGATTTGAAATTACCCTTTAATACAAGTAATCTCATGTCCATGGTGTTATGATCAGGGAGACATGGATTTATGTCTGTTTACATCGATTAAGGAATTTGCTCGTCAGACCGTGTGGGGGCATCATAACACAGTACCAGACCCATTCAGAGGCTTATGTAGGTATATTTGCTATGGCTGGGTCCCTATTATACTGAAAACATCTATACACTACTAAGTATGTCTCATGGGGATTTATTGTTACTTTTGCACATACGTTTATCCCCAGGTCTATTCTTACCTTTAAATTCTACTTGGTTTCACTTGCTCTTTACACTATTTGCATTTTGATTTTAATCACTATTTTTACTAACATACTGTTTCATCAATATGGTTCCTGACTAGTGTTGAGCGATACCTTCCGATATTCAAAAGTATCGATATCGGATTGGATCGGCCGATATCAAAAAAATATCGGATATCGCCGATACCGATACCCGATACCAATACAAGTCAATGGGACACAAATATCGGAAGTGATCCTGGATGGTTCCCAGGGTCTGAAGGAAAGGAAACTCTCCTTCAGGCCCTGGGATCCATATTCATGTAAAAAATAAAGAATAAAAATAAAAAATATGGATATACTCACCCTCGGACGAGCCCTGGCTGTCACCGCTGCAAACGTCTGCCTCCGTTCCTAAGAATGCAGAGAGTGAAGGACCTTCGATGACGTCGCGGTCACGTGAACGGTCACATGAGTGGTCACACGACCAACCACAAGACTGCGACGTCATCGCAGGTCCTACACTCACTGCATTCTTAGGAACGGAGGCTGCCGGTTGCACCGCTGAGGTCCAGGGTCCGTCGGAGGGGTGAGTATATCCATATTTTTTATTTTTATTCTTTATTTTTTACATGAATATGGATCCCAGGGCCTGAAGGAGAGTCTCCTCTCCTCCAGACCCTGGGAACCATACGCACCACACACGCCTGGGAAGTTATAGGAACTTCCTATTCCGATTTCTGATATCACAAAAATATCGGAATTCGGTATCGGAATTCTGATACAGCGAATATCGGCCAATACCCGATATTTGCAGTATCGGAATGCTCAACACTATTCCTGACCATGGTATGCATATAGGTTTATTTAGATATAATTTGATACCATACACCGTACATACATATGCATGATCCTGTCCATTATTCAATGTAGCTGATATATAAACATTATCTATATATCCAGGTGTTCCCACCTTTTCTGTTCCCGTTCTTGTGTATCACCCTCCTTTTTACTGCATTTAAATACCTGCATATGGTTTACAGTATATGTTTTTTTTTTTTAATATTGTTTAATAAAGATGGTTTTAGCCCTTTCCAAAAAAGTTAATCTTTCTTAGTGTCAGTCTTTTGAAACTGCTTTTTGGGGGCCAATATTTGGGATCCAGGAGGTTTATATAGTTCTGTTTATTGGAAGCAGTGTCATGACATTGCAGGCGTGACTCACAATTTTGCTTTAATATTTTGCATAAATGTGAAAAAGTACAATGATTTTAGCTTTAAATTTGAAATATTTCAGATAAGTTACTACTAAAAAGCTACTACTAAACAAATTCTTCTGAAGAATATCTGGAGAATACAGTTATAACAAATTTCAAAAGAAAATGTGATAAATATAGTAGATTATTTCAAATATAAAAATTTGCAGCACAAACCCCTTTTTGGAATTAGTTTTTGAAAAAATAAACTTATGTTTTTGTCTACCACGCTGGAGTTTATAATATTCATATTCATTGTGTATTTAATGAGAAATACATTTGAAATATCATAACTGCATGCTACTATAACAGTTAAGTGACTAAAGGATAGATCATTATGTTGATTCCAACAGCTTTGTTTATGTATTGTTTCAGCCATTTGCCCTTATAGTGGTGTATCTACCCATTTACCTATATAAATATTATAGATACTGATTGTCAAATTAATCGCTTCAATTTTTGTGATGCTACCTGTTGGTTTCTCACATTTTTAACCTTTGTTAATAATTTAATTAATTATTTTGAAAAAAGTTTAACTTTTATAATATTTTGGTCCTTTATGTATGCTTTTTTTTATAGACCTCTAACCATTGTTGTAGTAAAACAATCGGTAGATGATAAATGTATATACAGTGGGTACCGAAAGTATTCAAACCCCTTTAAATTTTTCAATCTTTGTTTCATTGCAGCCATTTGGTAAATTCGAAAAAGTTCATTTTTTTCACATTAATTTACACTCTGTGCCCCATCTTGACTGAAAGAAAACAGAAATGTAGAATTTAATAAAAAAGAATATCTGAAATATCACATGGTCATAAGTATTCAAACCCTTTGCTCAGTCACTCATATTTAAGTCACATGCTGTCCATTTCCTTGTGATCCTCTTTGAGATGGTTCTACTTCTTCATTGGAGTCCAGCTGTGTTCAAATAAACTGATAGGACTTGATTTGGAAAGGCGCACACCTGTCTATATAAGACCTCACAGCTCACAGTGCATGTCAGACCAAATGAGAATCATGAGGTCAAAGGATCTGGCCAAGAATCTCAGAGACAGAATTGTGGCAAGGCACAGATCTGACCAAGGTTGCAACAGAATTTCTGCAGTACTCAAGGCTCAAGGTTCCTAAGAGCACAGTGGCCTGCAGAATCCTTAAATGGAAGAAGTTTTGGACCACCAAAAATCTTCCTAGACCTGGCCGTCCAGCGAAACTGAGCAATCATGGGAGAAGAACCTTGGTGAGAGAGGTAAAGAATCACTGCGGCTGAGCTCCAGAGATGCAGTAGGGAGATGGGAGAAAGTTACACAAAGTCAACTATCATTGCAGCCCTCCACCAGTCAGGCCTTTCTGGCAGAGTGGCCCGACGGAAACCTCTCCTCCATATGAAAGTCTGTAAGAGTTTGCTAAAAAAAAAACATAAAGGACTCCCAGACTGTGAGAAATAAGATTCTCTGGTCTGATAAGACAAAGTAGACCTTTTTGGTGATAATTGTAAGCAGGCACTGCTCATCACAGCCCAATACAATCCCAACAGTGAAACATGGAGGTGGCAGCATCATGCTATGGTGGTGTTTTTCAGCTGCAGGGACAGGTTGACTGGTTGTCTTTGAAGGGAACATTCATGTGGCCAAGTACAGAGATATCCTGGATGAAAACCTCTTCCAGAGTTCTCTGGACCTCAGATTTGGCCAAAGGTTCACCTTCCAACAAGACAATAACCCTAAGCACACAGCTAAAATAACAAAGGAGTGGCTTCAGAACTGCTCTGTGACCATTCTTGCCTGGCCCAGCCAGAGCCCTGACCTAAACCCAATTGAACATCTCTGGAAAGACCTGAAAATGGATGTCCACAAACATTCACCATCCAACCTGATGGAACTGGAGAGGATCTACTATTAATCTCTCTAATGAGAGCATGCATAATCTTAATATTTTCAATTAATAGAGTTTTTTTCTTATTCTATATACTAGAGTATAAGCCAAGATTTTCAGCCCATTTTTTAGGCTGAAGGTGCCCCTCTCGGCTAATACTCGAGTCATTGTCCCAGGGGTTCGGTGGGGGAGGGGGATAGGCAGGAGTTGCGGCTATCACATCATACTCACCCCTTCCTGGTGTGGTCTCTGCATGCCACTACTTCTCAGATGGTCTCTGGTGCCGACAGCTCTTCCTGTGTTCAGCAGTCACATGGTACTGCTCATTAAAGTAATGAATATGCACACGACTCCACTCCCATAGGCGTTGAGCGCATATTCATTACTTTAATGAGTGGTACCATGTGACCGCTGAACAAAGGAACAAGCTGCCGGCATGAAGACCATCGGAGAAGCAGGGATATGCTGAGACCATGCCAGGAGGGGGTGAGTATGATGGGGGAGGGTGAGATATTCACCTATCCCCGTTCCACCGCTGGGCTCTGTTTTCTGCATCCTCTGGCTGTGATGTTCATGTCAGAGGGCACGATAACATGTTTAGTGCACATCCTCTGCCTGAACAGTAACAGCAAGAGGATCCAGAAGACACAGCGGTGCACGGCAGTGGAACAGGGAAAGGTGAAAATCGCAAGTGCCAGGGGCCTGAGCCAGTGGTGACACCGGCACCTGGCCCCCATAGTGCGCCGGTGTCCCCACCTGCTCAGGACACCAGCACCTGGCCCCCAGCGACGAGAGGCGAGTGTGTCTTTTTTTTAATCGCAGCAGCAGCATATGGGGTATATTATTATATTGAGCATCTTATCCATCAACCTTTATGGAGCATTATGTGGGGCATATTCATAGAATCATAGAATCATGGAATATTAGAGTTGAAAGGGACCTCCTGGGTCATCTGGTGCAACCCCCTGCTCAAAGCAAGATTCACTAAATCATCCCAGACTGGTGTCTGTCCAGCCTCTGTTTGAAGACTTCTATTGAAGGAGAAGTCACCACCTCTCATGGCAGCCTGTTCCACTCATTGATCAACCTAACTGTCAAAAAGTTTTTTATAATATCTAATCTGTGTCTCCTCACATTCAATTCATGATTATTCTACGGAGCATCTTATGGGGCCATCAACTTTTACGGAGCATTATATGGGGCATATTATTCTATGGAGCATCTTATGGGGCCATCATTAACCTTTTATGCAGCATTATATGGGGCATATTTTAATATGGAGCATCTTATGGGGCCATTATTAACCTTTGTTCAGGATTATATGGGGCATATTTTTTGCATGGAGCATCTTATGGGGTCCATTATGAACTGTAAAGAGCATTATATGGGGCTCCAGATTCAATATGGTATTTAAAACATTTAACCTACTGATGTCTCAATTAATTTTACTTTTATTGGTATCTATTTTTATTTTTGAAATTTACTAGTAGCTGCTGCATTTCTCACCCTAGGCTTATTCTCTAGTCTATAAGTTTTCCCAGTTTTTTGTGGCAAAATTGGGGGTCTCGGCTTATACTCGGGTAGGCTTATACTCGAATATATACGGTATATATTTATATTCACTCACATCAATATATTAACATTATTTTATTTCAGTTTGAACATCACTTTTCCATTCCCTCTTGGATCCTATACTCTTTTAATGTTTCCCCTGATTTCATCTCTTGTATGGATCCCGGGGGATAGATAGGAGATGCCTTCCTTTTTCACTTATCACTTACCCAATTTCTTCCGCCTCCGTTTTCCCTTGTTTAAGTTTATTTATTTTTTTAAATGTTTGACCTTGTCAATTTATTGATTTTCCTGCACCCACCTACAGTCATTTGAATGTAGGAAACGTTAATACTGTATGTACTCCAACACATTTTTTGTTTTTTCAGTAAGGTGTTGCTTCATTCACATTCCTTCTCTGTTGGCAGGCACGGTACTGCATAAGGAATGTGCCTCTGCCTGGGGAGCCCATACGACTAAAGCCAATAAAATACCATCAGTGCCCAATTCCCCCCTCGCACCACTCCCCTTGGTGATGCACTAATTGGGATGCCCCTGCTGGCCAATGGTTCTTAAAGGGGAAGGCTCCTATGGCCACACCTACAGGGGGTAAAACCAGGTGTCTAGGTCAGTAACTTCCTCTTCCCCCTCAGTGAACACTTGGAAGCTCTTATCTCTTACAGGAGTAGAAGTTTGGGTTATAGGACATTCCTATGTCTATTGGGAAGAAAAAAGGGCCAAGCTGCGGCTGGGAGGAAGAAACCTAAGCTTCCAGAGTCTAGAAATCAACTGGAGGGGTATCACAGGCCTCCAATGGCAACAGGTGACATCTCAAGGAGGGTGAAATGCCCAGTGATAATGATGTTACACGTGGGTGGCATTGATTTCGGCAAGCGAAAGGTCACTGATCTGTATAAATGGATGACAACAGACATGGAATGCTTCAGCTGTTTATTCGCGAATATGATACCGGTCTGGTCAGAGATGATACCACAGGCCGTCTTGCGTGGCGCAAGGGATAAAAAAGCAATAGAGTGCACAAGGAAGAAATTCAATGCTCGAATTGGAAAATTTGTGAGAGGAAAATGCGGTATCGCAATTCGTCACCCCCAGCTTGAAGGGGATAACACAGCACTATTAAGACCGGACAGAGTTCACCTGATGGACATCAGCCTCGATATTTTTTTGTCTGGCTTACAGGTTGGGGTTGAACAGGCCCTAATGTTGATGGGTGAGGGTCGGAGTCCTGTGTAGGTCATACACGGGATCATCCATGGCGGAAGAAGTGGAGGAGGGCAAAGATTCATAACCGCTAATTGGCCAAATTGCCTGTCAATCACGGACAGGAGCTCGGCGACAAGCCGCCTGTTACGAAATGTAATTGCCTTTCTCTGCTGATATAATTAATAAACTGTGACCGACCTGTTCAACCCACTTAGGACTGTCTGTGCTTCATTGCAGGATTGGTGGAAGGGGGAAGGCACTGGTTACAACACACAGGTCTCCTCAGTCTGGCAGGCACGGTACTGCATAAGGAACGTGCCTCTAACTGGGGAGCCCATATGCCTAAAGCCAATAAAATACCATCAGTGCCCAATTCCTCCCTTGCACCACTCCCCTTGGTAATGCACTAATTGGGATGCCCCTGTCAGCCAATGGTTCTTAAAGGGGAACGCTCCTACGGCCACACCTACAGGGGTTAAATCCAGGTGTCTGGGTCAGTAACTTCCTATTTCCTCCTCAGCAGACAACTGGAGGCTTTTGTTCCACCCTCCCTCCCTTAGGGTACCGTCACACATTGAAATTTCCATCGCTACGACGTTACGATTCGTGACGTTCTAGCGATATCGTTACGATATTGCTGTGTCTGACACGCTACTGCGATCAGACACCCTGCTGAGAATCGTACGTCGTAGCAGATTGTTTGGAACTTTCTTTCGTCGCTTGATCACCCGCTGACATCGCTGGATCGTTGTGTGTGACAGCGATCCAGCGATGTCTTCGCTTGTAACCAGGGTAAACATCGGGTAACTAAGCGCAGGGCCGCGCTTAGTAACCCGATGTTTACCCTGGTTACCAGCGTAAATGTAAAAAAACAAACAGTACATACTCACCCGTTGGTGTCCTTCAGGTCCCTTGCCGTCTGCTTCCTGCTCTGAGTGCCGGCCGGAAAGTGAGAGCAGATCACAGCGGTGCTGCGCTCTGCTCTCACTGTACGGCTGCACTCAGAGCAGGAAGCAGACGGCAAGGGACCTGAAGGACACCGACGGGTGAGTATGTACTGTTTGTTTTTTTACATTTACGCTGGTAACCAGGGTAAACATCGGGTTACTAAGCGCGGCCCTGCGCTTAGTTACCCGATGTTTACCCTGGTTACCCGGGGACTTTGGCATCGCTCCAGCGCCGTGATTGCAACGTGTGACCGCAGTCTACGACGCTGGAGCGATGATTATACGACGCTGCGACGTCATGAATCGTGCCGTCGCAGCGATGAAAATTTCAATGTGTGACTGTACCCTTACAGACGTCAATGAGGTGTTAATTGCTATACTAACTGGCAGATGGAAGTAAATGTGTAAACAAAAGATTATGTATATATAACTAACCACTGTTAACGATACTAAGTAGAAGCGGAGGAGGGCAAAGGTTCGTAACCGCCTGTTGGCCTGTCAATCGCAGACAGGAGCTTGGCGATGAGCCGCCCATTACAAAACGTAATTGCATTTCTCTGCTGATGTAATTAATAAACTGTGACCGACCTATTCAACCCACCTAGGACTGTCTGTGTTTCATTGCGGGATTGATGGAAGGGGGGAAGGCACTGGTTACGACACACAGGTCTCCTCAGTCTTCTTTTTTCAGATGTTTTTCTCCACCTCGGCCCTTTTTAGGGGGTCAGATCTTATTAATTATTATTTGCACTATACTAATGTTGTTTAATATTATTGACATAGGGGCATGCATTAATGTATTATATTCACTAAAGAAATTCTCTTTAAGCTCTAAAAAGGTTTATCCTTTACATCACTCTAACTTATTGGCCAGTTTTCACTCAGTGTCACCCCTTTTCCCATTGGCCCTCTCACTCTTGAGTGAGTCTTTGTAGTCCAACTAGAGACACTCTTTATCTTATTCTTACATATTTTATTAAGAAATGTATATTTCTTCTTTTTTATGTTTAATTTACACTATTTATAATATCATAAGTAATATGAAATTTTCATGCATTATATGAGTTCATACATTATATTTGCAAAATGTCTTCAGGTGATTGCCTGCCTGTCTATCAGCAAACTTCACCCTCTCCTACCATAGCACAGCAGTGTCCATGATCAGTGATGGACCAGTGTCCCAATCACCCAGGCGACACGTCTACCACTTGAAACAATTTTTTGCTGTCCTCTCTGATTCATCAGGGGCAGTGTGACTTTGTGAAGTCGGACGCCAACGGGTGTTTTCAATAGGCTTGGGTCTATCGAGAGAGGAGACGCAGTTTACAGATGGAGCACAAACTATTTATTGATAGGTTTATTTAATCCTCATCTCTCTCAGCTCATGCTATACCCCTCCAGTGATGCTAACACAAAACATAGGTTATAGGTGTCCTCTGTATAAAGCACTGGTCGACATAAGTAATGCTATCTTTACTCTTCTTGTATTATGTCTCTTTTTACACACTGGAGCATTATCTAACTTTTATGTTTGCACACATTTATATCAGAGTCTAAGGGACCTCTCCTTTCTAAGTGGCCAGTAACACTGACATATCGTCTTTCATGACTGATGCACAGGCACTTTGCTTGTTAATATGGATAGCTTTATTGACTTCTAACATAATTAAGTACAGTATTCAACTTTTCAAATAATATAATTGTGGTCCTTTATCTTTGGCTTTGGATATTCATTTCATTTTAGGCATATGCACATTTTTCATCCATGTATGATTATTATGTGAACTATTTTGTTAAGTAATTTTCAGCTGTGTTAGGGGATTTTGTCCTATTTCCTGCAATAATTGTTTTCTGCAAACTTTCAATTCTTTTTACTCTTTATTAAATACGTGATGTTGTCTAATTTCTAAATAGTCTCCTCATTTCTGTAGGTTTATATTGAATTTAATAATACCATTAGGAGACTTGAAGTTGTGATCGTTCCATCACATGTGCTATACATAGCTTTGTTTCAGGACTTCTATGTATAGCATAAATCACAATTTCCTACGAATGCTGGCCACAATCCACAGTTCACAGTAGTATCATAATGACAGGCAGGGGGGCTTCTACAGACTCCGTCTTTCATGTAATCCCATCTGAGTTCCCGCAATTGAGTTAAAGGGGCACCAATGGGCGGCCAGTATTATGTGCCTCTGGCTGGAGAGTTTTAAATTCTGCTGTCAGAGATTGACAGCCAGATTTTACTGGTTAACAGCCTCAGGTGAAGCTCCAATCCACCAGCAGATGTTAAAGGCAAGTGACAGCTGATTAAATCAACTGTCATTTGTGGTCAACAACATAGGAGCGCATCAAAGTCAGGGACACATCATGTTACATAAATATGCCACATATGTCATGAAGGGGTTAAAGGTCTGTTCAAATATTGCTTCTATAAGTTCATAAAAGGTATGTGTTCTGAAAATCCTGGCCTATACTTCCAATTCATACCACTGTTTTGGCACATGGTGTCGTACGTCTGTCATTGACTCTCACTGAAAATAAATGTATTCTGCAAGGTGCATGTATTTTTATTGTGGGTCTTTGTATAGAAACATGTAGTATGCAATCTTTTAATATATGTTTCATATAAGGAAACTTGTTGATATATTAATGAAGACAAATAATATGCACCATATAATCCAAACATACAGTAAAAAACTAAATCTGAACAGATACGATTCTTAGTTTCACTTAGCTTTTCCAAAAGTCACAAAAACTTGTTGAAATCAGATAAAGCACTGCTGTAATCTCTTACTGCAATAAATAATAGCCATCCACATCACCACATGACAGACAAGTGAAGTTTGTGCTGAAAAAACTTGGAACACAAAATCACGATAGGGAGATTAAGTCCCTGACATGCTCTGTAGGAGACTGGTAATAAGGCCAGATTGTCAGAGGTAATGGCCATTCATGATGTTTTCAATGAAAAGAAAATCACCAACTCCAAATGTGCTAAACATCCTCAAACTTATCTGATTCTCCACCATGCTTAACTGATTATTGCAGACATGGTTCAAAGAGTCTTTCATTGATTTACCACATGCATCCTGACTTTTCATTACTTTTAAAAATGTCATATTTAGACTTATAAGAGGAGATGAACAAATCATTTGAAATTCAAACTCAATTGCTTTGATAATTTTTTTCCCCAAAACTTGATTGACAGCAAATAAATTTACTGCAAATCTCAAAACTGTAAAGCCTCTAATTGCTGAAAAATATTTGTGCAACACGCTGAGGTCTCCTAGGAGTATACTGATCTCTTTTGAGCCTTCAAACACAGTCCAAGTGACCTTAATCTATATTGTTAGAGGAAAACTAATAGTAACAGTTGGTAACCAACAGCCTAATAAAGAGCAGACTGAACTAACAGAATTTTGGGGATAATTTAATTATAATAATAGTCAAAACATATCTCTTTTGGCGAGTAAATGCCTGACTTGCTGGTGTTATACATAGACAGTGCAAATGGAAGAATATGTGTCTTTTTCAAATGAGGTGGTGCAAAAATTATTCCTACTTATGGACAACCAAAAGTTTTGTTCTAAATGAAGAAGCAAGTACTTTTTCACAAGCCATCCAAAATAATCCCTTTATTTATTCAGCAGAAACAGGTGTACTGTTTTAAAATTGAAAAAGCTATGGCTTCTCAAAAATGAGTGAAAAATATCCCTTTGTGGGGTCTGCAACATGATTGCTATTCACAAAATAATTAAACACTTACAATTACTATGACAACACCACGGTTATTCTTAATAATGCCTGACACATTATTCAGTAGGCCCAGGATCATGAGCTATTGTTAATATGAGCCTAAACGTTGACTCTTGTTGTTGGTTGAATTGATGTTTTTTAATTTGTTGAATGCTTGCTGACTACCTATTTTATCAGTCTCTGCAGTTTATTATTCTGCTAATCTTGAGGAGCAAAGGTTCAGGTTAATTGAAAAATCAATGTTTGTTAATTTGGCGAAAGCCTACTGACTACCTATTGTATCAGTCTCTGCAGCTTGTTGCTCTGTAAACATGGAAGGACAAAATATGCAGCTTAATTGATTACTCAAACAATAATAGATTATCTCCTCCCACCTCCCCCCAAACCTGTGGATAATGCCCTGAAGGGTACAAAAGGGACCTCTCTCATTCTACATAGAGACTCTACAGTACAGCAGCCAAGGTACCATGGCTCCAACCAAATGAATACATATTTTCTCCACTGCCCATCATTGAACTGACCAAGACGTTTCTAGAACCCAGGTTGGGACAATCGGGTCACCTGACCACATACTTCAATGTACTTTTTCAGCTTCCAAAGCTTTCTGCTACCTCCTCTCTGTGAGTGCCCACCAAAAGTGGGGTGCTATGTGTTGGGGTAGTTGGCACTGGAAGCCCAAAAGTAACAGATGTTCTAATTCCCAGGGAGCCAACAGAAAGGTGAGACTCTATCATTTGCCACATCTTATATACTTCCTGAAACTGTACTATATGTTGTAGAATGTTGATAATCCAAAAATGTTTTACAAAAGCTTGATATCCTCACCCTCTGTAGACAGCCAGGCAAGCGGATGAAAGCACCCACTGACCCTCGTGTCTCTTGATGGCATCATATGATACTACTCAGCCTGGCAGATCTGGGGCAGCTGCAAGGGACTGGTGTTCATAGACACCATCTAAGGGATCCACAATCAGGGAGGCAGATAGACAGATTGAGCAGACCATTGGACCAGAGTGGATATACAGCCTCAAATGAAACAGCAACTTCAGGAATTATGCCAGCTTCAATGGATTGAATGTAGTGCACCAATACTCAATCTATTTCTAATGTTTTTAACTTGGTTTGACAAGCCGAAATAACGTTTTTCATTTATTTCCGGGTTGGAGTGCCTTCACTTCCTTTTTCCTTTCTAATTTTTGCTGTGCTCACCAGCAGATAGAGCACCCACCCAGCTTTTGAATTGGACTATACATACTCTATTAGTGCCTGGATAGTATTTGCAGCTCTGTACCTCTCTCTCCTACTCAATACTCAATCTGATTTGATCCTTGAATTGGTCCTTTGAGATGCCCAGAATGTCAGAGAGGATGATAAGTTTGACCTAGAGGAATTGAACTGCCTTCCAAATCAAGGAACCAGTGGTAGTCTGAAATAAAATACCCAGCCCCAAGCAGCGCGAGTCCAGAAGTTGTTGGTTGCATTGGGACCTGGATCCTCAAGCGGGGGAATGAGCTGGAGGCATTGTTCTATTGGCTTAGCCGGTTCTGTACCATTGAGTTGAAAAATCGCGAGGAGGCTGTGCCACACCATTAGCCTTCATGAGCTTCCAGGACCCAAGAATGTGGTGGATGCAATGGATATGAGTTCAGTTCTCATCAAATACATGTCGAATTTTCCAGGTCAAGCCAAGGACCAGAGGGAGAATATGGAGGACCCCGCAGAAAGAACAGACACGCTTACCAGCAAACTAAATACAATGTCCTCTTCTCAGGGCTACCCCCATCAGGGAGTTGGCAGGATCTAAAAGATCATGTGAGTGAAGCTGGAGATTTCACTATGCTGATGTACACAAAGACGGAATGGGAATTGTGTAGTTTATTCTCAAGGAAGACATAGATTATGCTTTGAGGAAACTAAATGATACAAACTTTTATTCTCATGAAGGTGAAATCCCTTAAATTTGTGTCTGTGATGAAAGAAATGCTGATGGACTGTCAACAACAAATGGTGAAGGATGATCAAAAGTGCCTTTCACATCTGGTTAATACAGAAGGGGGAGGAATGTGATGACACCTAATTTATTCTTAATTATGCCAGACTTATTATTCACTAGGCTTAATGACATGAGCTATTATTGATATGAGACATAACATTGACTACTGTAGGTTAAATTGATATTTGTTGATTTTTTGAATGGCTGCTGATTACCTATTGTATAAGCCCCTGCAGCTTATTGCTCTGTCATTTTTGAGGAACTAAGGCACAGCTTAATTGAACAATGCATGTTTATTAATTTGCTAAATGCTTGCTGACTACCTATTTTATCTGTCCCTGCAGCTTATTGCTCTGCTATCCTTGAGGGACAAAGAGCAGGGTAATTGAACAATTGATGTTTGTTAATTTGGTGAATACTAAGACCAAAAAAGCTATCGAGTGATGTCCCAATTGAGCAAAAAAACAAAAACAGAAAAAAACCCTTAAAGTGTAACTTTTATTAAGACATTTTAAAAATAAAGGTTATAACACATACAATACCAAACAAGAAAATATATATATATGAAAAAAATAAGTAATCAAAAAATGAAAAAAGAGAAATAGGAGAAACAATGAAAAAAATGAAAAATGAGCCTAAAGGGGAGCAGAAACCCCCAGGGGGGCACAAGCAAATCACAGAACATTGCAGTACCAAAGAGTCATCTGTTGGCAACATGCAACAGAGCTCCTACACAAAACATGTCTTTACGCACCATCAGACATGCCACCTTTGTGATCAAAACTTTTAGGCACTTTTGAGTATCTTTCCCAAACAGCATGAGTAGCATCAATCTTCTTTAGAGCTGACTACACAACAATGACGTTCGCCACAGAATATGTTTTTGTGTTTTTGACCAGGCCTGCACAATATACAGCCCACACGCTGCATGCAGCCTGTCAAATGATTTTTTGCAGTCCACAGAGAACTGGGAGATGGCGGTTTCCACCTCACTGTAATTAAAAGTATGTGCATCTTAAAGACACAAATATATTTGAACACATGAGAGCGATAACAAGAGAAGAGGAGCACTTATCAGCCCCAGCCCCGACTTTCAACAGCATGATGAAGGCATCATGTTATTATTATTATTATTATTATTATTTATATAGCACCATTAATTCCATGGTGCTGTACATGAGAAAGGGATTACATACAGAGTTATAGATGTTGTTTACAGTAAACAAGTTTACAGTGACAGACTGGTACAGAGGGGAGAGAAGACCCTGTCCTTGCGGACTTAAATTCTATCATATTGCTCAGCTTATCACGCAACTGTGATAGAAATATATATATCATGTAGATCTCACTTGCATGTATACTCCTCTATAATCAAATATATACTTATATGCTCACAGCTAATATATATATTATAATCAATGGTTTAAAATGGCTGACACGAACTGAACTGATATAAGCCTGATATAACCCAGACAGATCATATGGGGTTTTCCACCCCTAAAAGCAGAAGAGAGTCAGATGTTTGGTGACTGCTGGTCAGGTGTCTCCACTTTGTCCTAGACAGAGAACTCGAGTTTAGTTGCTTGATCAGCAGTCATATGAGCATTAATCACAATATTCCATATATGTTTAGATAACCAATGACAGAGGAGCTAGACAATATGATAATTAACTAACCACCCCTGACAACCCCTAACCACTCCTTTCTATGTGAAAATATAAAACTATGTATGTACAATAAAGTTTCAGTATTGATGGAATGTTGTTCTGTCACAGTTGTGTACAGTCCATTCTTGATGAGCGCTCATAATACTCAGTCTAATTGGGAGCGGCCACAGCACACACAGGGATATATTTATCCAACCCTAATATTTCCATAACAGAATGGCGCCCAACGGCTCGGATGAAACGCACACGTGGACCCACTACTGACCGGAACGGAAGCTATGGCTGTGGCCTGGCACAGGGGCAGGAGACTGCGCAGCTCCATAAGTAAGGTAAGAAAATGTTATCATCTTACCTGAAAGTCCCCTGTGCCCAGTCCTTGTCTATGCCTCTTGCCGGTCAGATGTGGTCACGAATTCCCAGGTAGTGTAAAAAATCCGTAGCCACGAATCCACCCTGGGAGGTGTCTGCTGTGTACCGTGTATATGTATTTGTGTAAAATCCGAGAGAGGAAGGAAAAAGTGACTTTTGTTTATGGTGGCTGGGTAACAGACAGCAGGAGTTCAAATCGCTGAGTAAGCTATCACAGATTCCCGTGCAAGAGGAAAGGAACAGGTAGTTCCGGAGCAGGTGGCTCCAGAATCCAGGCTCGGATGGTGATAGATTACAGGGGCTGCCACAGATTCCCGTAGTGCCGGCGATCCAGTCAGGACGTCCGGACCGGGGTGGTAGATTTCCCGCTTGTTGTGCTTCTCAAGCACTCAGGTGGCCCGGGCGCAGGTGCGTCCAGTGCGATTGGCAGTAGTCTGTTCCCAGCGCAGCCTGCATGTGTCACAGAATTTAAAAGGGCATCTCTCGGATTGTCTATCTGTCTGTTTGTGTCATGTACTATTGCCGCTTTAAGAAGCAGAAACAGTTCTCTTGTCCGAACTTCCTCTTTCTCCGTGCTGTTTAGCAGAGAGATATGCATTGTAAATCAATTTTTTTTTTTTCTCTCTGACTGTTTTCAGCTGCAATGCTGGGTATGTGTAGTTTTTTTGTGAAGAAGTGAAATTTAAATTGTATCTATCATTTTTTGATGTGACATAAGTGTTTTCAGAAACGTGATTTTAGTGACATTTGATATTATTGCAATGGCATACGTGATATCTAAGAGGAAGTGTGTCTCTGACTGCATTTGAGCACAGAGATTCTAAAGGAAAAAAAAAAAAAAAAAGAGAAAAGCCGTTTTAATTTTTACATTTTTTTTTACTCTCTTAAGGGGTCTTTTTCTTTTTGCGGCATTTTAAAGTTTTTTAATTAAGTTTTCCTCAATCTTCAATCTCTTTACCTTTTTATTTTTTATTTATTTATTTTTTTAAAAAAAGTTTTTTTTCCTTACTCTTGTATCAAAGTTTTGAGTTTTTGGTTGTGAACTAAGTTTTTGAAGGTTTTTCTTATCGTTTTGAGTTTTTCTTAGTGTTTTATATACTCATTTTTAGAAGTTTTTTTAGTACTGTTTTCTTTTTTCATTTTTGTGTGTTTTTCATTTTCATTTTTTTGCTTTTGCCATGGGGAATAGAGTGGCCGAGCAACAGGAAAGTCTTTTTACTTCCTGATGAGAAAACAGCCCCTAGATAGTGGCAGAAAACGAAGGTATTAAGTATGTGAAGATTTTTGGAAGGTATAAAGTACGTGAAATTCATTAGAATGGCAGATTTCAAGCTGCGGAATGGCATGACGTAGAAAGGAAAATAAGGGAAGTTACAGTAGCTGATGTTAGATTGCTGAATACTAATACATGGTATGAAGTGGCAGCAGAGCTTACATCGTTTAGGTGGAACAGAAAGTTATGTGAGCAAACCAGGAAGTGATTTTTGTGGGTATGAGACGGGAGAATCTGCGCAGTCTGCTTTTAGCAGAATCCATGGTATAGGTAGTTATTTTTGCACAGTATGTGGTGCGCCCCGTCTCTCCCTACAGGGAGAAGGCATAATTGCTCCTCTCTATTATTCTTGTTGGTCTCATCTATCCTTTTTTTTTTTTTTTTTTTTCTCTGTCAGTCTTTTTCTCTCCGCATTCTCTCTCCTTTCTCTCTCCTCTCTCTCCACATTCTCTCTCTCTCTCTTCCCCTCTCTATCTCTCTCCTCCATACCCTCCATCTTCTCCTCCCTCCTTCTCCACTCCCCCACACCTTTCTCCTTCTTTTCCTTCTCCACACCCATCTCTACTCCCTCTTCTCCTCACCCTCTTTCTCCCCTCCTTCCCACTCCTCTCTTCTCCTCCCTCTCTCTCCACATTCTCTCTCTCTCTCTCTCTCTCTCTCCCTTCCTACTATTCCTTTGTCTCACTCCTCAACCCCTCCCCCTTCTTCTTCCTCTTTTTTCCTCCGTGTTGCCGGCTGGGCCAACGCCCAATTCAAACAGTATGGTGCTTACAGCACAAGGTGTCCCTGGCACAGTCCAGCCATTGCCAGTTGTGATATCGGGGAGAGAAGGTGAAAGCCCCCCCTACAGTGGGCAGCCCCAGACATATCAGGCAGCAGTCAGCTCAGCCCTGGGTGCAGAGGGGGGAGGAATGATATCAGAACGAGCTCACTGACAGATCCTCCGTTACCTCATTTCACAGTCAACAATATTGTAACCCCTAAGGTTTTACATGAACATTGATATCACTATGTATTGATAATGTACAGCTTCTGCACCGGTCAGAGCTGCCTACATTCACACCAACATGAAACTATAATCCTAATCCATCATAGCTTCAGCAAGGGGGGAGACATCCTCACATAAAAAAGCAACTTCTAAGTCCAAAATCAGTCAGTGTATGACCCCGGTACAAGCTATCACAACTATTCCTCTGATGAAGATGAAGAGGGAACATCATACATGCTGTCTAGTACTAGAAAAGAAACCCACAGGCACCAAGAATGCAAGGGCAGATAGAGGCACCGCCATTACACTATGTGCACTGCACTTCAAGTCAGGTGACAATTTTCCAGACCCAGGGATGCATCCCATGCCATTTTACCGAAGAGAGTAGCAGAAGCAGCAAACATATGCAGCCAGCTGGAATGATCTCTGGGCCATGAATGAAAATAGAAGCAGGTGATGCACTCTGGCCAATCATGAAGGAACAATTCAAACTTCCAGCAGAATCAGATATACACGCTTGGGAGTCAGGGCCACAGCTAATTGAACAACTCAGAGAGTGGGCCAAAGGCAGATTGGCAGGACAAGCCATGACATGAGCCAAGATAAGACAGAGTCTGTAAAGAAGTTTCATTGCAGAGTAATGCAAGTATTCCAAGACTTGGGCTTCACCATTCATGACCAGATACACAGGCCTTTGGGCATGGACTGAGACAGCCAATCAGGAAACCACTGATAGTGGCTAGGCCTAGGAACAGGTCAATAGCAGTGGACTGACCCAGAAAAAACATTTTATGTGCGCCTAGGAGACTGTTTATTGCCGATTGTCACCAAAACTGCCACCATTATAGCACCACAAAAGAGCACAAAGAAGGAAAAGGGTGACATGCTGCTGAGAACGCTGGAAGGGGAGCCAGAGGTGAAGACGCTACAAAGTGCCGATCGACACACCAGAAGAACCGCTGCAGACTCCAGAGAGGAGACACCGACCTCAATAAGGTTAGCAAAGGGGAGAAGCTATGTCAGACCAGGGGTAAGAAGTGACGGCAGATGCAGCCGCAGCCCCTGTAATGCCCCAAGACCTTGGGTTGGATGCAGCCGCCGGTCTCATGGCACCCCCGGGCCTCGCCACGAATGCACCTGCAGGCCCTGTCTTACCACCGCAGCTTCAATCAGCAGGCCGGACCCCGCTGCCGCTACAGTACCCATCATGCCGTTGTCCACAGTAGCCAAAGGGATTGAGTCCAAACCAGGGGTGCAGAAGACAGCCCCTCTCATGGTGACTACTAACCTGGAAGCGCAACCACCCTACAAAGACAGAAGAAGTGTCAAGAGTTACATCTGTGGCAAGTTTGGCCATTTCCAGAACCAGTGCAGGGCACCCACGCCCCCGAAGAGACTGGACCCATGCAATCCAAGAGTTGGTCCAGAGAAAACAGGTCAAGGAGGAAGTGCAGAAAGCAGTGAAGTACCCCGTCCATAGGACAGAGGCAAGCAAGCCAGGTCCGCAAGACACTATGCTCCTGACATGTAAAACTTCATCTGCAGGACCAATACCTCAAATTACCCTTAAAGTGGATGGCGTTGTCAGATCCAAAGTGGTGCAGCCAGAAGTGTGATGACACCTGTGGAACTCACTGATCCCACCTGCCTATCAGAATCCTCTGTGTCTCGCATGGGCATTGATGGTCAAGTCAGACATTCTCAGCTTACAAAGCCACTGAGCGTGTGCACTCAGCCAGGACACTCTATCCTGTCCCAGTTTGTGGTGTAAAGGACCTGCCACTCAACCTGCTGGGAGCGAACCTACTGCAGAAGCTGAAGGCAACCACAGTGTTCCACGAAGATGGGACAGTGACACTTTCTTCATCCCTGACCCAAGAAGAATCATGCTGGCGGCCCTACAAGAACTTTAAGCAACCAATGAGGCCTACTCAAGGAGGTACTGGACGTAGTACCAGAAAGTCTATGGTCTAAGGAACCCCAGCACATGAGAAAACCTCAAGTTGCCCCAGTATGGGTGTCACTCAAGCCATGTACCCCGTACCCTCGTAAGGCCCAGGCCAGGCCTAGAGTCAAGCTGCCTCTGACCAACTGAAGGTCTACCTGGAAATAGGAATCATTGTTCCTCGCACATCGCCTTGCAATACCCCGCTTTTCCCCATCAAGAAAAAGACTGTAAAAGGAGAGCCAGCCAAGTTCAGAATGGTATATAACCTGAGAGCTGTGAATGACGCCACAGTGTTTGAAACTGCAATTATGCTGAATCCGCACACTCTGCTCTCGAATGTGCCTGCCACAGCAAAAGTGTTCACAGTGACCGACCTGGCTAAGGTTTTCTTCAGTGTTCCCCCTCATCCGGAAGACCAGTTCCTGTTTGCCTTAATGCACCAGGGGGGACACCACACATGGACAGTGATGCCACAGTGGGCCCAGAACAGCCCTTCACAGTTCACCAAAGCAATGTCCACAGTTCTCACCAACTGAGTCACAGAACAAGCAGAAGTAACCCTGCTACAATACATGGACAATCTACTCCTTTGTGCAGTTGACTTTGACACGTGTAAAGCCCATTCCTTGTATCTCCTACTCTACCTGGCGGAGCAGCACTGCAAGATCTCAAAGAACAAAGTCCAGTGGTGTCTGAAGCAAGTTACGTTCCAGAGACACTGTATTGCTCACCAGGTGAAACACCTGACAGATGACCGGAAGACCACAGTGGAGAAGATGGTCCCTCCGACAACTCCAAAGGTGCTACAGGCCTTCCTTGGTCTAGTTTCATATTGCAGAGCCTGGATCCCTGATGCTTCCGTCCTAATGCAGCCTCTGTGTGAATACGTCAGTGTGACCCCGTTCCTCCAGACAGATGTGGCCTTCAGTTCGTTCAAGAAGTTAAAAGGCTCTGTAGTCTCAGCGCCAGCACTAGGCCTATCTGACTACAAGAAGCCATTCCGTCTCTACTTGATGAGAAGAGAAGGCCTTGCTACTGGAGTCCTGACACAGCTTCAGGGGGGAAAGCAGAGACTTTCGGACTACTTTTCAGCTTGCCTGGATCCAGTTGCAAGGGAAGTCTCTTCCTCCCGCATGAGAGCAGCAGTTGCAGCACATGCCCTCCTGGACAGGACTACTGACATCAGTGGAAAAACCATTGGAAATCCTGGCTCTGCATGACATCTCAGCAATCCTCAACCAAACCCAGCTAAAACATCTCTCCACCGCCAGGCATCTTCGCCTCCAGTGCTCTCTACTCCTGCCCAACAATGTCACCATCTCCAAATGCACAGTCTTCAATTCGCCCACTCTACTCCCACTCCCAAGGGGGGATACAGATACGGATCCTCAGATAAAAAGTCTGATAAAAATCTGCATGATACCTTCTGCAGGGATCTGAATTTGCTCCGGACGGATGACCATGATTGCTTCAGCATCATGCAACAGGAAACAGCAGGACTACCCAAGGTGGCAGAAGAGCCACTGACCAACCCAGAGTTGATCCTCTATGTGGATGGCTCCAGATTTGCAGATGATGAAGGAAGATTCCACACGGGAGGTGCAGCGACCAGCAATCAAGAGATCCTGTGGTCCAGAAGTCTGCCGCCCAGTCTGTCAGCCCAGGAAGCAGAACTGATAGCGCTGATGAAGGCCTACCAGATGGCAGAAGACAAGACTGAGAAAATGTTTACCGATTCAAGGTACTTGCATGGCATAGCACACGACTTCGGACCCATCTGGGCTGCAAGGGACTTCCTCACAGCAAGCGGAACAACCATGAAGCATCAATGGAGCCATTAAGGACCTGCTGAACACACTTCAACTTCCAAAAGTGGTGACAATGCTAAAAGTCAAAGCGCATGGAAAACTGAACACAGTAGGGGCACGAGGCAACAACATGGCGGATATGGCAGCCAAAGAAACAGTCAAGGAAAAACAATATGGACAAGTGGAAGAGGTCGTAGAGCCGGACGGCTACTACAGGACGGCTGAAGACAGGAAACCTGACAAGATGACATCCTGGGATCTGCTCAAAAAAGTTGCAAGAGCAAGCCCCAAAGGACAAGAAGGAATGCTGGATGCAGAAGTGAGCAACACATGAAGAAGGAAGGGTATACTAAATGGACTACAAACCCTGTTTACCCCGAAGCATGTACCCTATGGTGGTCCAGTGGGCACATGGGCCCACACACAGATTAAAGACACAGATGAATGATCCGATTGGTGCTTACTGGTTCGCTCCAGAAATCTCCACCCTAACAGCCAAGTTCATAAACAGCTGTCTGACCTGTGGCAAATGCAACCCTGGAAGAATGAAGAAAGTTCCCACACATCAACTTGCCAGACCACTGTACCCCCTTCCAGAGGATCCAGATAGACCACATCCAGATGCCGCCAAGTGGAGAATTCGAATATGCCCTTGTGGCCGTGGACATGTTCTCAAGATGACAGCCAGAAGCTTTCCCAGTGAAGAACCAGTCAGCAAAGACTACTGCAAAGAAGCTACTCTCAGAGACGAGATATGCAGCTATGGGGTCCCAGAAGTGATAGAGAGTGACCAGGGACCCGCATTCACAGCAAATCTCACACGAGAGATCTAGTCAGCAGTAAGGTCAGACTTAGGCCTACACACTCCCAATCACACTACTCAGTGTTAGGCACACTCCCAGAGGCCCAGGAAAGCTGTTACCATATGAAATTTTGTTTGTGTCTAGTCCCAGGTTAGGGGTATCCTTTCCCTTAGCAGCTGATTATGTAATATGATACTTTGTCTGCTTATGTAATTGAAATCACCAAGAAACTTGCTAACATCCATTCTCGAGTTTTTTTTCTTCATTGCCAGATCCAGATTCAGTGTCCGGTATGCACTCCTAGAAGCCAGGAGACTGGGTGTTGGTGAAAAAGCTTGTAAGGAGAACACCACTCGATCCCAGATTTGATGGTCCTGCTCAAGTGCTGCTGATGACACCAAACTCTGTGAAACTGGAGGGAAGACTCGCTTGGATCCACTCATCGCATGGCAAGAAAGCTCCCCTACCAGAAGATGACACCCAAGCCAGAATGATGTCGTGGATGCCCTGCCTGACCGAACAGATTACCTACCTGATAAAGACTACACATCGCTCACTACACATGCTATTGACTAAGAGACTGATTGCAACGAACCCCCGTTAGGGACAGATCTCCTGACCGCCCATTTGCGAAAAGTCTGTATGGAGTGGGGCACAGGCGTTAGGCTTGTGTCAGTTCGCCAACAGCACAAAAGAGTTGCAGCGCTTTGGGACAGGAGGCTAGGATTAGGGCAAGTGATATCTAAGGGGGGCTTGTGATAGAAATATATATATCATGTAGATCTCACTTGCATGTATACTCCTCTATAATCAAATATATACTTATATGCTCACAGCTAATATATATATTATAATCAATGGTTTAAAATGGCTGACACGAACTGAACTGATATAAGCCTGATATAACCCAGACAGATCATATGGGGTTTTCCACCCCTAAAAGCAGAAGAGAGTCAGATGTTTGGTGACTGCTGGTCAGGTGTCTCCACTTTGTCCTAGACAGAGAACTCGAGTTTAGTTGCTTGATCAGCAGTCATATGAGCATTAATCACAATATTCCATATATGTTTAGATAACCAATGACAGAGGAGCTAGACAATATGATAATTAACTAACCACCCCTGACAACCCCTAACCACTCCTTTCTATGTGAAAATATAAAACTATGTATGTACAATAAAGTTTCAGTATTGATGGAATGTTGTTCTGTCACAGTTGTGTACAGTCCATTCTTGATGAGCGCTCATAATACTCAGTCTAATTGGGAGCGGCCACAGCACACACAGGGATATATTTATCCAACCCTAATATTTCCATAACACAACTGTTGTACATGATGTAAAACAGTAAAAGCTCCATGGAGGAACAGAAGATTAAATTGTCTGAACATTACTGTAGATGGGAGGGGAAGAATGGGGCTATAAAGAAGTGTTTCTCTGTAAGAGCACATTATGTGGCATAGTATAGCAAGGGCAGTGTGGCGGGGGTTAAGGAAAGGGGCAAAATATGTGTGGATGTGGATGTGGAGGGGGATATTATGGAGAGGGGTAGTGTGGGGGAATTATGGTGACTAACAATGTAGGCGAGGGGACATTATGAAGATGGCCAGTGTGGGGACATAGAGAAAGGCAGATTGAGAGGGTATTATGGATTGGGACATTGGAGGGGAATATTATGAAGAGGAGCAGGGTGGGTAATATTTTGGAGACGGGCAGTGTGGAGGTATGTTATGCAGAGCAACAGTGTGTTGGATTATAATTTGAAGAGGGGCAATGTGGGATTATGGAGAGTCAAACTACCATAGTACAAAGAAGGAGCAATGATCCAATATTTATACAAACAATAATTAGCAAATTTTATTCCATAATAAAACAGTTAATGAACAATTATACAAATATGGATTGCATTATTATGGGACATAATACAAAGATCTATGACAGCATAGAATTTTGCTTTCGTGGCCTTTTTTTTCAGAGAATATGAATGAGAACACTAAAACATTTTCTCCACTCATGGTTAGTAGTTGGGTGAAGCCATCTATTGTCAAACTTCTGTGCTTTATATCTTTTTAAATCATAATGCCAACTCAAAACATCCAAATCCCAAACCTGAAACCTGATCAAAAGTTCACATATCCTGGTGATTGTGGTCTGATAACATGCACAGAAGTTGACAAATGGGTTTGAATGGCCACTAAAGGTAACATCCTCACCTATTTGCTTGTAATCAGAGTGTGTGCATGAAAGCTGTGTGAGTTTCTGGGATCCTGAAAGATTCTTGCATCTTACATCCAGCCACTGACGTTTATGGATTGGGAGTCATGGGGAAAGCAAAAGAATTGTGAATGGATCTACAGGAAAAAGTAGTTGAAGTGTATAAAACGGTAAAGGGATACTAAAACATACATCCAAGGAATTGATAATGCCAGTTAGCAGCGTTCAAGCTGTGATTAACAAATGGAAAATCAGGGGCTCTGTAAAAACAAATCCACAGTCAGTAGACCAACAAAAATGTCCACAACTGCCATGAAAATTGTTTGTGATGCAAAGAAAAACACACAAATAACATCAGCTGAAATACAGGACTCTCAGAAAACTAGCTGTGTGGCTGTTTTAAGATGCACAATAAGAAGGCACATGAAGAAAAATGGGCTGCATGGTCAAGTCGCCAGAAGAAAGCCATTACTGCTCAAATGCCACAAAGTATCTCGCCTACAATATGCAATACAGCACAGAGACAAGCCTCAAAACTTCTGGAACAAGGTAATTTGGAGTGATGATCTAAAATTGAATTTTTTGGTACAACCATAAACGTTACAATTGGAGAGTGGTCTGCAAGGCCTATGATGTAAAGAACACCATTCCTACTGTAAAGCACAGATGTGGGTCGCTGATGTTTTGGGGATGTGCGACCAACAAAAGCACAGGAAACTTGTTCAAAGATGAAGGAAAGATCAATGCAGCATGTTATCAGCAAATACTGGAGGCAAATTTGCACTCATCAGCCCGGAAGCTGCGCCTGGGACATACTTAGACGTTCCAACATGACAATGGTCCAAAATACAAGACCAAGTCGAGCTGTCATTGGCTACAGCAAAACAAAGTGAAAGTTCTGGAGTGGCCATCTCCTGACTTCAATATCATTAACCCCTTCATGACCCAGCCTATTTTGGCCTTAATGACCTTGCCGTTTTTTGCAATTCTGACCAGTGTCCCTTTATGAGGTAATAACTCAGGAACGCTTCAACGGATCCTAGCGATTCTGAGATTGTTTTTTCGTGACATATTTGGCTTCATGTTAGTGGTAAATTTAGGTCGATAATTTCTGAGTTTATTTGTGAAAAAAACGGAAATTTGGCGAAAATTTTGAAAATTTCGCAATTTTCACATTTTGAATTTTTATTCTGTTAAACCAGAGAGTTATGTGACACAAAATAGTTAATAAATAACATTTCCCACATGTCTACTTTACATCAGCACAATTTTGGAAACAAATTTTTTTTTTGCTAGGAAGTTATAAGGGTTAAAATTTGACCAGTGATTTCTCATTTTTACAACAAAATTTACAAAACCATTTTTTTAGGGACCACCTCACATTTGAAGTCAGTTTGAGGGTTCTATATGGCTGAAAATACCCCAAAGTGACACCATTCTAAAAACTGCACCCCTCAAGGTGCTCAAAACCACATTCAAGAAGTTTATTAACCCTTCAGGTGTTTCACAGCAGCAGAAGCAACATGGAAGGAAAAAATGAACATTTAACTTTTTAGTCACAAAAATGATCTTTTAGCAACAATTTTTTTATTTTCCTAAGGGTAAAAGGAAAAACTGGACCACGAACGATGTTGTCCAATTTGTCCTGAGTACACTGATACCTCATATGTGGGGGTAAACCACTGTTTGGGCATACGGCAGGGCTTGGAAGGAAAGGAGCGCCATTTGACTTTTTGAATGAAAAATTGGCTCCAATCTTTAGCGGACACCATGTCGCGTTTGGAGAGCCCCCGTGTGCCTAAACATTGGAGCTCCCCAACAAGTGACCCCATTTTGGAAACTAGACCCCCCAAGGAACTTATCTAGAAGCATAGTGAGCACTTTAAACCCCCAGGTGCTTCACAAATTGATCTGTAAAAATTAAACAGTACTTTTTTTTCACAAAAAAATTATTTTAGCCTCAATTTTTTCATTTTCACATGGGCAACAGGATAAAATGGATCCTAAAATTTGTTGGGCAATTTCTGCTGAGTACACTGATACCTCACATGTGGGGGTAAACCACTGTTTGGGCACATGGTAAGGCTCGGAAGGGAAGGAGCGCCATTTGACTTTTTGAATGAAAAATGATCTCCATCGCTAGCAGAGACCATGTCACGTTTGGAGAGCCCCCGTGTGCCTAAACATTGGAGCGCTCCCACAAGTGACCCCATTTTGGAAAGTAGACCCCCCAAGGAACTTATCTAGAAGCATAGTGAGCACTTTAAACTCTCAGGTGCTTCACAAATTGATCCGTAAAAATTAAAAAGTACTTTTTTTTCACACAAAATTTCTTTTAGCCTCAATTTTTTCATTTTCACATGGGCAACAGGATAAAATGGATCCTAAAATTTGTTGGGCAATTTCTGCTGAGTATGTTGATACCTCATATGTGGGGGTAAACCACTGTTTGGGTGCACGGCAAGGCTCGGAAGGTGAGGCGTGCCATTTGACTTTTTGAATGGAAAATTAGCTCCAATCGTTAGCGAACACCATGTCGCGTTTGGAGAGCCCCTGTGTGCCTAAACATTGGAGCTCCCCTACACGTGACCCCATTTTGGAAACTAGACCCCCCAAGGAACTTATCTAGATGCATAGTGAGCACTTATAACCCCCAGGTGCTTCACAGAAGTTTATAACGCAGAGCCGTGAAAATAAAAAAATAATTTTTCTTTCCTCAAAAATGAGTTTTAGCCCAGGATTTTTTAATTTTCCAAGGGTAATGGGAGAAATTGGACCCCAAATGTTGTTGTCCAGTTTGTCCTGAGTACGATGATACCCCATATGTGGGGGTAAACCACTGTTTGGGCACACGGCAGGGCTCGGAAGGGAAGGCACGCCATTTGGCTTTTTGAATGGAAAATTAGCTCCAATCATTAGCGGACACCATGTCACGTTTGGAGAGCCCCTGTGTGCCTAAACATTGGAGCTCCCTAACAAGTGACCCCATTTTGGAAACTAGACCTCCCAAGGAACTAATCTAGATGTGTGGTGAGCACTTTGAACCCCCAAGTGCTTCGCAGAAGTTTATAACGCAGAGCCGTGAAAATAATAAATGTGTTTCCTTTCCTCAAAAATATTTTTTTAGCCCAGAATTTTTTATTTTTGCAAGGGTAACAGGAGAAATTGGACCCCAAAAGTTGTTGTCCAGTTTCTCCTGAGTACGGTGATACCCCATATGTGGGGGTAAACCACTGTTTGGGCACATGCCGGGGCTCGGAAGGGAAGTAGTGACGTTTTGGAATGCAGACTTTGATGGAATGCTCTGCGGGCGTCACGTTGCATTTGCAGAGCCCCTGATGTGCCTAAACAGTAGAAACCCCCCACAAGTGACCCCATTTTGGAAACTAGACCCCCCAAGGAACTTATCTAGATGTGTGATGAGCACATTCAACCCCCAAGTGCTTCACAGAAGTTTACAACGCAGAGCCGTGAAAATAAAAAATCATTTTTCTTTCCTCAAAAAAGATGTTTTAGCAAGCAATTTTTTATTTTCACAAGGGTAACAGGAGAAATTGGGCCCCAATGTTTGTTGCCCAGTTTGTTGTGAGTACAGTGATACCCCATATGTGGGGGTAAACCACTGTTTGGGCACACGTCAGGGCTCGGAAGGGAAGTAGTGACATTTGAAATGCAGACTTTGATGGAATGGTCTGCGGGCGTCACGTTGCATTTGCAGAGCCCCTGATGTGCCTAAACAGTAGAAACACCCCACAAGTGACCCCATTTTGGAAACTAGACCCCCCAAGGAACTTATCTAGATGTGTGATGAGCACATTCAACCCCCAAGTGCTTCACAGAAGTTTACAACGCAGAGCCGTGAAAATAAAAAATCATTTTTCTTTCCTCAAAAAAGATGTTTTAGCAAGCAATTTTTTATTTTCACAAGGGTAACAGGAGAAAGTGGGCCCCAATGTTTGTTGCCCAGTTTGTTGTGAGTACAGTGATACCCCATATGTGGGGGTAAACCACTGTTTGGGCACACGTCAGGGCTCGGAAGGGAAGTAGTGACATTTGAAATGCAGACTTTGATGGAATGGTCTGCGGGCGTCACGTTGCATTTGCAGAGCCCCTGATGTGCCTAAACAGTAGAAACACCCCACAAGTGACTCCATTTTGGAAACTAGACCCCCCAAGGAACTTATCTAGATGTGTGATGAGCACATTCAACCCCCAAGTGCTTCACAGAAGTTTACAACGCAGAGCCGTGAAAATAAAAAATCATTTTTCTTTCCTCAAAAAAGATGTTTTAGCAAGTAATTTTTTATTTTCACAAGGGTAACAGGAGAAATTGGGCCCCAATGTTTGTTGCCCAGTTTGTTGTGAGTACAGTGATACCCCATATGTGGGGGTAAACCACTGTTTGGGCACACGTCAGGGCTCGGAAGGGAAGTAGTGACATTTGAAATGCAGACTTTGATGGAATGGTCTGCGGGCGTCACGTTGCATTTGCAGAGCCCCTGATGTGCCTAAACAGTAGAAACACCCCACAAGTGACCCCATTTTGGAAACTAGACCCCCCAAGGAACTTGTCTAGATGTGTGATGAGCACATTCAACCCCCAAGTGCTTCACAGAAGTTTACAACGCAGAGCCGTGAAAATAAAAAATCATTTTTCTTTCCTCAAAAAAGATGTTTTAGCAAGCAATTTTTTATTTTCACAAGGGTAACAGGAGAAATTGGGCCCCAATGTTTGTTGCCCAGTTTGTTGTGAGTACAGTGATACCCCATATGTGGGGGTAAACCACTGTTTGGGCACACGTCAGGGCTCGGAAGGGAAGTAGTGACGTTTTGGAATGCAGACTTTGATGGAATGGTCTGCGGGCGTCACGTTGCATTTGCAGAGCCCCTGATGTGCCTAAACAGTAGAAACACCCCACAAGTGACCCCATTTTGGAAACTAGACCCCCCAAGGAACTTATCTAGATGTGTGATGAGCACGTTCAACCTCCAAGTGCTTCACAGAAGTTTACAACGCAGAGCCGTGAAAATAAAAAATAATTCTTCTTTCCTCAAAAATTATGTCTTAGCAAGTAATTTTTTATTTTTGCAAGGGTAACAGGAGAAATTGGACCCCAACAGTTGTTGCCCAGTTTGTCCTGAGTACGCTGGTACCCCAAATGTGGGGGTAAACCACTGTTTGGGCACACGTCGGGGCTTGGAAGGGAGGGAGCACCATTTGACTTTTTGAATGCAAGATTGGCTGGAATCAATGGTGGCGCCATGTTGCGTTTGGAGACCCCTGATGTGCCCTAACAGTGGAAACCCCTCATTTCTAACTTCAACACTAACCCCAACACACCCCTAATCCTAATCCCAACTGTAGCCATAACCCTAATCCCAACCCTAACCCCAACACACCCCTAACCACAACCCTAACCCCAACACACCCGTAACCCTAATTCCAACCCTAGCCCTAATTCCAACCCTAACCCTAAGGGTATGTGCCCACGTAGCGGATTCGTGTGAGATTTTTCCGCACGACTTTTGAAAAATCTGCAAGTAAAAGGCACTGCGTTTTACCTGCGGATTTACAGCAGATTTCCAGTGTTTTTTTGTGCGGATTTCACCTGCGGATTCCTATTGAGGAACAGGTGTAAAACGCTGCGGAATCCGCACAAAGAATTGACATGCTGTGGAAAATACAACGCAGCGTTTCTGCACGGAATTTTCCGCACCATGGGCACAGCGGATTTGGTTTTCCATAGGTGTACACGGTACTGTAAACCTGATGGAAAACTGCTACGAATTCGCAGCGGCCAATCCGCTGCGGATCCGCTGCGGATCCGCGGCCGATCCGCTGCGGATCCGCGGCCGATCCGCTGCGGATCCGCGGCCGATCCGCTGCGGATCCGCGGCCGATCCGCTGCGGATCCGCGGCCGATCCGCTGCGGATCCGCGGCCGATCCGCTGCGGATCCGCGGCCGATCCGCTGCGGATCCGCTGCCAAATCCGCACATGCCATAACCCTAACCCTACCCGTAACCCTAACCCTAGTTCTAACCCTAACCCTAGTTCTAACCCTAACCACAGTGGGAAAAAAAAAAATATATATTTTCTTTATTTTATTATTGTCCCTATCTATGGGGGTGATAAAGGGGGGGGTTTATTTATTATTTTTTTTATTTTGATCGCTGTGGTAGAACCTACCACAGCGATCAAAATGTACCTGTAAGGAATCTGCCGGCCGGCGGGCGTACTGAGCATGCGCCCGCCATTTTGGAAGATGGCGGCGCCCAGCAAGGAGACGGCCGGACACCGGGAGGATCGGTAAGTATGAAGGGGTGGTGGGGGGGTGGATCTGAGCACAGGGGGGGTGATCGGAGGACGGGGGGAGCGGACAGCAGGACGGGGGAGCGGAGCACAGGACGGAGGGGACCGGACCACGCACCGGAGCACTGGGGGGGCGATCGGTGGGGTGGGGGGTGGTCACTTCAGGTTTTCCAGCCATGGCCGATGATATTGCAGCATCGGCCATGGCTGGATTGTAATATTTCACCTGTTTTTTAGGTGAAATATTACAAATCGCTCTGATTGGCAGTTTCACTTTCAACAGCCAATCAGAGCGATCGTAGCCACGGGGGGGGTGAAGCCACCCCCCCTGGACTGAAGCACCACTCCCCCTCTCCCTGCAGATCGGGTAAAATAGGAGTTAACCCCTTCACCCGATCTGCAGGGACGCGATCATTCCATGACGCCACATAGGCGTCATGGGTCGGATTGGCACGGGTTTTCATGACGCCTATGTGGCGTCATGGGTCGGGAAGGGGTTAAGACTCAAGTATGCAGTTCATGCTAGACAGGAACTGAAGGCTTTTTGCCAAGAAGAGTTGACAGCGTTACCATCTGAGAATATAAAGAACCTCATCCACAACTGCCACAAAAGATTTCAAGCTGTCATTGATGTTAGAGGGGGCAATACATGGTATTAAGAAATGGGGTATGTGAACTTTAGATCAGGGTCATTTGGATGTTTTGGGTTGTCATTATGATTTAAAAAGAAAAAACACAGTTTGACAATAAATGGTTTCACCCAACCACTAACCATAAGTGCAGAAAAAGTTTTGGAGCTATCATTCATACTCTTTGAAAAAAGGCCAAGAAAGAAAAAAATATTCTGGGATATGTAAACTTTTGAGCACAACTATATTCATGTAAGGACCTCTTTAACCCCTTTCCAACATCTGGCTTAATAGAACGCCGATGTTGGACTCCCTCCCATTGATGTGGGCTCCGGCGGTGAGCCCACCTCTTTCTGGACACAGGTCAGCTGTTTTTAACAGCTGACATGTGCCCGTAATAGCCACTGGTGGAATCATGATCCACCCGTGGCTACTAACCAGTTAAATGCTGCTGTGAAATGCAGACAGCGGCATTTCACTCACGCTTCTGGCCATCAGGCCGGAAACCCATCCACCAGTGACCCCCGTCACGTGATCGCGGGTCACCAGTTTTTTGGCATGATGACCAGAGGGCTCCTGGAGACCTCTATGGATGTCACTACCAGATTGCTGTGAGCACTACCCAGTGTCGACGCTCATAGCAAGTGAGCAACTCTACTACATAGAGGCGATTTGATCATTGCCTCTATGTAGCAGAGCCAATTGGGTTGTGGTAGCTTCAAGCTTCCCATGGAGACTATTGAAGCATGCCAAAAGTAAAAAAAAGTTTTAAAAAATATAAAACAAATATAAAAGTTCAAATCACTTCCGTTTCATTTCCATTCAAAATAAAACAATAAAAAAATCAAGCATACACATCTTTGGTATCGCCGCATTCAGAAATGCCAAATATATCAATAAAAAAAAGACTAACCTGATCGCTAAACAGCGTAGTGAGAAAAAAAGTCAAAACATCAGAATTACGTTTTTTTGGTTGCAGCGACATTGCATTAAAATAATGGGAGATCAAAAGATTGTATCTGCATCAAAATGGTATAATTAAAAACATCAGCTTGGCATGCAAAAAATAAGCTTCCATCCAACACGAGATCATGAAAAAAAGGAGACGTTATGGTTATCGGAAAATTGTGCAAGTTTTATTTTTCTAACAAAGTTTGGAATTTCACCACTTAGATAAAAAAAGGAAAACACAAAAATTGAGCTTAACTTGAGTTGGTACACATGCAGATGTTAAACGCATGTTCACATTGGCCACAAAACATTAAAACCTACAAGAGAAAAAAGTAAGCGAAAACCCTGATGTAACTAAGTAAAAAAGCAAAAGTTCATTTAAATAACACAGAGTTTTTAGTAATACTGTTTTTTTTATCAAAAAATAGCATAAAAGCCATCCCACCGCATCAAGGTAACTCTGATAGGGATAGTCCTACACTGTCTAATATTAAAACCTTACCACGCATCAATGTTGACTTCAGTGTGAATAAGGGCAGACAAAAGGACTGGGCCCAACCAGTGAAACCAGTGGGATGTTCCTGTCACTCCCTAGACACCTCGTCACAGCCGGAGGAATAACTACCCCTAAAGATAGAAACAGGAAAGCTATCTTGCCTCAGAGAAAATCCCCAAAGGATAGGACAGCCCCCCACAAATATTGACTGTGAGTGGAGAGGGAAATGACATACGCAGAATGAAACCAGGATGTAGCAAAGGAGGCCAGTCTAACTAGATAAATAGAACAGGAAAGAATACTGTGCGGTCAGTATTAAAAACTAGAAAAATCCACCACAGAGTTTACAAAAATCTCCACACCTGACTAAAGGTGTGGAGGGTAAATCTGCTTCCCAGAGCTTCCAGCTTAACTGAATAAATCCATACTGACAAGCTGGACTAGAAAAAACATAGAAAGTGCAGAAAGATTAAGTCCACAATAAGTGGACTGCAAAAGAACAAAGCAAGGACTTATCTTTGCTGAACTGGTCAGAATATCAGGGAAATCCAAGCAGAGATGTGAATCCAACCAGGAACCATTGACAACTGGCCCAGGCTGAAGGATAGAACCAGGCTAAATAGTCGAGCCAGAAAGACAATCAGTGGAAGCAGCTGCTGACTACTAAATCCAAGGAGCAGCAGTACCACTTAAAACCACCGGAGTGAGCCCAAGAGCAGAACTCGCAAAAATGCCACTTACAACCACCGGAGGGAGCCCAAGAGCGGAATTCACAACAGGGGAAGCCTTATATATAGTCTATAGCTCAGAAACAGGGACGTCAAACCCCGGCTTGCACAGAATGCAACAATACAGAGAAAAAAACACAAAAATTGAGCTTAGATAAAAAAGAGCCTAGACATGTTTGGTGTCTATGAATTTGTAATGACCTGGAGTATCATAATGGCAGGTCAGTTTTAGCATTTAGTGAACTTAGTAAAAAAGCCAAACAAAAACCAAGTGTGGGATTACATTTTTTTGCATCTTCACCACACATGTAATTTTTTTCCCAATTTCTAGTACACGACATGGTAAAACCAATGGTGTCGTTCAAAATTACAACTTGTCCCACAAAAAACAAGCTCTCACATGGCCATTTTGACCATACACTAATAAAAAAGTTATGGCTCTGCGAAGAAGGGGAGCAAAAAATGAAAATGCAAATCAAAAATACTTCTGGTCATTAAGGGGTTAAAAAAATTGCGGCAATTTGTATTGGCTGACAATGTGGCCCTTTGACAAAAAGTGGTATGCACTCCTGTCTTTGATTTGCATCGCCTGCAATGTGTATTACATGGTTAAATATCGCACTCGACCATTGAAATCATCATCTTGACACCCTTGTTTTGTTCCCAGGTCTTTTTAATTGCAGAATCATCATTTCATCATCATCCCTGATTTGACTGACAGTTTATTCTTGGTGGAAAATTGTATGATTTTTTTTGGTCTCTGCCTGCTTTTCATTTCAAGGTTTGAATTGGATTGCTGCTACAACAACCAGTACATCCACCACCACAGCTCAATGAGCCAAAAACCCAGCTTGGCATAAGAATCATGCCTTACAACTATTATGGATCAATATAATCCAAATACAAAACTGTTTATTTCTTCTAATAAATCAAATGGAAGAAATTATTCTGATGTATAATCTTCCTTGGTTACCAGGGTGATATGGTATAGGGGAATAAGAGGCAGCACAGAAACATGATTCATGCATGGAATGTAAATGTTACTATGTATAGCATTAAGGGTTATGGCTGTGGAGAAGGTGGATGTAGTCAAGCTGATGGTATTGCTACCAAAGGGCTATATAATCCTGGTGTGATTGAAATGGGTGACTTGGCAAAATTCCATTATGTCCACCATTTGCTTTCCACTAGAGATGAGCAGATCAATCCATATTGTATTGAGTTTAAGTTGCATTTCCAGAAATGTGTGGTTTCACAAGAATTTGAACATTTTGAGATTCAATTTGCGGTTTGCAAAAAAAAATCTTACTCTGCGCTATTTTCCACATTTCTGAAGCATCAGAGAGTGGGCTAATGTCATATTACATTGCTGAGGGCTTTGCCATAAATCCCGGCAGCTATGATATCTACTGGATTGCCAGAACAGTACCTGAACCATCACAGATCAGTGGTTACTAGCAGAGCACAGTATGTACTGCAGAGACTTTTCAGTCTCCAGAGTCATTGAGTACGTCTCTCTCCTGTACAGTGTAAGATCTTATGCTATGCTGGATCCTCTCTCTGTCTTTCCTGTAGAGTGTAAGCTCTTATGATCAGCATTGTCCTCTCTCGGTTCTGTAGAGTAAAGTATAAGCTCTTATGGCCAGCTTATTTTCTCACTCTCCTATAAAGTGTGAGCTCTTATGTTGAGTAGAGTTATTGGTCTCTTTGTCTCTCCTCTGTGTGGATTTTCTGAGCAATTGCAAGCTTTCCAGTATTGAGATTTGCACAAATTTGTTTGCCGCCAATCAAAGCTTTTGGTAAAATGTGGTGAAGTCGGCAAATTTGTATTTAAAATGTGCTCAACTCTACTTACCACTAATACATTTGCCATAGTCAAATTTGACATGTTTGGTGCAATGATTGCTGCCAGCTATCAGCAGCTTCAACATTATGTGGAGTGTTTTTGATAAACATCACACATTTTCACATTGTACAAACCACATGACATAAATATTGTTAAATAAACACCTAAAAAGTAAATGTAAGGTTTTTTAGGGAGATTTAGATATCATATGCTTTTCATACATTTTTATATTTATATAAGTACACACTTTCCATCCTATACTTAGAAACATTATTATTAACTTAGCAATATGAGTATACATCATGTATTTTGTATTCAGTCCCTGAGGCTGTATAAAATCTGCTACTTATCTTACTATTTCTTGCTTCTAGTTTTCTCTCAGCCTTTTGAAATGTCACTGCAAGATATTTCCTGGCATCAGCAGCATCAGATTTCATTATGAACAATGTTGCATAGGAATACATATTAGTTTACCATGTTTTGTCACAAAACTAAGAGCATGCATGAAATAAAGAGTCCATTCTATTTTTTTTTCCTGAAGCATAATTTTTTTCTGGGTATAGACTTAGCTTCAAGAAATGCTACTTGAACTGATAAATTATTGGTTGAGGTGATTCCCAATTATCTAGCAGTAGATTGAATGTTATATGTTCATAATATTTTTTTTAGAAATAACTTTAATACATCTTGGGCATTGATTAAAGATTGACAAATACATTTTGTCAAATTGAATGTAATTAATTCTGCATGTTTCAAACACATGCTCATTTGCAACTTCATGTATGTTGATAGAATTTAAAATAGCATTATCCCCACAGAAAGATTAAGTTCTGAAAATCACATTTCCATTTTAGAGTTAACTGACATATTGAATTCATTGCACATCCAACCATATGTGAATGAATAGAAATGGATTTGAATTTCCCCAATGTGGTGTTCATAGAGCTATACTGTATTGGATCAAATCTGTTGGCTCCGGGAACAGCTGCTTGTTGGGGGTGCTGGATGTTGCATCACCACCAATCTAACATTGGTGACCTAGTCAAAACATAGTCCATTCATTTTACAGTAGTCTATAACTTCTTTAAGAGGAAATTTGGCTATATTATTGAAGGGTCATTTTAGCTCCTATTTTTATTTTTTTCATTGTTTATAGGAAACTGTTACATAAATATACACTGAAAATGATTGTGACTGTTCTAAATGAGAATATCTAAACTAAAAGTGCATAATTTTTAATTAGATTTAAAGGTGAAACTAATAAATATCATGTGGTGAGCTTGTGGGTAGATGAAGGTGCTGCCACTCTACCGCCTCACCCTGTCTCCTTGTTTCGGATTTGATGCCACCTAAACTGAATCCTTCCCACCCATCTGCTTTACCTAACTCATCTTATGGTCTACTCTGTTTAGCTTCATAGAAATCATATATGAAAATAAGCACCAAAGCAACCAATTATAAAATAATCTAAATTTTATTCATAAATGTATAAAAGTAACAGACAGAAAAAACTTAATAGGGATGTGACAAAAGTGGGCCAAGTAAAGGAGGTACCTTAAATGAGACAGATACTCTCAGATATGTAAAAAATAATCTAATTGCTCCACCTGATATAAATACACATTATGCATTGTACCAATCATTATAAAGTCCGAGGACGTACCCAGACCAAAACATAATAACCACAGAAAGGCTGTATGCCACAGCTGAAAGAGGAGCAAAAAGAAGCTTGTGAACTAAGATGACCTGAAAACATACCAGAGCATTACCTGGAGCTCAAAAGTGCCACCGTCCCCAACGCGCATTTCGGCGCTGTGCCTTCTTCCGGGGGATGACATCCAAAGGTAACCAGGACCTTATATACATCGGTCTGCCCTATCACAGGGTAAGAACCAAATAACTGCATATGTGTGGCGCATGTGGACGCCGACACTCCCGGAAGCAGGGGCCAATGAGGGCGTCACTGGATCAGCCAGTCCGCGCATGAAGCACCGCCCACAAAATCATGTGACTGGGACCCCGTGTACAGGAATAGCAAAGCCAGAAAAGACTCCATCACCGGAGCCCAGCCGCCAGGGGCAGGCGCACATGCACACTAACAGTGAGTATGTAAATATAGAAGGAATTAAAAAAGGGTAAAAAGTGCATAAACATCTGAACAGTATGGACGCACATCATGCCAATAATAATTTATAAAGATAAAATGTGAATACCAAATAAACACCACCTAATCACTGGTGACTAGTGTTGAGCGATACCTTCCAATATTCAAAAGTATCGGTATTGGATTGGATCGACCGATATCAAAAAAATATCGGATATCGCCGATACCGATACCGATACCCGATACCAATGGAAGTCAATGGGACACAAATATCGGAAGCAATCCTGGATGGTTCCCAGGGTCTGAAGGAGAGGAAACTCTCCTTCAGGCCCTGGGATCCATATTCATGTAAAAAATAAAGAATAAAAATAAAAAATATGGATATACTCACACCTCCGACGGCCCCCAGCTCTCATCGGTGCAACCGGTCACGCAACCGGTCACGCGACCAGTCACAAGGCCGCGACGTCATCGCAGGTCCTACACTCACTGCATTCTTAGGAACGGAGGCTGCCGGTTGCACCGCTGAGGTCCAGGGTCCGTCGGAGGGGTGAGTATATGCATATTTTTTATTTTTATTCTTTATTTTTTACATGAATATGGATCCCAGGGCCTGAAGGAGAGTCTCCTCTCCTCCAGACCCTGGGAACCATACGCACCACACACGCCGAAGATGACTGGGAACTTATAGGAACTTCCAATTCCGATTTCCGATATCACAAAAATATCGGAACTCGGTATCGGAATTCCGATACAGCGAATATCGGCCGATACCCGATATTTGCAGTATCGGAATGCTCAACACTACTGGTGACGTACAAAAGTGAGATATTAGAGTGAATAACAATGGCATAGACAGGTTAAATGATGACACATATAAAAAAATAAAAATGGGGAATATATGAAAAAAGTTATAAAAATACAATAATATATAGTAATAAAAAACAGCATTTGTACAAAGTGATCCAAGATTACACAAATACAATGGACTGTATGAGCACAACCAAATGCCCATATGTGAAAGAATAAGTTATACAGATAAATAATACAAAAATAACAGTAATTCAGTTAGATGGCTGCAATAGCATTCCAATGAGGATGCCGAATAACAGAATTGATCCAAGGCGAATCCACATAAGGCGTGCGATCAGATATTATTGCATCGCCAACAAGAAGCTGACCGATGTAGACTAAGGAACATACTGAAAATTCAAACACATAGTTAATAATATGTACACCAGAATAAAAAATAAAAAAAGAAAAAGAAAAAGAATGCCAATAAAAACCATATACACAGCACCAGCGTATTCAAAGAAAGGGGGAAAAACTTAGAACCTCATTAAGGCCCTGAGGCTGTACAGTACAGATTCCCTCTGTGCCAATAGACAAATTAGATTACCCCCACAGAGATTGGAAACAACACGATCTATCCCTTATACTTTCAACCCAGATGAATCACAAGAATGATACTTCTTAAAATGACATGGGATAGTTTTCAAAGACTCCACATTATCTTCCTTGGATGCAGCTATAATGTCACAAACGTGTTCGCGCGTGCGGACCTTCAAAGCTCATGTGGTAAGGCCCACATAAATTTTGTTGCAAGGACACGATGCATAATAAACGACCATTGAGGTGGTACATGTAATAGTCTGAATGATAACAAAAGTGCGGCCATCAGAAGAGGAGAAATCAGTAGCCTGAACAATATTGGGACAGGCCACACACCATCCACAGCGTTGGCAGCCCCAGGCAGTGACCAGAGGGGCAGTCCCAGAGGGAAAGATTGGAGGTGGGGGGAGTGGCGCAAAATAACTCCTCACCAGGTGGTCACCTAAATTACGAGACCTCCTAGCCGTGATGGAAGGTCGTACCGGTAAATATTGCTTCAATATTGGATCGGCAAGTAAAATTGGCCAATATTTAGTCAGAGCATCTGGCATCTTATTCCACTGGGAATGATACTGGGTTACCAGTCTTACCTGAATGTTTTCCTTGATTCTTCTGGAAGAGTACAAAAATTGATGCCTCTCAGTATTTCTAGCTCTATTGTAAGCTTTTTTAAGACTCCACTTACTATAGCCCCTGTCCAGAAAACGATTCGTCATCTCCTTAGCTTGTGCCTCAAAATCTTCATTGGATGAAAAGATAATTTTGATATGGAGAAATGTTTAGCTTCAGAGCACTGGTCATTCCATGTCTAGATTGGATATCTGCTCTCAATGCTCCTCTTGTTCTAAAGCATGCAGTGCGTAACCTGTAACTGAGTTTGGCTGGAGTGGCCAGATGGTCTCATGTCTGTTGTTGCTTTTCTAGAGGCTTGTTAGCTGTGTGTCATAATGTGGGTATTCTGCTGGTGGATCTGTTGCTTAGCCATCCTCTCTTCTCTCCCAAATCTTAGGGTTTGTGTGGAGAACCTGGACTGGACTTTCTAGATTGTGGCGCTATGCAGTTTGTTACCAATGAATACCTTTGGTGAGGTATCATCGGTTAAGAAACAAATAATTAAAGAGACTTCAAGAAGAATTTCCTGAAATTAACAGGTCTCCATAAATTTGAAGTTTGTCATTTGATATGTCAAGAAAACAATATTCTGTCATTTCATTAATTGCTAGAGTCACAGAAAAGGCTCACAAATAGGGATTGGCGGACCTGTGGTTGTTTGAGCCCGTCTGGTTCAGCAAAACTTTATAAAAAAAGTTTGGTTTTGGTACCAGTTCGTTTTTGGTACCAGAAAGGTACCCAAACTTAAACTCGAACCCCATTCAAATGAATGGGGGGCCCAAGTAATCAACTGATTAATATAACTGTATTTATCACCATTTTACAGTTACAATAGTGCCTTTTGGTGTTTCTGGAGTGTCATCAATGTTGGTGTTTCTTGTTTATGACCTCTTTTTCAAGTTGCTGACCTATGATTCTTTGGAAGTCTGCAGTTTCTGCAAGTAGAAAATAAGCCAAGGATGTCCTTGCTCATACAGACTATCGCTATTTTCTGGTACCTTCCCCTCTGCCTTCCACCATGCCACCATCACACCCATCCTCAAAAAAACTAACCTTAACCCAACTGCCATGCCCAGCTACTGTATCGCCCCATATCACTGCCCCTATAGGCTTCCAAACTCCTTGAGCAGCATATTCATGCTTAACTTTCCTCCCACCTCTCATCTAACTCTCTCCTTGACAACCTCCAAACTGGCTTCTGCCCCCACCACTCCATTGAGACTGCCCTGACCAACATTACTAATGACTTACTCACAGCCAAAGCTAACAGACATTTCTCCATCCTCCTCCGTCTCGACCTGTCCTCTGCCTTCGACACAGTCGACCACTGCCTACTGCTACAGATTCTTTCTTCTCTCTTGCACCACTCCAATCTGTCCTCAACTCTGCTGCCCAACTAATCCACCTCTCTCCTCACTACTCTCCTGTTTTTCCCCTCTGCAAATCCCTCCACTGGCTCCCAATTCCCCAACTAATCCAGTTCAAACTTCTAACACTGACCTACAAAGCCATCCACATCCTGTCCCCTCCCTATATCTCTGAACTAATCTCCCAATATCTTCCCTCATGTAATCTATGATCCTCACAAGACCTCCTACTCTCCTCCACACTTATTTGTTCCTCACACAACCGCCTCCGAGATTTCTCCTGAATAATCCCATCCTCTGGAATTCCACGTCTCAACATGTCTAATTATCCACCACCCTCGGATGCTTCAGACGGAACCTGAAAACCCATCTCTTCAGGAACGCTTCAGCCTGCAATAACCATTCTGCTGCCTCCCCACCACCCGAGCTGCTGCCTCACCACCACCAGAGCTGCTGCACGCCAACCTTCTGTCTCTTCCCCATTATCCTGAAGAATGTAAGTCCACAAGGACAAGGTCCTCTCCCCTCTGTACCAGTCTGTCATTGTAAATTTGTTTACTGGATATGATATCTATAACTTTGTATAATTTGTTTACTGTAAATTATATCTATAACTTTATATCTAACCCCTTTTCTTGTACAGCAACATGAAATTAATGGTGCTATATAAATAATTATAGTAATAATAATTGTGTCTCTGTATCAAGCAGTGATGCAAAATGACCTCATTTGGGAAAATCAAGGTGGCCATCAATCAGAACCTCAGATTGTTCTCCTCCTTTTTATCACTCTCATTTCTTTGTCAGCCAGGACACACCGTTGTTTAATACCTGTGACCATCAACAGTTATGCACCTCTACTGGTTATCATACATCAAGTGCACCTTCTTCTCCTGCATCGCTCAGATATCCATCTCTAACTGCTTGTTGAGAAAATAGACGCATGCTCCAATGCATCCTTTTGTTTGCCAATTAAACTCTCACTTAGTCAAGTTGCTGGTGGTGTAGTCGCTGCCGTATCAACTTTTCTTGTCAGCTGGCCTTCCAGAAATAATGGTGTGAACACAGCCTTTCTGGAAGATAACTAGCCCCCAATATTTCTCTCAGAAAGTGTTCCCATTCTCTGCATGTGCAGAATAAAGTAGGGCAGTCTATTGATGTCTTTAAGTTCCAAAGTGCCAGTTGTGCTCAAAAGTTTACATACCCTGGCATAATTTTTGCTTTCTTGGCCTTTTTTCAGAGAATATGAATGATAACACCAAAACTTTTTCTCCATTCATAGTTAGTGGTTGGGTGAAGCCATTTATCATTAAACTACTGTGTTTTCTCTTTTTAAATCATAATGACAACCCAAAACATCCAAATGACCCTGACCCAAAGTTCACATATACCATACCATGTATTGCCCCCCTAACATCAATGACAGCTTGAAATCTTTTGTGGCAGTTGTGGATGAGGTTTTTTATTTTCTCAGATGGTAAAACTGCCCACTCTTCTTGGCAAAAAGACTCCAGTTCCTATAAATTCCTGGGCTGTCTAGCATTAACTGCGCGCTTGAGATTTCCCCAGAGTGGCTCAATGATGTTGAGATCAGGAGACTGAGGTGGCCACTCCAGAACCTTCACTTTGTTCTGCCAAAGACAGGTCAACTTAGCCTTTCGTTTTGTATCATTGTCATGTTGGAATATCCAAGTATGTCCTATGTGCAGCATCCAGGCTGATGAGTGCAAATTTGCCTCCAGCATTTGCTGATAATGTGCTGCATTCATATTTCCTTCAACTTTGACCAAGTTTCCTGGGCCTTTGTAGCTCACACATCCCCAAAACATCAAGTATCCACCTCCGTACTTTCCAGTAGGAATGGTGTTCCTTTCATCATATGCCTTGTTGACCTCTCTCCAAATGTAACATTTATGGTTGTGGCCAAACTATTTAATTTTGGTCTCATCACTCCAAACTACCTTGTTCCAAAGGTTTTGAGGCTTGATTCTGTGCTGTTTTGTATATTGGAGGTGAGATACTTTGTGACTAGTGTTGAGCATTCCGATACCGCAAGTATCGGGTATCGGCCGATACTTGCGGGTATCGGAATTCCGATACCGAGATCCGATACTTTTGTGGTATCGGGTATCGGTATTGAAACAACATTAATGTAATAATGTGTAAAAGAAAGAATTAAAATAAAAAATATTGCTATACTCACCTCTCCGACGCAGCCTGGACCTCACCGAGGGAACCGGCAGCGTTCTTTGCTTAAAATTCGCGCGTTTACTTCCTTCCGTGAAGTCCCGGCTTGTGATTGGTCGCGTGCCGCCCATGTGGCCACGACGCGACCAATCACAGCAAGCCATGACGTAATTTCAGGTCCTTCAGGATTTTAAAATTATGTTCTGGCTTGTGATTGGTCGCGACGCGGTCACATGGGCGACGCGACCAATCACAAGCCGTGACGTCACGGGAGGCAGGAAACGCGCGCATTTTAAAATGCGCGCGTGTCCTGCCTCCCGTGACGTCCCGGCTTGTGATTGGTCGCGTCGCCCATGTGGCCGCGACGCGACCAATCACAGCAAGCCGTGACGTAATTTCAGGATTTTAAAATTACGTTCTGGCTTGTGATTGGTCGCGTCGTGGTCACATGGGCGACGCGACCAATCACAAGCCGTGACGTCACGGGAGGCAGGACACGCGCGCATTTTAAAATGCGCGCGTGTCCTGCCTCCCATGACGTCACGGCTTGTGATTGGTCGCGTCGCCCATGTGACCGTGACGCGACCAATCACAAGCCAGAACGTAATTTTAAAATCCTGAAGGACCTGAAATTACGTCACGGCTTGCTGTGATTGGTCGCGTCGCGGCCACATGGGCGGCACGCGACCAATCACAAGCCGGGACTTCACGGAAGGAAGTAAACGCGCGAATTTTAAGCAAAGAACGCTGCCGGTTCCCTCGGTGAGGTCCAGGCTGCGTCGGAGAGGTGAGTATAGCAATATTTTTTATTTTAATTCTTTCTTTTACACATTAATATGGATCCCAGGGCCTGAAGGAGAGTTTCCTCTCCTTCAGACCCTGGGAACCATCAGGGATACCGTCCGATACTTGAGTCCCATTGACTTGTATTGGTATCGGGTATCGGTATCGGATTAGATCCGATACTTTGCCGGTATCGGCCGATACTTTCCGATACCGATACTTTCAAGTATCGGACGGTATCGCTCAACACTATTTGTGACATTTACTCAGTAATGGCTTTCTTCTGGCAACTCAACCATGCAGCTTATTTTTCTTCAAGTGCCTCTTTATTGTGCATCTTGAAATAGCCATACAACTAGTTTTTAGAGGGCCTTGTGTTTCAGCTGATGTTATTTGTGGGTTTTTCTTTGCATCCTGAACAATTTTCCTGGCAGTTGTGGACGACATTTTTGTTGGTCTACCTGACCGTGGTTTGTTTTTACAGAGATTTTCCTTTTTTTAATCACAGTTTGAACGCTGCTGACTGGCATTATTAATTCCTTGGATATCTTTTTGTATCCTTTTACTGTTTTATATATTTCAACTAGCTTTTCCCATAGATCCATTGACAGTTCTTTTGCTTTCCCGATGACTCACAATCCAGAAATGTTAGTGGCTGGATGAAAGATGCAAAAGTCTGTCTGGATCCCAGAAACTCAGTTAGCTTTTTTGCACACAAACTGATTATAAGCAAACAGGTCACAGGTGAGGATGTTACCTTTAGTAGCCATTCAAAACGATTTTTGTCAACTTCTGTGCATGTTATCAGCCTAAAATCACCAGGGTATGTGAACTTTGGATCAGGGTAATTTGGATGTTTTGGGTTGTCATTATAATTTTAAAGATAAAACACAGTGGTTTGACAATAAATGGCTTCACCCAACCACTAACCATGAGTGGAGAAACGTTTTGGTTTTATCATTCATATTCTCTGAGAAAAGGCCAAAAAAGCAAAAATTCTGCCGGGGTATGTAAACTTTTGAGCCCAACTGTATTTTACTGCCCATTACATAAATATTTGAAGCAACTCTGCAATCTGTACATGTGTTGAAACCTTTGTTAATGGGAGCAACATCTGCTTCATCCAGAACCAGGCATGACCTCAACAGACACACAGCACAGTGTTGACTCCAAACATTGACCTCACTCATATTACTCATGCAAAGTTAACTGCTAACAAATAGTTTTAGCTTTCTTGAAAAACGTGGAGCAAAATCCATACAGTGGACAAGTTGTTGCTGTACATCAAGCAGTAACTATCACACTGGCTGAATCCTTGTCAACTGCAGCTGGGAAACGTCATAAGTGACAATGTCACGCCTACCGCATCCCCATCTGGCTGTTCTTATACTTATCTGTCCTGGTGCACCACTGCTGCCACTTCTGCTGGGTCTTCTTCCGGCTCCCAGCGTGCATTTCCAGCTCTGCGTGCTCCCAGGATGTCCGCGTGCCACCTGGCCTCCTCTCTTTCTGCCTCCTCACTGGATCCTGCTGCCCGACGCCGGCACATGCGCACTTCACCTTCCTGCTCTGGCAGTGCACGTGCACTCCTATAGGCTGGTCTTCGTTGCTCCGTTCCTCCCCTTTATGATCCTGGAGGTTTCCTGACCCGGAAGTGCTGCGCTGCCCGTCCTATATTAGGTAGCCTCTCCCCCAGCTCCTTGCCTGATTGTCTATTGTGCTTTATACTAGCTTCAGGTCCCTTGCTTCCCTGAGCTTACCTGTTTCTCTCCCACTCAGTCCTGTGTTTTTGCACTGTGTCGTTTCCAGTACTTCCCTGTCCCGGTAACCCTCAGTAGCGATCTCCGTGTGCCTTCCATCTGTCCCAGTCGGCTCCTTGTTTCCCAGTCTCTCCTGAGTTTCCTCCCTTTGTCCTCCTCTGTTTGTTTTGCATAGTCCATCTTGTATCTCCAGTCTCCTGCCTTTCGTGCTTCTCCTAAGTCCTGTCCCCAGGTATCAGCATCCGCGACAATAGTCTCCTTTGGGTCTGCCCCTGACACTCCCTGTATAGGGGGTGGTTTACCAGGCCAGCTCGCCCTTGGGAGGTTCATTGTCGCGGTTCTCTGGGTTCACCTCAGGAGTTCCACAAATCCTACAGACAATACCTAGAATGTTTTGGCTGCCTTACAGTGTACAAAGTAACTGATGCTTTCTACGTGGCCCACTTACTGAAGTTAATAGTCCAACATATATATTAAAAGTATACCCCCTGAGGAGGGTGGTGGCTGGGACCAAAAAAGTTTCAGTTAATTTGAAACATACTGGCATGCCATTCTGGATTTTCAAGACCAGAAGGTACTGCCAATGCACCACCTAATTTGCAACATCAAAATCTGCTGGAATTCAACTTTGCAAATGATGGAATGATTTGTATGATCCAAACTAGAATGTTGGTTACTTTTAGATCTACCAACCATTGTCAGCTGATGAGGAACATCTGTCACCTACTGAAGCTCTTCAAAGAGATGATCACATTTGTTAGCAGGAAAAGCAAATAAATAAGGCCATCCTCTCCATATCTGTCCTGAGAAAAACATTCAACAAAATGCAAATGATGTAACAAAACCAGAACACATGTTTGAAAAAAAGGTGCTATTAATACGAAATAGTGGAAAGAGACCCAAAGCCTGAAACAGAGGCAACCCACTCCATACTAACAATTGTATGAAGAGAAAAAGGAGTATATTGGGTTTAAAAAAGGTAATATTTTATTTAGATATACATAGATATACAAAACATTCATTAATAATATCAATAGGTACAAAACATACAAAGAGATATAAGGTGCATAAAGATGATTTAAAGAAGCAGGTATCCCCCGGTGTGCAATGCCCTGTCTGTAAACCAGTCTGACAATGATCAGCTACTGGTAGTAAATGACTGCTGGCAACTGCTGCTGATAGTAGCCTAAAATCCTATCACGAGATGTAAAGTATTATCAAAGTATTAAGCAGCGCTTACCGCTAGAGTGACGGGCAGAGAGACACACCGGACTGGAACCGTGGCAAAGAGAACCAGGCAATTGAGACTAAAATTTGTAAATTTGCTATTCCCATGGAATCAAGGTGGATTAGCAATGCCTGATTTATTTTCATATTTTTACATCTGATCCTCTCAAATCTGTGCTATTCTATGGAAAATGCGCTTTCATTACAAACTGCTTACAATTGCCTTAATTTCTGTGTCTCCTCCATTTATGATTTCTTCTATTTATATTGTCAATAAGATCATGAGTAGAGTTAAGAAGGACTATAATATTTCCAGTAACTTTTTGTTTACTCCAATTTGGCACAAACTCAATATAAAAGAAATGAATGATAATGAAAAAAAATAATAATTTCACTAAATATGTGGGTTAGCTATGATAGCCTTCAGACCTTACTTGAGAGGATAGAATATAATAAACAATCTAAGATTCAACTAAAAAAATTAAATCTGGGATCCATGGACTGATTGAAAACTTTTTGTGATACTGATTTTTTTTATTTTTCTTTTCCTCTTAATAGGCATTGATAGTTTGGGGTGTTTAATGGTTGGGATATTTAATTTATTGTGTTTTGAAACTTTTTGATAATATTAATTTTGAATGACATTTTCAATTAACAGTGATAGCACACAACAGCAAAATGGAGCTTGTACATATGAACATGTGACTTTAGTAACAATGACTGATTTAACAACAGTTCTGAATACACAATGCCACTGAACTGAGATAGTCCCCTTACCAGATACTGTATACTTTATCCAGGATAATGGAGTTTTAGTAACAAAATGTAGGGCAAAGTTTTACACAACTGTTCTGCTAGGCTGATTCTTATAAAATGACTGCTTCACCAGGACCTTAAAATACATTGTTTCTCCCACAATGCAATTGACTACTATACAGAAAAATAAAATGTAATACAATTAAACATCACCAGATGGTTCTACTAGCTCATTAGACATCACTAACAGAGTATTACAGCTTATTAAAGTGACAACAGTAATTGTAACCTCGCATTTTGCTCTAATGGGCAGAATGCTCCCCATTGGGCAAAAGCAACAAAACAAGTTCCACTACTGGCCTGAGGAATAGTTTACTCTCACCAGAATTCCATACTATGACTTTGACTTTGCGCACATTCCAATCCTTACATGGGAACATTTTGGTTTCGAGGTCTAGTGGACAGTCATTCCAGTGTGACTGGCTGTCTTTCAAGCATGCATAATCACCAGGTTTCATGTTTGGTTTCTTGGTGTGTACTTCTTCCTTGGTTGTAAGGTAGAGAGATTCTACTTTTTCCATCTGTCCCAGATAACTTTAGAGACACTCTGCACCTGCCTCTATTTCTTTCTGTAGAGGTTTTTGTCACTTAATTTTCTAAGCGGAGCACTTGGAGCACTGGTTTTCTGAGTGAGTAACATGGCAGGAGTAAGAATAGTTGGAACTTAAGAATCATCAGAAAGTGCAGTCAATGATCTGTCATTCACAATAGCTGAAACTTCTGCCAAAATAGTATTCAGACTTTCATGTGGTAGTCTTGTACTTCCTGATTGCAAAATGATCAAGTCCAGGATTTTACGTGCTATTAGCATCATTCTCTCCCAATCCCCTCCCATGTGAGAAGAGTGTCTTAAATTAAAAGTCAATGTGCACCCTTGCTCGCTTAAATATTTTTCCATATTAGTAGTGTCTAAGTTGGGAGAATTTGAGGTTCCATTACTGCTCCAACAAAATTTGTGCCTCTATCAGAGCACATGTGGTTCACTGGGCCTCTGATGACAATGAAACGTCTAAGTGTGTTTCTGAAACTTGAAGTGTCCGAGGATTCAATTACTTGGATATGTACATCTCTGATGGAAATACTGGTGAACTCGACCACCAATCATTTTGTGTTGGAATAGATCCCTTTAGTGCACCGCCTAACCATCAACCAAGGACCGAATACATCAAGACCAACGTTGATGAACGGTGTATCTGTACTAAGTCTATCAGATGGAATTGACCAACTCTTGGTTCTGAAACAAGTCATAAAAGTTTGTTACAAGTAACACAGTTGAAGATGAGTTTAGTCACACATCTCTCGACTCTGACTATCCATAGTCCAGCAGCTCATAGATTCCCTTCAGTAAACAATAGACCCTGGTGTTTCAATAGAATGTGGTGATTAGGGTTGAGCGACTTTTACTTTTTTGGGGTCGAGTCGGGTTTTGGGAAACCCGACTTTGTCAAAAGTCGAGTCGAGTGAAATCGGCTAATCTTCTTGAAAAGTTGGGGTCGTAGTTCGGCCGAAACACGAAACCCAATGCAAGTCAATGGGGAAGCGTAGTCGGCAGTGAGTGGAGGCCAGGAAAACACCTACAGTGCCAATTTTAATGCCAAAAACATCAATTCTTGTTACTTAAGCTTGTCAATCTTAATTTACCTTACAATAATAGGTATCCATTGAAAATTGGGGGGTCATTTGGCTAAAGTTGTGGGGGGTAGGGCTGGTTCAAGTTTTTAGTGGGCCCAGGAAACGTGGACTACGTCACGGCGGTGGAGCAGTTAGAGGTAAGTATTGCAACGTTGCAAGTGCTGTGATCCTGAGCAAGCAGGGGTCCCACTCATTCGCATTGCCACTGGCACAGGGCCCCTCACAGTATGGCGGTGTGTTTGCACGGCGGGGCGCCTCCCACCGACAGCGACACTTTGCGTACTATGAGGGGCCCTGTGCCAGTGACGTCGCCAACGAGTGGGCCCCCCCACCTGATGAAGGAACCTGCACTTTCACCTGCACTTTCCTCTTTGTCCCCGTGTAAGGTGGTATAGTATGCGGGAAGAGGAACCAGACTTTCAGCAGGGTCAGATTCTGGCTGTGTAGAGTGCAAGGGGAATGTAGTGGTCTGGGTCAATGTACCAGCGGGCTAATCTAGCAGTGGCTGGACAATGGGCAGGATGAGGAGGAAACACAGATCTAGGCCCAAATAATAAAGTGGCCTAAATGCAGTTCAAAATTGGTAACAGGACTAACCAGGTGGCATTGCTTTGTTCAGTGGAGGACAACTGTAATGAGAGGCTGACACAGTGAGTAGGGCCATATAAGTAACTAGACTAAATGCAGTTCAAAATTGCTAACAGTAGGAAACAGGCGGCACTGCTTTGTTCAGTGGAGGAGAACACCAAGCAGCGGCAGACACCGTTACTAGGCCCCAACCCAAGTAGTAGGGCAACTGCAGTGTTACATTTAAAAATACTTAATGAGAGCCTGAAGGTTGAAGCTCAGACAAGGAAACCTGGAGGAGAACACCAAGGAGGAGGCGAACACCAAGGAGCGGCAGACACCATTACTAGGCCCCAACCCAAGTAGTAGGGCAACAAAAGTGTTACATTTTAAAATACTTAATGAGAGCCTGAAGGTTGAAGCTCAGACAAGGAAACCTGGAGGAGAACACCAAGGAGGAGGAGAACACCAATGAGCGGTAGACACCGTTACTAGGCCCCAACCCAAGTAGTAGGGCAACAAAAGTGTTACAGTTAAAAATACTTAATGAGAGCCAGAAGGTTGAAGCTCAGACAAGGAAACCTGGAGGAGAACACCAAGGAGGAGGAGAACACCAAGGAGCGGCAGACACTGTTACTAGGCCCCAACCCAAGTAGTAGGGCAACAAAAGTGTCACAGTTAAAAATACTTAATGGGAGCCAGAAGGTTGAAGCTCAGACAAGGAAACCTGGAGGAGAACACCAAGGAGGAGGAGAACACCAAGGAGCGGCAGACACCGTTACTAGGCCCCAACCCAATTAGTATGGCAACAAAAGTGTTACAGTTAAAAATACTTAATGAGAGCCAGAAGGTTGAAGCTCAGACAAGGAAACCTGGAGGAGAACACCAAGGAGGAGGAGAACACCAAGGAGTGGCAGACATCGTTACTAGGCCCCAACCCAAGTAGTAGGGCAACTGCAGTGATACATTTAAAAAAACTTAATGAGAGCCTGAAGGTTGAAGCACAGACAAGGAAACCTGGAGGAGAGCACCAAGGAGGAGGAGAACACCAAGGAGCGGCAGACACCGTTACTAGGCCCAAACCCAAGAAGTAGAGCAACATAAGTGTTACAGTTAAAAATACTTAATGAGAGCCAGAAGGTTGAAGCTCAGACAAGGAAATCTGGAGGAGAACACCAAGGAGGAGGAGAACACCAAGGAGCGTCAGACACCGTTACCAGGCCCCAACCCAAGAAGTAGGGCAACTGCAGTGTTACATTTAAAAATACTTAATGAGAGCCTGAAGGTTGAAGCTCAGACAAGGAAACCTGGAGGAGAACACCAAGGAGGAGGAGAACACCAAGGAGCGGCAGACATCGTTACTAGGCCCCAACCCAAGTAGTAGGGCAACTACAGTGTTACATTTAAAAATACTTAATGAGAGCCAGAAGGTTGAAGCTCAGACAAGGAAATCTGGAGGAGAACACCAAGGAGGAGGAGAACACCAAGGAGCGGCAGACACCGTTACTAGGCCCCAACCCAAGTAGTAGGGTAACAAAAGTGTTACAATTAAAAATACTTAATGAGAGCCAGAAGGTTGAAGCTCAGACAAGGAAACATGGAGGAGAACACCAAGGAGGAGGAGAACACCAAGGAGCGGCAGACACTGTTACTAGGCCCCAACCCAAGTAGTAGGGTAACAAATGTGTTACAGTTAAAAATACTTAATGAAAGCCAGAAGGTTGAAGCTCAGGCAAGGAAATCTGGAGGAGAACACCAAGGAGGAGGAGAACACCAAGGAGCGGCAGATACCGTTACTAGGCCCCAACCCAAGTAGTAGGGCAATTGCAGCGTTACATTTAAAAATACTTAATGAGAGCCTAAAGGTTGAAGCTCAGCTTTTCCAGTGGAGGACAACGTGATTTAGTGGTGCAGACAGACAAATGTAGTATGTGTTAACTAAAAAAGTTGGCTCTATGCAGATTTAAATTGGTAACAGGGGTACGCAGGCAGCATTGGTGTGGTCAGTGGAGGACAATTGGAAGGAGGGACCGCAGACAGACTTCCTAGGCCTAAAATAATAAAATAGGCTCTATGCAGCTTAAATTTGGCAACAGGGGTACACAGGCAGCATTGGTGTGGTCAGTGGAGGACAATTAGAAGGAGGGACCGCAGACAGACTTCCTAGGCCTAAAATAATAAAATAGGCTCTATGCAGTTTTAAATTGGTAACAGGGGTACGCAGGCAGCATTGGTGTGGTCAGTGGAGGACAATTGGAAGGAGGGACCACAGACAGACTTCCTAGGCCTAAAATAATAAAATAGGCTCTATGCAGCTTAAATTTGGCAACAGGGGTACACAGGCAACATTGGTGTGGTCAGTGGAGGACAATTGGAAGGAGGGACCGCAGACAGACTTCCTGGGCCTAAAATAATAAAATAGGCTCTATGCAGTTTTAAATTGGTAACAGGGGTACACAGGCAGCATTGGTGTGGTCAGTGAAGGACAATTGGAAGGAGGGACTGCAGACAGACTTCCTAGGCCTAAAATAATAAAATAGGCTCTATGCAGCTTAAATTTGGCAACAGGGGTACACAGGCAGCATTGGTGTGGTCAGTGGAGGACAATTGGAAGGAGGGACCACAGACAGACTTCCTAGGCCTAAAATAATAAAATAGGCTCTATGCAGTTTTAAATTGCTAACAGGGGTACACAGGCAGCATTGGTGTGGTCAGTGAAGGACAATTGGAAGGAGGGACCGCAGACAGACTTCCTAGGCCTAAAATAATAATATAGGCTCTATGCAGCTTAAATTTGGCAACAGGGGTACACAGGCAGCATTGGTGTGGTCAGTGGAGGACAATTGGAAGGAGGGACCGCAGACAGACTTCCTAGGCCTAAAATAATAAAATAGGCTCTATGCAGTTTTAAATTGGTAACAGGGGTAGACAGGCAGCATTAGTGTGGTCAGTGGAGGACAATTGGAAGGAGGGACCGCAGACAGACTTCCTAGGCCTAAAATAAGAAAATAGGCTCTATGCAGCTTAAATTTGGCAACAAGGGTACACAGGCAGCATTGGTGTGGTCAGTGGAGGACAATTGGAAGGAGGGACCGCAGACAGACTTCCTAGGCCTAAAATAATAAAATAGGCTCTATGCAGCTTAAATTTGGCAACAAGGGTACACAGGCAGCATTGGTGTGGTCAGTGGAGGACAATTGGAAGAAGGGACCGCAGACAGACTTCCTAGGCCTAAAATAATAAAATAGGCTCTATGCAGCTTAAATTTGGCAACAAGGGTACACAGGCAGCATTGGTGTGGTCAGTGGGGGACAATTGGAAGGAGGGACCGCAGACAGACTTCCTAGGCCTAAAATAATAAAATAGGCTCTATGCAGCTTAAATTTGGCAACAGGGGTACACAGGCAGCATTGGTGTGGTCAGTGGAGGACAATTGGAAGGAGGGACCGCAGACAGAATTCCTAGGCCCAAAATAGTAAAATAGGCTCTATGCAGCTTCCAATAGGTGGCAGAGGTACACAGGCAGCATTGGTGTGGTCAGTGGAGGACAATTGGAAGGAGGGACCACAAACAGACTTCCTAGGCCTAAAATAATAAAATAGGCTCTATGCAGCTTAAATTTGGCAACAGGGTACACAGGCAGCATTGGTGTGGTCAGTGGAGGACAATTGGAAGGAGGGACTGCAGACTGACTTCCTAGGCCTAAAATAATAAAATAGGCTCTATGCAGTTTTAAATTGGTAACAGGGGTACACAGGCAGCATTGGTGTGGTCAGTGGAGGACAATTGGAAGGAGGGACCGCAGACAGACTTCCTAGGCCTAAAATAATAAAATAGGCTCTATGCAGCTTGAATTTGGCAACAGGGGTACACAGGCAGCATTGGTGTGGTCAGTGGAGGACAATTGGAAGGAGGGACCGCAGACAGACTTCCTAGGCCTAAAATAATAAAATAGGTTCTATGCAGTTTTAAGTTGGTAACAGGGGTACACAGGCAGCATTGGTGTGGTCAGTGTAGGACAATTGGAAGGAGGGACCACAAACAGACTTCCTAGGCCTAAAATAATAAAATAGGCTCTATGCAGCTTAAATTTGGCAACAGGGGTACACAGGCAGCATTGGTGTGGTCAGTGGAGGACAATTGGAAGGAGGGACCGCAGACAGACTTCCTAGGCCTAAAATAATAAAATAGGCTCAATGCAGCTTAAATTTGGCAACAGGGGTACACAGGCAGCATTGGTGTGGTCAGTGGAGGACAATTGGATGGAGGGACCGCAGACAGACTTCCTAGGCCTAAAATAATAAAATAGGCTCAATGCAGCTTAAATTTGGCAACAGGGGTACACAGGCAGCATTGGTGTGGTCAGTGGAGGACAATTGGAAGGAGGGACCGCAGACAGACTTCCTAGGCCTAAAATAATAAAATAGGCTCTATGCAGTTTTAAATTGGTTACAGGGGTACACAGGCAGCATTGGTGTGGTCAGTGGAGGACAATTGGAAGGAGTGCCTTACACAGTAAGTACTCCCAAAAACAAACTAGATGTTAATGTCTCCCAAAAAAAAACCAAACCCCCCCCCCCAAAAAAAAAGAGTGGCATACTTAGGTACAGGGGTGTGCTCCTATGCTGACTTTCAGACATTGTAATTTTGCGCAAAGTATTTATTGGTGTAAATGTAGGACAGGGCCCCTGACTATTTTAACTAGCATCATACATGTCAACAAATGGTTATTGTCTGTGCCAGGCATAGACTAAACAGTGGTGGAGCAGTGACAAATAATTTTGCAAGTGGTAGAGCACTGTTTTACCTTGGGGGGGACACTCTCTCCTGGCCGGCGGTACAGGCCCAGGGCCCCTCATGTTACAACGGTGTGTCTGACGTTGGGTGCGCGCCACCACCGCCAGAGACACTTCATTGTACTATGAGGGACCCAGTGCCAGTGCCGTCGACCAAAAGTGGGCACACCCACCTCTTCAGACAAATGGCACTCTGACGGGTGCTTGCCACAAGTGGCGAGACCACGGCCCCGTGGGGGGAGATAGGGCATTTAGGGAGGTGTAAAGATGTCGTATGCTGGACAAACAGCAGCTGCAAATTACGAGATTGGAACAGTCAGTAACACCAGTCCCAAAGCAAGACCTTTTTACAGGAAAGCTAGGTGTCAGCCGGGAAAGGTGGGGCAAAATAATTTGAAATCCATGAGTGGTTCATTTTAATGAAGGTTAGATCATCAACATTTTGGGTAGCCAGACGAGTCCTTTTTTCGATCAGTATTGAACCAGCAGCACTGAATACTCTTTCTGACAGCACACTAGCTGCTGGGCAAGCAAGCTCCTGCAATGCATATTCAGCCAACTCAGGCCAGGTGTCTATTTTGGATGCCCAGTAATCAAAGGGGAATGACGGTTGAGGGAGAACATCGGTAATGGAGGAAAAATAGTTAGTAACCATACTGGACAAATGTTGTCTCCTGTCACTTTGAATGGATGCTGCTGTACCTGTCGTGTCTGCGGTCATTGCGAAATCACTTCACAACCTGGTCAGAAAACCCCTCTGTCCTACGCCACTTCTGATCTGTGCACCTCTAACACCTCTGCCCTGTTGCCCCCTGCAGCTCGTGTGAGAACCATTACCGGCGCTGTGTGCTGGGAATGCCTGAATCAAACGGTCTACAAGAGTAGCTTGTTTGGTTGCCAATATCTTTTCGAGGTTCTCATGTGGCATGATATTTTGCAATTTGCCTTTATAGCAAGGATCAAGGAGGCAGGCCAACCAGTAATCGTCATCTGTCATCATTTTTATAATGCGTGGGTCCCTTTTGAGGATACGCAAGGCATAATCCGCCATGTGGGCCAATGTTCCAGTTGTCAAGTCAGTGCATATGCTGGGTTGAGGAGCACTTTCTGGCAAATCAACGTCACTTGTCTCCCTCAAAAACCCTGAACCCGGCCTTGCACCGCCAGCAGTTTCTATTGCCCCCCTGAGAAGCTTCCTCATCCAAAAAATAGTCATCCCCATCATCCTTCTCGTCCTCCTCCTCTTTGCCCGCCACCTCATCCTGTAGACTTCCCTGAGCAGACAATGGCTGACTGTCATCAAGGCTTCCCTCCTCCTCGGCTGCAGACGCATGTTCCTTTATGTGCGTCAAACTTTGCATCAGCAGACGCATTAGGGGGATGCTCATTCTTATTACAGCGTTGTCTGCACTAACCAGCCGTGTGCATTCCTCAAAACACTGAAGGACTTGACACAGGTCTTGGAGCTTTGACCACTGCACAGCCGACAACTCCATGTCTGCCATCCAACTGCTTGCCCGTGTATGTGTATCCTCCCACAAATACATAACAGCATGCCTCTGTTCGCACAGTCTATGAAGCATGTGCAGTGTGGAGTTCCACCTTGTTGCAACGTCAATGATTAGGCGATGCTGGGGAAGGTTCAAAGACCCCTGATGGTTCTGCATACGGCTGGAGTGTACGGGCGAACGGCGGATGTGAGGGCAAAGTCTGCGCACTTTCAGCAGCAGGTCGGGTAACCCCGGATAACTTTTCAGGAAGCACTGCACCACCAGGTTTAAGGTGTGAGCCAGGCATGGAATGTGTTTCAGTTGTGAAAGGGCTATGGCAGCCATAAAATTCCTTCCGTTATCACTCACTACCTTGCCTGCCTCAAGATGTACAGTGCCCAGCCATGACCGAGTTTCTTGCTGCAAGAACTAGGACAGAACTTCCACGGTGTGTCTGTTGTCGCCCAAACACTTCATTGCCAATACAGCCTGCTGACGCTTGCCACTAGCTGTTCCATAATTGGACACCTCATGTGCAACAGTGGCAGCTGCGGATGGAGTGGTCGTGCGACTGCGGTCTGTGGACGAGCTCTCGCTTCTGCTGGAGGACGAGGAGGAGGAGGGGGGACGAATGCCTACAGCCAATTGTTTCCTCGACCGTGGGCTAGGCAGAACTGTCCCAATATTACTGTCCCCTGTGGACCCTGCATCCACCACATTAACCCAATGTGCCGTGATGGAGACGTAACGCCCCTGGCCATGCCTACTGGTCCATGTATCTGTTGCCAGGTGCACCTTTCTACTCACAGATTGCCTGAGCGCATGGACAATGCAGTATTTTACATGCTGGTGGAGGGCTGGGATGGCTTTTCTCGAAAAGAAGTGTCGACTGGGTAGCTCGTAGCGTGGTACAGCATAGTCCATCAGGGCTCTGAAAGCTTTGGTTTCAACTTACCGGTAGGGCATCATCTCTAACAAGATTAGTCTAGCAATGTGGGCATTCAAACCCTGTGTACTCGGATGCGAGGATGAATACTTCCTTTTCCTAACGAGAGTCTCATGTAGGGTGAGCTGGACTGGAGAGCTGCATACGGTGGAACTAGCAGGGGTGCCGGTGGACATGAATGACTGAGAGAGGGTTGGTGATGGTATTCTTGATGGGGCCCTACATACAGTTTTTCCGACCACGAACCTGGTGATTCCCTGACTGCTGTGGCCTTGCGACGAAATCGCAACATTACCTGCAGGTGGTGTGGTAAACGGTGGGCTTACAGTGAGGGAAGGGATGTCGCCTTGCTGATTAGCTTCATTGTGAGAGGGTGCTACAACGTTAAGGGACATTTGGTAGTTTGTCCAGGCTTGCAAGTGCATGGTGGTTAAATGTCTATGCATGCAACTTGTATATAAATTTTTAACATTCTGACCTCTGCTGAAGGTCCTTGAGCATTTCTTACAGATAACTTTGCACTAGTGTTGAGCGATACTTTCCGATATCGGAAAGTATCGGTATCGGAAAGTATCGGCCGATACCGTCACAGTATCGGAATCCAATCCGATACCGATACCCGATCCCAATGCAAGTCAATGGGACGAAAATATCGGAATTAAAATAAACCCTTTATACACTTGTAGGTTCATTCTACATGAAGGAAAACAACTAAGAATATTGTAGGATGTATTGGGGGACGTGGCGGAGATATTAAAGGGACAGAGGTTTAGCCCAATGTAATAGAATAGCAGGATTTTTTATTTTTTTTTATGAAGTTCGGCGTTAGAAAGAATTTGACTATGTTTTTTTTTTTTTTTTTATGTCAGATATTGATGTTTCACTACTTCCACGCCCTTCACCTTCTTTTTTACTTCTCCCACGCTTTCTTCTTAATTATCCTCATCATCAGCTTCTTTGACATCAACTTCTTCACCTTATTCATCTTCTTCTTCATCTTCTACCTATTATTTTTTGGGTTACATTGTTCATATTCTTTTTATTTTACTATTATCTTCATCATATTCAACTTCTTCATCATATTCTTATTTGTGACAGGCATTCCCGTAGTTGTTATCTATAAAAGTTTGAAGATTACACCTTCCGTTCTGCCTGTCACAAAACAGTTACATTTGTCCGCGTTCAGTTTGGCCTGCAGCATCAGGCTTTATCCAGGGGCACCACGAGGAGGAACGGACTCACCCCCATACACTGCTTAGTCTTCTTCTGCTTATAATTTACATAATATTTTTTGCTCTGATATTTTGTGTTATGCTTAATGTCCTTCTGCTCTTTGTTCTGCAGCCTCTTGTTCTTCTGCTTCTCGGTCTTCCAGGTCGTCGTCGTCTCCAGGGTCGTCGTCTCCGGGGTCGTCGTCATCGGGGTGGTCTTCAGGGTCGTCGTCTCCGGGGTCGTCGTCATCGGGGTGGTCTTCGGGGTCATCATCTCCAGGGTCGTCGTCATCACGGTGGTTGTCGTCTCTGGTGTCGTCGTCATCTTAGGGGTGGTCTTCTGGGTCATTGTGTTTAGTCTCTTGAACTTGGAAATGTAGCAGAAGGTACAAGAAGGCTGAGAAAATGCCGAGAACCAGCTGATGGAACTGGAACTCGGATGGCTACCCGAAGGTCCAAGAGCCAATGGAACTGCCGAGGACCAGCTGACGTTACTGGAACCCGGTTACTAAGCAGGAGGTACCTGTGCTGAAAGCACTACCAAGGACCACCTGACGTTGGTGGAACTCGGATACCCAGAGGGAGGCACCTAAGCCAAAGGCTCTGCCCGGAACCAGCTGACGGTACTGGAACCAGGATGGGGAGCAGAAGGTACAAGAGCAAAAGACACTGCCGAGAACCAGCTGACGGTGCTGGAACCCGGATGGGTAGCCGAAGGTCCAAGAGCCAATGGAACTACCGAGGACCAGCTGACGTTACTGGAACCCGGTTACTAAGCAGGAGGTACCCGTGCCTGAAAGCACTACCAAGGACCACCTGACGTTGGTGGAACTCGGATACCAAAGGGAGGCACCTATGCCAAAGGCTCTGCCCGGAACCAGCTGACGGTACTGGAACCAGGATGGGGAGCAGAAGGTACAAGAGCAAGTGTCTGCGTGGCTTTTGCAGGACACGATGCTGGCTGCACAGCAGGGGAAAAGCTGGCGGTGCTGGACCCCACTGACACATTGGCGAGGTGTTTTTCTCTGTGCAGCTAGCACATCTGGGCCCCAACTGGCGGTTTGTTAGAGCCCAGGGTCAGCAGGAGGAGGAGCAGGAGGAGGAGGAGCAGGGGGAGGGGAGTGTAGGCCGAAGCCTGCACTGGCGGCAGCTTTGGGTCTGTTGTGTCTGCGTGGCTTTTGCAGGACACGTTGCCGGCTACACAGCAGGGGAACAGCTGGCGGTGCTGGACCCCACTGACACATTGGCGAGGTGTTTGGCTCTGTGCAGCCAGCACTTCCGGACAGCAACGATCGGTGTTGGAGCCCGGGCTCTGCAGGGGGAGCAGAGTGTAGGCCGAAGCCTACTTGAACCGATTTCAAAGGTCACCTTTAACCCCCCCTCAGGGGTTAGAAAGTAGAAGAGCCACAGCTTATGCAGCAGTAGTGCTGCACAAGTCAAAGGTTGCTCTTTTAATTTTTCTCCTTGCACACGCTGAATGAAACACGTATAACATTTAGCCCTTTATACAGTCAAACTGTGTTGGAGGCGCGAGTTCCCTTTGTAATGAGACGCAGCACAGATGTCAAGAATCCCACCTTGGTGCTGGGTGCAGCCTCCCGAGCGTTGTTATTTGCTGTACAGGAGTCTGCGCTGTCGTGTTATCCCCTGGCCTAGCGCCGTTAGCGCTGCCCATCTTCTGGCATCATGTAATGTCGGCCGGTGCGGTTCGCGATGACCATGAATCCCAGCCCCGCAGTGTCTTAACATTGTTAAAACACTGCGGGGCTGGGATTCAGGGCCTGGCGCAGCACATATGTTGGCCTCTCACACTCGGGTCCTTACACCCGCTTCAGACTGTGCGGCGTCATCTGATCCCTTATCGCATGCCACGGCCATGAAGCCGCACAGTCCGAAGAAGGCGGAAGGAGAGGAGGGACAGGCGAACTGATGCACTGATCCTGCCCATGAATCACACCCTCGCAGTCCCAATAAATAAGACACCGAGGGGCGTTGTGTGGGTCAGGGCGGCCGCAGAGGCGCAGCCAGCCAAACAATGATGCCAGAAGACGGGCAGCGCTACCAAGGGGGTTGCAGCGTGTCATTACAAAGGAAAGTCACACCACCGGGACGGTTAAATGGTCACACAGAGGACACATTTCAGACGTGTTTTCAGTTCCACATGTGCGAGGAGAATACGTTTCTGAGCCACCTTGCACACATGCAGCATTACCGCTGTACAAGGTGGCTGGATAACGTAAAAACGCCTGGGGGAGGGGGGACAGGTTCCCTTCAATTTCAGTTCTTGTGTCTGCGTGGCTTTTGCAGGACACGTTGCCGGCTGCACAGCAGGGGAACAGCTGGCGGTGCTGGACCCCACTGACACATTGGCTGGTGTTTTTCTCTGTGCAGCTAGCACATCTGGGCCCCAACTGGCGGTGTGTTAGAGCCCAGGGACAGCAGGAGGAGGAGCAGGAGGAGGAGGAGCAGGGGGAGGGGAGTGTAGGCCGAAGCCTGCACTGGCGGCAGCTTTGGGTCTGTTGTGTCTGCGTGGCTTTTGCAGGACACGTTGCCGGCTGCACAGCAGGGGAACAGCTGGCGGTGCTGGACCCCACTGACACATTGGCTGGTGTTTTTCTCTGTGCAGCTAGCACATCTGGGCCCCAACTGGCGGTGTGTTAGAGCCCAGGGACAGCAGGAGGAGGAGCAGGAGGAGGAGGAGCAGGGGGAGGGGAGTGTAGGCCGAAGCCTGCACTGGCGGCAGCTTTGGGTCTGTTGTGTCTGCGTGGCTTTTGCAGGACACGTTGCCGGCTACACAGCAGGGGAACAGCTGGCGGTGCTGGACCCCACTGACACATTGGCGAGGTGTTTGGCTCTGTGCAGCCAGCACTTCCGGACAGCAACTAGCGTTGTTGGAGCCCGGGCTCTGCAGGTGGAGCAGAGTGTAGGCCGAAGCCTAATTGAACCGATTTCAAAAGTCACCTTTAACCCCCCCTCAGGGGTTACAAAGTAGAAGAGCCACAGCTTATGCAGCAGCAGTGCTGCGCAAGTCAAAGGTTGCTCTTGTAATTTTTCTCCTTGCACACGCTGAATGGAACACGTATAACATTCAGCCCTTTATACAGTCAAACTGTGTAATGGAGGCGAGAGTTCCCTTTGTAATGAGACGCAGCACAGGTGTCAAGAATCCCACCTTGCTGCTGGGTGCAGCCTCCCGAGCGTTGTTATTTGCTGTACAGGAGTCTGCGCTGTCGTGTTATCCCCTGGCCTAGCGCCGTTAGCGCTGCCCATCTTCTGGCATCATGTAATGTCGGCCGGTGCGGTTCGCGATGACCATGAATCCCAGCCCCGCAGTGTCTTAACATTGTTAAAACACTGCGGGGCTGGGATTCAGGGCCTGGCGCAGCACATATGTTGGCCTCTCACACTCGGGTCCTTACACCCGCTTCAGACTGTGCGGCGTCATCTGATCCCTTATCGCATGCCACGGCCATGAAGCCGCACAGTCCGAAGAAGGCGGAAGGAGAGGAGGGACAGGCGAACCGATGCACTGATCCTGCCCATGAATCACACCCTCGCAGTCCCAATAAATAAGACACCGAGGGGCGTTGTGTGGGTCAGGGCGGCCGCAGAGGCGCAGCCAGCCAAACAATGATGCCAGAAGACGGGCAGCGCTACCAAGGGGGTTGCAGCGTGTCATTACAAAGGAAAGTCACACCACCGGGACGGTTAAATGGTCACACAGAGGACACATTTCAGACGTGTTTTCAGTTCCACATGTGCGAGGAGAATACGTTTCTGAGCCACCTTGCACACATGCAGCATTACCGCTGTACAAGGTGGCTGGATAACGTAAAAACGCCTGGGGGAGGGGGGACAGGTTCCCTTCAATTTCAGTTCTTGTGTCTGCGTGGCTTTTGCAGGACACGTTGCCGGCTGCACAGCAGGGGAACAGCTGGCGGTGCTGGACCCCACTGACACATTGGCTGGTGTTTTTCTCTGTGCAGCTAGCACATCTGGGCCCCAACTGGCGGTGTGTTAGAGCCCAGGGACAGCAGGAGGAGGAGCAGGAGGAGGAGGAGCAGGGGGAGGGGAGTGTAGGCCGAAGCCTGCACTGGCGGCAGCTTTGGGTCTGTTGTGTCTGCGTGGCTTTTGCAGGACACGTTGCCGGCTACACAGCAGGGGAACAGCTGGCGGTGCTGGACCCCACTGACACATTGGCGAGGTGTTTGGCTCTGTGCAGCCAGCACTTCCGGACAGCAACTAGCGTTGTTGGAGCCCGGGCTCTGCAGGTGGAGCAGAGTGTAGGCCGAAGCCTAATTGAACCGATTTCAAAAGTCACCTTTAACCCCCCCTCAGGGGTTACAAAGTAGAAGAGCCACAGCTTATGCAGCAGCAGTGCTGCGCAAGTCAAAGGTTGCTCTTGTAATTTTTCTCCTTGCACACGCTGAATGGAACACGTATAACATTCAGCCCTTTATACAGTCAAACTGTGTAATGGAGGCGAGAGTTCCCTTTGTAATGAGACGCAGCACAGGTGTCAAGAATCCCACCTTGGTGCTGGGTGCAGCCTCCCGAGCGTTGTTATTTGCTGTACAGGAGTCTGCGCTGTCGTGTTATCCCCTGGCCTAGCGCCGTTAGCGCTGCCCATCTTCTGGCATCATGTAATGTCGGCCGGTGCGGTTCGCGATGACCATGAATCCCAGCCCCGCAGTGTCTTAACATTGTTAAAACACTGCGGGGCTGGGATTCAGGGCCTGGCGCAGCACATATGTTGGCCTCTCACACTCGGGTCCTTACACCCGCTTCAGACTGTGCGGCGTCATCTGATCCCTTATCGCATGCCACGGCCATGAAGCCGCACAGTCCGAAGAAGGCGGAAGGAGAGGAGGGACAGGCGAACTGATGCACTGATCCTGCCCATGAATCACACCCTCGCAGTCCCAATAAATAAGACACCGAGGGGCGTTGTGTGGGTCAGGGCGGCCGCAGAGGCGCAGCCAGCCAAACAATGATGCCAGAAGACGGGCAGCGCTACCAAGGGGGTTGCAGCGTGTCATTACAAAGGAAAGTCACACCACCGGGACGGTTAAATGGTCACACAGAGGACACATTTCAGACGTGTTTTCAGTTCCACATGTGCGAGGAGAATACGTTTCTGAGCCACCTTGCACACATGCAGCATTACCGCTGTACAAGGTGGCTGGATAACGTAAAAACGCCTGGGGGAGGGGGGACAGGTTCCCTTCAATTTCAGTTCTTGTGTCTGCGTGGCTTTTGCAGGACACGTTGCCGGCTGCACAGCAGGGGAACAGCTGGCGGTGCTGGACCCCACTGACACATTGGCTGGTGTTTTTCTCTGTGCAGCTAGCACATCTGGGCCCCAACTGGCGGTGTGTTAGAGCCCAGGGACAGCAGGAGGAGGAGCAGGAGGAGGAGGAGCAGGGGGAGGGGAGTGTAGGCCGAAGCCTGCACTGGCGGCAGCTTTGGGTCTGTTGTGTCTGCGTGGCTTTTGCAGGACACGTTGCCGGCTACACAGCAGGGGAACAGCTGGCGTTACTGAACCCCAATGACACATTGGCGAGGTGTTTTTCTCTGTGCAGCTAGCACATCTGGGCCCCAACTGGCGGTGTTAGAGCCCAGGGTCAGCAGGAGGAGCAGGGGGAGCGGAGTGTAGGCCGAAGCCTGCACTGGAGCAAGTTGAAAGGAAACCTTTAACCCCCCCCCCAGGCGTTTGTAGCTGGAAGAGCCATCGTGTACAGCACTAATGCTGGAAAAGGTAAACTTAGCTCTTTTAATTATGGTCCTTGCAGATGCTGAACCTAACACTTATGAAATGTGTCCCCTCACAGCGTTCAACCGTCCGGTCGGTGGAACTTTCCTTTGTCATGTGACGCAGCACAGCCGTCATTTTTACCCCCTTGTCGCCGTGCGCCGCCTCCTCAGCGTTGTTTGAATCTGTCCCGGAGCCTGCGCTGTTAGGTTACCCCTTGGCCATGCACACATTTTGCGCTGCCCGTCTTCTGACATCATTTGCTGTCAGGCTGGCTGCGCCTGTGCGGGTGCGCTGTCCGAGATTCAGCCTCGCGGTGTCGTCTAATGTAATCCCACCGCGGGCCTGGGATCCGTGTCCATGCGCAGTGCATATCCTCGCCTCTCACTCCCCTCCCTACGGCTTCTTAAGACTGTGCGGTGTCACGGCCGTGGCATGCTATTAGGGACCAGCTGACACCGAACAGTCTTTAGAAGCCGTAGGGAGGGGAGTGAGAGGCGAGGATATGCACTGCGCATGGACACGGATCCCAGGCCCGCGGTGGGATTACATTAGACGACACCGCGAGGCTGAATCTCGGACAGCGCACCCGCACAGGCGCAGCCAGCCTGACAGCAAATGATGTCAGAAGACGGGCAGCGCAAAATGTGTGCATGGCCAAGGGGTAACCTAACAGCGCAGGCTCCGGGACAGATTCAAACAACGCTGAGGAGGCGGCGCACGGCGACAAGGGGGTAAAAATGACGGCTGTGCTGCGTCACATGACAAAGGAAAGTTCCACCTACCGGACGGTTGAACGCTGTGAGGGGACACATTTCATAAGTGTTAGGTTCAGCATATGCAAGGAGCACCACGAAAAGAGGCACTTTTTCCCTTTGCATCATTACTGCTGCACAAGGTGGCTCCTTCAGTAACAAACGCATGGGGGGGGGGGGACAGGTTCCCTTAAATTTAACTTGTTGTGCCTGCGTGGTGGTCGCAGTACACGTTGCCGTATACACAGCAGGGGAACAGCTGGCGGTGCTGAACCCCACTAACACATAGGCGAGGTGTTTGGCTCTGTGCGTACAGCACTTCTGGACGGCAACTGGCGGTGTTGGAGCCCAGGGACAGGTGGAGGAGGAGGAGGAGGTTGGAGGAGGTAGGAGGGATTGCCACACACACAGCAGGGGAACAGCTGACGTTACTGAACCCCAATAACAGAGGAGGGACTGTTGACTGTGCGTACAGCACTTCTGGACGGCAACTGGCGGTGTTGGAGCCCAGGGACAGGTGGAGGAGGAGGAGGTTGGAGGAGGTTGGAGGAGGTAGGAGGGATTGCCACACACACAGCAGGGGAACAGCTGACGTTACTGAACCCCAATAACAGAGGAGGGACTGTTGACTGTGCGTACAGCACTTCTGGACGGCAACTGGCGGTGTTGGAGCCCAGGGACAGGTGGAGGAGGAGGAGGTTGGAGGAGGTAGGAGGGATTGCCACACACACAGCAGGGGAACAGCTGACGTTACTGAACCCCAATAACAGAGGAGGGACTGTTGACTGTGCGTACAGCACTTCTGGACGGCAACTGGCGGTGTTGGAGCCCAGGGACAGGTGGAGGAGGAGGAGGTTGGAGGAGGTTGGAGGAGGTAGGAGGGATTGCCACACACACAGCAGGGGAACAGCTGACGTTACTGAACCCCAATAACAGAGGAGGGACTGTTGACTGTGCGTACAGCACTTCTGGACGGCAACTGGCGGTGTTGGAGCCCAGGGACAGGTGGAGGAGGAGGAGGTTGGAGGAGGTAGGAGGGATTGCCACACACACAGCAGGGGAACAGCTGACGTTACTGAACCCCAATAACAGAGGAGGGACTGTTGACTGTGCGTACAGCACTTCTGGACGGCAACTGGCGGTGTTGGAGCCCAGGGACAGGTGGAGGAGGAGGAGGTTGGAGGAGGTAGGAGGGATTGCCACACACACAGCAGGGGAACAGCTGACGTTACTGAACCCCAATAACAGAGGAGGGACTGTTGACTGTGCGTACAGCACTTCTGGACGGCAACTGGCGGTGTTGGAGCCCAGGGACAGGTGGAGGAGGAGGAGGTTGGAGGAGGTAGGAGGGATTGCCACACACACAGCAGGGGAACAGCTGACGTTACTGAACCCCAATAACAGAGGAGGGACTGTTGACTGTGCGTACAGCACTTCTGGACGGCAACTGGCGGTGTTGGAGCCCAGGGACAGGTGGAGGAGGAGGAGGTTGGAGGAGGTAGGAGGGATTGCCACACACACAGCAGGGGAACAGCTGACGTTACTGAACCCCAATAACAGAGGAGGGACTGTTGACTGTGCGTACAGCACTTCTGGACGGCAACTGGCGGTGTTGGAGCCCAGGGACAGGTGGAGGAGGAGGAGGTTGGAGGAGGTAGGAGGGATTGCCACACACACAGCAGGGGAACAGCTGACGTTACTGAACCCCAATAACAGAGGAGGGACTGTTGACTGTGCGTACAGCACTTCTGGACGGCAACTGGCGGTGTTGGAGCCCAGGGACAGGTGGAGGAGGAGGAGGTTGGAGGAGGTAGGAGGGATTGCCACACACACAGCAGGGGAACAGCTGACGTTACTGAACCCCAATAACAGAGGAGCGACTGTTGACTGTGCGTACAGCACTTCTGGACGGCAACTAGCGGTGTTGGAGCCCAGGGGCAGGTGGAAAAGCAGAGGAACACAATGTAGGCCGAAGCCTGAGAAAGTCGAAAGGGAACCTTTAACCCCCCCCCCCCAAGGCGTTTGTAGCTGAAAGAGCCAGCTTGTGCAGCACAAAAGATGCAAAAGGAAAAGGTGGCTCTTTTCATCATGCTCCTTGCAAACACAGAACTAAACACTTATAAAATGTGTCCCCTGAAGCCGTGAAACCGTCCCGGAGGTGGGACTTTCCTTCGTAATATGACGCAGCACAGCCATCATTACTACCCCCCCGCCGCCGTGCCCCGGCTCCTCAGCGTTGTTTGATTCCGTCCCGGAGCCTGCGCTGTTATGTTATCCCGTGGCCAGGCACACTTAGCGCTGCCCATCTTCTGACATCATTTGGTGTCAGGCTGGCTGCGCCTGTGCGGCCGCGCTGGCCGAGAGCCCGCCTCGCAGTGTCTTCTGATGTAATCCCACTGGGGGCCTGGGATCCATGGCCATGCGCAGTGCATATCCTCGCCTCTCACTCCCCTCCCTACGGCTTCTTTTTCAGACTGTGCGGTGTCACGGCCGTGGCATGCTATTAGGGACCAGCTGACACCGAACAGTCTGAAGAAGCCATAGGGAGATGAGTGAGAGGTGGAGGTTCAGATATGCACTGCGCATGTCCATAGATCCCAGGCCCCCAGTGGGATTAAATCAGAAGACACTGCGAGGCGGGCTCTCGGCCAGCGTGGCCGCACAGGCGCAGCCAGCCTGACACCAAATGATGCCAGAAGACGGGCAGCGCTAAGTGTGCCTGGCCACGGGATAACATAACAGCGCAGGCTCCGGGACGGAATCAAACAACGCTGAGGAGCCGGGGCGCGGCGCCGGGGGGGTAGGAATGACGGCTGTGCTGCGTCATATTACGAAGGAAAGTCCCACCTCCGGGACGGTTTTACGGTATCAGTGGACACATTTTATAAGTGTTAAGTTTTGCGTGTGCAAGGAGCAAAACCAAAATAGCTACCTTTTTCCTTGTGCAGCATTACTGCTGCACAAGGTGGCTCTTTCAGTAACAAACGCCTTGGGGGGGGGGGGACAGATTCCCTTACATTTCAGTTGTTGTGTCAGCGTGGCGGTCGCATGACACATTGCCGGCTACACAGCTGGGGATCAGCTGACGTTACTGAAACCCAATAACACTGGGTCGTATGTTTTGACTGTGCAGACGGCACGTCTGAGCCTCAACTGGCGGTGTTGGAGCCCAGGAATTTAAGTTCAGGTGGTAGAAAGATGAACACAACAGGAGACCTGGATAACGTATACAGTGACCTAATTATTTAATCAGGAGGAGGAGTGGCAAATTCCTGCGAGATCCAGGCCTTGTTCATTTTCAGGAAAGTAAGCCGGTCAACGTTATCGGAGGATAGTCGCATGCGACGGTCAGTTAGTACACCACCTGCAGCACTAAAGACACGTTCCGATAATACACTGGCCGCAGGGCAAGACAGCACCTCCAATGCATACTGGCTTAGCTCTGGCCATGTATCCAGCTTTGAGACCCAAAACTTGAAAGGGGAAGAGCCGTCTGGGAGTACAGCAAGAGGGCAAGACATGTAGTCTGTCACCATCTGACGGAACCGTTGCCTCCTGCTGACTGGAGCCGTCTGTGATGGTGTAGACTTTTGTGGGGGGCACACAAAACTGTGCCACAGTTGGGCCATACTGGTCTTGCCTTGGGCAGAGGCACTGCTTCTGCTCCCTCTTTGTGCAGAGCCTCCACCACTGCCTGGACGCACTGAGCTGCTTTGGAATGCAGTAGCAGCACTTCTCTCAGTTGGAATGGAGAAGATGATGGAACTGACCAGTGTGTCTTGGTACTCCCGCATTTTTCGCTCCCGGTTCAACGGTGTGATGAGGCTTTCTACGTTGTCCCGGTAGCGAGGATCGAGGAGGGTGAACACCCAATAATCAGACATGTTGAGAATGTGGTCGATGCGGCGGTCGTTTCTCAGGCACTGCAGCATGTAATCCACCATGTGCTGCAGACTGCCAACTGCCCAAGAAACGCTGTCCCCAGCTGGAGGCGTGATCTCTGCCCGCTCGTCATCACCCCACCCTCGCTGTACACACTGAGTACTGGACAATTGTGTAACTCCCTCCTCTGGACGGATGTCTTCCTCCTCCATTGACTCCTCCTCATCCTCCTCACAAACTGTCCCCTGCCTACGCGTTTGTGAGGAACCACGTGGCGCTGACTGTCCAGAAGATGATGGAAGTGGTGAATCCTCATCCTCCACCTCTTCCACAACATCATCCCTTAGCGCTTGCAGTGATTTTTCAAGCAGGCAGATAAGGGGGACAGTCATGCTGACTAGTGCATCATCTGCACTCGCCATCCGCGTGGAATAATCAAAGGGACGCAAAACCTGGCAGACATCCTTCATAGTGGCCCACTCTGTGGTTGTGAAGTCTGTACGGCGCTGACTGCGACTTTTTTGCGCCTGATACAGCTGGTACTCCATTACAGCTTGCTGCTGCTCACACAACCGCTCCAACATATGTAACGTGGAATTCCACCTGGTAGGTAGGTCACATATGATGCGATGTTCCGGCAGGCGGTGTCGGCGCTGCAGAGCCGCAATGCGCGCTTTTGCCGTGCTGGAACGCCGCAAGTGAGCACACTCTAGGAGGACCTTGTGCAGCAGTGCATCAAGATCCGGATAGTCCCTCAAAAAACTCTGCACGACCAAATTGAGCACATGTGCCAGACATGGGATGTGAGTGAGGTTGCCGAGGCCCAGGGCTGCCACCAGATTTCGGCCATTATCACACACTACCATGCCTGGCTGGAGATTCGCTGGCTCAAACCACACATCGCTCTCCTGCTTGATGGCATTCCAGAGCTCCTGCGCTGTGTGGCTACGATTCCCCAAAAAAATTAATTTCAAGACGGCCTGTTGACGTTTGGCCACGGCTGTGCTCATGTCGGTCGTAACAGGTACACGTTCATCACGGGTCCATGTGGAGGTGGACTGTGTCGGCTCCTGCAGCGATGATTCTGAGGAACTGGTGTAAGAGGAGGAGTCAATGCGTACAGAATGGATTCCTGCAATCCTTGGAGTGGGCAGGACACGTCCTGCGCCACTCGCACGGTCTGTACCCGGCTCAACTACATTAACCCAATGGGCAGTGAGGGAAAGGTATCGCCCCTGTCCATGTTGACTGGTCCACGCATCGGTGGTGAGGTGGACCTTGCTACTGACGGCGTTCAGTAGCGCGTGTTTTATGTGTCCCTCCACATGCTTGTGCAGGGCAGGGACGGCTTGCCTGCTGAAGTAAAAGCGGCTGGGCACATTGTACTGTGGGACTGCCAATGACATCAAGTCACGGAAGCTGTCAGTCTCCACCAGCCTGAATGACAGCATTTCCAGTGACAGAAGTTTGGCAATGCCTGCAGTCAGAGCCTGTGCTCGTGGGTGGTTTGACGAGAAAGGCCGCCTTTTCTCCCATGCCTGTACTACCGATGGCTGTAGACTGGGCTGGGAGTGTGTGGATGACTGGGAAAGTGGTGCTGCGGGTGGAATGACAGCGGGTCTCTGGACAACAGGGCCAGAGGTTCTTCCACGGCGATCCTGGGAGGAAGCCGAACCAGCTGCGTGTGAGCTCGAGGAAGAGGCAACACGAGCTGAAGAGGTGGTAGCTGCCGCTGTTGGTTGGCCTAGCTCTTCAGTGTGTTTGTCTAACTCCGCCGGGTGCCTGTTGCGCACATGTTTCCACATGTTGGAGGTATTGAGGTTGGCGACTTTTTGACCTCTTTTGATTTTTTGATGACACACCTTGCATCTGACATAGCAAATGTCATCTGCAACTGTGTCAAAAAAGGACCAGGCACTGCAAGTCTTGGGAGCCCCCCTTTTGACTTTTGGAAGAGACATGCTCCTTACGGGTGCCAAAGCGGAGGCTGCAGGATCCGCAGTCTTCCCCCTCCCTCTCCCTCTTTGGGCCGTACGGGGAATCTCTTCCTCAGAGCTGCTCCCACCACCTTCCTGTCCCTGACGCCAAGATGGGTCAAGGACCTCATCATCTACACTACCCTCTGCCCCCAACTGCTCCTCCTGGGTAGTCTCAGCAGCAGAGCACGCACCAGTAAGTGGCACCTGAGTGTCATCATCAGCTGATGCGGCCTGCGAGGTGGTGACCGGAGCCACTGGCCCACCCGCCTCTTCAGAGGAAGACAGAAAAAGCGGTTGGGCATCACTGCACCCTGCCTCTTCTTCCATTTCTCCAATGCTGCTTGGCTGGCCCCCTGTTTCCAAGCCAAGAGATGATTCAGAGAACAGAAGTAGAGACTGCTCCTGTCCTGGGATCTCTGTCTGCCTGGGCAATTTTGCAGGTGGTGAAGAGACAGATGGCTGCTCTCCAGTGCTCTGTGTCTGAGAGGATGTGGCACTAATGGAAGTTGATGCATTAGCTGCCATCCATCCCACAACGGCTTCAATTTGGTCTTCACGCAGCAGCGGTGTACGGCGCTCGGCGACAAAGCTGCGCATGAACGACTGTTCCCTTGTGAAAGTGGGTGCTGATGACTCACCGGTGCCCGCAGCAGGCACAGAATCCCCACGTCCCCTCCCTGCTCCGCGCCCACGCCCACGCCCACGTGCCTTACTCACTGCCTTCTTCATCTTGGTTGACTGATAAAGATAAGCAGAAAAGTACTAACGGCTTTGTGTGCTTATTCCTGAGCAACTCCTCCTAACAGGTATAAGACACACTAATTTTCTAAAGTGTGGACTAGACTTGAATATGAGCTAATGTGGCCTACACAAATGTAAAGTGGTGTAACTGGTGTGTTTGGTGAACTTTATTATTTATTTATTTTTTGGGGGCTGAACTGACAACGGATAGAGCTGCAGTCACACGGAGACCGTGCAGACAGACGTAAACGGCGCTGCAAGGCCCAAAAACCCTCCTCTACTTTATCCTATGTAGTGTTTTTCCACAAATTAGCTGGAGACGGGTGGAAAGACACTAATAGGATTTTTTTAAATTAATTAGCAGCAGACTACACTACTTGAAAACAAAATGAAAATTGATTTGGCGGTATGACGCAGTGAACAACCCTGAGCTGGAGACAACCAAGCTACGGCTGCTCACAGACTACAGGGCGAGCTGCAGTCACACGGAGACCGTGCAGACAGCCGTAAACGGCGCTGCAAGGCCCAAAAACCCTCCTCTACTTTATCCTATGTAGTGTTTTTCCACAAATTAGCTGGAAACGGGTGGAAAGACACTAATAGGATTTTTTTAAATTAATTAGCAGCAGACTACACTACTTGAAAACAAAATGAAAATTGATTTGGCGGTATGACGCAGTGAACAACCCTGAGCTGGAGACAACCAAGCTACGGCTGCTCACAGACTACAGGGCGAGCTGCAGTCACACGGAGACCGTGCAGACAGCCGTAAACGGCGCTGCAAGGCCCAAAAACCCTCCTCTACTTTATCCTATGTAGTGTTTTTCCACAAATTAGCTGGAGACGGGTGGAAAGACACTAATAGGAATTTTTGGAAAAAATGTGCAGCAGCCTGCACTACTTCAAAAAAAAAAAAAAAAGGACAGTATGAGGCAATGAACCACCCTCCCTGAACTGAATACAACCAGCTATGGATGGCCTATGTGGCTGCACTCAGACTAGAGAGTGGGCTGCACTCACACACACACACAGAGAGACCTTGCAGATCGCTGTGAAAACAGCGCTACAAGGCAAAAGGAAGGTGATTAGTAGGTGAACACAGCGGTTGCTAAATTAGCCTTTGGAAAGCACAAAGAAGCAAATCGCTATCTCTAAACTGTCCCTCAGTCAGCAAACAGCGTCCTGTCACTAACTGAATTCACAGCAGAGTGATCGCAAAATGGCGCCAGCGACTTTTAAACTGCATCATGACATCATTTAAGCAGCCAATCACAGCCTTGCCAGTAGTTTCATGCCCTCCATGCTAAACAGGATGTGCCCACACTTGGAATCTTTCTCATTGGCTGAATTTCTGAATTTTGAATCATGGAACTTCCGATTCCGGTATCCGATACGCGCCAAGTATCGGAATCCCGGTATCGGAATTCCGATACCGCAAGTATCGGCCGATACCCGATACTTGCGGTATCGGAATGCTCAACACTACTTTGCACTGATCATTGGGATCTTGGTTAAAAAAATTAGAGACTGCACTCTTCCTATCGGATACCTTTTCAGGCATTGCACACTGAGCTACTTTAACCAGATGGCCATGCTGTCCTACAACTGCTTTTGGTTTTGCCACACATTTTTGGCCAGATACGGACCTGCCAGATGGAACCTGTTGCGATGCTGATGCCTGCTGCGGCTCCTCCTCCTCCGCTTCAGAACTACTGCCGCCTGCACCCTGTTCCCCCAATGGCTGCCAATCGGGGTCAACAACTGGGTCATCTATGACCTCCTCTTCTTTGTTCTGTGCACCTTCCTCTGGGTCACCGTGTAAGCCGGTGCTATAGCGTTCGTGACGGGGCTCCATAGTCTCATCGGGGTCAGATTCTGGATCAGTACACTGCAAGGGCAATGTTCTGATCTGAGTCAAAGGAACAGCATAAGAATCTGGCTGTGGCTGTGCATCTGTGCACTCCATGTCCGATTCATCTTGTAATGGGCATGGCCTGTTAATAATTTCCCTTTCTAACCCAGGCATGGTATGTGTAAAGAGCTCCATGGAGTAACCAGTTGTGTCACCTGACGCAGCCTTCACTGTTGTTCTGGGTGAAGGACACAAGGAAGCGACTTGTTCCTGACCGGGAACATCCACTGACGACGCACTGCTCTGACATTTGGCACTTTCCGAGGAGGCAAAAGAGCTAGAGGCAGAGTCAGCAATGAAAGCCAATACTTGTTCCTGCTGCTCCGGCTTCAAAAGCGGTTTTCCTACTCCCAGAAAAGGGAGCCTTAGAGGCCTTGTGCAGCCAGACGATGACGCTGGCTCAACAACTCGAGACTAAGGGTCTATATTGCTTTTCCCACGACCACCTGATGCTCCACGACCACCACCACTACCATCATTACCAGCTGCCAATGACCGCCCACTGCCACGACCTCTTCCACCAGACTTCCTCATTCTTGGAAAAATGTTACCAAACTAACAACCGTTATGTGGTCCTGTAAAACCAGGTAAAAGGTGTGCGTGAACATGTTGGGAATGTAAATCTCCCTTTTTTATGTGTGGGAGAATGCAGTGAAAAATGAGGCCCACTGTATTACGCAACAACACAGTTTGATAAGCAGAAAGAGGCTGGCAGATATGGCACTAACAGGATTGACGCAGATAAAAACACTGGCAATTGAAATGTCCCTCTTTATGTGTGGGAGAATGCAGGGAAAAATCAGGCCCACTGTATTACACAACACAGTTTGATTAGCAGAAAGAGGCTGGCAGATATGGCACTAACAGGAGTGACGCAGATAAAAACACTGGCAATAGAAATGTCCCTCTTTATGTGTGGGAGAATGCAGGGAAAAATCAGGCCCACTGTATTACACAACAACACAGTTTGATTAGCAGAAAGAGGCTGGCAGATATGGCACTAACAGGATTGACGCAGATAAAAACACTGGCAATAGAAATGTCCCTCTTTATGTGTGGGAGAATGCAGGGAAAAATCAGGCCCACTGTATTACACAACACAGTTTGATTAGCAGAAAGAGGCTGGCAGATATGGCACTAACAGGAGTGACGCAGATAAAAACACTGGCAACACAAATGTCCCTCTTTATGTGTGGGAGAATGCAGGGAAAAATCAGGCCCACTGTATTACACAACAACACAGTTTGATTAGCAGAAAGAGGCTGGCAGATATGGCACTAACAGGAGTGACGCAGATAAAAACACTGGCAATAGAAATGTCCCTCTTTATGTGTGGGAGAATGCAGGGAAAAATCAGGCCCACTGTATTACACAGCAACACAGTTTGATTAGTAGAAAGAGGCTGGCAGATATGGCACTAACAGGAGTGACGCAGATAAAAACACTAGCAATAGAAATGTCCCTCTTTATGTGTGGGAGAATGCAGGGAAAAATCAGTCCCACTGTATTACACAACAACACAGTTTGATTAGGAGAAAGAGGCTGGCAGATATGGCACTAACAGGATTGACGCAGATAAAAACACTGGCAATAGAAATGTCCCTCTTTATGTGTGGGAGAATGCAGGGAAAAATCAGGCCCACTGTATTACACAACAACACAGTTTGATTAGCAGAAAGAGGCTGGCAGATATGGCACTAACAGGATTGACGCAGATAAAAACACTGGCAATAGAAATGTCCCTCTTTATGTGTGGGAGAATGCAGGGAAAAATCAGGCCCACTGTATTACACAACACTGATTGATTAGCAGAAAGAGGCTGGCAGATATGGCACTAACAGGATTGACGCAGATAAAAACACTGGCAATAGAAATGTCCCTCTTTATGTGTGGAAGAATGCAGGGAAAAATCAGGCCCACTGTATTACACAACAACACAGTTGGATTAGCAGAAAGAGCCTGACAGATATGGCACTAACAGGAGTGATGCAGATAAAAACACTGGCAATAGAAATGTCCCTCTTTATGTGTGGGAGAATGCAGGGAAAAATCAGGCCCACTGTATTACACAACAACAAAGTTTGATTAGCAGAAAGGGGCTGGCAGGTATGGCACTAACAGGATTGATGCAGATAAAAACACTGGCAATAGAAATGTCCCTCTTTATGTGTGGGAGAATGCAGGGAAAAATCAGGCCCACTGTATTACACAACAACACAGTTTGATTTGCAGAAAGAGGCTGGCAGATATGGCACTAACAGGATTGACGCAGATAAAAACACTGGCAATAGAAATGTCCCTCTTTATGTGTGGGAGAATGCAGGGAAAAATCAGGCCCACTGTATTACACAATACACAGTTGGATTAGCAGAAAGAGGCTGGCAGATATGGCACTAGCCGGACTGACGCAGATGCACACACTGGCAATAGAAATGTCCCTATTTTTTTTGATATGGGAGACAAGGGATTGAATCAGGCCCACTATATCACATTATAGTTCCTGTGGCACAAGATGACTGACAGATACCACAGACAGCACTCGCACACATGCACAGGTTTGGCAAGATTATTCTCCCTTTATTTAAATTTTTTTGGGGATATGTGAGACAAGTGATTTAATCTGGCCCACTGTTACACAGTAGGTTTTCTATGGCAGAAAAAAAATAAATAAATGCCACACACAGGACTGGCACTAATGCAGATTTGCCAATCTTAATCTCCCACTTTTATTTTTTTTTTCTGGGAGAATTGTGAAGAAATCAGGCCCACTGCTACACAGTAGGTTTTCTGTGGCAGAAAAAAAAAGACAGATGCCACACACAGGACTGGCACTAATGCAGATTTGCCAGTCTTAATCTCCCACTTTTTTTTTGTTTTATGGGAGAATTAGGAAGAAATCAGACACACTGTTATACAGTAGGTTTTCTGTGGCAAAAAAAAAAAAGATACCACACACAGGACTGGCACTAATGCAGATTTGCCAGTCTTAATCTCCCACTTTTTTTTTTTTATTGGGAGAATTAGGAAGAAATCAGGCACACTGTTATACAGTAGGTTTTCTGTGGCAGAAAAAAAAAAGACAGAAGCCACACACAGGACTGGCACTAATGCAGATTTGCCAGTCTTAATCTCCCACTTTTTTTTTGTTTTATGGGAGAATTAGGAAGAAATCAGGCACACTGTTATACAGTAGGTTTTCTGTGGCAGAAAAAAAAGACAGAAGCCACACACAGGACTGGCACTAATGCAGATTTGCCAGTCTTAATCTCCCACTTTTTTTTGTTTTATGGGAGAATTAGGAAGAAATCAGGCACACTGTTATACAGTAGGTTTTCTGTGGCAGAAAAAAAAGACAGAAGCCACACACAGGGATGGCACTAATGCAGATTTGCCAGTCTTAATCTCCCACTTTATTTTTGTTTTATGGTTGAATTAGGAAGAAATCTGGCCCACTGTTATACAGTAGGTTTTCTGTGGCAGAAAAAAAAAGATGCCACACACAGGACTGGCACTAATGCAGATTTGCCAGTCTTAATCTCCCACTTTTTTTTTGTTTTATGGGAGAATTAGAAAGAAATCAGGCACACTGTTATACAGTAGGTTTTCTGTGGCAGAAAAAAAAGACAGAAGCCACACACAGGACTGGCACTAATGCAGATTTGCCAGTCTTAATCTCCCACTTTTTTTTTGTTTTATGGGAGAATTAGAAAGAAATCAGGCACACTGTTATACAGTAGGTTTTCTGTGGCAGAAAAAAAAAGACAGAAGCCACACACAGGACTGGCACTAATGCAGATTTGCCAGTCTTAATTTCCCACTTTTTTTTTTGTTTTATGGGAGAATTGTGAAGAAATCAGGCCCACTGCTACACAGTAGGTTTTCTGTGGCAGAAAAAAAAGAGAGATGCCACACACAGGACTGGCACTAATGCAGATTTGCCAGTCTTAACCTCCCACTTTTTTTTTTGTTTTATGGGAGAATTAGGAAGAAATCTGGCCCACTGTTATACAGTAAGTTTTCTGTGGCAGAAAAAAAAAAGATTCCACACACAGGACTGGCACTAATGCAGATTTGCCAGTCTTAATCTCCCACTTTTTTTTTTTTTATGGGAGAATTAGGAAGAAATCAGGCACACTGTTATACAGGAGGTTTTCTGTGGCAGAAAAAAAAGACAGAAGCCACACACAGGACTGGCACTAATGCAGATTTGCCAGTCTTAATCTCCCACTTTTTTTTTGTTTTATGGTTGAATTAGGAAGAAATCAGGCACACTGTTATACAGTAGGTTTTCTGTGGCAGAAAAAAAAGACAGAAGCCACACACAGGACTGGCACTAATGCAGATTTGCCAGTCTTAATCTCCCACTTTTTTTTTTGTTTTATGGGAGAATTAGGAAGAAATCTGGCCCACTGTTATACAGTAGGTTTTCTGTGGCAGAAAAAAAAAAAAAAGATGCCACACACAGGACTGGCACTAATGCAGATTTGCCAGTCTTAATCTCCCAATTTTTTTTTTTTTATGGGAGAATTAGGAAGAAATCAGGCACACTGTTATACAGTAGGTTTTCTGTGGCAGAAAAAAAAGACAAAAGCCACACACAGGACTGGCACTAATGCAGATTTGCCAGTCTTAATCTCCCACTTTTTTTTTTTTTTATGGGAGAATTAGGAAGAAATCAGGCACACTGTAGGTTTTCTGTGGCAGAAAGTGGCTTGAAGAGATATAACAAAAAAAAAAGTACTACAATTACTATCTCCCTACAGTAATCTCAGAAAAGTGTGGCAGGCAGCAATAAAAAGGAGTACTGCACACAAAAGTAAAAAGTGTGGACAAACAAACAAGATAGCTGTGCAGAAAGGAAGGAGCAACAGGATTTGTGCTTTGAAAAAAGCAGTTGCTTTGCACAGCGGCATACACACAGCAACGCAGCTATCATGGAGCCTTATAACCTACAGAGATGATGAAGGGAAATCTAGCCTCCACTGTCCCTGCAAAGAAAAGGTGGTGTTGGACAGTGGAAATCGCTACAGCACAAGCGGTTTTGGGGTTAAATTATCCTGCCTAACGCTATCCCTGCTTCTGACGAAGCGACAGCATCCTCTCCCTACGCTCAGATCAGCAGCAGTAAGATGGCGGTCGGCGGGAACGCCCCTTTGTAGCCCCTGTGACGCCGCAGAAAGCAAGCCAATCACTGCCATGCCCTTCTCTAAGATGGTGGGGACCAGGACCTATGTCATCACGCTGCCCACACTCTGCGTGCACCTTCATTGGCTGAAAAATGGCGCTTTAAGCATCATATGAAACGCGACTTTGGCGCGAAGATCGTGTACCGCATGGCCGATCCCACGCTGGGATCGGGTCGGGTTTCACGAAACCCGACTTTGCCAAAAGTCGGCGACTTATGAAAATGACCGATCCGTTTCGCTCAACCCTAGTGGTGATGTTGCATGAGTAGAGTCGTGACATGATGATATCCAGGAATTACTACATGATGTGTCTCCATAAATTCAACTTCGGCTTCATGAAGACAATCTCCTATTCTTAACAACTCATCTTAATTATTCTTCATCTCTGGGTGAACTATCACTCACTTTGTTTGATTTGCCATCCTGATTAGCAACAGGTTTATCTTCTACTTGTGCTTTAGCTTCAGAATCCTCCTCTTTAATAGATCTTTGCTTTTTTTATTTTCCTTTGCCTGTGGTTCTTTGCTTGAATCTTCCAAAGTGTCAGTATCCGGACCTGTCAACTTGGCTTCCTCCACTGACTTGGTCATCTCCTCTGTAGAAACATTCTTATCTTTAGATTATAACTGGATATCTTCTGCACTGTTTTCACTTTTTGTTTCTCAATTTGAGATTCCTTGGTTGCTTCCAGATCTTTATTAGCACGCATGATCAATAATTTCTTTATCTCTTGTTTGTGGTGGCTTTTGAAGTTTATGTATCAGGGAGACAAGGCAACTGTAGACGAGTTATTTATTATTGGGTAAGCTTAGTATCTGGGGTTTAAATGGTAAAAGTGTGACTCAGATTTTTTACTCATTTTTTTAATTTCTTAATCCATAAAATCCAAAGAACAATCTATGGACATTGCGACCCTCTTGTCTTCTCTTGTCCTGTGGAAGACTGTACACCCTATGTGACCTTGCTCACAATCACTAGGGTTGAGCGACTTTTAGTTTTATAGGATCGGGTCGGGTTTCACAAAACCTGACTTTCTCAAAAGTCGGGTCGAGTGAAATCGGCCGATCCTATAAAAAAGTCGGGGTAGGGGTCGGACGAAACACAAAACCCAATGCAGTGCAATGGGATACTAGGTTCCCAGGGTCTGAAGGAGAGGAAACTCTCCTTCAGGCCCTGGGATCCATATTTAAGTGTAAAATAAAGAATCAAAATAAAAAATATTGATATACTCACCATGGGCGGCTGCGACCAATCACAAGCCGTGACGTCATCGAAGGCCCTTCACGCGCTCATTCTTAGGAAGGAAGGCTGCCGGAAAGAAGCCGAGGGTGAGTACATTCCTATTAGGTATATACTCACCCTCGGATGCGCCCTGCTTCTTTCCGGCAGCCTTCCTTCTTAAGAATGAACGCGTGAAGGGCCTTAGATGACGTCACAGCTTGTGATTGGTCGCGTGAGCGGTCACATGGGCGGCCGCGACCAATCACAAGCCGTGATGTCATCTAAGGCCCTTCACGCGCTCATTCTTAAGAAGGAAGGCTGCCGGAAAGAAGCAGGGTGCGTCCGAGGCTGAGTATATACCTAATAGGAATATACTCACCCTCAGCTTCTTTCCGGCAGCCTTCCTTCCTAAGAATGAGCACGTGAAGGGCCTTAGATGACGTCACGGCTTGTGATTGGTCGCGGCCGCCAATGTGACCGCTCAGGCGACCAATTACAAGCCGCGACGTCACCGCAGGTCATTCACGCGCTCATTCTTAGGAAGGAAGGCTGCCAGTTAGTACCAGGGTGCATCCGAGGGTGAGTATATCAATATTTTTTATTTTGATTCTATATTTTACACTTAAATATGGATTCCGATACGATTTCCGATATCGCAAACATATCGGAACTCGGTATCGAAATTCCGATACCAGATTCAGAAGATCGCCGACCTCATGGCCGACCGCACACAGGGGTCAGGTCGGGTTTCATGAAACCCGACTTTGCCAAAAGTCGGCGACTTCTGAAAATGGCCGACCCGTTTCGCTCAACCCTAACAATCACATGTGTGATCTTCACAGAAAGGATCTGTAAAAGGACAAGGCAGAGGAGCACTGTGTGACAATTCTTTTACCAGAAAACTACTTTGACATGGCTGTAAGAGAAAGGGACAGTCAATTTCAAGTGTACTAGTGAGCATACTGTTGACTGAAGTTTTAATTGTGTGTCCCTCCTAGAGAGATGTCTCCTTTAATGACCCATTCTAAGTTATATATCTGGGCACACAGAGCGTTCTGGAGGCCATTGATATGTCCTCTAGCCTTATGGACTTGTACTATGTCTGAGGAGAAAATATGTCTGAGGATTAAAGTTATAGAAGTATTAGGGTTGAACAATTAATATAATGTTCAATTCTCTAGTTGCCTACGAGGAAAACTTATGTAAGGTTAAACAATACATGTTATGGGTTGCTTCTCTCAATTACCTTATGTCTTGAGGTTAATTAAGTATTTGATCTTATGGCTCTCCTCAACAGTCCCCCCTAAATACTTTATTAACCACCCTTTTTTTATCCTAACCCACCGATGTTAAGTGTTATTATGACATCAGAAGCTTCATGACAATATGGATGCTATAGACACCAGAGAATGTGTGACTAATTATGGGTATACCGAGGAGGTATATCGGAGCGCTTTACCCATGTCCTCGGGACTTTACTACCTGCGGGATCTATTACTCTCCAATCTTCCATCTCCATGGTTACATAAAATACACATGTGCGACTAACCCTGATGTACACATCCTAGATCTGACCGTCTTGCCCGGGAGGGGGAATTGGAGTTTTCACCAGTTTGAGACAAGTTTTCCCTTGTGGAAAACCTCCCTTTGTAGCTGGACTTTGACAAGCAGGTCAGATCCTACTCTGTCCCTAACTGTCTAACAAGTTTATAATGTGAGAGATGGATCCAGGAGGCGCTCAGCAACCCTGACTGACCGAAGTAGGGGTAGTCAGGAGCACTTGGTAGGGACCCTCAAATTTCAACTCCAGGGATGTCCTTCTGATGAACGTCTTTACCAGCACATAATCACCAGGTTGGAAAGTATGGGTACCTTCACTGGAATCTGGACCTGGAATGGATGATAAAACTTGTACATGTGTTATTGACAGTTCTTTAGTAACAACAATTACATCATTTACAAGGGTATCACTTCCTGAGGCTAGCTGTTGTGGAAAATATTGACCAAATCTTGGAGGCCCCCCAAAAAGAATCTCGAATGGTGTGAGTTTAGTGGAACCCCTTGGAGTGTTTCTGACTGAGTATAAGGCAACGGGCAAAATGTCTGTCTGACCTCCTAACTGGCTTTCAGTATTTTATTTTTCAAGGTGCCATTCAATCTTTCTACTTTCCCACTGCTCTGAGGGTGATATGGAGTATGTTGTTGTGATCCTAATGGCAGAGGATCTCAGGGTCTTCAGCAAAGTCTGCAAACATAAAAACTAGCTCTTAGGGAGGTGGTAACTGAGCTGACCACATACCTGATCCTAGCCCACAACTAATAGCAGCCGGGGAACGTACCTACGTTGGTTCTAGACGTCTCGCGCCAGCCGGAGATCTAACTAACCCTTTCAGAGAAAATACAGACCTCACTTGCCTCCAGGGAAAGGTACCCCAAAGTAGATACAGGCCCCCAACAAATAATAACGGTGAGGTAAGAGGAAAGGACAAACGTAAGTATGAACTAGATTCAGCAAAGAGAGGCCCACTAAATAATAGCAGAAATATAGAAAGCGGACTTATGTGGTCAGCGAAAAACCCTACAAAAATATCCACGCTGAATATCCAAGAACCCCCGTACCGACTAACGGTATGGGGGGAGAATATCAGCCCCCTTAGAGCTTCCAGCAAAATCTATCACATTGCATTAAATCAGGCGTCTGTTCAGACAACACCGCCAAAGGATTAGCGGATTTGCGCTCCCGCAAACGCCGATCAATCTGAATGGCCAGCGTCATAGAATCATTCAGACTTGTAGGAATGTGAAAACCCACCATCACTGTTGTGGATTCTGTTTGTGGGCTCCCTCTGGTGGTTACTGCTGGTACTGGGTGACTTTGGTGGGTTGCGGCCTTTGGTTTCCACCTGTCCATCAGAGGCTGGGTGTTTCCTATTTTACCTGGCCTTTCTGTCATTTCCTTGCCGGCTATCAATGTATTCAGATGTGCTCTGTTTTGTTCCTGCCTACCTGCTCCCAGATCTTTCAGGATAAGCTAAGTGCTGATTTTCAGTTGTTTGGTTTTTTGTCCAGCTTGCTTATCATGTCTCTATGCTAGCTGGTAGCTCTAGTGGACTGAGGTTCTCCCCATGTGCCATGAGTTGGCACATGGGTTCTTGTAATCTCAGGATGGTTTTTTGATTAGGGTTTTTTTGCTGACCGCTCAGACCCCTTTTGTATCGTTCTGCTTTCTAGTTTACAGCGGGCCTCTATTTGCTAAACCTATATATATCATCTCTATGTGTGTGCCTTCCTCTCATTTCACCGTCAATACATGTGGGGGGCAACTATACCTTTTGGGGTTCGTTCCTCTGGAGGCAAGTGAGGTCTTTATTTTCTCTGCAGTACTAGTTAGCTCTTAGGCTGGTGCGTGGCGTCTAGAACCAACGTAGGCACGCTCCCTGGCTATCTCTAGTTGCGTTTGTCAGGCGTAGGGCAGCGGTCAGCCCAGGTTCCATCACCCTAGAGCTCGTCCGTTATATATTTGTACCTTGCTTGTCCTGTGCTATCCCTAGCCATTGGGAATCATGACAGTATAGCCGGCCCACAAAGTGTTAATTGTTTGGGCTGAAGCAGGAGAATAAGAAGTGTTTAAGGGAATTTTTTTTTTTTTTTTTTTTTTTCCCTTCAGAGTTTTGCTGCCTAGCCCTTAATTGCTGTCTAGCTGCTTCTTACCTCCTCTTAACCCTTGAATGGCTCTGATCTTAGCTGTTTAACATGGATGTCCAGAGTTTGGCTTCCAGCCTGAGTAATCTCGTGGCAAAAGTTCAAAACATACAGGATTTTGTTGTTCACACTCCCATGTCTGAACCTAGAATTCCTATTCCAGAGTTCTTCTCTGGAGATAGATCTACCTTCCTGAATTTCAGGAACAATTGTAAATTGTTTCTTTCTTTAAAATCTCGCTCCTCTGGAGACCCTGCTCAACAGGTCAGGATTGTAATATCTTTCCTGCGGGGCGACCCTCAGAATTGGGCATTTGCATTGGCACCAGGGGATCCTGCATTGCTCAGTGTGGATGCGTTTTTTCTGTCATTGGGATTGCTCTATGAGGAACCCAACCTGGAGATTCAGGCTGAAAAGGCTTTGTTAGCCCTCTCTCAGGGGCATGATGAAGCGGAAATATATTGTCAAAAATTTCGGAAGTGGTCGGTGCTTACTCAGTGGAATGAGTGCGCCCTGGCTGCAAACTTCAGAAATGGTCTTTCTGAGGCCATTAAGGATATTATGGTGGGGTTCCCTACGCCTACAGGTCTGAATGAGTCTATGGCTATGGCCATACAGATTGATCGGCGTTTGCGGGAGCGCAAACCCGTGCACCAGTTGGCGGTGTCTTCTGAACAGGCACCTGAGACTATGCAATGTGATAGAATTCAGTCCAGAAGTGAACGGCAAAATTATAGGCGGAAAAATGGATTGTGTTTTTATTGTGGTGATTCAGCTCATGTTATATCAGCATGCTCTAAACGCAGAAAAAAGCTTGATAAATCTTTTGCCATTGGTACTCTGCAGCCTAAGTTCATTTTGTCTGTGACTCTGATTTTTTCACTGTCTTCCATTTCCGTTGATGCCTATGTGGATTCGGGCGCTGCCCTGAGTCTTATGGATTGGTCATTTGCTAAACGCTGCGGTTTTAGTCTGGAGCCTCTGGAAGTTCCTATTCCTTTGAAGGGAATTGACTCTACACCATTGGCTATGAATAAACCGCAGTATTGGACACAAGTGACCATGCGCATGACTCCCGTTCATCAGGAGGTGATTCGCTTCCTTGTACTGTATAATTTACATGATGTATTAGTGCTGGGGCTGCCATGGTTACAAACTCATAATCCTGTCCTGGACTGGAAAACAATGTCTGTGTTAAGCTGGGGATGTCAGGGGGTTCATGATCATGCACCTCCGATTTCAATCGCTTCATCTACTCCTTCTGAGATCCCTGAGTTTTTGTCTGACTATAGGGATGTTTTTGAGGAGCCTAAGCTCAATTCGCTCCCTCCTCATAGAGATTGTGACTGTGCTATAGAATTGATTCCTGGCAGTAAGTTCCCTAAGGGTCGTTTATTTAATCTGTCACTGCCAGAGCATACTGCTATGCGGAATTATATTAAGGAGTCCTTGGAAAAGGGACATATTCGTCCATCTTCGTCCCCTCTGGGAGCAGGTTTTTTTTTCGTGGCAAAAAAAGATGGTTCCCTGAGGCCTTGTATAGATTATCGCCTTCTGAATAAGATTACAGTCAAATATCAGTATCCATTGCCATTATTGACTGACTTGTTTGCTCGCATTAAGGGGGCTAGGTGGTTCACTAAGATAGATCTTCGCGGTGCGTATAATCTGGTGCGGATAAAACAAGGTGATGAGTGGAAAACCGCATTTAATACGCCTGAGGGCCATTTTGAGTATTTGGTAATGCCTTTTGGACTCTCCAATGCTCCGTCAGTCTTTCAGTCCTTTATGCACAATATTTTCCGTGAATATCTGGATAAGTTTTTGATTGTGTATTTGGATGATATTTTGGTGTTTTCTGATGACTGGGAGTCTCATGTTCTACAGGTCAGGAAGGTGTTTCAGGTTCTGCAGGCCAATTCTCTGTTTGTGAAGGGCTCAAAGTGTCTCTTCGGAGTCCAGAAGATTTCTTTTTTGGGGTACATTTTTTCTCCTTCTACTATTGAGATGGATCCTGTCAAGGTTCAGGCAATTTGTGACTGGACACAACCTACATCTGTTAAGAGCCTACAGAAGTTCTTGGGGTTTGCTAATTTTTATCGTCGGTTCATTGCAAATTTTTCCAGTATTGTTAAACCTTTGACTGATTTGACTAAAAAGGGTGCTGATGTTGCTAATTGGTCTCCTGCGGCTGTGGGGGCCTTTCAGGAACTTAAGCGCCGGTTTTCTTCTGCTCCTGTGTTGTGTCAACCAGATGTTTCACTTCCTTTTCAGGTTGAGGTTGATGCTTCCGAGATTGGAGCGGGGGCGGTTTTGTCACAGAGAAGTTCTGATGGCTCGGTGATGAAGCCATGTGCATTCTTCTCTAGAAAATTCTCGCCCGCCGAGCGCAATTATGATGTGGGTAATCGGGAGCTTTTGGCCATGAAGTGGGCATTTGAGGAGTGGCGTCATTGGCTTGAGGGTGCTAAACATCGTGTGGTGGTCTTGACTGATCACAAGAATCTCATTTACCTTGAGTCTGCCAGGCGTTTGAATCCTAGACAGGCTCGTTGGTCGTTGTTTTTTTCTCGTTTCAATTTCGTGGTTTCATACCTGCCAGGTTCAATGAATGTGAAGGCAGATGCTCTTTCCAGGAGTTTTGTGCCTGACTCTCCTGGAGATTCTGGGCCTACTGGTATCCTTAGGGATGGGGTAATATTGTCCGCCGTATCCCCAGACTTGCGACGTGCGTTGCAGGAGTTTCAGGTGGATAAACCGGATCGTTGTCCACCAGAAAGACTGTTTGTTCCGGATGATTGGACCAGTAGAGTCATCTCCGAGGTCCATTCTTCTGTGTTGGCTGGTCATCCTGGAATATTTGGTACTAGAGACTTGGTGGCCAGGTCTTTTTGGTGGCCTTCCTTGTCTAGGGATGTGCGTACCTTTGTGCAGTCTTGTGAAGTGTGTGCTCGAGCTAAGCCTTGCTGTTCTCGGGCCAGTGGGTTGTTGTTATCCTTGCCCATCCCGAAGAGGCCTTGGACGCACATTTCCATGGATTTTATTTCTGATCTCCCGGTTTCACAGAAAATGTCCGTTATCTGGGTTGTGTGTGACCGCTTTTCTAAGATGGTTCATTTGGTGCCCTTGCCTAAGTTGCCTTCCTCCTCTGAGTTGGTCCCTTTATTTTTTCAGAACGTGGTTCGTTTGCATGGGATTCCGGAGAATATCGTTTCTGACAGGGGATCCCAGTTTGTGTCTAGATTTTGGCGGACATTTTGTGCCAAGATGGGCATTGATTTGTCTTTCTCGTCTGCATTCCATCCTCAGACGAATGGCCAGATGGAGCGAACTAATCAGACCTTGGAAACTTATTTGAGGTGTTTTGTTTCTGCTGACCAAGATGACTGGGTTGCTTTTTTGCCACTGGCCGAATTTGCTCTTAATAATCGGGCTAGTTCTGCCACGTTGCTCTCTCCTTTTTTTTGTAATTCGGGGTTTCATCCTCGTTTTTCCTCTGGTCAGGTGGAGTCTTCGGATTGTCCTGGAGTGGACGTGGTGGTGGACAGGCTACATCAAATTTGGAATCAGGTGGTGGACAATTTGAAGTTATCTCAGGAGAAGACTCAGCAGTTTGCTAATCGCCGTCGCCGCGTGGGTCCCCGACTTCTTGTTGGGGATTTGGTGTGGTTGTCTTCTCGTTTTGTCCCTATGAAGGTCTCTTCTCCTAAGTTCAAGCCTCGGTTCATCGGTCCTTATAGGATCTCGGAGATTCTTAACCCTGTATCTTTTCGTTTGGATCTCCCAGCATCGTTTGCTATTCATAATGTGTTCCATCGGTCGTTGTTGCGGAGGTATGAGGTGCCCGTTGTTCCTTCGGTTGAGCCTCCTGCTCCGGTGCTGGTGGAGGGAGAATTGGAGTATGTTGTTGAGAAGATCTTGGATTCTCGTGTTTCCAGACACAAACTCCAGTATTTGGTTAAGTGGAAGGGTTATGGTCAGGAGGATAATTCCTGGGTGGTCGCCTCCGATGTTCATGCGACTGATTTGGTCCGCGCCTTCCATAGAGCTCACCCTGATCGCCCTGGGGGTTCTCGTGAGGGTTCGGTGACCCCTCCTCAAGGGGGGGGTACTGTTGTGGATTCTGTTTGTGGGCTCCCTCTGGTGGTTACTGCTGGTACTGGGTGACTTTGGTGGGTTGCGGCCTTTGGTTTCCACCTGTCCATCAGAGGCTGGGTGTTTCCTATTTTACCTGGCCTTTCTGTCATTTCCTTGCCGGCTATCAATGTATTCAGATGTGCTCTGTTTTGTTCCTGCCTACCTGCTCCCAGATCTTTCAGGATAAGCTAAGTGCTGATTTTCAGTTGTTTGGTTTTTTGTCCAGCTTGCTTATTATGTCTCTATGCTAGCTGGTAGCTCTAGTGGACTGAGGTTCTCCCCATGTGCCATGAGTTGGCACATGGGTTCTTGTAATCTCAGGATGGTTTTTTGATTAGGGTTTTTTTGCTGACCGCTCAGACCCCTTTTGTATCGTTCTGCTTTCTAGTTTACAGCGGGCCTCTATTTGCTAAACCTATATATATCATCTCTATGTGTGTGCCTTCCTCTCATTTCACCGTCAATACATGTGGGGGGCAACTATACCTTTTGGGGTTCGTTCCTCTGGAGGCAAGTGAGGTCTTTATTTTCTCTGCAGTACTAGTTAGCTCTTAGGCTGGTGCGTGGTGTCTAGAACCAACGTAGGCACGCTCCCTGGCTATCTCTAGTTGCGTTTGTCAGGCGTAGGGCAGCGGTCAGCCCAGGTTCCATCACCCTAGAGCTCGTCCGTTATATATTTGTACCTTGCTTGTCCTGTGCTATCCCTAGCCAGTGGGATTCATGACACATCACATTCTTAATGGTTTCAGAAAGGCCATTTCTGAAATTTGCGGCCAGAGCACACTCATTCCACTGAGTAAGCACGGACCATTTCCGAAATTTTTGGCAATACACTTCGGCTTCATCCTGGCCCTGAGAAATAGCCAGCAAAGCCTTCTCTGCCTGAATTTCAAGATTGGGCTCCTCATAAAGCAATCCGAGCGCCAGAAAAAACGCATCAATATTCGCCAATGCCGGATCTCCTGGCGCCAATGAGAAAGCCCAATCCTGAGGGTCACCCCGCAAGAAGGAGATAACAATTTTAACTTGCTGAGCTGAGTCTCCAGACGAACGAGGTCTCAAAGATAGAAGCAATTTACAATTATTCCTAAAATTCCTAAATTTAAATCGATCTCCAGAGAACAGCTCAGGAATAGGAATCTTAGGTTCTGACATAGGACTGCTAGTAACAAAATCCTGAATGCCCTGCACACGAGCAGCAAGCTGATCCACACTAGTAATCAGAGTTTGCACATTCATGTCTGCAGCAGAGATTCAAGCCATTCAGAGATAAAGGGGAAGAAAAAAAATTAAAAACTCAGAACTTCTTTTCTTCTAATCCCACTTCTGCAATGCATTAACTATTCACTGGCCTGGCATACTGTTGTGATCCTAATGGCAGAGGATCTCAGGGTCTTCAGCAAAGTCTGCAAACATAAACACTAGCTCTTAGGGAGGTGGTTACTGAGCTGACCACATACCTGATCCTAGCTCACAACTAATAGCACCCGGGGAACGTACCTACGTTGGTTCTAGACGTCTCGCGCCAGCCGGAGATCTAACTAACCCTTTCAGAGAAAATACAGACCTCACTTGCCTCCAGAGAAAGGTACCCCAAAGTAGATACAGGCCCCCAACAAATAATAACGGTGAGGTAAGAGGAAAGGACAAACGTAAGTATGAACTAGATTCAGCAAAGAGAGGCCCACTAAATAATAGCAGAAATATAGAAAGCGGACTTATGTGGTCAGCGAAAAACCCTACAAAAATATCCACGCTGAATATCCAAGAACCCCCGTACCGACTATTGGTATGGGGGGAGAATATCAGCCTCCTTAGAGCTTCCAGCAAAATCAGGAATCACATTATGAACAAGCTGGACAAAAACAAAATAATACAAATAACAAAAAAACAAGAAAGCAGGACTTAGCTTATGTTGCAAAAATCAGGACCAGTAGACAAGAGCAACCAGACAAGGACTGATTACATGGATGCCAGGCAATGGACTAAGACTCCAGGAAGTTTAAATAGAAACACCCAGAGTCTTAACGAACCAGGTGACTACCAACCTGGGGAAAGAGTATCCAAGAGCCATACCGCTAGTGACCACAAGAGGGAGCCAAAAAGTATAGTTCATAACAGTACCCCCTCTTTAAGGAGGGGTCACCGAACCCTCACTACGACCACCAGGGCAATCAGGATGGGCAGCATGAAAGGCACGAACCAAATCGGCCGCATGTACATCAGAGGCGACCACCCAGGAATTATCTTCCTGACCATAGCCCTTCCATTTGACCAGATACTGAAGCCTCCGTCTATAGAGACGAGAATCTAAGATCTTCTCCACCACATACTCCAACTCGCCCTCAACCAAGACCGGAGCAGGAGGGTCAACAGCAGGAACCACAGGCACAATGTACCGCCGCAACAAAGACCTATGGAACACATTGTGAATGGCAAACGACACAGGAAGATCCAAACGAAAAGACACCGGATTAAGGACCTCCAAAATTCTATAAGGACCAATAAAGCGAGGCTTAAACTTAGGAGAGGACACCTTCAGAGTGACAAACCGAGAAGACAACCAAACCAAATCCCCAACACGAAGTCGGGGACCCACACCGCGGCGGCGGTTGGCAAAACGCTGAGCCTTCTCCTGTGACAACTTCAAGTTGTCCACCACATGATTCCAAGTCCGCTGCAACCTATCAACCACGGAATCCACCCCAGGACAGTCAGAAGGCTCAACATGACCCGAGGAGAAATGAGGATGAAAACCAGAGTTGCAGAAAAATGGCGAAACCAAAGTAGCGGAACTAGCCCGATTATTGAGGGCAAACTCAGCCAATGGCAAGAAGGTCACCCAATCATCCTGATCCGCAGAAACAAAACATCTCAAATAAGCCTCCAGCGTCTGATTAGTTCGCTCCGTTTGGCCATTAGTCTGAGGATGAAAGGCAGACGAGAACGACAGATCAATGCCCATCTTAGCACAAAAAGATCGCCAGAATCTGGACACAAACTGGGATCCTCTGTCAGACACGATATTCTCAGGAATGCCGTGTAAACGAACCACATTCTGAAAAAACAAAGGAACCAGATCGGAAGAGGAAGGCAACTTAGGCAAGGGCACCAAATGGACCATCTTGGAAAAGACGATCACACACCACCCAGATGACAGACATTCCCTGAGACACCGGAAGATCTGAAATGAAATCCATGGAAATGTGTGTCCAAGGCCTCTTCGGGACGGGCAAGGGCAAAAGCAACCCGCTGGCACGAGAACAGCAAGGCTTAGCCCGAGCACAAGTCCCACAGGACTGCACAAAAGAAAGCACATCCCGTGACAAGGAAGGCCACCAAAAGGACCTAGCCACCAAATCTCTGGTACCAAAAATCCCAGGATGCCCTGCCAACACCGAGGAATGAACCTCGGAAATAACTCTGCTGGTCCATTTATCAGGAACAAACAGTCTATCAGGTGGACAAGAGTCAGGTCTACCAGCCTGAAATCTCTGCAACACACGTCGCAAATCAGGAGAAATGGCCGACAAAATCACTCCCTCTTTAAGAATACCAGCAGGCTCTGAGACTCCAGGAGAGTCAGGCACAAAGCTCCTAGAGAGAGAATCAGCCTTCACATTTTTCGAACCAGGCAGGTATGAGACCACAAAGTCAAAACGGGAGAAAAACAATGACCAACGAGCCTGTCTAGGATTCAGGCGTTTAGCAGACTCGAGGTACATCAGATTTTTGTGATCAGTCAAGACCACCACACGATGCTTAGCTCCCTCGAGCCAATGATGCCACTCCTCAAATGCCCACTTCATGGCCAACAACTCCCGATTACCAACATCATAGTTCCGCTCAGCCGGCGAAAACTTCCTGGAAAAGAAAGCACATGGTTTCATCACAGAGCAACCAGAGCCTCTCTGCGACAAAACAGCTCCTGCACCGATCTCAGAAGCATCCACTTCAACCTGAAAGGGAAGTGAGACATCAGGCTGGCACAAAACAGGCGCCGAAGTAAACCGGCGCTTCAGCTCCCGGAAGGCCTCAATGGCCGCAGGAGCCCAATTAGAGACATCAGAACCTTTCTTGGTCATATCCGTCAGAGGTTTAACAACGCTAGAAAAGTTAGCAATAAAACGACGGTAGAAATTAGCAAAACCCAAAAACTTCTGAAGACTCTAACAGACGTGGGTTGAGTCCAATCATGAATAGCTCGGACCTTGACTGGGTCCATCTCCACAGCAGAAGGGGAAAAATAAAACCCAAAAAAGAAACCTTCTGCACTCCAAAGAGACACTTTGAGCCCTTCACAAACAAAGCATTATCACGCAAAACCTGAAACACCATCCTGACCTGCTTTACATGAGAATCCCAATCATCAGAAAAAACTAAAATGTCATCCAGATAAACAATCACAAATTTATCTAGATACTTCCGGTAGATGTCATGCATAAAGGATTGAAACACTGAAGGAGCATTAGAGAGCCCAAAAGGCATCACCAAGTACTCAAAATGACCTTCGGGCGTATTAAATGCAGTTTTCCATTCATCTCCCTGCCTAATGCGCACAAGGTTGTACGCACCACGAAGATCTATCTTGGTGAACCAACAGGCACCCTTAATCCGAGCAAACAAGTCCGACAATAGTGGCAGAGGGTATTGAAATTTAACCGTGATTTTATTCAGAAGCCGATAGTCTATACAAGGTCTCAAAGATCCGTCTTTCTTGGCCACAAAAAAGAATCCTGCACCAAGAGGGGAAGAGGATGGACGAATATGTCCTTTCTCCAAAGACTCCTTTATATAAGAACGCATCGCGGCATGCTCAGGTACCGACAGATTAAATAATCGTCCCTTAGGAAACTTACTACCAGGAATCAAATCTATAGCGCAGTCACAGTCCCTATGAGGAGGAAGAGCACTGGACCTGGACTCACTGAACACATCCTGATAGTCAAGCAAATACTCAGGAACTTCTGAAGGAGTGGAGGAAGCAATAGACACCGACGGGGAATCGCAATGAATTCCCTGACAACCCCAACTTGACACAGACATAGCCCTCCAATCCAGAACAGGATTATGAGCCTGTAACCATGGCAGACCCAAAACGACCAAATCATGCATCTTATGCAGAACAAGAAAACGAATCACCTCCCGATGTTCAGGAGTCATGCACATGGTCACTTGTGTCCAATACTGCGGTTTATTCTCCGCCAATGGCGTAGCATCAATTCCTCTAAGAGGAATAGCATTTTCCAAAGGCTCCAGGACAAAACCACAGCGCCTGGCAAACGACAGGTCCATAAGACTCAGGGCAGCGCCTGAATCCACAAACGCCATAACAGGGTAGGAAGACAATGAGCAAATTAAAGTCACAGACAAAATAAATTTAGGCTGCAAGTTACCAACGGCGACAGGACTAACAAACTTTGTTAGGCGTTTAGAGCATGCTGATATAACATGTGTAGAATCACCACAGTAAAAACACAACCCATTCTGACGTCTATGATTTTGCCGTTCAGTTCTAGTCTGAATTCTATCACATTGCATTAAATCAGGCGTCTGTTCAGACAACACCGCCAAAGGATTAGCGGATTTGCGCTCCCGCAAACGCCGATCAATCTGAATGGCCAGCGTCATAGAATCATTCAGACTTGTAGGAATGGGAAAACCCACCATCACATTCTTAATGGTTTCAGAAAGGCCATTTCTGAAATTTGCGGCCAGAGCACACTCATTCCACTGAGTAAGCACGGACCATTTCCGAATTTTTTGGCAATACACTTCGGCTTCATCCTGGCCCTGAAAAATAGCCAGCAAAGCCTTCTCTGCCTGAATTTCAAGATTGGGCTCCTCATAAAGCAATCCGAGCGCCAGAAAAAACGCATCAATATTCGCCAATGCCGGATCTCCTGGCGCCAATGAGAAAGCCCAATCCTGAGGGTCGCCCCGCAAGAAGGAGATAACAATTTTAACTTGCTGAGCTGAGTCTCCAGACGAATGAGGTCTCAAAGATAGAAACAATTTACAATTATTCCTAAAATTCCTAAATTTAAATCGATCTCCAGAGAACAGCTCAGGAATAGGAATCTTAGGTTCTGACATAGGACTGCTAGTAACAAAATCCTGAATGCCCTGCACACGAGCAGCAAGCTGATCCACACTAGTAATCAGAGTTTGCACATTCATGTCTGCAGCAGAGTTTCAAGCCATTCAGAGATAAAGGGGAAGGAAAAAAAAAAAAAAAACTCAGAACTTCTTTTCTTTTAATCCCACTTCTGCAATGCATTAACTATTCACTGGCCTGGCATACTGTTGTGATCCTAATGGCAGAGGATCTCAGGGTCTTCAGCAAAGTCTACAAACATAAAAACTAGCTCTTAGGGAGGTGGTTACTGAGCTGAACACATACCTGATCCTAGCCCACAACTAATAGCAGCCGGGGAACGTACCTACGTTGGTTCTAGACGTCTCGCGCCAGCCGGAGATCTAACTAACCCTTTCAGAGAAAATACAGACCTCACTTGCCTCCAGAGAAAGGTACCCCAAAGTAGATACAGGCCCCCAACAAATAATAACGGTGAGGTAAGGAGAAAGGACAAACGTAAGTATGAACTAGATTCAGCAAAGAGAGGCCCACTAAATAATAGCAGAAATATAGAAAGCGGACTTATGTGGTCAGCGAAAAACCCTACAAAAATATCCACGCTGAATATCCAAGAACCCCCGTACTGACTAACGGTATGGGGGGAGAATATCAGCCCCCTTAGAGCTTCCAGTTACTGGATAGGCTTCGGGCCATCCTGAGAACATGTCAGTCACTACCAGTACATTTTTGTACTTCCCTACTTTTGGCATTTGAATGTGATCAATCTGAATCCTCTGAAAGGGATAAAGTGGTTTAGCCAAATGTTTCTGAGAAACTTTCTGAGGCGGTGCAGGATTTTATGCTGCACACACACAAGGCAGGACTTGAAATATTTTTGGGTGACAGTAGAAATCCCAGGTGCCATGTAGGTCTTCCAAATAGGGTCATTCATCTGATTCTTGCCTCTGTGGGTGATACCGTGTGCCCATTCTGTCACCGAGGAGTACAGATTACGGGGTAGACAGAGCTTTTTGTTCACCCTCCAGACTCCATCTTCATCCTTTTTAGCTCCTCCTTCTTGCCATGACTTCTTTTCATCATCTGATGTCTTGCCTTGATGTAGATGGATAATCCTCATAAGAGAGGCTTTAGTCCCTTCTTCAGTGTCTTGTGACACGTACAACGCTGCTTTCTCTTTCCCAAATGGATCCACAGCATAGGTCTTTGCTGTTTTGTCAGCAAAGAAGTTCCCCTTTGCTTCTGGAAAATCCAATCTACTGTGAGCTTTGATCTCGATCACTGCAACCTCTGAAGTTAGATCCAGAGTGACCACAAGTTCTTGCATGGTAGCAGCATGTTTTACAGGAGTTCCACTGGACGTTAGGTATCCTCTGGCTGCCCAGATACTGCCGAAGTCATGAGCCACTCCAAAGGCGTATCTTGAATCCGTGTAGATGTTGACCACCTTCTCCGTCGCTTCCTGACAAGCCAATGTCAAAGCTTTATGTTCCGCTTCTTGTACAGACATGTGCGGTGGTAGCGATCCAGCTGAGATGACCTGGTCATGTGTAACCACGGCATATCCCGTATGGAATCTTCCTGTTTCATCTGCAAATCTGGAACCATCAGTGAAGAATGTCAGGTCAGCATGTGGGAATGGGTCTTCAGACATGTTTTTCTGGGAGGCTACTTCTTCCTGCATTTGTTCGAGACAGTCATGATCCTCTGAGTGTGTAGAGGCATCTTCTCCGAGAGCATCAGTATCATCATCCACATCCCCCCTGGAAAGAGGAAGCAGCGTGGACAGTTTGAAGATGCTGCAGCGGACAAGAGTGACATTATCCGGAACCAAGAGTGAACAATGGAGTCTCATATGATGCTGCACCAACAGATGTTTAGGTTCCAAGAATAGCAATTATGTCGTGTGGAGCCATTAAGAGAACTGGATGTCCTCAGATGATATCAGGATTTGGGATTCCAAGAGCTGGTGCAGACTGTATGGCCTGTTTAAGAGCGTAGAAAGTTTCCACGGATTTGGTACACAGTGGAAACGCTGACGTCTTGAGGTCATCGTACAATGGCTGCATCAGCTTTGAGGCATCTGGAAACCTTTGGCGACAATAAGCGATAGGTCAGCCAACTCATCCGAGGCCCATGTCTTAGGTTCTTGGCAGAATCAACACTAGAGTCCCATGTCTCGTCACTGGCAAGTGAGTCATCATTGAACCCGATATCCATAACAGGCCAATATGCATCGCCTGCTTTAAGATTTGGCAAGGAAATGAGATCTTGCCACGTGGCTGAGTGATTCCTTTGGATTTGAAGCATGCTCCTGTAGAAAGGCATCGTCTGTTTTTCTGGATCTGGAAGTTGGTTCAACAGAGTAGCAGCTTGCTGGGGTGCAAACTTGACATAGAGGGTGGGCTCCTCAGACATGAGCATTGGCACTGTTGGTGGTGGCACCTGAGGCGGGAGTAGAGATGTGTCATGGTTCCCAATGGCAGGGACATAGGCAAAAACAGGACTAGCTCTAGGAAGATGGAATCTAAGCTGACCGCGATGCTGAACCTCACGCACAACTACCAGTAGCCGGGGAACGTACCTGCGTTTTATCCCTAGACGTCTCGCACCAGCCGGAGATCTAGCTACCCCTAGTAGAGGAAACACAGACCTGGCTTGCCTCCAGAGAAAACCCCAAAGTGATAGTAGCCCCCAACATATAATGACGGTTAGTTAAGAAGAAAACACATACGTAGTATGAATACAGGTTCAGCAAAGAGAGGCCCACTAACTAGATAGCAGAAAATACAAAAGTGGACTTCGCGGTCAACTCAAAACCCTACAAAATACCATCCTGAAATGACTTTAAACTCCGGTATCAACTCATGACACCGGAGTGGTCATTTCAGTTCGCTAGAGCTTCCAGCGGCAGGATTCACATAAATGCACGCTGGACAAAAGGTACAAATGATCCAAATGAACGCTGGACAAAACTTTCACAAAAGTACAGATGATCCAACTTATCTGAATCAGCAGACTTGGAGCAGGTAGCAAGTAACAGAGGAGCTCTGGTAACATTGATAGCCGGCAAGTAAATGATTGAGAAGCCAGACTATATAGGAAACTCCCATTTCCTTATGGGAACAGGTGCACTGGAGACAAAAGACAAAAGTCAACCAGTACCACCAGTGGCCACCAGAGGGAGCCCACAAACAGAATTCACAACAGTACCCCCCCCCTTGAGGAGGGGGCACCGAACCCTCATGACCACCAGGGCGATCTGGATGAGCCCTATGAAAGGCGCGAACCAAATCAGAGGCATGAACATCAGAGGCAGTCACCCAGGAATTATCCTCCTGACCGTATCCCTTCCATTTAACCAAATATTGAAGTCTCCGTCTGGAAATGCGAGAGTCCAAAATCTTCTCCACAACATACTCCAATTCACCCTGCACCAGCACAGGAGCAGGAGGCTCAACAGAAGGAACAACCGGTACCTCGTACCTCCGCAACAAAGACCGATGGAAGACATTATGAATATTGAAAGATGCTGGTAGATCCAAACGAAAAGATACAGGATTAAGAATCTCCAAAATCTTATAAGGACCTATGAACCGAGGTTTAAACTTAGGAGAAGAGACCTTCATAGGGACAAAACGAGAAGATAACCACACCAAGTCCCCAACGCAAAGACGATTACCAGCACGACGACGACGATTAGCAAACTGCTGAGTCTTCTCCTGGGACAACTTCAAGTTGTCCACCACATGACTCCAAATCCGGTGCAGTCTATCCACCAACGTGTCCACTCCAGGGCAATCCGAAGATTCCACCTGGCCAGATGAAAAACGAGGGTGAAACCCCGAATTGCAAAAGAATGGAGAAACCAGAGTGGCAGAACTAGCCCGATTATTAAGGGCAAACTCTGCCAACGGCAAAAAGGCGACCCAGTCATCCTGATCAGCAGACACAAAACACCTCAAATAAGTCTCCAAGGTCTGATTAGTTTGCTCTGTCTGGCCATTCGTCTGAGGGTGGAATGCAGACGAAAAAGACAAATCAATGCCCATCCTGGCACAGAACGCCCGCCAAAATCTTGACACAAATTGGGATCCCCTGTCAGAAACGATGTTTTCCGGGATACCATGTAAACGAACCACATTCTGAAAAAATAGAGGAACCAACTCAGATGAAGAAGGCAACTTGGGCAAGGGTACCAAATGAACCATTTTAGAAAAACGGTCACACACCACCCAGATGACGGTCATTTTCTGAGAAACCGGGAGATCCGAAATAAAGTCCATAGAGATGTGCGTCCAAGGCCTCTTCGGAATAGGCAAGGGCAACAACAATCCACTAGCCCGAGAACAGCAAGGCTTGGCCCGAGCACAAACATCACAAGACTGTACAAAAGTACGCACATCCCGAGACAGGGAAGGCCACCAGAAGGACCTGGCCACCAAATCTCGGGTACCAAAGATTCCAGGGTGGCCTGCCAACACAGAAGAATGAACTTCCAAGATGACTCTACTGGTCCACTCATCTGGAACAAACAGTCTCCCAGGCCGACAACGATCAGGCCTATCCGCCTGAAACTCCTGCAAAGCACGTCGCAAGTCTGGAGAGACAGCAGACAATATCACTCCATCCTTAAGGATACCCATAGGCTCAGAATCACCAGGGGAGTCAGGCTCAAAACTCCTAGAAAGGGCATCTGCCTTCACATTTTTTGAACCTGGTAGGTATGAGACCACGAAATTAAACCGGGAGAAAAACAACGACCAGCGCGACTGTCTAGGATTCAGACGCCTGGCAGACTCAAGGTAAATCAGATTCTTGTGATCAGTCAAGACCACCACCTGATGCCTAGCACCCTCAAGCCAATGACGCCACTCCTCAAATGCCCACTTCATAGCCAAGAGCTCCAGATTACCAACATCATATTTTCGCTCGGCGGGCGAAAACTTTCGAGAAAAGAACGCACATGGTCTCATCACCGAGCAATCAGAACTTCTCTGCGACAAAACCGCCCCCGCTCCGATCTCGGAAGCATCAACTTCGACGTGAAAAGGAAGTGAAACATCAGGCTGGCGCAACACAGGGGCAGAAGAAAAGCGGCGCTTAAGCTCCCGAAAGGCCTCCACAGCCGCCGAGGACCAATTGGCAACATCAGCACCCTTCTTAGTCAAATCCGTTAGAGGCTTAACAACACTTGAAAAACCAGTTATAAATCGACGATAGAAATTAGCAAAGCCCAAGAATTTCTGAAGGCTCTTAAGGGAAGTAGGTTGCGTCCAATCACAAATAGCCCGAACCTTGACAGGATCCATCTCAATAGAAGAAGGGGAAAAAATGTACCCCAAAAAAGAGATCTTCTGAACCCCAGAAATACACTTTGAACCCTTTACAAACAAAGAATTGGCCCGCAAAACCTGAAAAACCTTCCTGACCTGTTGAACATGCGACTCCCAGTCATCAGAAAAAATCAAAATATCATCAAAATACACAATCATAAATTTATCCAGATATTCACGGAAAATATTGTGCATAAAGGACTGAAAGACTGAAGGGGCATTAGAAAGACCAAAAGGCATTACCAGATACTCAAAATGGCCCTCGGGCGTATTAAATGCAGTTTTCCACTCATCTCCCTGCTTAATCCGCACCAAATTATACGCACCCCGAATGTCAATCTTAGAGAACCACCTTGCCCCCTTAATACGAGCAAACAAATCAGTCAACAGTGGCAAAGGATACTGATATTTGACTGTAATCTTATTCAACAGCCGATAATCAATACAAGGCCTCAGGGAACCATCTTTTTTACCCACGAAAAAAAAACCTGCTCCTAAAGGGGATGAGGATGGACGGATATGTCCCTTTTCCAAGGACTCCTTAATATACTCTCGCATAGCAGCATGCTCTGGCACAGACAGATTGAACAAACGACCTTTAGGAAATTTGCTGCCAGGAATCAAATCTATAGCACAATCGCAATCCCTGTGAGGAGGGAGCGAACTAAGTTTAGGCTCCTCAAAAACATCACAGTAGTCAGACAAAAATGCCGGAACCTCAGAGGGAGTAGATGAAGCAATGGAAACCAAAGGTACTTCCCCATGAGCCCCCTGACATCCCCAGCTTAATACGGACATTGTTTTCCAGTCAAGAACTGGGTTATGAGTTTGTAACCATGGCAATCCAAGCACTAAGACATCATGCAAATTATGCAACACAAGGAATCGAATCACCTCCTGATGGTCTGGAGTCATACACATAGTCACTTGTGTCCAGTATTGAGGTTTATTCCTAGCCAATGGTGTGGAGTCAATACCCTTCAAAGGGATAGGGACTTCCAGAGACTCTAGACTAAACCCACAGCGCCTGGGAAAGGACCAATCCATAAGACTCAGGGCGGCGCCAGGGTCCACATAGGCATTCACGGTAATAGATGATAATGAACAAATCAAAGTCACCGACAAAATAAACTTAGACTGCAAAGTGCTAACTGCAAAAGACTTATCAACCCTTTTTGTGCGTTTAGAGCATGCTGATATAACATGAGCAGAATCGCCACAATAGAAGCACAACCCATTTTTACGCCTATTATTCTGCCGTTCATTTCTGGACAGAATTCTATCACATTGCATATTCTCCGGTGCCTGCTCAGAAGACACCGCCAAATGGTGCACAGGTTTGCGCTCCCGTAAACGCCGGTCAATCTGAATAGCCATTGTCATGGACTCATTCAGACCTGTGGGCGTAGGAAACCCCACCATGACATCTTTAACGGCGTCAGAGAGACCCTCTCTGAAATTCGCCGCCAGGGCACACTCATTCCACTGAGTAAGCACAGACCATTTTCGAAATTTTTGACAATATATCTCAGCTTCATCATGCCCTTGAGAGAGGGCTATCAAGGCTTTTTCAGCCTGAATCTCCAAATTAGGTTCCTCATAGAGCAACCCCAGAGCCAGAAAAAACGCATCCACATTGAGCAGCGCAGGGTCCCCTGGCGCCAATGCAAATGCCCAATTCTGGGGGTCACCCCGCAGCAAGGAAATAACAATCTTAACCTGCTGAGCGGGGTCTCCAGCGGAGTAAGATCTCAGAGAAAGATACAATTTACAATTGTGCTTAAAATTCAAAAAACGAGATCTATCTCCAGAAAAAAACTCTGGTATAGGAATTTTAGGTTCAGACATAGGAGCATGTATGACAAAGTCTTGTATATTTTGAACCTTAGAAGCAAGATTATTCAGATTTGAAGCTACACTCTGGATATCCATTTCTCAGCAGCTGAGATCTAAGCCATTCAGGGATTAAGAGGAGGGAAAAGCAGCAGACTGCAATTATGGCTAGACAGACTTCAGAGTAAAAAAAAAAAAAAGGTGTTAGAAACTTATTTTCTCTCCTTCTTCAGCCAATACTTTTAACACAGTAGGGCCGGCTATACTGTCATGGTTCCCAATGGCAGGGACATAGGCAAAAACAGGACTAGCTCTAGGAAGATGGAATCTAAGCTGACCGCGATGCTGAACCTCACGCACAACTACCAGTAGCCGGGGAACGTACCTGCGTTTTATCCCTAGACGTCTCGCACCAGCCGGAGATCTAGCTACCCCTAGTAGAGGAAACACAGACCTGGCTTGCCTCCAGAGAAAACCCCAAAGTGATAGTAGCCCCCAACATATAATGACGGTTAGTTAAGAAGAAAACACATACGTAGTATGAATACAGGTTCAGCAAAGAGAGGCCCACTAACTAGATAGCAGAAAATACAAAAGTGGACTTCGCGGTCAACTCAAAGCCCTACAAAATACCATCCTGAAATGACTTTAAACTCCGGTATCAACTCATGACACCGGAGTGGTCATTTCAGTTCGCTAGAGCTTCCAGCAGCAGGATTCACATAAATGCACGCTGGACAAAAGGTACAAATGATCCAAATGAACGCTGGACAAAACTTTCACAAAAGTACAGATGATCCAACTTATCTGAATCAGCAGACTTGGAGCAGGTAGCAAGTAACAGAGGAGCTCTGGTAACATTGATAGCCGGCAAGTAAATGATTGAGAAGCCAGACTATATAGGAAACTCCCATTTCCTGATGGGAACAGGTGCACTGGAGACAAAAGACAAAAGTCAACCAGTACCACCAGTGGCCACCAGAGGGAGCCCACAAACAGAATTCACAACAGAGATGGCACCGGGAGTACAGATGTAATCACTTGTGTATGAGGAGCAGGAGGAGTCTTGGAATGAGGAGCTCTATTTGGGCAGCTCCAGTATCATGGTGTGGGGTCCAGGTGACACAGGCAGTCTTAAAAGCTTTAACAGTCCTGTCCTCATTAATGCGAGTCATTGCTGCACAAAGTTGTTGAGCACTAACGTCTGGATGAATAGGGTCAACATTAGGGGTCACAGCATGTATGATCATTCTACACGAGAGATTGCCAGCTTTAGTAACCGCTATGTCCCCAACAGCTATCTGACCACGTGACTCAACAATGATTTGACTGTCAGCTTGAATAGTTGCCCCTCCTGCTTCCACTATAGCTCTAGCTACACCTCCATTGTGCTCTAACCGAGAATTGGCAGCATTAACAATAGCGTCTGTCTCCATTGTCACCCTTTCCCACCACTAACAAGGGTCCCTCAGGAAGTTCTTTTTTAAAAAAAATAGGTTTCCAACATTCCCTCCCATTTGTGCTTCCTGTGCTATTGGTATCCTCCTCCCAGATTGAGCCCCCCTTGTTACAGTTGCCACCGTCCCATACAGGTGTGCGCTTAGCTGCGAGACAGCCTGTGAGGTACTGGGTATAGGGTTATGTAGACTGCGTGAGAGTGCTGTTGTAGTGGAAGCATTGGGAGGAGAGGCCGCTGCTTGGAGCATCTCATGTGGGTGTGCGGCTAAATTGGCAGTGGAAGTGACAGTAGAAAGGGTAGGTGCCGGGGACGATCCAGGTGGGAGTATTGCTGGATTCACGACAGGTGTGATAGGGGAAAGGGTCGGTGCCTCATTGGAAACCACTGAGACAGGAAACATGTGTAAAGCCTGTTCACGTCCCGAAGGAATATAGCATTGGCCGTCAGTGGTCATTACTGGGTAACAAGGATTTAGTGATGTGGTGTGTAGCCTTAGTCTGAGATGTTCACCACCAGAACCAGCACATTTGCCTTCCAAAAAAATGCTGCCATCAGAATAAGGACATTTGCCATCCACAAAATGGCCGCTATTAGAATTAAAACATTTGCCATCCACAAAATGGCTGCTACCAGAATTAACAATTTTTTCCATCCACAAAATGGCTGCTGTTAGCATCAACACTTTTTCCATCCACAAAATGTCCGCTATTAGAATTACATTTGGCATCCACAAAATGGCTGCCGTTAGAATTAACACCTTTTGCCATCACCAAAATGGCTGCCGTTAGAATTACATTTGCCATCCACAAAATGGCCGCTATTAGAATTAAAACATTTGCCATCCACAAAATGGCCGCTATTAGAATTAAAACATTTGCCATCCACAAAATGGCTGCTACCAGAATTAACAATTTTTGCCATCCACAAAATGGCTGCTGTCAGAATTAACAATTTTTTTTTTCATCCACAAAATGGCTGCCGTCAGCATTACATTTGCCATCCACAAAATGGCTGCTGTTAGCATCAACACTTTTTCCATCCACAAAATGGCCGCTATTAGAATTACATTTGGCATCCACAAAATGGCTGCCGTTAGAATTAACACCTTTTGCCATCACCAAAATGGCTGCCATTAGAATTACATTTGCCATCCACAAAATGGCCGCTATCAGAATTACATTTGGCATCCACAAAATGGCTGCCGTTAGAATTAACACCTTTTGCCATCTACAAAATGGCTGCCGCCAGCATTACATTTGCCATCCACAAAATGGCCGCTATTACATTTAGCACATGGCTCTGGGCCACCATTATGGCTGCTATTACATTTAACACATTTGCCACCAACAAAATGGCCGCTATTACATTTAGCACATGGCTCTGGGCCACCATTATGGCTGCTATTACATTTAACACATTTGCCACCAACAAAATGGCCGCTTTTACATTTAGCACATGGCTCTGGGCCACCATTATGGCTGCTATTACATTTAACACATTTGCCACCAACAAAATGGCCGCTATTACATTTCGCACATGGCTCTGGGCCACCATTATAGCTGCTATTACATTTAACACATTTGCCATCAACAAAATGGCCGCTATTACATTTAGCACATGGCTCTGGGCCACCATTATACGGTGGTGGCCGCTCACAGGATATATTTTTGTAATACACACAACTCAAAACTCTATTCTTTCTTTTCCTTTCCTCTTCTACCCAATTTCCAATTTATTTTTTTTTCTTTTCTATACAGACTTTCAGAGACTCTTTCTTCTGCCCTAGCAATAGACAACAATCCATTATCTTCTAGGATACCTTTTCTTTCTTTTAAGACAATCTTCTACTCCAGGGGCTGTAACCATCCCCCCTTCTGGCATTCCATACAATTTCCACTAATGTGCATGAGTCTAACTTGCCATCTGAATTTGGCTTAGTGCCCATACGGCAGACCTGCATTAATTTCTCCATCTTTCTATAGATATACAGTATATATATCTATCTATCAAGATAACTAACACCAAACAAACAATAAGACGGGGGAGATGACTCAAACCTGCGATTCTAAAGGGAACTGAGTCTGCAGCACTCTGTTCCTATTGCTTCTTGTCACGTGGTCCCTGTCTGACTTCCGTGCTCTGTACTTTACAAACCAATTATTCCCTACTTTGTCAAATTGCTCCCTAACTAACCGGTCCCCGTGCAGAGTCAACTCACTCGATGTCATGGGGCAAAAAAAAAGAATAACTATAAATTTAATTGGCTCGAACTGAGCCAATTCGCTCCAAGTTTCAATGAGCCGCTACACAATTTATTATGCCCGAACTGAGCCAATTCGCTCCAAGCTTTACCGGGCTCCCCTAGGCCGAGTCAATTCACTCCAGGTCCTAGTCTCTCTTATACAGAACTGAAAATCTTATCACAGGCGACAACCGTATACCACAGACAAAAATTATTATTATTATTTAATTTTTTTTTTCTACACTTGCTTGCTTCTCTAAAAACCTGTTTATCCCATTCTACCACATGCTTTTCCTTCTGTAAACACTTGCTTCTTTTCTTTCCTAAAAACCTATTCTTCCTGTTCCAAACACAATGCTTCTCTTAACTACCAGTCATCTCCTTCTGTAAAAAAAACAAACTTGCTCTTCCTGTTTTCTCACTTGCCTCTGTAGAAAAAAAAAAAAACTTGCTTCTCTTAACTACTAGTTATCTCCCCTCTTCACAACATGTAACAGGCAGCAGGCAACTAAAAACATGTGACGGTTCTTGCAATTAAATGACCAGCAGCGGAGAGACCCTTCTGCCATCTTACAGATACCAAGAAAACCGGACACGGTCAGGCAATCTGCACAGGATACCCCGAAGGACACAAGGTAAAGACTACAGATTATAAAAATCAGCAGACTTACCGTGTTCTGTTAAGGAGGTGATCAGTCTCCAGGTTCCAGAAGGGAAGTTTATTAGTCAAACACAATGTTATATATCTCCTGTAAGGGGGCTCGGTTAGCTCTAAAATGGGAGTGATCGGATGTATTCCATTGGTTAGTGGGTTGGGCAATGAGCAAGTCCATGGGCGGATCCATGAGGTCATCAGGGTGGGTTGGTCCATGAGGTCATCAGGGTGGGCATCACTGTGGGTGGATCCATGAGGTCATCAGGGGGGCGTCATCTTGGATACCAGAGCACACGGTCTGCTGATAAAGGAGATGGCGGCCATCTTTAGTGTCTCACTTTGATCTGAGGAAAACTTATGTAAGGTTAAACAATACATGTTATGGGTTGCTTCTCTCAATTACCTTATGTCTTGAGGTTAATTAAGTATTTGATCTTATGGCTGTCCTCAACAGAAGCTTATAGGTTCAGTTCTAGTATCAGGTGGGCTGTACTCTTCAAATGGAGGTATTTCAAACCTGTTGTCAGGAATCTGATTGCAATACAATTCGGTCAGCAGGGGTAAGTAGGACTGACCAGCCATAGACTCTGCTTAGAAACTGGTTGCTTTCCTACCTGTTGTCTCAACAGTACCTGTACATGTCTTCAAGGAGCAGGGAGATCTGGAGGCTGCAATGTTGAAGGTGTCAAAGAAGAAGGACTTAGCTAAAGACCTGTTGTTTTGATCATCTTGGATTGCAAGTATCTTGATTGCTTTTTCCCAGTGGCCTGCCAGATAGACTCTGACAAGGCAGAGTTTTGAGAAATGCATTCATCCTCTTCACAAGTCCTCTTCTGATTTCCGTACACTGAAAGGTGACTACTTCTCTATATATGTCAGTGTCCATCTGCTTTCCATCATGTTCCTCGATTTGCAAAGATGCCCATGAGGGTGGTCCAGGGTGTAAAGCTGTGTTTTGTTCTGTGCCATGACATTCTGTGAATTTCACACTGGCTTCACCATTACTGGTGAATAGGGTTGAGCAAAACGGATCGGACAAATTCAAAAATCACCGACTTTCGGCAAAGTCGGGTTTCATGAAACCCGACCCGATCCTAGTGTGGGATCAGCCATGAGGTTGGCGATCTTTGCGCCAAAGTCACGTTTCCTATGATGCGTTCAGCGCCATTTCTCAGCCAATAAAGGAGGATGCAGAGTGTGGGCAGCGTGATGACATAGGTCTCGGTCCCACCCATCTTAGAGAAGGGCATGACAGTGATTGGCTTGCTTTCTGCGGCGTCACAGGGACTATAAAGGGGCGTGCACGCCGACCACCTTCTTACTTCTGCCGATCTTAGCATAGGGAGAGGTTGCTGCAGCTTTGTCAGAAGAAGGGACATAGTTAGGGAGGGAAGATTAACCCCCAAACCGCTTGTGCTGTAGCGATTTCCACTGTCCAATACCACCTTTTTTTTGCAGGGACAGTGGAGGCTATATATTTGTGCATCAGCTCTGTAGCTTATTAGGCTGCCTTATAAGGCTCCCTGATAGCTGCATTGCTGTGTGCACCGCTGCTGTGCAAACCAACTGCTTTTTTAAAAGCTAAAATCCTGTTTCTACTTTCTGCACAGTTATATTGTTTATTTGTCCAAACTTTTGTGTGCAGCAGTCCTTTTTATTGCTGCCATACTTGTCCTGAGATCATTGTAGGGAGAATGAAATTGTACTACAGTCCTTGTATTTTTTCATATATCTTCCAGCAACTTGCTGCCACTTACATTGCATTGCTTTATACACTGTGCCTGAGTTTGGGTTCAGTCTCCCCCCCAAAAAAAGTGAGATTCAAATTCTCACAAAGTGGATATACCTCAGTCCTCTTAGTTTGTGGTATATCAGCCAGCCACTTGCTGCCACTCATATTGCATTGTTTTATACACTGGGCCTGAGTTTGGGTTCAGTCTCCCCCCAAAAAAAGTGAGATTCAAATTCTCACAAAGTGGATATACCTCAGTCCTCTTAGTTTGTCGGATATCAGCCAGCCACTTTCTGCCACTTCCATTGTGTTGTTTTATACACTGTGCCTGAGTTTTGGGTTCAGTCCCCCCCCAAAAAAAAAGTGAGATTCAAATTCTCAACAGTTTTATATACACCTTCTACCTTGTTTTACAGTACCATATAACGGTTGTTATTTTGGTTAGATTTTCCCAAAAATTAGGAAGTCTGGTGGAAGAGGCTGTGGGCGGTCGTTGCCAGCTGGTACTGATGGTGGTGGTGGTGGAGCATCTGGTGGTAGTGGGAAAAGCAAAATAGCACCTAAGGCTGGAGGTGTTGAGCCAGCATCATCGTCTGGCTACACAAGACCTCGAAGGCTCCCTTATCTGGGAGTAGGAAAACAGCTTTTAAAGCCGGAGCAGCAGGAAAAAGTTTTGGCTTTCCTTGCTGACTCAGCCTCTAGCTCTTTCGCCTCCTCTTCAGGAAGTTCAAAATTTAAAAGCAGTGAGTCATCAGTGGATGCTCTTGGTCAGGAACAAGACGTTTCCTTGTGTCCTTCACCCAAACCAAAAGTGAAGGATGCGTCCCGTGACACCACAGGTTACTCCATGGAGCTCTTTACACATACCGGTTAGAAAGGGAAATTGTTAACTGCCCATTACAAGATGAATCGGACATGGAGTGCACTGATGCACAGCCACAGCTAGATTATTATGCTGTTCCATTGACTAAGATCACTACATTACCCTCACAGTGTACTGAGCCAGAATCTGACCCTGATGAGACTATGGTGGCCTGTCCCGAATACTATAGCACCTGTGTCCGGTGACACAGAGGAAGCACATGGGGCAGCATCCAATAAAGGAAACATCCAATACAGGAAAACCACCTATGCCAAGCATGGTATCCATCCACAGACAGCTGTTTCGGGGCATGCTGCCCTTCCCGTGGTTGTTCCTTCCCGGGGAAAGGTCTGGCTATTCACTGCTTGCGTTGAGAAACACGTGATGGTGTTTCCGCAGCTATCCTACATGTGTTTGCATATTTCCCATAAGGGATGGGGGCAGTGTTCTGGATCACTGCGTTGAGAAACACATGATGGTGTCTCCGCGGTGTTGGATGTTTTGGTCTCCCCGAGGCCAATCATCTGTGCCTTTACAGCCTTTTACTAGGCACTGCTCCTAATAGCCAGATTCCTACTCCACACTGATGAGGGGCAAACACCCCGAAACAGCTGTCTGTGGATGGATACCATGCTTGGCATAGGTGGGTTTCCTGTATTGGATGTTTCCTTTATTGGATGCTGCCCTTCCCGTGGTTGTTCCTTCCCGGGGAAAGGTCTGGCTATTCACTGCTTGCATTGAGAAACACGTGATGGTGTCTCCGCAGCTATCCTACATGCTTTTGCATATTTCCCATAAGGGATGGGGGCAGTGTTCTGGATCACTGCGTTGAGAAACACGTGATGGTGTCTCCGCGGTGTTGGATGTTTTGGTCTCCCCGAGGCCAATCATCTGTGCCTTTACAGCCTTTTACTAGGCACTGCTCCTAATAGTCAGATTCCTACTCCACACTGATGAGGGGCAAACACCCCGAAACAGCTGTCTGTGGATGGATACCATGCTTGGCATAGGTGGTTTTCCTGTATTGGATGTTTCCTTTATTGGATGCTGCCCTTCCCGTGGTTGTTCCTTCCCGGGGAAAGGTCTGGCTATTCACTGCTTGCATTGAGAAACACGTGATGGTGTCTCCGCAGCTATCCTACATGCGTTTGCATATTTCCCATAAGGGATGGGGGCAGTGTTCTGGATCACTGCATTGAGAAACACGTGATGGTGTCTCCGCGGTGTTGGATGTTCTAATATGGGGGCAATGACAACCCACAAAATCAATGTAACATTGCTCCTAGGATACAATCAGTCTGAAACATACTATGCATATACATGGCTATGTAAATGTCACTGTACCATATAACCTCAAAATAAGGTGCATAATTCTAGTGCAAAACATACTATCAGCTACAGACATCAAAAGAGAACAAATCTGTTAGACATATGGTGAGGGACAAGAGGAGAGGGAACTGAAAAATGAATGAATAAAGGAACCCAATCCTCAAACCAATGTACCCTCATACCAACAGACCAAAGATCCAGGATGGAGCCATGTCAGCCATAGGGGAACAAAGTGTGGGATAGGTTCCCACGCGTATCGCCACCCAAATAGCATGTTTGTGTTTGGCGTCCTTCAGGTATATACACATTCATCGTAACTAAAAGCATTCACCTGGTTGAAGAGCATTTGGGGATTGCACACATGGAGCGCTGTATGACCGCGGTCATCTTGTGCATGTTCAAGATCGAAGCTTTGCAATGAAGTTCTATGAAATTGCTACTGTGCATGGGCCCAGTTGAAAGTACAGCGCAAGCTCACAACTCACATATACTCCTTACAGTCCTTACTGCGCATGCGCAAGAAATAGAGACATGCCAGCGTAATTGCAGGGCCATTCTCAAAGCAACATAGTAACTGCTCATATTTCCCATGCGTGCATGTGCCTGGGCCACCAATAATCCCAACCTCACACAAGACCTATCCCAACGCACACCACCAAGGACCAGCAGGAGGAAGCAGTACCAGTAACCAATGGTAACACTGCAGGTAACTTACAAATAATACATCTATCGGACTATATCCTATCTGATGAGGAAAAACAGTTGTTGACAAGGGGGTTGTCTTTTTCTGCAATGAATAGATTGGATAAATTCACTCTTATTAAAGATGTGTATCTATTCTATCTACAGCTTGTCTTTAAACTTTTGTACTATCAGCCCTCAATTGTGGATTCTCTACCCCAGGACGAGAGACAAGTCGTCAATGATCTCTTACAGTTATTGGAGGAGAATGAAGGCTTTAGCAACAGAGATACAAACAGGCTATGCCGTTTACCTACACAAGCTACACCATCTTTTGCCATCTCTCCTACAATCCAAATCTTTTACGAGATGGTAAGTCAAGATGTTGCTAGTTTAAAGTTGAGGAACCAACAGGGGGAGAATCTGGGGTTGAGGGAAAGATGAATCTTGACAAAATTAAAGGAAAATCCACTTTTTGTGATCAAGGAGGCGGACAAAGGGGGGAATATCATACCGTGGCCCACTGAAATGTATGTAAAGGAGGCTCGACGACAACTGAGCAATTCTGACCGCTATCAAGTTTTACCCTCTGATCCCACAGACATTTTTAAGAAGAATCTGGACCGTCTATCTCGGCCAAATGTAACTGTATATTGGACAATAGGGAAATTAAATTTTTTGACCACAACTTCTCCAATTGTTCCGACCCTGTATCTACTCCCGAAGATCCACAAATCAATCCAAGAACCACTGGGTAGGCCGATAGTGGCTGGTATTGGCAGTCTCTATGAGAGACCTTGCATATACTTGGACCACTTCTTACAACCTTTTGTCACCCATCTAGGCTCTTATATTCAGGACACCTCTCATCTAAATCGCCAGCTACAGGATCTGACCATTGCAGAGGAGACCATACTTGATACGATGGGCGTTGCTTCACTGTATACCTGCATAAGTCACACACTGGTCATTGATGCAGTCTCGTTCTTCTTAAATTAGCAAATTACAGGTGATCGTAGACACCAGTATTTTATTGTGGACTTATTATCCTTTGTTCTGTCCAACAGCTATTTTGTTTTTGATAGGGTGTTCTACAAACAGATCTCTGGCACTGCAATGGGCGCCCGCTGTGCTCCCTCATACGCCAACCTTTTAGTGGGTTGGTGGGAGGAGACACAGGTGCGCCCATTGCATGCCTTTAAAGCCAACGTATTTCGTTGGTTTCGCTACATTGATGACCTTTTGGTTTTGTGGACCAGGTCTGAAGCTGAATGCAAGGATTTCATCACCATGCTCAATGGTAATATGTTTAACATCTCTTTGACAGCTTCTCTTTCCACAACATCGGTGGAATTTTTGGATCTCAAGTTGATGAAAGATGGCTGCTGGATCCAAACCAAAATTCATCGCAAGACTGACAAAAAATCTGCTCCACTTCTCAAGCTTTCACCCTCAGCACCTGAGGAAAAACCTTCCTAACTGCCAATTTCTAAGGGTAAGGCGAAATTGCAGTTCAGATGTTGACTTTATTGAAGGAGCACGTGATTTAACGGCTCGACTGTCTGAGAGAGGGTACCCACACAAAACCATATCACGAGCCTTTGAGCATTCTCGACACAGAGTGTTATGGTTCTCAATGGCAAGAGAACATAGCCCAGCAAACATACGAACTAGCTCTTGGAAGGATGGAAACTAAACTGACCATGAACTAAACCTGCCGCACAACTAACAGTAGCCGGGTAGCGTAGCCTGCGTTTTATCCCTAGACGCCCAGCGCCGGCCGGAGGACTAACTAATCCTGGCAGAGGAAAATATAGTCCTGGCTCACCTCTAGAGAAATTTCCCCGAAAGGCAGACAGAGGCCCCCACAAATATTGGCGGTGATTTTAGATGAAATGACAAACGTAGTATGAAAATAGGTTTAGCAAAATTGAGGTCCGCTTACTAGATAGCAGGAAGACAGAAAGGGCACTTTCATGGTCAGCTGAAAACCCTATCAAAATACCATCCTGAAATTACTTTAAGACTCTAGTATTAACTCATAACATCAGAGTGGCAATTTCAGATCACAAGAGCTTTCCAGACACAGAAACGAAACTACAGCTGTGAACTGGAACAAAATGCAAAAACAAACAAGGACTAAGTCCAACTTAGCTGGGAGTTGTCTAGCAGCAGGAACATGCACAGAAAGGCTTCTGATTACAATGTTGACCGGCATGGAAGTGACAGAGGAGCAAGGCTAAATAGCGACTCCCACATCCTGATGGAAACAGGTGAACAGAGAGGATGATGCACACCAGTTCAATTCCACCAGTGGCCACCGGGGGAGCCCAAAATCCAATTTCACAACAGTACCCCCCCCTCAAGGAGGGGGCACCGAACCCTCACCAGAACCACCAGGGCGATCAGGATGAGCCCTATGAAAGGCACGGACCAAATCGGAGGCATGAACATCAGAGGCAGTCACCCAAGAATTATCCTCCTGACCGTATCCCTTCCATTTGACCAGATACTGGAGTTTCCGTCTGGAAACACGGGAGTCCAAGATTTTTTCCACAACGTACTCCAACTCGCCCTCAACCAACACCGGAGCAGGAGGCTCAACGGAAGGCACAGACAGATTAAATAAACGACCCTTAGGGTATTTACTACCCGGAATCAAATCTATGGCACAATCGCACTCCCGGTGCGGAGGTAATGAACCAAGCTTAGGTTCTTCAAAAACGTCACGATATTCAGTCAAGAATTCAGGAATCTCAGAGGGAATAGATGATGAAATGGAAACCACAGATACGTCCCCATGCGTCCCCTTACATCCCCAGCTTAACACAGACATAGCTTTCCAGTCAAGGACTGGGTTATGAGATTGCAGCCATGGCAATCCAAGCACCAACACATCATGTAGGTTATACAGCACAAGAAAGCGAATAATCTCCTGGTGATCTGGATTAATCCGCATAGTTACTTGTGTCCAGTATTGTGGTTTATTGCTAGCCAATGGGGTGGAGTCAATCCCCTTCAGGGGTATAGGAGTTTCAAGAGGCTCCAAATCATACCCACAGCGTTTGGCAAAGGACCAATCCATAAGACTCAAAGCGGCGCCAGAGTCGACATAGGCATCCGCGGTAATAGATGATAAAGAACAAATCAGGGTCACAGATAGAATAAACTTAGACTGTAAAGTGCCAATTGAAACAGACTTATCAAGCTTCTTAGTACGCTTAGAGCATGCTGATATAACATGAGTTGAATCACCGCAATAGAAGCACAACCCATTTTTTCGTCTAAAATTCTGCCGTTCACTTCTGGACAGAATTCTATCACATTGCATATTCTCTGGCGTCTTCTCAGTAGACACCGCCAAATGGTGCACAGGTTTGCGCTCCCGCAGACGCCTATCGATCTGGATAGCCATTGTCATGGACTCATTCAGACCCGCAGGCACAGGGAACCCCACCATAACATCCTTAATGGCATCAGAGAGACCCTCTCTGAAATTCGCCGCCAGGGCGCACTCATTCCACTGAGTAAGCACAGCCCATTTACGGAATTTCTGGCAGTATATTTCAGCTTCGTCTTGCCCCTGAGATAGGGACATCAAGGCCTTTTCCGCCTGAAGTTCTAACTGAGGTTCCTCATAAAGCAACCCCAAGGCCAGAAAAAACGCATCCACATTGAGCAACGCAGGATCCCCTGGAGCCAATGCAAAAGCCCAATCCTGAGGGTCGCCCCGGAGCAGAGAAATCACAATCCTGACCTGCTGAGCAGGATCTCCAGCAGAGCGAGATTTCAGGGACAAAAACAACTTGCAATTATTTTTGAAATTTTGAAAGCAAGATCTATTCCCCGAGAAAAATTCAGGCAAAGGAATTCTAGGTTCAGATATAGGAACATGAACAACAAAATCTTGTAAATTTTGAACTTTCGTGGTGAGATTATTCAAACCTGCAGCTAAACTCTGAATATCCATTTTAAACAGGTGAACACAGAGCCATTCCAGGATTAGAAGGAGAGAGAGAGAGAAAGGCTGCAATATAGGCAGACTTGCAAGAGATTCAATTACAAGCACACTCAGAACTGAGAAAAAAAAAAAAAAAAAAAATCTTCAGCAGACTTCTCTTTTCTCTCCTTTCTCTGTCAATTAATTTAACCCTTTTTGGCCGGTCAAACTGTTATGGTTCTCAATGGCAAGAGAACATAGCCCAGCAAACATACGAACTAGCTCTTGGAAGGATGGAAACTAAACTGACCATGAACTAAACCTGCCGCACAACTAACAGTAGCCGGGTAGCGTAGCCTGCGTTTTATCCCTAGACGCCCAGCGCCGGCCGGAGGACTAACTAATCCTGGCAGAGGAAAATATAGTCCTGGCTCACCTCTAGAGAAATTTCCCCGAAAGGCAGACAGAGGCCCCCACAAATATTGGCGGTGATTTTAGATGAAATGACAAACGTAGTATGAAAATAGGTTTAGCAAAATTGAGGTCCGCTTACTAGATAGCAGGAAGACAGAAAGGGCACTTTCATGGTCAGCTGAAAACCCTATCAAAATACCATCCTGAAATTACTTTAAGACTCTAGTATTAACTCATAACATCAGAGTGGCAATTTCAGATCACAAGAGCTTTCCAGACACAGAAACGAAACTACAGCTGTGAACTGGAACAAAATGCAAAAACAAACAAGGACTAAGTCCAACTTAGCTGGGAGTTGTCTAGCAGCAGGAACATGCACAGAAAGGCTTCTGATTACAATGTTGACCGGCATGGAAGTGACAGAGGAGCAAGGCTAAATAGCGACTCCCACATCCTGATGGAAACAGGTGAACAGAGAGGATGATGCACACCAGTTCAATTCCACCAGTGGCCACCGGGGGAGCCCAAAATCCAATTTCACAACACAGAGACAGACAAAGTCTTCTACAACCTAGGGTCAAGGATGAAATCTCAACAATTAATCTAATAACTGTATACAATAACCAGTGGCAGGACATTTGCAAAATTTTGGGAAAACATTGGGGCATCGTTCTAAATGAGCCGAAACTTAAACCTCATTTATCTGATACACCTAGGATCATTGCTAGAAGAGCCAGGAATCTCAAGGATCACCTCACCACAAGTCATTTTAAGAGACCAACTATGAGATTGGGGACAGGGAACCATCTAAAAGGATTTTTTCCCTGTGGTAATTGTAATGTGTGTCCTTATATGATTGCCACTGATGTTTTGATGCTTTCGGTTTTTCCAGAGAGGATAGAAACGAAGATATAATCCAATTGCCAATCAAGGAATATTATCTATTTACTCATTTGTTCATATCCGAAAATATATGTTGGATAGACAAGTCAGGAGGTTAGATGGAGGATTCAGCAGCATATATCAAATATTGGCAAGGCCAAAGGGGATAAGGAGAAGGGCAAGCCTATTTCATCAGTCGCATCTCATTTCTTGGAATACCATGACAGCAGACATCACAATATACGAATTATGAATGTAGATCAAGTGTTGAGCAGTATTCGTGGTGGTGACCAGACCAAAGAACTTTTACACCGGGAATCTCGTTGGATTTTCAACTTGAAGAGTATGTCACCAAATGGACTCAATTAGGAGCTCCTTTTCTCTGGTTTTTATGGCTAATCTTCAGCTTGGATATGCATTCTGATATGTCATCTTACATACATGTTGCATTTTTTTTTCTCTCCCCCCCAAGTACCGCAGCACATCACAGTGTCGCAGCATAAATATTTTAAAAATTTCCAGTGGACTGTATAGACAGAAATTCCTGGTGAATACTCGAAGGCATTGGTATATAATGTCCATCTGCTTACTCAACTTATTGATGCATATTGTATATTTTATGTAAGATTTGCCCAGTTTCTCTGGGTCTGTATCTGATCGAAGTTATGTCTCATTTTGTTATAATGCTATATCAGCATCGAATATCACAGTACCATATATCTATCCATGCACTCTACACCTTTGTGTTGTGTGCATATGTGCTTTTCGTTTTTTCACACTAAAAAAAACAAAAATAAGTTAGAAGTGTTAAAGAATTTTATACACTGCCATCCATGTAATATGCGCTTTTCTTGCACTCTTTTAAACATATGGGGTTACATGTATGTCCATAGCCAGCGCTTCGATGTGTACCTCAAATGAGTGTTGTTGAGCAAGCTATGTCCAAACAATCTACAAGGGCACTGGTCTTTGTTTGTTATTCTTCTGCATTTTATGCACAAGTGATTGCTGTTTACATTTGTACATTGGTACTGTGAGCTCTATCTTGGAACCACGGATGTGGTATTTGTCTAATTAACCTATTTCTCATATTGTTAAGCACCTGTCCCATGAATATTTTGGAAAGTGCTATAACCGTAAAACTAAATGGACACCTTTTATCATCAATGTATGTTGGTGATTCATGCACCTATTTAAAACATATGGGGTTACTAACATGTCCTGAGTTTCCATCTCTGTAGTTGTTTGCTCAGGAAATGTTGTTAAGTAAGCTACATCTGAATTTTCAATGATGTACAATGAAACAGGGTATTTTGTGCATGTTATTATTTTTTGCATGCACATCCCGTACATAGGTTGTCAGGGGTGTCTCTTATTATCAATATATTTCGTTTAAGGTATTATGATTTCTAGTGAATAGATATGTGTTCCTCTTTTTCTGTTAGTTTTTTATTATTTTTTAATTCTTTTACCTTTGTTTTCATTTTTTCATGTTCTTATTTTCTATGATTTCATTTTTCATGTTTTCAATTTTCCATTCCTTTATTTCCTTATTCTGTGTTTTTCTATACACATGCATGTATTTTTCGGTTATGGACTTGCACTGGATGCATAGGTCTTGTGTGAGGGTGGGATCATTGGTGGCCCAGGCACATGCACACCTGGGAAATATGTGCAGTTACTATGTTGCTTTGAGAATGGCACTGCACTTACGCTGGCATGTCTCTATTTCTTGCGCAGTAGGGACTATAAGGAGTATATGTGAGTTGTGGGCTTGCACCATACTTTCAACTGGGTGGATGTGCAGTAGCAATTTCATAGAACTTCATTGCAAAGCTTCGATCTTGAACATGCACAAGATGGCCGCGGTCATACAGCGCTCTATGTGTGCAATCCCCAAACGCTCTTCATCCAGGTGAATGCTTTTAGTTCTGATGAATGTGTATATACCTGAGGAACGCCTAACACAAACATGCTATTCTTTCCCTGAAGAAGCCGCAATTTGGGTGGCGATACGCATGGGAACCTATCCCACACTTTGTTCCCCTATTGCTGATATGGAGCCATCCTGGATCTTTGGTTTGTTGGTATGAGGGTACATTGGTCTGAGGATTGGGTTTATTTATTCATTCATTTTTCAGTTCCCTCTCCTCTTGTTCCTCACCACATGTCTAACAGATTTCTTCTCTTTCGATGTCTGTAGCTGATAGTATGTTTTGCGCTAGAATTATGCACCTTATTTTGAGGTTATATGGTACTGTGATATTTACATAGCCATGTATATGCATAATATGGTTCAGACTGATTGTATCCTAGGAGCGATGTTACATGGATTTACTTGCTATAGGGGACATCTTTTGTGGGTTGTCATTGCCCCCATATTAGGGCATGGCATTTATATAGGTGTATATTGCATGTGTGCAATTGTTAAGTGTTTTTAACATATTTTTGTGTTTTTGTTCTTCATGTATTTTTTTGTTTGCCAATAAAGGTTTGCATTGCTTATATATTGAGGTGTTCCCATATATGTGGGCATGATCTTTTTCTTGCTCTTTATCAGAAGCAGATGTTTTCTTTGAGGAAAACTTTATGGTCTTCTAGAGACTTCTCTCTGAAGGCTCTGCATTTTAAGAGAGAATGAGGTTTCTTATTTGGGGGACACTGATTGCTGAGGTTCTCAGGTTTGTCTCTGCTTGTGAAGAATTATCTGCTCCAAAAGGTAAACCTGTGAAGGGAACATTAGTTTTGTGGACTGACACCAGTGTGTTAAAAGGTTTGATGCCAGGGGCAGTGGAACATGACAGAGTGAAGTCAAAGCAAGGATACATTCTTAAACTTTCCTGTGTCTGTAAACACAGTGAAGGGAGGAAATGGTATAGTATGAATCTGTTTATAATGGGAACCATGTGTGACCAACTTCTCATGAAAGTAATAAGGGAGCTTTTGGACGATTGGTTTGACACCCCTGGCGGTGTCAAGGAATGCCAAACCTGGCAGATCTTTTAGCCTGAGCAACCTGTACCTCCATTAATAAGCTGCTAAGTTCTCTCAGCTTTTGGTAACCCTTACTGACTGTTTTGGGAACATTATCAATTCTCTTATATACATTATTTTCTATAGCTTCTATTTATCCATAACATTGATTGCTTCTTTCCTACACCATACGATGATGATAGTGTTCGGATACTTTATGTTAATGTTTCTGATTCTTTTGGTTTGCTCAACAGACTCTCTTCCAAGACACTTTAGAAAGATATCTAACTCCTCACTATTGGAAAATTCCAAATCTCTGGTGGCATTCTGGAATTAAGCTGGCCACCCTGTAGCCCTCAGCACTATCAGTGAACTTTACAAGTCTCTTGATTACCAACTCTAGCCATGCAAAGAACTTAGCAAAGTTCATCATTGCTGGGTCAGCGCCAATATGCGCTGGTGTGCTCTTGTTATGCTGCGCATGTAATGTGCTACTATACCTGTTAAATGATTCTGGCTTAGGATAGTCAGTACAATACCGTTCTGGTGCAAAGGGTGTGCATTTAAGGTGGAATGGATATTGTACCTTTTGGTGTGTTGAATGGTAGTTGTGGCCAATGTAATTTTGTTGCATACTTTCTTGCTTGTAGTACTGCGGATCAAGGTAAGATCTCTGGTAATCTGTATAGGTTGGTTGATGTGGTGGATTAGCATTGTTATCTGGTCTGTGGTGCTGGTGGATATACTCTGAGACATTGTGTGCTGGATCTTGTTGATCTAGGTCTGGTAAGAGTACCTTCATGCATTTTTCAGTTTTGGGAAACTTCACAGCTTCTAGGAACTCTGCCTTCACTATTGCTGCTGCTGCCTTGTTTTCTGCAGCAAGTTTTTCCAGAGACACTCTTGCAGTCGTGCTCTCTCCTCTTCTTGATCTGCCTGTAAGCATTCTCTTTCTGCTTTCAGGCATGCTCTCTCCGCTTCTTGAGCTGCTTGTTTTAGCTTTAGATGCATCACTTGCGCAGTGAAGGAGGATCTGACTTTTTCTGCCTCAGCTTCTGAATGAGCAAGAGCAGAAAATTATTTTATTGATGACTTGTTAGAGCGGCTTTCTTGGGACCTCTTCCTGACTTAAGATGCTGTGCCAGCAGACACTGCGTGTCTGTATGGAGACTGCTGAATATTTCTGCGAGAGCCTGAGTCTAAGTAGGAACAGGAGGGCTGTTGCTGGAGGGCTGCACTCTAATTACTTGTGACTTTATGGCAACTGTTGCAATTTCTGTACGCAGTACGATGTGGATGATGGTGGCTCCATACAGTCCAATCCACTATCTCTTGCGATTAGCATTTGTTTTATCGTTCTATTTTCTTACACGTTCTTACAGTGTGCAATCTGACAGAGCATAAACCTACTCTGTCTTCCAAAATAAGCAGACCTTTCTCTGTAGGTAGACTAACTTGTTTATTGGTCAACAGATGGATGTATAGAATAGAAAATTATGAATGCGGTAAAACAACAAGAATGCAAATGCAGAGCTTGTACATGTGAACACATGACTTAGTAACAATAACTGCTTTAACAGTTCTGAATACACAATGTCACCGAACAGAGATAGTCTCTTTACCAGATAGTAAAGAGACTCTCTCTGTTCGGTGGCATTGTGTATTCAGAACTGTTGTCAAATCAGACAGTTATTGTCCACTTTATCCAAGATAATGGAGTTTTAGTAACATAATGAAGGAGAAAGTTTTATAAAACTGTTCTGCTAGATTGATTCTTACAAAATGACTGCTTCACCAGGACCTTCTTACCCAAAATGCATTAGTTTCTCCCACAATGCAATTGACTGCTATACAGAAAAATGTGATGCAGTACAACTAAATGTCACCAGATGGTGCAGTTACCACATTAGACATCACTAACAGTATTTCAGCTTATTAAAGTGACAATAGTAAATTGAACTTCATCTTTTGCCCTCATGGGCAGAACAATGGTATTCACTCAGTTAATGTTAATGTATAGTATTAGGGCTGGTTCATACAAGCATATTTACTGTCCATGTGCATTTCAACAAAACATAAGATTTCACTAGGGCCAATGTTGTTCTACCGGGCTGTGCAAAATCACCAGAGTTTGATCTGATTTTCGGATTGCACTCAGCAATGCATGTCAATGAGTGCTTAAGAAACATTGGACTGCCCTCAGATCACAATTAATTGCAGTCTGATTTTTGCGGCCTCACATAATATAATCTTAAAGAATAGGATCGCACTATGACCACTACTCTGATCAAACTCCGATCAGAGTTTGATGAGAGTAATTTGCATAATCAGCCCAATTCTCTCTAAAGAGAGAATCTACGGTTGTCTGCATCTGTCTTTATGCTTAAAAACATTGAGTTCATCTATTGTCAGAGAAAGCAGCTAAGGCTTGTAATAGAACTAGCTGTGTCTAAATCCTCAGAATCAATATGGAAATAGCTATGGAGGATATCCACTAAATTAAAACATAACCTTTAATAAATATGTATAAAATACTCGGGTCCTAACAAAACACATACAAGGACAGTGAAACAAAGTGCTCGGGTGAACCAGTGCTCAAGATAAAAAAATTGGAACAGTCTTACCAATTTAGACGGACGAATGGAGGAAGCCTCACAATTTCTGTAAAGGTAGGTGGTTCCAAGATAAATACAAAAAGAGAACCGGGCCAAGGGTAGGGAATAATATATTACCACTGTCTTCCCTGTAAACCCTTGAAGAGCTCCTGTCCTGACAAGGATTCATTCTAAGCTGCGGACACAGCTATTATTTTGCTGACTTTTGGCGGGACTCCCAGCCACTGCGGGACCCAATTTTCACAGATACATACGGACCAGTATGGATTTTAATGGACGGTCTTTTCTGGACTATTAAGGAGACCCACTGGTATTTCCTGTATTATATATAACTCCCCTGATGATTCTCCTTTATTGGAGTTGAAACGCGTAGGGAGAAGAGAGACATTTAGGGTATATTTTTGGTTGGTGGGTGTCCATAGCAGGGCTCACTTGGGGCCTGTCCTTGTCAGAAATTGTGAGGCTTCCTCCATTCGTCCATCTAAATTGGTAAGACTGTTCCAATTTTTTTATCTTGAGCACTGGTTCACCCGAGCACTTTGTTTCACTGTCCTTGTATGTGTTTTGTTAGGACCCGAGTATTTTATACATATTTATTAAAGGTTATGTTTTAATTTAGTGGATATCCTCCATACCTTCATCTATTGTCAAGAAGAAAACAGTTTAAAACGTTTAATACATTGTTTGTACATTGCTTGCAAAGTCAATTTGAACAAATCTGTTTTATGGTGTTGCCTAAAGATTGTATTGGTGTAAACAAATATCTATTGTACCACAACACTGCATATAATGAACGATTATCAGTTACAATGCTCCCAAGTAAACCTGCAATATAGATTGAAGACTTGCTTTTTTAGATAACATTTACAAATGAAAGAAAAACAAATAAGACAAATATAAAAAAAAGTCATAAAATGTATTCAAAACTTAATTTTTCTTTAATCTATATGCACACAATAATGCATTCCATTTTCTTTGTTAGTTGCAAGGCTTTGCTATATTAGGCTTTGATGTTAATAAAAAGTCTTGAAATGGAATGGAAATTTATACAGTCTCTCTCCAAAGAATATTTTCTTCAGATTAATATGACTTGCAAGTGCTAAATGCAGCCAATGATGATTTTTCTCGCATTAAGAAATGACACAAGGAAATTTAAAAATATACGCTCCATTAAATAAAAGTGTCTCACTGATTGTTACAGCAATCTGGTTTGTAAATTAATGGGAATCTTGAAAGGTGCTTCAGTTTACCTTCTTTCTTTTTTAAAATTCAAAAATATTTGAATACTAAGTGAATGTTTTGTTTAAATGTTATTCTTTATGGACATTTTAATGCTATTGTCATTACATTATTCCATCTACTTGAATAAACAGACAGATTTGACAATTAGTAAAAAAAGTAAAAATAAAAATGAACTGCACAAGTGTCTACTAAAGGTCCCAGAAAACAGCATGGGGTTCGCTACAGACAGCAAATTTATGTTGGAAAATTTACACAAGCATCTTCGACTTGAGTGTTATTGAAGCTTGTGACCACTAGTGCAAAATCTCCAACAAGGTCCCCAACTATCATAAATCTTCAATACAATTGTTTTTCACATATAAGCCAAATTAACCATTTGAGAGCTTGGCACCATGGTCCAAATGTAACTACAACACTTTTACCCACTGTAGTTTCTATCCTGTTTATTCTGAAGGAAACAAAATTGCTATATATAGCAATATTTCCCATTTTAAAATACTATGTTACGATATACTTAAAAAAGAAATGAATAAATCACTCACCAGGCAACGAATGAACAAAATCTGTCCTTTGTGTGCAATGGGTGCCATCTCAAATACTGCTGACAGTCAGGAAATTAGTCCAAGAAAAGTAAAGTTGATAGACAATTAAAATCCACTTATTGGCTATGGAAAAAAATGACCAGCATGTGGATTTTAATTGTTTGATACTCATGGAATAAAAGCTGAAAATTTTAGCTAGTTTTTGGATGTGCCCATCAACTTTATTTTTCTTGCACCATAGTATAATATAGTCAAAGTTCATATAAAACTCTTTATTCTCTTTGACATTACTTTTTATTAAAATATTGTTTTGTTTTTTATAGTGAAACATTATTTAACCCCTTCATGAACGGAGGTATTTTCATTTTTGCAATTTAGTTTTTTGCCCCCTTTTTCCCAGAGCCATTTTATTTTTCAGTCAATATGGCCATGTGAGGGCTTGATTTTTGCGGAACGAGTTGTACTTTTGAACGATGCCATTGGTTTTAACATATCATGTACTGAAACATGGTAAAAAAATAAATTTAAAGTATTGTAAAATTGCAATTCCACAATAGTTTTTTGTTTTAATTTTTCACTTTGTTCTCTAAATGCTAAAACCGACCGGCCATTATGATTCTCCATTTTATTATAAGTTCATAGACACCAAACATGTAGGTTCTTTTTTATCTAAGTGGTGGAAAAAAATTCCAAAGTTTGTTAAAAAAAAAATTGTGCCATTTTCCGATAACCATAGTGTTTCCATTTTTCATGCTCTCGGGTTGGGTGAGGGCTTTTTTTTTGTGCGCCAAGGTTATGTTTTTAAAGATTCCATTTTGGTACAGATATGATATTTGGTCACCCGTTATTACATTTTAATGCAATGTTGCGTTTTGACTTTTTTTCTCATTACGTCATTTAGCAATCGGTTTACATCTTCTTTTAGATTGATAGACCAGGTGATTCTTAACACAGAGATACTAAATATACCAAAACAACTGACATGTTCCAGAAAAGATGTGGGCTCATCGCTGGAGCCCACATCAAAGGGAGGGTGTCCGACATCGGCGTATTATTATGCCAATGTCCGAAAGGAGTTAAAAAATGATAACCATTTACTCTTGCTACATAGTTGATTTGAGAATAAGCCAAAGGAAAAACTTTGTAGAATTTACGTTTTAAATGTGGTTGTATAAATGTCATACAGAGAAACTACACATTTGTGTTTCCTCCAATAAACAAGAACGCAATCTGTGGCAAATTCATGCTGGCCATGAATCACATAGACAGAAATTGTTAAGATGTTTGGAGGAGGAAAAAAAAATGAAACAGGCAACATTATTAAAAGGTTAAAAATTAGCATGTCAGCCCTGTGCCATTTGAACCTCACTATTACAAGCTTAACTGTCTAAGATTGATTTATAAGTTACCAGTTGTTATGGATTATCGTTGTTCCTGAAGCTGTGGAAATACCACTTGCTTACACAAGTTGCCTTAGTACTATACTGATGTAATCACTGTAATTTTATGTGCCATGAAGTATATTTGATATAAAATCCCTTCATACAACTGTTAAAATACCAGGTTTTTGTCACATAAAATATCATACCAAGAAAAATTGTTTCAGGACTTTTTCCACCTTACAATTCAGTTGAAAAAAAACTGAAATCTTTTAAAGTGAAAAAATGAAAATAAAAAAATAAGTAATATGGTGTTACGGCTAGCGGAATGCACCGAGTAAATATAGATGTTTATTATAAATGGTGCGTTCGCAGCCCGGGGTCCACCGTGCAGGAGGAACCTGCTGCTAGTGAATGGTGGCACTGTTTGGCGGTATAGACTAGCTCTGTTACTTTACAGAGTAGCCGTGAGAGGAAAGCACTGTGCCGGGTTAGCCTCACAGGAGCACAAGCTTGCTGCCGAACTGATAGCAGTCAGTGGTTATGCACACACGCAATCTCCTCACTGGAGGTGCCGGTATTCTAGGGGCTTATTTCAGCTGGGTCCCTGAATACATTCATACATAACCACAAAGGCGCAAAGCACATATTTGGATTGATACTAGCGCATGGCCGTGTGACCATGCGAGCCTTTTATAGCTGCAGCAAGTACAAGACCTTCCTAGAAGGACCAATGAGAGGCTGCCACAGAGCCTGAGCACCTTCAGGACCATCCTGGAAAACCAATGGGCTTTGCTGCAGTATCCAAGCATGTGACCCTTGATCTCCAATGAGAGATCTTACCCTGGGCATGCTCAGAAGGAGAAAAGCAGGACTTAGTCCCAAAAGCATCTGCTCACTGCTGCCCAGCACTGGCTTCAATGGCAGAAGCTGGAAGAGCAGCAATAACCCTTTGCACTGAGTCAGACTGAGCGAGATGCTGGGACTGACGTCTCCGCTGAGCAGACTTCACTGCGGCAGGAGAAGATTGGGAGACTGCAGCGGAGATGGCCTGAGATTTCCCCTGTGCAGAGGCGGGAACTCAGCCCCTAACATATGGTGTTAGGTGTCAAGTTCCCACCTCTGCACAGGGGGAATCTCGAACCATCTCCGCAGCAGTTATATTTTGTGTATAACCTTATCAGCATGGCACATCTAAAATTGACAATCTTTGCCCACTCTTCCTTGCAGTGGAACTTCAAATCTGTCAGTTTGTGAGGGCATCTACTTTGTGCAACCCTTTTCTGGTCAACTTACAGATTTTCAATTGGATACATGGTCTAGGCTCAGTCTGAGCTATTCCAAAACTTAGATTTTCTGATGAAGCCAATCTTTGTTGATATTAATTTGGAGGTATGCTTAGGATTATTTTCATACTGAAAGGTGACATTTCTCTTCACCTTTATCATTTTAGCATAAGTCTAAGGGTTTTGGGTGATATTTGGAGCTCTTCATAATTCCCTTCAATTTGGCTAGACCCCCAATTCCAGCAGTAGAAAAACAGCCCCAAAGCATAATGCTGCATACACCATGTTTTACCATGTTACTGTCTCATCAGACCAAAACACAATTTTTTCACACACTTTTGGAAGTTGTAAGCCATAGTTGGGCTTGGATGTAAGAAACCGCTCCCATCTTGCCACAAAACCCCACAGACCAGACATTTACTAAATACTGGAAATTGATTTTTGATTTTGCTTATCTTGTGCACAACAAGTACTTGTCATAAATTCCTGCAGCTCCTTTAATGTTACTGTAAGCATCGAGGATCAATTTTCTTCTTATCTTTCATTCCAGGTAATATCACTGTGGTGCCAAAATTAAGCCACTTCTTGATGACCATTTTCACAATGTTCCACTGTACATCTAATGCTAAGGATTTTTTATACACTTCTCCTCCCAGATAACTTTCAAAATTGAGATCCCTTTGCTCTGTGTGGAGACAATGGAGTCAGTGAGAGCCCTAGTTCACTAGCCAAAACCTCATGGACCAGGGATCATCCCACTTCACATGCTCTCCTCTCCCCGTGGGCACAATACTACTCAGACAACACAGGGTGAGGGTAAAACAGTGTGGCAATACTTTACTGAAACCACAAGACATTCAAATAACACATAGAACAGTCCCAGCAAAATACCCAAGATTGTCAAAATTACAGTCTCACCTTTCCTCTGACTCGCCGGGATAAGAGCAGCTGTGACTTGCTTCAAGGGCCAAATTTCCCACCTGTTGCACGCACAGAGAGGAGGTAATGACAAGCTAGGAAGATGACAGTATTTTAAGGCACAAGGTCAGGTGACTGGAGGGTCACAACCTGAATTCTTCGAACATCTCCATTGAACCAGTTGACTGGTGGGTCACATTCCTAGCTTTCAGGAATGTGTCCATGGGGCTCAGGTGACCGGTTGTTCCAAATCCAAACTATCCCAAGTGAATCCTTAGTTCAGCAATGGTCAATAGAGCATTGACCATAGCACCAGTTGTGCTCTTCCAGCTGATTCCATGGTCCCCTAAGCTGATATCCTGCAGACTCTCAAATCTGTGTCCCTCCTAATGGAGCCATGATATCTTGGCTGCTGTCTTGTAAAGAGTCTCTGGTTCTTTGCATCTCTGGATCTCTTGCCCATCTGGATGTCTTGGCTGTCTGGATACATGGTTATAGTCTCACAGAGGCATACATCCCCTTTTTATAGTCCACAACTGTTCTTCCAGTCATCATTCACAGGTAAAGGGGAAAAATGGTCACAAGATCAACTATTTGCATAGTTTTTCCTCCTCTGTTTTGCAAGTCAACAAACTAGCTGGCATGGGGCAATGTGTAATCAACATATCAGCAAACATCATTGTTCAATTATCCTGCATCTCTAGTCATCCAGGATAACAGCACAATATGTTACAATAAATGTCAACTTACAAGTCAATATTACAGGCTTATACGAACAAAAGTCTGTGTTTTCTTGATGATCCAGAAAGAAGCAGAAATTCATGTGTCAACATATAGATAACAGTCAATGATTCCTGGCTTACTGAAAATAGAGGTCTGGTTAATTAAGATAAAATGCTGTGCTGTCACACTGTGTTTTAAGCTTTTTATCAACTATGGATTTTTCTGTAAAGTGCAATTGCAAATGTCAGGAGTATCCTATTAAAAAATATGGAAAGTTTGTGATCCATATCCTCGGGCTGTCAGGTTGTGAAGAAATGTTGGACTCCAGAAGTGTTATAAAATGGTATCTTTTATTTTTCCACACATTTTTAACTGTATCCCACTTCTGCAGAAAATAAAAACACATATCAAGAATATGTACTACAAACTTTCCATGTTTCTTTTCCTCTTTTGTTGAAATCACCCTTGGATCCGCTGCAGCCTTTCAACCCTGGATTAGGTCAGGATATATAGATACAATTTCAGATATTTATCAACCAGCTAAAACCCTATCATTGTGCTATTTTTTCTCCTCAGCTTTTTTTTGCATTTTCTACTGCACAGGATAATCCTATTAGAACAGCCAAACTTTACACAGGTTAATCAGCACTTGAATTGATGGCAGATTTGTACTGACTAATATACAACATAAATTTTAGTGTGATTGGCTAATTCCCAATTATAAGTGGGTGTTCACACCATATTATTTTAGTTTTAAAAATGTTATTTTCAATCAAAAAATTCTGTCAGTTTATGACTCAATGGGTTTGTACACAATTTGGGTGACTTTAAATATGTTCTGAAATTCTTCTTGGTAAAATTGTTTTACAAAAATCTGACATTTTAACATTGTTGTGAAGCCTTTTTTTAAATCCAATCCATATGTACTATGTTTTTCTATTCTTTGCTTATGGCATCAGCAAGCAATGTACTTTTGCCAGGTAATATTCTTTCTGCCATATATGAATATAAACTACTCTAAAAGTTATTGCATTAGAGGCTCAGAATAGGATGTTAAAACAATTGCTTCTTGGAACTGCACCCCTCTACTTCACTGGCTCCGGTGTCTCTTGATGGTGGTCTGGCATAAACATTATCACATAATGGCCATACATGATTAATAACTGACTGTCGACTGCAGTCTTCAAATTATGTCAGAACTATAAGGACAATGTTTGAAAGGATACAAAGTAACCAGTGCGCAATAGCATTGACAATCTAAAAGATGAGTACAGCTTTCTTTTTTAATTTCCTGGGCCCATACACAATATATTTTAGTGGGGAGGCTCTGTTTAATGTAAAAGGCCATTTGTTTCTTTGGCTCAGCATAGAGTTTCACTTCTCCTGGCTGCCACTCACACATATTTGCCCCCTCTGAGGCATTTTAATGATGTTTGCAACATGATGAGGTAACCTCCAACACTGCAGCTATGAAAGGCCGGTTTTAGACAAAGAGGGTGTGATGTGGCTGCAGTGCAGTTTAGCACAACCTCCACCAGGGGGTGCTGGTGAGGGAAGAGAGGTTGCACACTCACAGTGTAGCAACACTGGTCAGCCGCACAGGTGTCATAGGTAACGAAAGAATGGTGAGATGAGTAGAGTCATAAACTGTCAAAGCAGAAGTACCAGAGGTCACAGCAATGCACGAAGACAAAGACAAGCCAGAATTCAGAGCCAAACGGGAGCACGGTATCCAAAACGTGAGATGTAAGATGAAGTCGGGGTACAAACCAGAAGTCAAAGCCAGTCGGGGAACGAGGTCTCAGAGATGGAAAGCAAGAGGCAGGGTTCAGAGATTAAGCCGAGTCATACACTGTAGGGAAAACCACCAGACGAACACTAAGTCAGGGATAGGGATTGGGTCTCACAAATACGGGAAGTCAGAGGCAGAAGGATCACCAGAGCATACGGGTCAGCTGCTCTAGCCTGGAAGCATGAACTATCACTGATGCTGGCCAGCAGACTGCAGAGAACTAAAAAAGCTCACCAGCTCCAAAATGAGGCAGAGGATAGCAGAAAACAAACTCCAGACTGGATCATGACAATGGGACCCTGGGCAAAAGTTTAAAGTGGGGCCCCAAATGCTCACATATTGCACCATCACATTTATTTACATTCGCTGAGTTCTGGCTGCTAAACGAGTGTGATCGACAATATTGAAGTCATTCAATGCTTATTTCTCAGCCTCCTTACACCAGCTGAGAAAGAATGATGAGTACAGATAGTCTTTGATACAGTATAATACAGGTCTCTTATAATACATATAGTATAATGTAGCACCTCTCATAGAGTATATTGTAGCCCCCTCGGAGTATATTGCAGCCCCCCTAAGAGTTTACTGCAGCCCCCTCATAGAGTATAATGCAGCCCCCTCATAAAGTATAATGTAGTCCCCTCATAGAGTATAATGTGGTCCCCTCATAGTGTATAATGCAGACCCTCACAGTATAATGCAGACCCAACAGAGAATAATGCAGCCCCCCACACAGTATTATTCAGTCCCTTCAGAGTATAATGTAGACCCTTCAAAGTATAATGCAGCCCCTGAATACAATTCAGCCCAGTAAGAGTATAATGCAGCCCCACACACAGTATAATGCAGAACCCTGCACTCACAGTATAATTCAGCTCCCCTACACACAGAGTATAATGCAGCCCCCCACACAGTACAATTACAATTCAGCCCCCCATAAACACACACAGTATAATTCAGCCCCCCACTAACACACATTGTGTAATTCAGCCCCCCACAAACACACACGCACAGTATAGTGCAGCCCCCACACAGAATAATGCAGCCCCCACACATTCTGTTAGGGCTGGCGGAACGCACCGAGTTAATTGAGAGATATTATTTGGTGCGTTCGCAGCCTGGGGTCCACCGTGCAGGAGAGGACCTGCTGCTGGCAAATGGCAGCCCTTTATGGCGGTAGAAGCGAACTCTGTTACTTCACAGAGACACTGTGCCAGATCTCACTCTGACCCTTGGTGGCTTTTGAGCCTGCGCCTGAGGACGCCCCGAGTCAGCAGCTGAGACTTTGGCAACTAAGAAACGCGGAACCCTGTTGACTTCACAGGAGTATCCAGCAACTGCCGAGCTGATGGCAGTGTGTGGCAACACAAACATACAATCTCCTCACCGGAGGAGTCAGTATTCTAGGGGCTTATTTCAGCTGGGGCCCTAAATCCACGCACACAATCTCCTCGCTGGAGGTGCCGGCATTCTATGGGCTTATTTCAGCCAAGTCCCTGAACACATATAAATGTGACCACACTGGCGCATGCACATAACTGAATCAATACTAGCGCATGGCCGTGCGGTCATGAGAGCCTTAAATAGCTGCAGCAAGTACAGGACCTTCCTAGAAGGACCAATGAGAGGCTGCTACAGAGCTTGAGCACCTTCAGGACCTTCCTGGAGTACCAATGGATTTAGCTGCAGTATCTGAACATGTGACCCTCGATCTCCACTTAGAGATCTTACTCTGGGCATGCTCAGAACGAGAAAAGCAGGACTTAGTCCCAGAAGCGTCTGCTCGCCACTGCCTAGCACTGACTTCAATGGCAGAAGCTGGAAAAGCAGCAGTAACCCTTTGTACAGAGTCAGACTGAGCGAGACGCTGGGACATATTTCTCTGCTGAGCAGGCTCCACTGCGGCAGGAGAAGAATGGGAGACCACAGCGGAGATGGCCCGAGATTCCCCCTGTGCAGAGGCGGGAACTCGACTCCTAACGCATACAGTATAAAGCAGTCTCCTCAGAGTATAATACAGACCCACACACACATTATAACGAGGCCCCACACACAGCATAATGCAGCCCCCCACACATACAGCATAATTCAGCCCCCACACACAGTATAGTGCAGCCCCCCACACACAGAATAATGCAGCCCCCACAAACACACATAGTGTAATGCAGCCCCAGAGTTTAAAACAGCTCCCTCAGATTATAAGGCAGCCCCCCCACACACAGTATAATTCAGCCCCCCCACAAACACACACACACAGTATAATGCAGCACCACACACACACACACACACAGTATAGCGCAGTCCCACAACACACAGTATAGTGCAGCCCCCAAACGCAGTATAGTGCAGCCCCACCAAATACATAGTATAGTGCAGTCCCCTCACACACAGCATAGTGCAGCACACAGACACACACACTATAATGCATATACACACACAATACTTATCTCTCCTCCTCGTTCCCCCCTTCTCTGGCTTCTGCAGAGCATCTCAGATCCTCTGCTGGCACATGCTGAGTCAGAGTGAGAGGTAGAGTGATGGGAGAGGGAGCATCATGTGATGCTCTTCTTCCATCACTGCTTTCAACTATATCATTATGCATGATGCTGATAAGTTGAATGAGGGGAGGGGGCGCCTCTGGACCCCTCTTACTCACTGGCCCTATAGCGGCCATGTAGAGTGCCACTATTAGTGACACGCCACTGGCTGTGGGCCCCTGGAGGAATGGGGGCCCTAGGCAGCTGCCTGGTCTTCCTGCCCCTAATGCCGCCCCTGCAGCTATGTCAGCAATATGAGAAAATCACTGCATGTTAATGCGATTAGCTGATTGTTGTTTCTTTTGAACTCAGAAGTGCTTGTTCACTCACATCTTCATTTGCATTCATACCTTAAAGACGTGAATATGAATGAATATCAAGAACTTACATTTCCCTTCCCACTTGCAAATATATTGATTTTGCTATTTTTTTAAGCTGGTACCATCTTGGGGCACTGGCTTTTTAGTGCCTATGTCCTGCAAAAAAACAACCCTTAAAACTTATCCTATATACTGGTATAGAATTACTGCTAATTAAATCTTATAAAGATATAGCAAAAAGGTGGAGTTGGCTGCCCTCCAACGGTAACAAATCTCACTGATAGATAAAGTGACAGCAAAAAGTGAGAAATAAAACTTAGCTTTTAATTAAATTGCTAAAATAATAAATGTGTGCCACCATAAAAAGGGATGGAGGTACCAACAGGGACCCAGAAACACTATGGTCACTGAAGGTAAATCCTCCCTGACATAAGTGATAAGGTAATCAAAGTGACTATCACTGCAGTGAGGAAGCCACAATGAAAGAGCATACAACTATCTCTCAATTGTGTATATGTGATAATATGCCTGCAAATCCATTTGCTTAAAAATGATACAAGTCAGACAGACACATGACAGTGGTCAGATTACAATCATTCTAACAGCAACAAGGCATATAATAATACGGATAAGACATATAAGATCAAGACTTAGATATAATCAAGCAGAGACCCAAAAAATAAAAAGGAACTCTTTCACCCAATCTGAATTTTTTGCTGGAGGGGGGGTATACCTGCGTACCCAATGCGGTCTATAGGGATGTGAATACAAGAAATTCTGCTTCACCCTATAGGCCTTATAGTGGCTTACTCTTGTGTGTACCCCAAAACTCCTGCCCTAACAAGGACAGTCCACAGCTATCGCTATATATAGGAGGCCCTGCACTTTCCCTTCCTGGCATCCTGATGCATTTCATCCAAGTGACTCCTCATGGGACTAACTTGTCCAGGGTATGCTGGTAATAAAGTGCTAGGAGCATGACAAAATTTGTCTCCACTCCCTGTCTTCATCAACAGAGAGCAAGACCCAAAGTGAAGCATATATAAACACACATGAGTAAAAGCCAATTAGAACTCACCAACTCATCAGTAATTGTTTCACCCCAATGAACTCAAACCCACCACATTTATACAATCATTTTGACAGAAAGTGAATCGCTCACTCATGACATGACTACAGTTGCTTTCAGTTAATTGAAGCACACGCCAGAGTGCTGGAACACAAATGCTTGGAGTCATTCATGATGTCACTTCCTGTTGCGGTAGAACGCACAACCATTTCAGTTCCGGAGATTGGAAAGCAAGCGGAGCCACACATACTGAGTGGAGAAGCAGCGCACCTGGTCTATGCCAGATTCAATAATGCTGGCATAAATAAACAGTGTGCGTCGATATTCAGAACATATGTATATCATGATCATTATAAAATTAATGCCTCATGCCTCATTCACTTTCTGATACATGACAAAACATACCGTAAAAGACGTGATGCACTCTTAGATGAATCCAGGTAGTGTTGTGGACATTTCACAGGCATGTTTAAACAGGCCATATGATCAAAATAAGTTTGGAGAGACAGAAAACACAGAAATACAAACAAAAATATGAGATAGTTGAAGTCCCATATATGATGGCCAATAGATAAGAAATTTAGCTATTTGGCAAATGATGAATCTGCATCAAAACGTATCTGAATAGTCAGAAAGAATACCTAATGTAGATCGAGAAAAACAAAGAGAATCAGAGAGCAAACTATACTTCTACAGAAAGAGACCAAGTGAATCTTCTACTTAAAAGCAACCACTCCACTTGGACTCAATGAACAAATTAACTATGGGTGTTTTATACAGTTTGCTCTTTGATTCTATTTTAGCAATTTAATTAAAAGCTAAGTTTTATTTCTCACTTTTTCTATCACTTTAGTTAAATCTTATCTAATTTTGTATCAAGTTATGTGTAGTGTTGAGCATTCCGATACTGCAAATATCGGGTATCGGCCGATATTTGCTGTATCAGAATTCCGATACCGAGTTCCGATATTTTTGCGATATCGGAAATCGGAATCGGAAGTGTGCGGTGCGTATGGTTCCCAGGGTCTGGAGGAGAGGAGACTCTCCTTCAGGCCCTGGGATCCATATTCATGTAAAAAATAAATAATAAAAATAAAAAATATTGATATACTCACCCCTCCGGCGGACCCTGGACCTTAGCGGTGCCTTCGTTCCTAATAATGCAGGGAGTGAATGACCTTCGATGATGTCGCGGCTTGTGATTGGTCGCGTGAGCGGTCACAAGCCGCGACGTCATCGAAGGTCCTTCACTCTGCATTCTTAGGAACGGAGGGAAATGCTTGGACCGGTGAGAGCCGGGGCCGTCAGAGGGGTGAGTATATCAATATTTTTTATTTTTATTCTTTATTTTATACATGAATATGGATCCCAGGGCCTGAAGGAGAGTTTCCTCTCCTTCAGACCCTGGGAACCATTCCGATATTTTGTGTACAATTGATATGCATTGGTATCGGGTATCGGTATCGGCGATATCCGATATTTTTTGGATATCGGCCGATCCAATCCGATACCGATACCTTTGCATATCGGAAGGTATAGCTCAACACTAATTATGTGTCTAAATGTTTTGACCTATGGGTAGCGTGTTTTTAATTTAGTAGAAATAAACATGTTTTAAGCATTGTTTTGTAGGACAGTATTGATTACCCTTCAACTGAGCCACTATTGTGTGTGAGCCATCTACTGCCTCATAGCAGATATTTTCCTGATTTGAGTTTAAACTGGGACTTTAAAGTTTTTTGTAATACATAAGACTATTGTATTCTAGCTATTCCACACTAGTCAGCAAATAAATATTAATTTCTAGAAAATAATTGAGATGATTTTATCTATTTTACTTAAAAAGGTCATCTGAGGGCGCATGCGCGGACTCCGGCACTGACGGACATGCTGTGTTGAGCTCCGCCGCCCGACGGACCCCATTTAACCCTTTTCACCGACCGGAGCACGGTACAAATACCCCACTCGGGTGCAGCATACCTTAGAGAGTGGGGCAATCTGTAATGCCGAAGAAGGGAAGCGCGGCACAGCCGGCAGGCCGCACTATTACAGACCTCCTCATAAACGGCACCCCTTCCAAAATGGCCCCCGCAGCTAATCCACCATTACCCACTGCAACGCGCGATGTTGGAGGCACAGAGCAGGATGACATTCCCCCGCACTCTGAAGTGGTGATCTCAACAGCTGCCCTTATGAGGTCCCTACAGGAAACCTTTAGAGAGGAACTTACTACCGCTATGCATCTCGTCCCAGCTGCTGGATATTGCTCAGCGTGCTAACAGCCTGGAGGAGAAAATGGACGCTGTCTCAGATGCACTGTAGGTGGACCAGGAGACCCTCAAGCTGCACACTGACCGTATTACTGAGCTAGAATTAAGGTGCGAGGACTATGAGAATAGATCCAGAAGGAGCAACATACGAATCCGAGGGCTCCCTGAACATGTTGTTGCCCTTAAAGATACAGCAACAGCCCTCTTTACAGCCCTACTGCCTGACTTGGACCCGAACTTACTTCATATTACAAGAATACACAGAGCACTGGGTAAGCCAAGATCTAATGATATGCCCAGAGATGTAATACTAAAGATGCACTATGAGGAGACTCGTGACCAAATTTTGTTGGCAGCTAGAAACCACCCTATCTTACCTGGCCTGCCAGACTCTGTGCACATTTATGCAGACATTGCGCCCACCACATTAACCAGGAGAAGGGCGCTCAGATCGATCACGACCTCTCTGCAAGAGGCTCAGGTCAAATACAAGTGGGGTTTCCCATTTGCCCTTATTTTTACATTCAAATCCCAAGTCTATACTTGCCGGTCCCTAAAGGAAGGAACTCAGGCCTTGAATAAGGCTGGAATTCCACTAACTACAGAAACCTTGGGGGGTCTGCCATACCAAGATAGGTTTTTACACTTGGGGCTATTTAGTTTGGAAAAACGAAGGCTAAGGGGTGATCTTATGTTAATGTATAAATATATGAGGGGACAGTACAAAGACCTTTCTGCTGATCTTTTTTATCATAGACCGGTGACAGGGACAAGGGGGCATCCTCTACGTCTGGAGGAAAAAAGGTTTAAGCATAATAACAGACGCGGATTCTTTACTGTAAGAGCAGTGAGACTATGGAACTCTCTGCCGTATGATGTTGTAATGAGTGACTCATTGCTTCAATTTAAGAGGGGACTGGATACCTTTCTGGAAAAGTATAATATTACAGGGTATATATATTAGATTCCTTGATAAGGCGTTGATCCAGGGAACTAGTCTGATTGCCGTATGTGGGGTCGGGAAGGAATTTTTTTCCCCATGATGGAGCTTACTCTTACCACATGGGGTTTTTTTGCCTTCCCCTGGATCAACATGTTAGGGCATGCTAGGCTATGGGTTGAACTAGATGGACTTAAAGTCTTCCTTCAACCTTAATAACTATGTAACTATGTAACCTCATCGCTTCCACAGAGAAAACCTAGGCCAGCAAGGGAATGGAGGAATCTCCCCAGAACAAGAAGCCAAAATTCCCAGGTCACTTGACTCGCATAGCCCAAGATTTAGCCTGCTCAGATTGTTTTATGTGACTTTGGGTTCTGTTATAGGGCCAGTTACCTGTTTTGCCCTGCTCTGAAACTAGGTTAATTACCAAATAACGAATGCAACTAAGTTCCCCCTTTTTTATATTTTTTCTACGTTAGCAGTTAATGCTCGGTCTTTTCACAAGTTGATCTGATTGCTATTGCTTTATCAAGCACCCTTTTCCCTATTCCACCCTCTCCATTACCCCCCCCGCTTACCTCCCCTCCCCTCCCTCTTCCCCCTCCCCACTCACTCCACCCATTACCCCCTCCCCTCTCCTCCACCCCCCCTTTTTTTTTTCCTCTCTCCCTCTCTCTCTCTTCCTCTCTTCCCCCTCCCCCTTCTATAAAATCAACCCTATATAATTCAAGGGTTGGGGTTCTCGGGGTTGCTACATGCTGCCCAACCTTGGCGAAATTTGGTGTCCTTCCTAATATGGGATCCCAGATCGCCACATCTTGTGGGCGTAATGCCCTTTGGAAAATTTGTTATGTTTTGTGTTGACGTCCTTCCCCTTCCCAGATTATTGCTGTGACGGTGAATTTGCAGGGCGGGGTCGGGTGGAGGATGATGGTTTGTCTCCTATTAGCAATATTCACCTAATTAAGCATGTGTAGAGTGCTCTCCCATAATGTGCGGGGCTTTAACTCGCCTTTAAAACATAAAAAGGCTTTCCTCGATTATCGGAAGCATAACCCAGATGTAATCTGCCTTCTGGAAACCCATTTTTCCAATTCCTCCCATCCCAAATTCCTGGATGCACAATATTCGAAATTTTTTCTTTCAACTTGTGATCGCAAAACGATCCCCACCCACCAAATTCTTAAATATTGCGTATCAACCAAATTTTTCACTTTGCACAGCAAATCCTAGGACATGGTGTCATCCATCGCCCATCAGGATATGAGCAAAAATGTTTGAATGACCCACTCGGTAGGGGAGCTATCTCATTAATATACTCATACCTGAATGCATTATCAGAGGATGAAAAACTCAAATATATGACACAATGGGAGAGGGACTTTAATATGATAATGTCTCCAATGGAGTGGCAAAAATGTTGCTGCTCTCTTTCTAGGGGTAGTCTTCAGACCTCCTTAGTTGAGACATCCATCAGGCTCCTACATTGGACATATTTAGTACCGAGCAAATTACATGCCATCTACCCAAACCTATCGGATCGATGCTTCAGGGGGTGTGGAGCCCTAGGTGATCTGAAGCACACATGGTGGGATTGCCCGATTGTATCCGCCCTTTGGTTTAAGATTAAAAATATAGTGGAGGAGTTATATGGTGGAGTGATTCAAACAGATCCAACGGTGTTTCTTCTGGGGGCCAGATATCCTGGCTTCACTAACAAACTTCATAATCTAGTCAACCAGCTGTTCCTGGCCACTAAGCTACACTTCGCAACGAAATGGAATACAACTACCCTTTCTCTTTCTTCAGTGATTGACAAGATGAACACTATCATGCTATATGAACGAATACAAGCTACGAGAGATGATTAATGGGAATCTTATTATCAAGTCTGGAGGCCGTGGATCGAAAGGGACTCTAACAGTAACCTCGACCAAGTCTTAATGCTATCACTTTGAGGTCAGTTTGTAGTTTGATAGACCTCCTTGGACTCGCACTTTGTGCCCAACTATTGATAATATTTAGATGCAGTATAAGATCTCTTATTCCCCCCCCTCTCCTCTTGTCTTTTTCAACCCTTTGTCTTCGTCTACGTGTTTAATGGTTGTAATACATAAATTTATCAAGGTTAATCTAAAAATTTGGTTACATTTATGTATGTTCCCCTGCGTGGGACCTTGTTATGAGATTTTCTTGATTTTTGAAAATAAAAACATATTGAAACTAAAAAGGTCATCTGATTAAAATGTCTTTGAAACATCTAATTTTTAATCATGCATTTGATTAATCTGAATTTCACATTTAACATTCAAGGGAAAGGACTGATATTACATGAAAATGTAGATTCATGATTCAACCTCTTATATAATCGCTTAAGCAGTTATTTTTGTCTTGTCATTACCATGTTATTAGTTACATCTAGAGGACATCTTCTCCAAACATGGGTATTCTTATCACAGATATTTAAGCCATAACCATGGGTTTCCAAGTTTTGTTTACCAGCTGCAGTAGTGACATCATGCCAGCAGAGTTGCAGCCAATAACTGGGATCAGTGGTCCTGACTACGTGGCTGTCATGAGGGCATGGCCTGGCAATGATCAGGGTGATTACGGGCAGTTTCTATTGTAAAATACAATGACGTGCAGAATGTTGAAAGGGGAAACCCCCTTTAAATGTCTAATAAATTTAGGGTTCACTCTAAGGATCTCCTTCTTACCCTATATCCACACCTCTTTCTTTACTGGTAAGATAGCTCCCAATCAATGATATTTTTATTAGAACAAGGTGAATGGCATGATTTTCCATATTTAGCTCTCTGGGAGTTATAGAAACCACAAAAGATGTCAGAAAGCAGGCTAGCATAGTAGAGAATCTTAACGTAAATTAACAAGGATATGAGGAGGATACAGTTCTGCTGCTCCTACAAGACTGATATTCACCAGGTTCTAAACTTATACATATTCCCACACTCATGGTGCATGCTTCACCAGTCCTCTTTCAATACACTACTGGGATTTCTAGGAATAATGTTTCTGTCATCTATGACATTGCTCTATAATTTTTCATTATGCTCTTTTATGTAAAATAACATTTCAAAATAAAATACAGCACAGATAATTAGATACTTACAGTTTTATGCAATATAAATCAGTAAATGGTTGATAAAGAATTAATTCTTAGAAATGCGCTTACAGTAGCACCCCTGGTCAAAATTACTGTTATTGTGAACAGTTAAGCCAGTTGAAGATGAATTGATCTCTAAAAGGACTGAAGTTAAAGATGAAACATTTACTTTGTATTTTAGGCAAAGAAAAAATAACATATATTGCCAATTTTTGACATTCTAAAAATTAAAAAAATGAAAATGGGCCAATGCAAATGTACTCAGATAACTTTGACCAAGGTTTCAGACCTTAATTAGTCTGTTAGGGTTATAACTTGTTCACAATCATCGTTAGGAAAAAGCGGGTGATGCAAATTTCCCAGCTTTATAAACACCCAGCTTCCTCTAGCAGCAGCCATAGATTCTACTAAACAGCTGCTTAGCACTCTGAAAATGAAGATGGTGGAAGTCCATAAAGCAGGATAAGGTGATAAGAAGATAAATTGCTTTCAAGCTGACCTTCCTCAGTTTGAAATGTAATTAAGAAATGGCAGTTAATAATAACTGTGCAGATCAAGATAAGATCTGAAAGACCAAACAAAATTTCAGTGAGAGCTGCTTGTAGGATTGCTATACTGTAGAAGTAAATCAGAACCCCTACTTGACTGCAAAAGATCTTCAGGAAGATTTAGCGGACTTTGGAGTTGTGGTACATTTTTCTACTGTTCAGAGACATCTGCACAAATATGGCCTTCCTGGAAGAATAATCAGAAGGAATTTTCTTCTTCGTCATCACCATAAAATTCAGCATCAGAATTAATCAAAAGAACATCTAAATAGGCCTGATGCATTTTGGAAACAAGTCCTGTGGGCCGATGAGGTTAAAATAGAACTCTTTGGCCACAATTATCAAAGGTATGTGTGGAAAAAAAGGGCACAGAATTTCAGGAAAATACCATCTCGACAATCATTAAGCATGGGGGTGAATCCAAGCATGCTTTGAGGTTATTTTGCAGCCAATGACAAGGGTAACATTTCACAGGTGGAGGGAAGAATGGATTCAATAAAATTTCAACTAATTCTTTGTGCATACGTAACACCATCTGTAAAAAAGCTAAAGTTGAAAATAGGATGGCTTCCACAAATGGATAATGATCCTAAACCCCCTTCAAAATCCACAATAGAGTAGTTCAAGAGGCACAAGCTGAATGTTTTACAATGGCCTTCACTGTCCCTTGATCAGAACATCTTTGAAAATATGTGGCTAGACCTTAAAATAGCAGTGCATACAAGACAACCCAGGAATCTCACAGAACTGGAAGAATTTTCCAAGGAAAAATGGTTGAAAATCCATCAAACTAGAATTAAAAGACTGTTGGCAGGCTACAAAAAGCGTTTAAAAGTTGTAATATTTTCAAAAAGGGGTGCTACTAGGTAGTAACCACGAATAACACAAAACCCATAATCATTTGGCATATAGAGCACAACACCGCAATAGGGTGCGATGAGCAACCATTAACAGGAACTCACTCCATGCATATGTAGGGGACAGGGACCTGGTGAGCTGTGCAGACGGGTGGAACCATTGTTGCCGGGAGTCGGGGTTCCGGGGGACAGATTTGAGGGGTTCAGGGGAAGCCAGGCTCATGTGACAGGAGGCAGAGTGACGCAGGGAGTGGAGAGGATAAAAAGCAAAACGCGCGAAAGCAGGGGCAGAGAAGCGCGGGAAATCTCTGAGGAGAGGAAACTGCAGCGCAGTTGTTGTGAGTGTGCAGGCCGCAGTGAGACTTGCTGGAAGCAGGGGGAAAACGTGCAACAGACACTGCGGGCAACTACCAGAGCCCCCAAAAAGAGGCGCATTCGTCGTCAGCGACCCCCCAGGCAGAGGGGTAGTGCTGACCAGCTCAGGGACAGTATTACCGCGCTCCCTGAGAGCACCTTGCCAGAGAGTGCTACGGACTCGCATGGTTTCGTCTCAGCTGTGACTGATACTGATTATTCTCCTAATCCTCCTCAAAAAGACTCTTCTCTGGACTGGGAGGCTGTTACCTCGGATCAACGTCCGCCTGCAGGAGGGAACGCAGCACCGCAAAAGACATTCTGGACTCGACTCTACGCCTGGGCCCGTCGCCAGAAGACACCTCCTTCCTCCGCCATCAGGACTACGGCGTTGTCGGAGCCTCACCGTCAGGACTACATCGCTGAACCAGCACTGATAAGTGACCGTTGTTGACTTTATCTTAGTAGGGAGTCACTAGTGAGGCGCTGCCGCGTTCTACGGGTATAGTTCAGGGCGGTCATATAGTAATTAGGATTTACTGCGAGATTGTGTTCTTGTATATAAGTTCCATGCGTGGAAAAACGTTTGTCATCTTTTTGGTTGGAAGTTAAAAAGAAAGTTAAAAACGCTATTTGCTTTCTGGCTCCTATTTGTCCCTGCATCCTTCTTTACCTGCGGTCCCTACATTTGGCGTAGTCGGCAGGATGCAGGATCCAAAGAAGGAGCCAGAAGATACGGAGGATGGGGCTGGGCCTAGAGCTTCTCTCTCATTGGGGGCCATGTTAAACAATTTGCCCAAGTTTAATGGGAGCAACATGTTGTTGTGGAGCTGGACTGAAAGGATGAGGGGGCTGTTGAGAATGCATCCTATGACCCCAGCCCTGGAAGCAGAGGTGGCCATTATGGCCTTAGACGGAGAGGCTCGGGATTCAGTGATGTTGAGACCCCCCACAGAGCGGAATACTTTTACCGGGGTGTTACATGTGTTAGAGGGGACGCACGGGGATCCCACCGACGTGGGAGAGCTGCGGGCCCGGTTGTTTGGACGGCGACAAAAAGAGGGCGAGACTGTCACTCAGTACATGAATGCTCTGCAAGAGCTAAACATTGCAATCGTGCGGAAAGATGGTATGGGGATGGGACATGTTGACGTGACCCTGCGCGACCAACTGGTGACGGGACTGCGGGATGAGTTGACCAAACAGGCTCTACGTGAACGAGTGCGGGTCGACCCGCGCCTGACTTTCTCCGACATAGGCAATGAGGCCCGCACCCGGGAGCAAGAGAGGGGGGTGACGGTCCTGACAGGAGAGGCTCGGGTTATCCAGACCGCTGCACCAGGAGGGGGTGAGCCGTCGTGGGTTCAGGAGATGCGGCAGGAGCTCAAACAAATCCGAGAGGAACTGGCCGAAGTTAAAAAAAATGCGCGAAGCCCAAGGGAGCTACCCCGGGGGCAAGGGTCTGGGAGTCCAGCTCATGGCGCTCGTTCAGGATATTATCCGGTCCCCGGTGCTTGCTATGGTTGCGGGGAGGCAGGACATTTCGCACGGGAGTGCCCCCGGAGAGGGAGGGCCTCGTCACGGCGGCCGTTAAACTAGAGGACTCCGAGCTAAGGGGACGACGCTCGGAGTCAGAATCCCCGCGGATGGGTGGTGAAAGTCCCGAAAATTTGGTTGCCAGCTGCCCCCTGGTTTGGGCAGAGTTTGAAGGGCGGGCTGTACGTTGTCTGGTGGACACCGGATCTCAAGTCACGACGATGCCCGAGGCCTATTTTAGAAAACACTTCCCTGTGTCAGTCAGACCCCAATGGGGCCCCGTAATCCGGTTGCAGGCCGCCAATCAGCTGCCCATCCCAGTGGAAGGGGTCACCTGGATGCAAATATCTTTATGTGGGAAAGACCTGGGCCGCCGGGGGGTTGTGTTGACGCGGGGGGATCCCAGCCCACAACATATCGTGACTTTGGGGATGAATGTATTGAAGGACTTTGGCAGTTTGCTGTTAGGGGAGACCACACAAGAGACACTCAATCAGTGGGGGACCAGTACACCTCAAGGCTCCGTGTTCAGACAGTTAGTGAGGGAAGTCCGTGTGCAAGAGACCTGTCAGGAGGGAGACATACTAGGGAAAGTAATCACCTCCCCGACAGCAGAAGTGACGTTTCCCCCAGGACAGACTGTTATATCCCTGCCCATCCGAGCTCGCATCCCTCTGGAAGGAGTGCAAGTGCAGGTTGAGCCCACCTTTACGTCCCCTTTGCCCACAGGACTGCTGGTGGCCCGATCTCTGGCTACTGTTAAAAATGGGGCCGTACCAGTGCGATGTGTGAATGTGGACGAACACGATGTCGTGCTACGGGTCCGAAGTGAGATGGCCAAAGTGTTACGACCGTTAGAAGTGATGCCTCCTCCAGATACTTTACAGTTAAAGGTGGATTCCCCTGATCCCTGGATGGTCAGTGTCCGGTCTACACAGGATCCTGAGCTGATAGCGTTCCGAAAAGGTCAAACTATTCTGGAACATATGCGAGCAGAATTACCGGGTCTGGATCCATCACAAGTCTCGCGAGTGCAGCGGCTCCTTGGACACTATGCTGAAGTGTTTGCGCAACATGAAGATGATTTTGGCTGTACCACGGCCATCGAACATGGAATTCCGACCGGAGATACAGTGCCCATCAGGGAGCGGTACAGACAGATTCCCCCGCAGATGTACCAGGAAGTAAAGACGTTGTTAGGCCAGATGCTACAAAAGGGAGTGATCCGCGAGAGTCAGAGCCCGTGGGCTGCCCCGATCGTGCTGGTGCGGAAAAAGGACGGCACGCTCCGGTTCTGTGTGGACTATCGTAAGCTAAATGCATGCACCGTCCGAGACTCTTATCCACTTCCCCGTATCGAGGAGTCTCTCTCCGTGCTGGGTCGGGCCAAATATTTTTCCACCTTAGACCTAGCCAGCGGATACTGGCAGGTCCCGATGACAGAAGCAGATCGTCCTAAGGCAGCGTTCATCCTTCCCATGGGACTATTTGAGTTCAATCGAATGCCGTTTGGGCTGGCCAACGCTCCAGGCACCTTCCAACGATTAATGGAGCGGTGTCTGGGGGATTTGAACTTCGAGGCCACTCTCATTTATCTGGATGACATCATCATCTACGCCCCAACATTCGAGGAACATCTGTGCCGACTGGAACAGGTACTAGACCGGTTGCTGAAATACGGGCTTAAGGTGAAGCCCCAGAAGTGTCACTTGTTCCGGGAACAGATCGAGTACCTGGGGCATGTGGTGTCCGCCGAAGGAGTCCGGCCATCGCAGGAGAAGATTGCTGCAATCCAGGAGTGGCCCACACCGGAGACCGCTAAGGATGTACGGGCGTTCTTGGGCCTCGCTGGGTACTACCGGCGCTTCGTGAAGAATTTTGCTCGCCGTTCTCACAATCTACAAGTCCTGCTGAAAGGAAGCTCCCCCAAGGAACGGGGAAAGAAGATACAATGGCAGGAGTCACAAGAAGCAGCGTTCCGGGACTTGAAGACAGCTCTCATGGAGCCGCCGGTGTTGGCTTATGCGGACTTTTCGCAACCGTTCATCCTACACACCGACGGCAGCTCTCAGGGATTGGGGGCTGTGTTGTCTCAGGTTCAGGATGGGCGGGAGAGAGTGATCGCCTATGCGAGTCGGTCTCTTCATGACTCTGAGTTGAACCCAGACAATTACAGTTCTTTCAAGGTGGAGCTGCTGGCTGTGGTGTGGGCTATGACGGAGCGGTTCGCTGAGTACCTGGCCGGTTCCGAGGTGCTGATACGCACGGATAACAACCCATTGGCACATCTGGAAAATGCAAAATTGGGTGCCCTAGAACAGCGCTGGGTAGCCCGGATGGCCAAGTACAGATACCGTATCCTTTACAAGCGAGGAGCGGAGAATGTTCATGCTGACGCATTATCTCGTCTGCGGAAGAATCCCCCAAGGACTAACCGAGATGAGGAGCTGGAGGGAGAAGAAATCCCCTACGCCATCGGGGGCGCTACTCGGACGGCTGTGAGCCGGGAACAGACCGGGAACGGAACGGCTACAGGACTGTTGGTTCAGAGTCGGGACGAATGGATACGGCTGCAACAGGAAGACCAGGAACTAGCTCCATTGCGACAGTGGATAACGAATGGTCTATTGCCCGTGAGAAGCCCTGGACAAACTCTCCCGTCAGACCTGAACCTTCTTCTGCGGCAGTGGGAGCGCCTAACTCTTCAGGACGGGCTCTTATGCCACTTAACCATGGCTCAGGCAGATTCCGAGCCGACCTGGCAGATGGTCTTACCAGGGCCCGTGGTGGCCGCAGTTGCTAAAGAAGCTCATGAGTCCGGGGCACACTTCGGAGTGAAGAGGACGTTTAAGTGGCTGCAAACTCGGTTCTATCATCCTCGGCTGCTTGCGGAAGTACAAACTGCCTGTAGACAATGTCGACAATGTGAGCTAACCAAGTCACCGGAGGAAAGGGCGCCTGTGCAGAGCATCACGACGTCTGCCCCTTTTCAAGTATTAATGATAGACTACATTACCATTGGAGCAGCGCATCAAGGCTACGAACACTGCCTCGTTATGGTAGATCATTTTTCAAAATTCGCGGTAGTCACCCCTACCCGTGATCAGACAGCTGAGTCGGCGGCGAGCGCTATCTGTAAGAACTTTATTCAAGTTTACGGCTGTCCGAGGCGAATACATTCGGATCAAGGCGCCTGTTTCTTGGGCAAAGTCATGGAAGAGCTGCATCGCCTCTACGGCATTGATAAGTCACGCACCACACCGTATCATCCCCAGGGAAATGGGGCTTGTGAGCGGTTTAACCGGACTTTGCTTCAAATGCTGCGTGCGCTAGAACAAGATCAGAAGGCCCGCTGGCCGGAGTATGTGTCGGACCTAGTGTGGGTCTACAACAATAGAGTTCATCAAGTCACAGGATGCACCCCGTATGAAGTGGTCTTTGGGCGCCCAGGAAAAGGCATGACAGATCTGGAACTGTCTTCGGAGGAAGAAGGCCCCCGAACAGGGATGGCTTCGTGGGTGCGTGATCATCAGCATCGGCTGCAGACCTTACACCGACTGGTACACACTCGAATTCGGGAAGTGGAGCATCGGAGCACCCCTACAGCAAAACCCCCAGAGTTCCGGCCAGGTGATCGAGTACTCGTTTGAGAGCAAAGACCGCAAAACAAGTTAGACCATCGTTGGGAAAAAACACCCTATCGGGTGCTTCGCCGTATAGACCCGCATGGACCTGTATATGAAGTGCAGTCTGAGGCCCTCGGAAGTACAGGTACTCGCATTCTTCATCGCAACATGCTCCGGTTGTGTCGCTCTGTTGACTCGGACACCCCGGAATCCGCAATCAGGGAAGAGCCACCTACGACTGAATCCCCCAACAACCATTGGTGGGATGAGGAAGATGATGAAGAAGAAGAACGGCGTCAAAATACTCCCCCTATCTCGACTACTACACTACCCCTGACCAGTCACTCTTCCGCTGACGACATTTCCCCAACACCCCCTATACAAGGACCCGAGCCACGACGTTCTGAACGTTCTACTGCCGGTAGACCCCCAACTCGCTACAGTCCTGACTTACACACCAGACAGACCCAAGTGTGGAACAATCCGTCAGGTGGGCGACCTGTCAGTGCGAAGGCCTCGCCCAGGGACTGGCGAGCATACAGGGTGGGGGAATGTAGGGGACAGGGACCTGGTGAGCTGTGCAGACGGGTGGAACCATTGTTGCCGGGAGTCGGGGTTCCGGGGGACGGATTTGAGGGGTGCAGGGGAAGCCAGGCTCATGTGACAGGAGGCAGAGTGACGCAGGGAGTGGAGAGGATAAAAAGCAAAACGCGCGAAAGCAGGGGCAGAGAAGCGCGGGAAATCTCTGAGGAGAGGAAACTGCAGCGCAGTTGTTGTGAGTGTGCAGGCCGCAGTGAGACTTGCTGGAAGCAGGGGGAAAACGTGCAACAGACACTGCGGGCAACTACCAGAGCCCCCAAAAAGAGGCGCATTCGTCGTCAGTGACCCCCCAGGCAGAGGGGTAGTGCTGACCAGCTCAGGGACAGTATTACCGCGCTCCCTGAGAGCACCTTGCCAGAGAGTGCTACGGACTCGCATGGTTTCGTCTCAGCTGTGACTGATACTGATTATTCTCCTAATCCTCCTCAAAAAGACTCTTCTCTGGACTGGGAGGCTGTTACCTCGGATCAACGTCCGCCTGCAGGAGGGAACGCAGCACCGCAAAAGACATTCTGGACTCGACTCTACGCCTGGGCCCGTCGCCAGAAGACACCTCCTTCCTCCGCCATCAGGACTACGGCGTTGTCGGAGCCTCACCGTCAGGACTACATCGCTGAACCAGCACTGATAAGTGACCGTTGTTGACTTTATCTTAGTAGGGAGTCACTAGTGAGGCGCTGCCGCGTTCTACGGGTATAGTTCAGGGCGGTCATATAGTAATTAGGATTTACTGCGAGATTGTGTTCTTGTATATAAGTTCCCTGCGTGGAAAAACGTTTGTCATCTTTTTGGTTGGAAGTTAAAAAGAAAGTTAAAAACGCTATTTGCTTTCTGGCTCCTATTTGTCCCTGCATCCTTCTTTACCTGCGGTCCCTACACATACATGTAAAAAATAGGTGAATAGGAAGTAGCAAGTTTGCATGAAACATTTTTTAATAGGTGAATCACATGAAAAACAGCTAATAGTAAAAAGGTGTATAAAAAGAGAGACATAAACAAGCAAATAAAACGACAGCCGTAAGTCAATGAAATATCTTATATTCTTTCCAAGATAATGTGGTAACGTTAAAGAGGTACAAGCAAATACTGCTGGTAACACAATGTTAATTTCTATCCAAGTGCATGTACCAATATATGTGCACACAATTGGAGAAGTGCCTCTTACTTAGATGGAAGGGAAAGACTCAGGCTGTCAAAAAAGACTTGTAATGGGGCATTCCATCTAGCATCTTCAACCCTGATGAAGGGCACCGTCTGAGGCGTGTGTTGGGGTGTGAGCTGCATTAGAGCCAACATCCACTCAAGTAACTTACCTCCAATTTATTACATCCCAGGTCTCATACGAACTGTATTCTAACTAATTTGTATTCATGAACTCTACTTAACTGACTCTAATATTCTGGGCACAACATGGCTGATGCTTCCATATAATTATTATTTATCTCCGTTCAAGAAGCACATAGACCCTGACTCCCACACAGATACAGTGGGGGGAAAAGGTAATTAGTCAGCCACCAATTGTGGAAGTTCACCCACTTAAAATGATGAGAGATGCCTGTAATTGACATCACAGGTAGACCACAACTATGAGAGTCAAAATGAGAAAACAAAGATTTGTCAAGATTTATTTTGCATATTATGGTGGAAAATAAGTATTTGGTCACCTAAAAACATACAAGATTTCTGGCTCCAACAGACCTGTAACTTCTTTAAGAGGCTCCTCTGTCCTCCACTCATTACCTGCAGCCTGGCCTTGGTTTTAGCGATCCCTAAATGTACGGGCATTGGAACCTCATGTGCGATCTGCAACATCTCTGCCTGGAACAGATAGGGTACAACTAACTGTCAGTCCCTAGGCCAAGCATCTGGTGAACTGAGACCTGGTACAGCCATCCATGGTCTGAGACCACTCGCTCGAGGTCTGAGTCCGTGAAAGGCTGTGCCGCCTGCTCCTTAAGGGCCTCCTAAGGCTGTCGTCGGCTTCCATTGCTGCCTGAAACCCCTGATTAGACAGGGCCAGAATGGACGAAACTGCTATGTCTTCTGTCAGTTCATCAGGACCATCTCCAGGCCTCCCTTTGGCTCAGCCGTCACTTGGTCGGAAGGGAGAAGGACTTCGGTGTTATGATCTGGTGGCCTAAGAGCAGCATGAGACGTACTCTGGAGAATGTGGTAACTGTACTGACCGCAGACCCTGGACTTAACACCGCAACTAGAAGTAGCCGTGGGATGTACCTACCAATCCTAGACACCTCGTCACAGCCGGAGGACTAATTAACCCTATAGATAGAAAAGAGAAAACTATCTTGCCTCAGAGAAAATTCCCAAAGGATAGGCAGTCCCCCACAAATATTGACTGTGAGAGGAGAGGAAGGAACATACACAGGCTGAAAACAGAATTTAGCAAAGGAGGCCAATCTAGCTAGATAGAAAAGATAGGACAGAGAACTATGCGGTCAGTATTAAAAATACTAAGAAATGTCCACCACAGATAATACAAAAAAAACTCAAAATCTAACTAAAGACTTGGAGGGTAAATCTGCCTCTCCAGAGATTCCAGCTCGGCTGCATAAATCCTTACACAGATTAAGCTGGACAAGAAAAAACATGCAATGCACTGAACAATGAGGCCCACAACATGTGGGCAGAAAAACAAGCAGAACTTATCTTGAAGAAATGAACTGCAAGCAGGGGCGACCAGGAAGGAATGTGAATCCTCCAGAAACAATGAACAACTGGCACTCACCAAAGGGTGAGGCAAGACTAAATAGCCCCGTCCGAAGTGGACGCACCTGATGACTGCTGAGAAGGACAAACAGCAGCACTACCACTTATAACCACCGGAGGGAGCCCAAGAGCAGAACCCACAACAGAATTCACAACACTTCGGACCTCTGTGAGGCTCCTTGGGCTCCAGCACTCACACTCCTGGTTACAGCAGCCACGACTGCTGTAACCCTGGGTAGTGCTTGCCTCCCCTCTGCTTCCACACAAGTCAGTTAGACCAATCTGGTCTCCTGGCATCCTGGGTGAGGGGACCTCCTGCCCTGGGGCCTTATGTGAGCTCCACCTCTCCTGTGACATCCCTGGCCCCATTGGCGTGTTCCCCTCCCTGCCGCTGTGCAGAACCCAGCAGTTTGGACTCATCTAGGGGCCCTACAATCCCTGCGGCAGCCCCTCCCACCAACTCTGGATCTGGCCTACCTTCCCCCTACCTCTCCCTCCACAGCACACTGTCTCATCACACCGGGGGGCATTCTTACACCTTCCTGTGTCTTCTGGCTCTGTCTCATCTGAGCACGCTGCATGTGTCCTGTCAGTGCAGGAGTGACACTCAGCTCCCACCTCCCCCTTGATGCAGAAGGAAAAGGCAACGCACTTATAACATTGCTAGCAGTAGAGAAATCAAGACACAGTAGGGGACAAGGACTTGGGGTCTCAGTAGCCACATACTGTGACACTAGTCGCCCCAAATCAGTCCCAAGTAAAACATTTGTGGGAATATTCGCCGACACTCCCACCTCCCTCATTCCTCTCTCGGCACCCCAGTCCAGATGAACCCTGGTGATGGGCAGCATCGGTTTGACACCTCCAATCCTGGACACAGTGAGGGGTTTTCCAGGTATCAAGTCCTGGGGGGACACCATCTCAGGGTGCATGAGGGTCATTTTGGAGCTGGTGTCCAGCAGTCCCAAAGCGGCGGCGTGGTTTACAATGACAGGCTGGTAATTGTCACATGACCTCCCACCACCCCCACCCACAAACATAACAGGGGACGGTTTGGGGGATGAGGATGTGGTCTTGGGGCGCTGGGGATACATGGCCATGAAGTGTCCGAGTTGGTTGCAGAGGTGACACCTCCTGGGTTCTGTCCCTGGCCTGGAGACAGAAGCAGAGGGGGGCGCCCCTTGCATTCTATGGACTGAGGAAACAGGGGCAAGATGAGTCTTACCCCTTCTCCAGGTGCTGTGGGCAGCCCGCTTGGCTTCAGGGGCCTGGTTATCGGCATAATCATCTTCCAGGGTGCCTGTAGCAGCTGCCCCCTGTGGTTTCTGGTCACAGAGGTACTGTTGAAGAATTACTCTGTGACAAATGCCTCCTGAATCTCCTGGCCGATGGTGAGCTCCAGACCCTTGGTCCAGTGCTCTGCAGCTCTCATAAAGGCCCGCATGTGCTCGGCCCACGTGTCTTTGGGGCTTTTTTGCAGGCTCCGGAACTTCCTACGGGAAGACTCAGGAGTGAGGTTGAACTGCTGGTTCAGGGCCTGTTTGATACTCTCATAATTCTGTTCCACCCCAGCAGGTAAGAACCCAAAACGTCCAGATGCTAACCCCTCAAACGGGGGCAAGGTGCTTGGCCCACTGATCCGAGGCCAGATGGGGCTGTAGGCAGGTCCACTCAAATTCTTGCAGAAAGGAGAGCAGGTCTCCTTCCTTCTCCATCAAGGGGAAGTCCTCGGCTTGGACCTTGGCTGTCTTGGGTTCCAGAGGTGCTGTGTTGGGCAATAGGAGACCCTAGTGAGCCAACTCCAGCTGATGCTCTTGCTCTGCTTGGCTTTCTGCCGCCTCTGGCTCCCGCTCTGCTTGTGCTGCCTTTCAATCAGCCTGGCGCTCTGCCGCCTCATGCTTCTGCTCTGCTTGTGCCCCCTCTCGATCTGCCTGGTGCTCTGCAATTTTCAGGAGGGCTGCATTGGCTTCCTCACGCACCGCCTCAAGACTCACCAGGGCAGCTCGAAAGAGGGCTTCTGATCTGAGCTGTCTGGGGAGAAGGGCAGTTGGAGGTCATGGTAGTGCACTGGCGTTGAGATGCTTAAGGAACATGGGCGGGACCCCCTTGGTGCACTCCTTCTTCAGAACCAGTACAGTCATTGTCCGCATTATGGACTAGCTCCACGGCCATCATTCTTGTCCAGCTTCGAGTGCTTGCAGTTTTTTCAGCCCTCGGTCACGGACACAGCAGCAACCCAAGTACCAACACACCTACTGTACTTTGCACTCGGACTGTCTAGTGCTGAGAAGATCTTAAGACCCCAGCAGCAAAAGCTACTGCTGTTAGTCCTTAGTTTCTGGGAGTAGGGATCCCACACACACTTTTATCTCGATCCCACCATGCTGCCACCAATCTGTGATGGATCACACAGGGGAATGGGGCTTTGACTTCACTCACCTCGGGGAAGGGGAGAGGACCTAGCAGGGATCGGCTCTCTGGCACCAGCACTTGCTCCAGGTCAGTCAGGGAACTGCACTGAGGGCAAATATTCGCCGTAAACGTTTCCCTTATAGGTACAAGTTAGTGAGGTGCTCCCAGTAAGGGGGGATATATATCACAAGTCCAGACTTGGGATATATATATATTTAAACCTCCCGTCTTTCACTGCCAGAGTTTCTCAGTAAAACAGTACAGTATTCTGCCATCAGTTCCTCATTTGAAATAAGCCCTGTCTGACAACAAGCTTATATCGGGTCAAAAACTAAATCCTGGGTAGCGTATAGTATTACCAACCGAGCGTGCAGACATGGGGAATCATGAATTGAGATAAAAGAGCAGCCCAAGATTAACTTGATCGCCTAAAAGGCGCACTAGGAATATATAAGTATATATTTACAATAACAATATACAGGTAGACAGTCAGGAGTGTAGTACAAAGGTAGGGTATAGATAAGTTGCAATTACCATGTGTAGCATGTGACCACAAGGAGGTGTTGATGGATCACATGTCCAAATCTTAGTTACAGGCTTTCCGGGCTGCGTCAGCTAATGTATCCTCCTGCCCGTAGAAAAGTCCAAAATGAGGGGCTGCCTTATAACTCCTAGGCTGTTCCCTCACACATCTGCTACCACCCCTGGGTGGTGCAGACTCTCTCCTCCCATCTCTGAGAATATGATTTTCTGTCCAGAACCGTGGATGGATCATTACTTTCCACCTGACCCTCTGAATGGGTCGGTGGCAGTCTCATGGGTTTCCGCTGGATTTTATCTGCTCATAGAAACTAAATATGCCTACTGTATGTAATTCCTGAATATATGTGAAACAAGCAGTCATAAAGTTCATAAATAACAACACCTTTATTAAACATTGATAAAAAAAGTGATACAGATAAACGGACATAAAGTGCTAAAAGATGACACCAACATCAAAAATTGCCCAAGGTTGGGCATGTGTTATGGTTCTCAATGGCAAGAGAACATAGCCCAGCAAACATACGAACTAGCTCTTGGAAGGATGGAAACTAAACTGACCATGAACTAAACCTGCCGCACAACTAACAGTAGCCGGGTAGCGTAGCCTGCGTTTTATCCCTAGACGCCCAGCGCCGGCCGGAGGACTAACTAATCCTGGCAGAGGAAAATATAGTCCTGGCTCACCTCTAGAGAAATTTCCCCGAAAGGCAGACAGAGGCCCCCACAAATATTGGCGGTGATTTTAGATGAAATGACAAACGTAGTATGAAAATAGGTTTAGCAAAATTGAGGTCCGCTTACTAGATAGCAGGAAGACAGAAAGGGCACTTTCATGGTCAGCTGAAAACCCTATCAAAATACCATCCTGAAATTACTTTAAGACTCTAGTATTAACTCATAACATCAGAGTGGCAATTTCAGATCACAAGAGCTTTCCAGACACAGAAACGAAACTACAGCTGTGAACTGGAACAAAATGCAAAAACAAACAAGGACTAAGTCCAACTTAGCTGGGAGTTGTCTAGCAGCAGGAACATGCACAGAAAGGCTTCTGATTACAATGTTGACCGGCATGGAAGTGACAGAGGAGCAAGGCTAAATAGCGACTCCCACATCCTGATGGAAACAGGTGAACAGAGAGGATGATGCACACCAGTTCAATTCCACCAGTGGCCACCGGGGGAGCCCAAAATCCAATTTCACAACAGTACCCCCCCTCAAGGAGGGGGCACCGAACCCTCACCAGAACCACCAGGGCGATCAGGATGAGCCCTATGAAAGGCACGGACCAAATCGGAGGCATGAACATCAGAGGCAGTCACCCAAGAATTATCCTCCTGACCGTATCCCTTCCATTTGACCAGATACTGGAGTTTCCGTCTGGAAACACGGGAGTCCAAGATTTTTTCCACAACGTACTCCAACTCGCCCTCAACCAACACCGGAGCAGGAGGCTCAACGGAAGGCACAACCGGTACCTCATACCTGCGCAATAATGACCGATGAAAAACATTATGAATAGAAAAAGATGCAGGGAGGTCCAAACGGAAGGACACAGGGTTAAGAATCTCCAATATCTTGTACGGGCCGATGAACCGAGGCTTAAACTTGGGAGAAGAAACCCTCATAGGGACAAAACGAGAAGACAACCACACCAAGTCCCCAACACAAAGCCGAGGACCAACCCGACGCCGGCGGTTGGCAAAAAGCTGAGTCTTCTCCTGGGACAACTTCAAATTGTCCACTACCTGCCCCCAAATCTGATGCAACCTCTGCACCACAGCATCCACTCCAGGACAATCCGAAGATTCCACCTGACCAGAAGAAAATCGAGGATGAAACCCCAAATTACAGAAAAAGGGAGACACCAAGGTGGCAGAACTGGCCCGATTATTGAGGGCAAACTCCGCTAAAGGCAAAAAAGCAACCCAATCATCCTGATCTGCAGACACAAAACACCTCAAATATGTCTCCAAGGTCTGATTCGTCCGCTCGGTCTGGCCATTAGTCTGAGGATGGAAAGCAGACGAGAAAGACAAATCTATGCCCATCCTAGCACAGAATGCTCGCCAAAATCTAGACACGAATTGGGTACCTCTGTCAGAAACGATATTCTCCGGAATACCATGCAAACGGACCACATTTTGAAAAAACAGAGGAACCAACTCGGAAGAAGAAGGCAACTTAGGCAGGGGAACCAAATGGACCATCTTAGAGAAACGATCACACACCACCCAGATGACAGACATCTTCTGAGAAACAGGAAGATCCGAAATAAAATCCATCGAGATGTGCGTCCAGGGCCTCTTCGGGATAGGCAAGGGCAACAACAATCCACTAGCCCGAGAACAACAAGGCTTGGCCCGAGCACAAACGTCACAAGACTGCACGAAGCCTCGCACATCTCGAGACAGGGAAGGCCACCAGAAGGACCTTGCCACCAAATCCCTGGTACCAAAGATTCCAGGATGACCTGCCAACGCAGAAGAATGAACCTCAGAAATGACTTTACTGGTCCAATCATCAGGAACAAACAGTCTACCAGGTGGGCAACGATCAGGTCTATCCGCCTGAAACTCCTGCAAGGCCCGCCGCAGGTCTGGAGAAACGGCAGACAATATCACTCCATCCTTAAGGATACCTGTAGGTTCAGAATTACCAGGGGAGTCAGGCTCAAAACTCCTAGAAAGGGCATCCGCCTTAACATTCTTAGAACCCGGCAGGTAGGACACCACAAAATTAAACCGAGAGAAAAACAACGACCAGCGCGCCTGTCTAGGATTCAGGCGTCTGGCGGACTCAAGATAAATTAGATTTTTGTGGTCAGTCAATACCACCACCTGATGTCTAGCCCCCTCAAGCCAATGACGCCACTCCTCAAACGCCCACTTCATGGCCAAAAGCTCCCGATTCCCAACATCATAATTCCGATCGGCGGGCGAAAATTTACGCGAGAAAAAAGCACAAGGTCTCATCACGGAGCAATCGGAACTTCTCTGCGACAAAACCGCCCCAGCTCCGATTTCAGAAGCGTCGACCTCAACCTGAAAAGGAAGAGCAACATCAGGCTGACGCAACACAGGGGCGGAAGAAAAGCGGCGCTTAAGCTCCCGAAAGGCCTCCACAGCAGCAGGGGACCAATCAGCAACATCAGCACCCTTCTTAGTCAAATCAGTCAATGGTTTAACAACATCAGAAAAACCAGCAATAAATCGACGATAAAAGTTAGCAAAGCCCAAAAATTTCTGAAGACTCTTAAGAGAAGAGGGTTGCGTCCAATCACAAATAGCCTGAACCTTGACAGGATCCATCTCGATGGAAGAAGGGGAAAAAATATATCCCAAAAAGGAAATCTTTTGAACCCCAAAAACGCACTTAGAACCCTTCACACACAAGGAATTAGACCGCAAAACCTGAAAAACCCTCCTGACCTGCTGGACATGAGAGTCCCAGTCATCCGAAAAAATCAAAATATCATCCAGATACACAATCATAAATTTATCCAAATAATCACGGAAAATGTCATGCATAAAGGACTGAAAGACTGAAGGGGCATTTAAAAAACCAAAAGGCATCACCAAATACTCAAAGTGGCCCTCGGGCGTATTAAATGCGGTTTTCCACTCATCCCCCTGCTTAATTCGCACCAAATTATACGCCCCACGAAGATCTATCTTAGAGAACCACTTGGCCCCCTTTATGCGAGCAAACAAATCAGTCAGCAGTGGCAACGGATATTGATATTTAACCGTGATTTTATTCAAAAGCCGATAATCAATGCACGGCCTCAAAGAGCCATCTTTCTTAGCCACAAAGAAAAAACCGGCTCCTAAGGGAGATGACGAAGGACGAATATGTCCCTTTTCCAAGGACTCCTTTATATATTCTCGCATAGCAGCATGTTCAGGCACAGACAGATTAAATAAACGACCCTTAGGGTATTTACTACCCGGAATCAAATCTATGGCACAATCGCACTCCCGGTGCGGAGGTAATGAACCAAGCTTAGGTTCTTCAAAAACGTCACGATATTCAGTCAAGAATTCAGGAATCTCAGAGGGAATAGATGATAAAATGGAAACCACAGGTACGTCCCCATGCGTCCCCTTACATCCCCAGCTTAACACAGACATAGCTTTCCAGTCAAGGACTGGGTTATGAGATTGCAGCCATGGCAATCCAAGCACCAACACATCATGTAGGTTATACAGCACAAGAAAGCGAATAATCTCCTGGTGATCCGGATTAATCCGCATAGTTACTTGTGTCCAGTATTGTGGTTTATTGCTAGCCAATGGGGTGGAGTCAATCCCCTTCAGGGGTATAGGAGTTTCAAGAGGCTCCAAATCATACCCACAGCGTTTGGCAAAGGACCAATCCATAAGACTCAAAGCGGCGCCAGAGTCGACATAGGCATCCGCGGTAATAGATGATAAAGAACAAATCAGGGTCACAGATAGAATAAACTTAGACTGTAAAGTGCCAATTGAAACAGACTTATCAAGCTTCTTAGTACGCTTAGAGCATGCTGATATAACATGAGTTGAATCACCGCAATAGAAGCACAACCCATTTTTTCGTCTAAAATTCTGCCGTTCACTTCTGGACAGAATTCTATCACATTGCATATTCTCTGGCGTCTTCTCAGTAGACACCGCCAAATGGTGCACAGGTTTGCGCTCCCGCAGACGCCTATCGATCTGGATAGCCATTGTCATGGACTCATTCAGACCCGCAGGCACAGGGAACCCCACCATAACATCCTTAATGGCATCAGAGAGACCCTCTCTGAAATTCGCCGCCAGGGCGCACTCATTCCACTGAGTAAGCACAGCCCATTTACGGAATTTCTGGCAGTATATTTCAGCTTCGTCTTGCCCCTGAGATAGGGACATCAAGGCCTTTTCCGCCTGAAGTTCTAACTGAGGTTCCTCATAAAGCAACCCCAAGGCCAGAAAAAACGCATCCACATTGAGCAACGCAGGATCCCCTGGAGCCAATGCAAAAGCCCAATCCTGAGGGTCGCCCCGGAGCAAAGAAATCACAATCCTGACCTGCTGAGCAGGATCTCCAGCAGAGCGAGATTTCAGGGACAAAAACAACTTGCAATTATTTTTGAAATTTTGAAAGCAAGATCTATTCCCCGAGAAAAATTCAGGCAAAGGAATTCTAGGTTCAGATATAGGAACATGAACAACAAAATCTTGTAAGTTTTGAACTTTCGTGGTGAGATTATTCAAACCTGCAGCTAAACTCTGAATATCCATTTTAAACAGGTGAACACAGAGCCATTCCAGGATTAGAAGGAGAGAGAGAGAGAAAGGCTGCAATATAGGCAGACTTGCAAGAGATTCAATTACAAGCACACTCAGAACTGAGAAAGAAAAAAAAAAAAAAAAATCTTCAGCAGACTTCTCTTTTCTCTCCTTTCTCTGTCAATTAATTTAACCCTTTTAGGCCGGTCAAACTGTTATGGTTCTCAATGGCAAGAGAACATAGCCCAGCAAACATACGAACTAGCTCTTGGAAGGATGGAAACTAAACTGACCATGAACTAAACCTGCCGCACAACTAACAGTAGCCGGGTAGCGTAGCCTGCGTTTTATCCCTAGACGCCCAGCGCCGGCCGGAGGACTAACTAATCCTGGCAGAGGAAAATATAGTCCTGGCTCACCTCTAGAGAAATTTCCCCGAAAGGCAGACAGAGGCCCCCACAAATATTGGCCGTGATTTTAGATGAAATGACAAACGTAGTATGAAAATAGGTTTAGCAAAATTGAGGTCCGCTTACTAGATAGCAGGAAGACAGAAAGGGCACTTTCATGGTCAGCTGAAAACCCTATCAAAATACCATCCTGAAATTACTTTAAGACTCTAGTATTAACTCATAACATCAGAGTGGCAATTTCAGATCACAAGAGCTTTCCAGACACAGAAACGAAACTACAGCTGTGAACTGGAACAAAATGCAAAAACAAACAAGGACTAAGTCCAACTTAGCTGGGAGTTGTCTAGCAGCAGGAACATGCACAGAAAGGCTTCTGATTACAATGTTGACCGGCATGGAAGTGACAGAGGAGCAAGGCTAAATAGCGACTCCCACATCCTGATGGAAACAGGTGAACAGAGAGGATGATGCACACCAGTTCAATTCCACCAGTGGCCACCGGGGGAGCCCAAAATCCAATTTCACAACAGGCATGTCTCTCAATGTAGATTATATACACTCATAGAGGATACAGCTTCCATACAAAAGAACATATATCACCAAGTGGTGAAAGCACATTCCATAAATAGACCAAATCCATGTAAGCTATCAAGGAAAATTCCAAAGCAATGTGTAAACAATACCTTGTGTAAGATAATGGACCGCTCTCTGGGACATGCCCGCCCACCCCGATGCGCATTTCAGCAAGAGTACCTTCCTCAAGGGGTGCATGTATGTAATTCCTGGTAGCTATGCTGCATAACTCCATAATGCAGTGTTCTGGAGGTGGCTAAATAATATGGGCATGTGGGGAAAGGAATGCCGATTTGGATTATGTGCTCGGCTATTCTCAGGGATATTGCATTCTGTTATTATATGTCATTTTCCAGATTCAATACCTCAGAGCCTGCTGTGACTTGTGCCATGGTCTCTTCATGTGCTTGGTCAGACAAAGGGAGCCAGCTGGCTGCAGCTGCACAGGATTTCACACCATTGTGCTTAGAGCTCCAACTGGTTTTTAATTAAAGATAAACACTGCATGGCTTTTTATGGCCTTGGAGGATGCAAGGGTGGCTGCACATTCCAGGATTTGGATATAGAACATGTCCTATAAACCAGAATGGATTCTCCCTTGTCCCTCACATAGTTTTTTCCTTTGCTCTTTTATCTTATTTTTGTCTGAAAATCTGTTTGTACTTTCCACCCCATCCTGTAGGGTTTAAGTTTGTTTTAACTATCCAACTCATATGCATTTCACCTATGTGGGGAATAGGTAAGGTATAAGGGTACTGTCACACAGTGCAATTTTGATCGCTACGACGGTACGATTCGTGACGTTCTAGCGATATCGTTACGATATCGCAGTGTCTGACACGCAGCAGCGATCAGGGACCCTGCTGAGAATCGTACGTCGTAGCAGATCGTTTGGAACTTTCTTTCGTCGCTTGATCACCCGCTGACATCGCTGGATCGTTGTGTGTGACACCGATCCAGCGATGTGTTCGCTTGTAACCAGGGTAAACATCGGGTAACTAAGCGCAGGGCCGCACTTAGTAACCCGATGTTTACCCTGGTTACCAGCGTAAACGTAAAAAAAACAAACAGTACATACTCACATTCCGGTGTCTGTCCTCCAGCGTCTCAGCTTCTCTGCACTGTGAGTGCCTGCCGGCCGGAAAGCGAGCGCAGCGGTGACGTCACCGCTCTGCTTTCCGGCTATGGTGCTTACACAGTGGAGAGAAGCAGAACGCCGGGGGACAGACACCGGAATGTAAGTATGTACTGTTTGTTTTTTTTATGTTTACGCTGGTAACCAGGGTAAACATCGGGTTACTAAGCGCGGCCCTGCGCTTAGTAACCCAATGTTTACCCTGGTTACCCGGGGACTTCGGCATCGCTCCAGCGCCGTGATTGCAAAGTGTGACCGCAGTCTACGACGCTGGAGCGATAATCATACGACGCTGCGACGTCACGGATCGTGCCGTCGTAGCGATCAAAATTGCACTGTGTGACAGTACCCTAACAGAATCCTGCTCAGTATGCTTTGATACACACCATGATTAAGGCACTTCAATGAAACATGTCAGTTTCTACACATGCCATCCCCTTAGGTTACCCTTTTTTATATTTCTTATGTTAATTTCATAAAAAGCAATTTTTTATTCCAACTGAATTACTGATTTATAAAGTGGACAATTGCCGCTAGAGGACCTCTTTTTTTTCCTGCTTTTATTTTCATATCCTGGACTGGGCCTGCTCCGTGCAGCTTCATCTGATACAGCAAGGTGTTTCTGGATGTGGTGAGCTGACTTCCATTTTTCCCTTTCCGTCTTTTTTCATATTTAATGAGGATCAAAACTCTTTATGGATCTAAAAGAATATAATAGGAAATACAAAATATGTTTGTTATTGAATGATATATAAAAATAATACTTTAGAAATAATAAAAAAAAAATAAAATAAATATAAAAATTCAAATCACTCCCATTTCCCATCATTAACAATAGAGATTTGTTTTTATTTTATTTTTTTTTAGAAAAAAGCATATTTGGTGTAACTGCATATGTAAAGGTAAATTAAAATATAATATTAATTAACCCCATTAAGCCCATTAGTAAACACTGTAAAAAGTAGAAGTGGACCAAAACAAAGATTACCATTTTTTGCTCTCCACATCCACACCTCCATAAAAATATGCAATAAAAAGTGGTCAGGAACTGAAGCAATGTGGGAGGAAAAAATTAACACTTAACTTTTTTTCACAAACATTTTAATTCAGAGCCAATTTTTTTAATTTTCACAAGTGTAAAAAGAGAAAATGAACAACAACATTTGTTGCTGAATAAGCCAATACCCCGTATATGGGGGTAAACCACTGTTTGGGCACACAGCAGGGCTTGGAAGGGAAGGCGCGCCGTTTGACTTTTTCAATGCAGAATTAGCTGGAATTGAGATCAGACGCCATATTGCGTTTGGAGAGCCTCTGATGTGCCAGTGGAAACCCCCACAAGTGACACCATTTTGTAAACTAGTGCCCTTAAGAAACTTATCTAGATCTATGGTGAGCACTTTGAACCCCCAAGTGCTTCATAGAAGTTTATAACGTAGAGCCGTGAAAATAAAAAATCTTATTTTTTCCGCAAGAATTATCTTTTTGCCCACAAATTTTTATTTTCACAAGGGTAACAGGAGAAATTAGACCACAAAGTTGTTGTGCAATTTGTCCTGAGTGCGCTAATACCCCAAATGTGGGGGTAAACCACTGTTTGGGTGCACGGCAGAGCTCGGAAGGGAAGGAGCGCCGTTTGACTTTTTCAATGCAGAATTGGCTGGAAATTAGATTGGACGCCATGTCACGTTTGGAGAGGCCCTGATGTGCCTAAACAGTGGACACCCCAACAAATTACACCATTTTGGAAACTAGCCCCCTTAAGGAAATTATCTAGATTGGTGAGCACTTTGAGCCCCAAGTGCTTCACAGAAGTTTATAATGCAGACCCGTGAAAATAAAAAATCTTTTTTTTCTCAAAAATGATTTTTTAGCACTCATTTTTTTATTTTCACAATGGTAACAGGAGAAATTGGACCCCAAAAATTGTTGTGCAGTTTGTCCTGAGTACGCTGATGCCCCATATGTGGGGGTAAACCACTGTTTGGGCGCACGGCAGAGCTCCCAATGGAGAAGCTCAGAAGGGAGGGAGCACCATTTGACTTTTTGAACTCAAAATTGTCTGGAATCAATGGTGGCGCCATGTCGCATTTGGAGACTCACAACCCTATCCCCAACACACCCCTAACCCTAATCCCAACCCTAATCATAACCCTAATCACAACCCTAACCCCAACAAACCCCTAACCCTAATCCCAACCCTAACCACAAACCTAACCCTAATCCCAACCCTAACCCTAATCACAACCCTAACCCTAATCCAAACCCTAACCCCAACCATAACCCTAACCCTAATTCTAACCTTAACACTAACTTTAGCCCCAACACAAACCCTAACTTTAGCCCCAACACTAATCCTAACCCAAACTTTAGCCCAACTCACTTTAGCCCAAGTCTAACCCTAATGGGAAAATGGAAATAAATATATTTTTTTATTTTATTATTTTTCCCTAACTAAGGGGGTGATAAAGGTCAGGTTTATTTACTATTTTCTAGTTTGATCACTGTGATAGGGTTTATCACAGTGACCAAAATGAACCAATAGGAAAAATCTCCCTATTGTTTCCGGGTGCTGGTCAGCAGATCTCAGCGGGTGCACTGAGCATGTGCCCGCTATTTCCTTCCTGAATGCAGGAGGATGAAAGCGGGCCAGGCATTCTATGGGGACACCGAGTGGTTCCAGGGGGATCAGAGACCTTATTTCTCTGTCCTCTGATGTGCAATCACATGAGAGGACAGAGAAATTAAATTTCAAATTGCGCTTTTTTTTGCGGTCACCGTTATACGGTTAATAACGGCGATCGCAACTCAGGGGTCTGTAAAAACCAACCCGAATCATGTTCTCGGGGAGACCCTGGAGAAAATCCAGCTCTGGAGGACGCAATACACTTTTCCCACAGGCGTATCGGTGGTCATTAAGGGGTTAAGACAAGGATCAAAAGCAAATGTTTTTTCCATGGTTTTGTTTGTGGACACATGGTCTGCAGAAATTTATTGACATCTAAAAAGCTGTATAAGTAGGTACCATATTTTTTGGACTATAAGATTCATTGTACCACCAGAGGCATCTAGGTTTTATAGGAATAAAATAGGAAAACAAATTAAAGCAAAAAATGTGCACAACCACTGTGGCTCTTCAGCTGTTGCCAAACTACAGCTATTATCATCCCAATCTTTCCAAGCATGATGGGAGTTGTTGTTTTGCAACAGCTGTGAGGCCATATTGACAGGTAGCCCTGCAGCTGGAATTTAAAAAAGGAGGCTCATACAAATGACAATGACAGAGCCTGTCATCAGGATTTGTATGAGCCTCCTTTTTGAAATTTTGCGCTAGCACCACGGTGCTTGGGTACGTTCAGATCCAGCCATTCTCCAACAAAATGGTCCTGGGTTGGCGCATGCTCAGATTAACATATGGCATTCGCCACCAAAATGGTGCAGATTGGAATCTCTGCTCAATGAGTCAAGATCTCAGCCTATGCTGCCAGTGGCGCCATTTTGTTGGAGACTGCCACCGGCTTCCTGCAGCGGCTACCCTCCTCCTGTCTCCTGTGACCCTTCTACTCTGCCACCATCCACAGAAAGCCCGGTTATCTACATTTGAATATAAGAGTAAGGATTTAGAATGAGTCCACAGCACCGATGTGCCTTCAAATTCACTGCTACCACAACCAATTCAGCCAAATGTCACTGCTGTGCCAAATATGCCTAACTTCAGACTCTGGGTGCACTTGCATAGTAAAATGTTAGAATCCAAGTGAAGAAAAAACAGAAGTGCACTCACCGGTCTTTCTTGTGTGATAGTTCTTCATTCAGAACATGTGCGGGCACACTGAGGGAGAACGTGGACAAAAGACAATGGCCGTTTTGCGCTGCCGCGCTTCTACGGGTCTCAACTGGTTTGTATAATATTATTAATATTAGAATATTGTTATATAATATTTGTATAATTATCGACACTTTGCATACGTTTTGAAAATTATAAAATACCCCTTTAACTATTTACTATGTTCTTTAGGCTTTCTAAGTTTGTTCATTTTCTCCTCAAAACATCTTTTAACTCTGTGTTCTATTCTCCATCAACTTAAATGCATGGATCTATGAGTTTATTGCCCACTTGTGTTCTCCTTACTTTATATGTAAAATTACAATAGAATATGAATAAAAATACTGAAATATGATGTTCTCTTATGGTTTAGCATTCAATTGTGTAATCTGTATTTGCCATTTTATTCCGTGACTTTCAAAAATTATTGTCACTTTTGCATTTGAATTCGTCTTTTCCAAATGTATTTCAAAAGTAAAACTTTAACTTGATCACTTAATGTAAAGTGGAAAAAAGTGGGAAAAAGAAAAATTAGACATCAGATACCTGTCAGAATTTGATTGCAACAAAAGCATGAGTGACTTCTATCTTTAACTGCAATTATTTTCATTTTAGTAAGATATCATTTTTGTTCTAACATTTTGCAGAACTGAGATATATAATGCTCACAAAACTTTTAAATAGCTAAACAGCTTTATCATTCTTAATTTTGTAAATGTATTCCAAACTGATTGCAAAAAGATCTTTTTAATTTAGTACAATAGATATTCATATTTACATGAATGAATGATGTGAACAATATACCATATAATCATGCTTTCAGTAATAAGAGTTTTACTTTCAATCAAAAACATACAATAGCTGCATTATTGTACAATAGTTAGCATTTAGAACCAAAATCCTCAGTTTTTACTAACACTAAATCATAAAATAACAAAAATGTTTCTTTATTTGTAATATATAATTATAATAATAATAATAGTAATAACAACAACAGTAATAATATGTATTTAAATGTAATGATTGGGGCCTTTTTGGCTATATAGTTTGAATTAAAAGTTTTCAATACTCTCAGAGCATTGCGGTACTTAAAAAAAATAAAACAATACAATGATTAATGTTGTGACTTCCTCACAATATAGGTGGCAATCAACAAATTTTTGTATACCCATTTTACCAGTCAAATTTGATGTACAGTCATGTTGTCACATCAATTTTTTTGGCATGTTCCTAGAATTTCTTGGACACTACATTTTAGGAAGGGTGGGAATAATTGTGTTTAAAAAAATATAATAAGAAGTAAAAAAAAAATACATTTAACACCCAAACATTTTGCCTCACAGTCACAACAGAAGGTACTGATTTTTGCACACTTATTTTACTTGTTCATGTTACTAATAAATAATTCTATATAAATAATAAAAAATATTTTTGGGGCATGTACCTATCATTTTTTGTTTTATCCTTTTTGTGAAGAGTGGAATTATGATAACACACAAAAAACAATTCTATTGTAGTAAAATATGGTTGAAGAAAGTGTCAATGGCAATGAACAGATCATGTGAAAGGAAAAAACCTCATACCTTTTAACAATTAGAATATGTGAGCCATAAATATCATCAGTAGCTCTACCACTTGCAAATGCCTATCAGCTAGTCTTACTCAACACATGTAACAATTGTCCTTTCTTACCTCCAATAAGCATATTAGTGGGGAGGAAGTGGAGAAAGTTATTAACTATATGGCACATCACCATCTCAGTCACAAAGAATGATGTAACCTCTGACAGTGAAGCTGTCAGTTTGAGTTGTTGTTCTGCACAATCATCTCCCTCTACCACTGCAACAGTTAATCTTTAGGGTACTTTCAATTTTATTAATGACATATCAGTCTGTCTTTTCTACCTCCTTGTCTATTGATGTATTGGATGTATTGGGTGAGAACAGTCACCATTTGGATTTAGATTACATTGGGGTGGAGGAGGTGGAGAACATGACTCAGATGTTAAGATGTGTGTTAGGTGTCGAGTTCCCACCTCTGCACAGGGGGAATCTCGAACCATCTCTGCTGCAGTCTCCCATTCTTCTCCAGCTGCAGTGGAGCCTGCTCAGTGGAGACGTCGGTCCCAGCGTCTGGCTCAGGCTGATACTGTGTGGATGGTTACTGCTGACCTTCCAGGCTCTGCCTTTGTAGCCAGCACTGATCAGCGGTGAGCAGGTCTTTCTGGGACTAAGTCCTGCTTTTCCCATACTGAGCATGCCCACGGGATGCCCTCCCATTGGAGGTCGGGGGTCACATGCTCAGGTCCTGTTGCAGCTCCTATTGGTCCATCTGGAAGGTCTTGCAGCACTGCTGCTATAAAAGGTTTGCATGGCCGCTCGGCCATGCGCTAGTGTATACTTGAAAATGTGTGTGTGTTGATGTGTGAGAGTCACTCATTAATCATCCCCTCCCTTGTGTTTGACTGCTCGCATAAGGTGGATGTTTGCTATCTAGCGCCCGACAGAGCCATCAGCACTTAACACACGATACAGCATCTATTGCTGTGACCGCCCATGGGGCGCCGAGCACTATTAGAGCACTTTCCTGACCCAAATCTAAGTGGTTAGTGGCGTCCGCCAGAGCGGCACTGCTCGCACTCTTGTGCACAAAATTATTATTTAAGTTATACTTTGACACCCAGTAGCAGTGTTGAGCGCAAGTGATCTAGACGAACTCTAATCCTGAGTCTTGGGATTGAGTTCTGTGACTCCTTGCTTGCGCTCTTTGTGTGGTACCATGGCCCTGTGATGCAACAGGGTTCGCTTCTTTCATATAGGGTGAAGCTAACCCGTGTGTGTATCTTCATTGTACCACCATATAGTCCATCATCACTCAGCAGCAGGTTCCATGTCTGCACGGTGGACTGTTATGACCCCAATGGCGAGGGTCTCAGAGGAACGTGGAAGTCTGCAGAATACAAAAATCCAGCTCATAGGGCAGTGGTAACTGGGTTGACCATATATCTACTCCTAACGCCAACACTAGAAGTAGCCGGGGATCATTCCTACGTTGATTCTAGATGACACGCGCCAGCCAGAGAATCTAGCTACCCCTAGTAGAGGAAAACAAAGACCTTTCTTGCCTCCAGAGAAGGGGACCCCAAAGCTGGATAGAAGCCCCCCACAAATAATGACGGTGAGGTAAGAGGAAATGACAAACACAGAAATGAACCAGGTTTAGCACAGAGAGGCCCGCTTACTAATAGCAGAATAAAGAAAGGTAACTTATATGGTCAACAAAAACCCTATCAAAATCCACACTGGAAATTCAAGAACCCCCGAACCGTCTAACGGTCCGGGGGGAGAACACCAGCCCCCTAGAGCTTCCAGCAAAGGTCAGGATATAGATTTGCAACAAGCTGGACAAAAATACAAAACCAAAACAAATAGCAAAAAGCAAAAGGCAGACTTAGCTGATATAACTGGAACCAGGATCAGTAGACAAGAGCACAGCAGACTAGCTCTGATAACTACGTTGCCAGGCATTGAACTGAAGGTCCAGGGAGCTTATATAGCAACACCCCTAACTAACGACCCAGGTGCGGATAAAAGGAATGACAGAAAAACCAGAGTCAAAAAACTAGTAACCACTAGAGGGAGCAAAAAGCAAATTCACAACAGTACCCCCCCCTTAGTGAGGGGTCACCGAACCCTCACCACGACCACCAGGGCGATCAGGATGAGCGGCATGAAAGGCACGAACTAAATCGGCCGCATGAACATCCGAGGCGACCACCCAGGAATTATCCTCCTGACCATAGCCCTTCCACTTGACCAGGTACTGAAGCCTCCGCCTGGAGAGGCGAGAATCCAAGATCTTCTCCACCACGTACTCCAACTCGCCCTCAACCAACACCGGAGCAGGAGGCTCAGCAGAAGGAACTACAGGCACAATGTACCGCCGCAACAAGGACCTATGAAATACATTGTGAATAGCAAACGACACAGGAAGATCCAGACGAAAAGATACAGGATTAAGGATTTCCAATATCTTGTAAGGCCCAATAAAACGAGGTTTAAATTTGGGAGAGGAGACCTTCATAGGAACAAAGCGGGAAGAAAGCCACACCAAATCCCCAACGCGTAGTCGGGGACCCACACCGCGGCGGCGGTTGGCAAAGCGCTGAGCCTTCTCCTGTGACAACTTCAAGTTGTCCACCACATGATTCCAGATCTGCTGCAACCTATCCACCACAGAATCCACCCCAGGACAGTCAGAAGGCTCCACATGACCCGAAGAAAAGCGAGGATGGAAACCAGAGTTGCAGAAAAAAGGCGAAACCAAGGTGGCGGAACTAGCCCGATTATTAAGGGCAAACTCAGCCAACGGCAAGAATGTCACCCAATCGTCCTGATCAGCAGAGGCAAAACACCTCAAATAAGCCTCCAAAGTCTGATTGGTTCGCTCCGTCTGTCCATTAGTCTGAGGATGGAAAGCAGACGAAAACGACAAATCAATGCCCATCCTACTACAAAAGGATCGCCAGAACCTGGAAACGAACTGGGATCCTCTGTCTGACACAATATTCTCAGGGATGCCGTGCAAACGAACCACGTTCTGGAAAAACACAGGAACCAGATCGGAAGAGGAAGGCAGCTTAGGCAAAGGAACCAAATGGACCATCTTGGAGAAGCGATCACATATCACCCAGATAACGGACATGCCCTGAGATAGCGGAAGATCAGAAATGAAATCCATGGAGATATGTGTCCAAGGTCTCTTCGGGACAGGCAAGGGCAAGAGCAAACCGCTGGCACGAGAACAGCAAGGCTTAGCTCGAGCACAAGTCCCACAGGACTGCACAAATGACCGCACATCCCTTGACAAGGAAGGCCACCAAAAGGACCTGGCCACCAGATCTCTGGTGCCAAAAATTCCCGGGTGACCTGCCAACACCGAGGAATGCACCTCGGAAATGACTCTGCTGGTCCACTTATCCGGGACAAACCGTCTGTCAGGTGGACAAGACTCAGGCCTATCAGCCTGAAATCTCTGCAACACACGTCGCAGATCCGGAGAAATAGCTGACAAGATAACTCCATCTTTAAGAATACCAACAGGATCAGCGACTCCAGGAGCATCAGGCACAAAGCTCCTAGAAAGAGCATCGGCCTTCACATTCTTTGAACCTGGTAAATACGAGACAACAAAATCAAAGCGGGAGAAAAACAATGACCAGCGGGCCTGTCTCGGATTAAGGCGTTTAGCAGACTCGAGATACATCAGATTTTTGTGATCAGTCAAGACCACCACACGATGCTTAGCACCCTCGAGCCAATGACGCCACTCCTCAAATGCCCATTTCATGGCCAACAACTCCCGATTGCCCACATCATAATTTCGCTCGGCAGGCGAAAACTTCCTAGAGAAAAAGGCACAAGGTTTCATAACAGAGCAACCAGGGCCTCTCTGCGACAAAACGGCCCCTGCCCCAATTTCCGAAGCATCCACCTCAACCTGAAAGGGAAGTGAGACGTCAGGCTGGCACAAAACAGGCGCCGAAGTAAACCGGCGTTTCAACTCCTGGAAAGCCTCCACGGCAGCAGGAGCCCAGTTAGCTACATCGGAGCCCTTCTTGGTCATATCCGTCAAAGGTTTCACAATGCTAGAAAAATTAGCGATAAAACGACGGTAGAAGTTAGCGAAGCCCAAGAACTTCTGAAGACTCTTAACTGACGAGGGCTGAGTCCAATCAAGAATAGCTCGGACCTTGACTGGGTCCATCTCCACAGCAGAAGGGGAAAAAATGAACCCCAAAAAGGGAACCTTCTGTACACCAAAGAGACACTTAGAGCCCTTGACAAACAAAGAATTTTCACGCAAAATTTTAAAGACCAACCTGACCTGCTCCACATGCGAATCCCAATTATCAGAAAAAACCAAAATATCATCCAGATAAACAATCAAAAATTTATCCAGATACTTCCGGAAAATGTCATGCATAAAGGACTGAAAAACTGAAGGCGCATTGGAGAGCCCAAAAGGCATCACCAAGTACTCAAAATGACCTTCGGGCGTATTGAATGCGGTTTTCCATTCATCACCTTGCTTAATGCGCACAAGGTTGTACGCACCACGAAGGTCTATCTTGGTGAACCACTTGGCACCCTTAATCCGGGCAAACAAGTCAGACAACAGCGGTAAAGGATACTGAAATTTGACAGTGATCTTATTTAAAAGCCGATAATCAATACAAGGTCTCAAAGATCCGTCCTTTTTTGCCACAAAAAAGAATCCCGCACCAAGAGGGGAAGAAGACGGACGAATATGTCCTTTTTCCAGAGACTCCTTGATATATGAACGCATAGCGGTATGTTCAGGTACCGACAGATTAAACAGTCTTCCCTTAGGAAATTTACTGCCTGGGATCAAATCTATAGCACAGTCACAGTCCCTATGAGGAGGCAGTGCACTGGACTCAGACTCACTGAAGACATCCTGATAATCAGACAAATACTCCGGAACTTCCGAAGGCGTAGAAGAAGCAATAGACACAGGCAGGGAATCCCCATGAATACCACGACAGCCCCAACTTGAGACTGACATAGCCTTCCAGTCCAGGACTGGATTATGGGTCTGTAACCATGGCAGCCCTAAAACGACCAAATCATGCATTTTATGTAAAACCAGGAAACGTATCACCTCGCGGTGTTCAGGAGTCATGCACATGGTAACCTGAGTCCAATACTGCGGTTTATTTGCTGCCAATGGTGTAGCATCAATACCCCTAAGAGGAATAGGATTTTCTAATGGTTCAAGAGTAAATCCACAGCGCTTAGCAAATGAGAGATCCATGAGACTCAGGGCAGCACCTGAATCTACAAACGCCATGACAGGATAAGATGACAGTGAGCAAATCAAAGTTACAGACAGAATAAATTTAGGTTGCAAATTACCAACGGTGACAGGACTAACAACCTTAGCTATACGTTTAGAGCATGCTGAGATAACATGTGTAGAATCACCACAGTAGTAGCACAAGCCATTCCGGCGTCTATGAATTTTCCGCTCATTTCTAGTCAGGATTCTATCACATTGCATTAAATCAGGTGTCTGTTCAGACAACACCATGAGGGAATTTGCGGTTTTTCTATCACATTGCACCGAATTAGGTGTCTGTTCAGACAACACCATGAGGGAATTTGCGGTTTTGCGCTCCCGCAACCGCCGGTCAATTTGAATAGCCAGTGCCATAGTATCATTCAGACCTGTGGGAATGGGAAAACCCACCATAACATTCTTAATGGCTTCAGAAAGGCCATTTCTAAAATTAGCGGCCAGTGCACACTCGTTCCAATGTGTCAGCACGGACCATTTCCGAAATTTTTGGCAATACACTTCAGCCTCGTCCTGCCCCTGAGACATAGACAGCAAGGCCTTTTCTGCCTGAATCTCAAGATTGGGTTCCTCATAAAGTAAACCGAGCGCCAGAAAAAACGCATCAAGATCAGCCAATGCCGGATCTCCTGGCGCCAGCGAAAAAGCCCAATCCTGAGGGTCGCCCCGTAAGAACGAAATAACAATTTTTACTTGCTGAGCAGAATCTCCTGATGAACAGGGTCTCAGGGACAAAAACAATTTACAATTATTCACGAAATTCCTAAACTTAAACCTGTCTCCGGAAAACAGTTCAGGAATCGGTATTTTAGGTTCTGACCTAGGATTTCTGATAACATAGTCTTGTATGCCCTGCACACGAGTAGCCAGCTGGTCCACACTTGTAATCAAGGTCTGGACATTCATGTCTGCAGCAAGCATAGCCACTCTGAGGTAAAGGGGAAGAAGAAAAAAAAAAAAAAAAACTCAGAATCTTCTTTCTTATAATCCCTCTTCTGCAATGCATTAAACATTTAATACTGGCCTGGCAAACTGTTATGACCCCAATGGCGAGGGTCTCAGAGGAACGTGGAAGTCTGCAGAATACAAAAATCCAGCTCATAGGGCAGTGGTAACTGGGTTGACCATATATCTACTCCTAACGCCAACACTAGAAGTAGCCGGGGATCATTCCTACGTTGATTCTAGATGACACGCGCCAGCCGGAGAATCTAGCTACCCCTAGTAGAGGAAAACAAAGACCTTTCTTGCCTCCAGAGAAGGGGACCCCAAAGCTGGATAGAAGCCCCCCACAAATAATGACGGTGAGGTAAGAGGAAATGACAAACACAGAAATGAACCAGGTTTAGCACAGAGAGGCCCGCTTACTAATAGCAGAATAAAGAAAGGTAACTTATATGGTCAACAAAAACCCTATCAAAATCCACACTGGAAATTCAAGAACCCCCGAACCGTCTAACGGTCCGGGGGGAGAACACCAGCCCCCTAGAGCTTCCAGCAAAGGTCAGGATATAGATTTGCAACAAGCTGGACAAAAATACAAAACCAAAACAAATAGCAAAAAGCAAAAGGCAGACTTCTAACTTTAGACACCAAATATCCACATGGTATGAATTACAAAAATGATTTTTTTATTTTTTTTTTTATTTTTACATATATTGAACAACTAATGAATTTTTTGGTAATTTAGAACAGATGTTAGTGTATTTCTAAGACATTTGATAAATAAGGTAAAGTTTTGTTATGTGAATTTAGCTGCAGCTTTTTCCAATGAAATTTAATTGCTATGTCTGTGATTGGTTCCTTGTCATATATAAACCTGTGTATTCATGTCATATTAGTTCCTATGACTAAGGGCGCCGTGGTGCGCCAGAAACGCGTCAGGCAAAGAGAGTTCCTCTCTCTTTCTTTTTAATGTTGTTTTTTAAAATGTTCTAAATAAATTTTGATTATTTTACTCAAACTGGATGGATGTGCTGGAAATCCCCATTTCTCCCTTCGTCTACAGCAGCTGTTAATCACCGGCAGGTACGGCACCCATCAGTTACATTTATTTGCAACGGTTCTTAGATGCATGTCTCGGCGTGTCAAGCTTCAACCCTTCCTCTTCCCCCCTCCTCCTTTTTCTCAAAGGTCAGGATATAGATTTGCAACAAGCTGGACAAAAATACAAAACCAAAACAAATAGCAAAAAGCAAAAGGCAGACTTAGCTGATATAACTGGAACCAGGATCAGTAGACAAGAGCACAGCAGACTAGCTCTGATAACTACGTTGCCAGGCATTGAACTGAAGGTCCAGGGAGCTTATATAGCAACACCCCTAACTAACGACCCAGGTGCGGATAAAAGGAATGACAGAAAAACCAGAGTCAAAAAACTAGTAACCACTAGAGGGAGCAAAAAGCAAATTCACAACAGTGGACCCCGTGCTGCAAACCTTATACCATCTCTCTAATTATTTGGTGCGTTCCGCTAGCCCTAACATTGTGTTGGTGGTAGTGTTGATACTGGCAGCCACTGTGGTAGGGGCACTATAATTCAGGAAAAATCTAAAGGTAAGAATCAGGAGCGGGTTGGGGCAAGGAGCTCAGAACACTGAGACATCTGTCAGCAGAGTCAGGGAAGATAATGATGGCTGGGTGATGGACAGGATCTAGGAACATGATTGGAATTATGAGGGGAGGATATCATTAGAGGCAATAAAGAGTGAATTTAATGTCTGGAGCAGATTTTCTTCTGTGGTCACATAAGTGATGCTACAACTGCTTTTGGTGGAAGGGGCACTACAGCTGCTGATAGTGCTGGTCAAGGTTGTTGTGACAGTATGTCTTATGTGCAGTGATCTCTGGAGTAGGAATTATTTTCTATGTTGTTGGCAATCAAATCTTTTGTAATGTTAAAGTTTGCTCATAGCACATGAAGCAGCAATAGGTAATAGCAAACTGGCCATTTTTAAGAGCAAGGCTCAAACCATCCTTTTAATCTATCTTCCCTTCAAAGTCTCTATTCATGGCAGTTGATGTGAGAGGAGTGTCAGGGATGACACAACAGTGAGATGAGATCTTACAGAGGCTGTAATGTTACCTAACTCAGTTCTGCTTTATATCTACATAGCACATCTATGAGATCGGTGAAGAGAAGAGGACATGTTCTTTACTGCCATGCATGATGCTGCCTGCTTATAATTTGTCAAACCTTATGCAGGTGAAGAAGTACCTGTCCTCAGGGACAAATCTCTGGTAACACCTCTTTGAATGATAACATAAATTATAACCTAAACTTTACAAGCTAATATCTACGCAATGGAGAGGAGGAAATAAAAAATATGTTTTATTCATATCCGCAGCCACTGTTTTATGATGTGACCAGCTTAGCATGCTAAACCTGGTTTCATGTCCTCAAGGACTTCCAAAGACAAACTTTGCAAAGCCACTGCATTTAGCAGGTCCCAGAATTACTCTTGTCTCCATTCTTTAACCGCTATTCAGGGATCTTGAATTACAACAAAGTCTCCTCTGTTGTGATAGCAAAGTAGCTGCTGGACATCAAAAGTGCTAGCTACAATGGCCAAAATAATTGTCCAAGTGGTTCAAAATTAGAGCGAGTAGGTGCAAGACAAAACCAGGAGACCAAAACTAGGTCAGAACCAAAAAGTCAGTGACGTAAGTTGAATTATCTGCCAGGCAGAAAGTCAGTAAATCCAAGGTCAAGAAGTAAGATTGTGTAGCAGATACCTTGGAGACTCAAACCAGGGTCAGTACACGGTTATAACTGTCCACTCTCATCAGACCACTGAGTGCATAAATAGGGAGTGGTACCACTTTATAAGTAATAGCATAGAGATAATTAAACCTATTGACAAGTTGTTCTGCAGAAACAAACACACTCCCTGGCTGAATGACATCACGATTCTTAGCCACACTGATACATATGGCTAGACTGCACATGCATCAACCAATGATGCTAGTAACAGTGTTACCTCTATCACCGGCACTGTATGCTGAGTATATGCAGTGCCACCTAGCGACATAGGCAGAGGTCACTGGAGTGGAACCAGGCAAGGATTTAACAATGTCTTTGACTACAAAAGTATATTTTACCTTCATTACATGGAGCAGCAATTATGAAGAGGGACATTACATGTCTTTCATAACTAGTGTTGAGCGATACCGTCCGATACTTGAAAGTATCGGTATCGGAAAGTATCGGCCGATACCGGCAAAGTATCGGATCTAATCCGATACCGATACCCGATACCAATACAAGTCAATGGGACTCAAGTATCGGACGGTATCCCTGATGGTTCCCAGGGTCTGAAGTAGAGGAAACTCTCCTTCAGGCCCTGGGATCCATATTAATGTTTAAAATAAAGAATTAAAATAAAAAATAGGGATATACTCACCTCTCCGACGCAGCCTGGACCTCACCGAGGGAACCGGCAGCGTTCTTTGCTTAAAATGCGTGCGTTTCCTGCCTCCCGTGACGTCACGGCTTGTGATTGGTCGCGTGCCGCCCATGTGGCCGCGACGCGACCAATCACAGCAAGCCGTGACATAATTTTCACGTCCTGAATGCCTAATTCTAGGCATTCAGGATTCTAAAATTACGTTCCGGCTTGTGATTGGTCGCATCGCGGTCACATGGGCGACGCGACCAATCACAAGCCGTGACGTCACGGGAGGCAGGAAACGCGCCCATTTTTAAAATTACGTCACGGCTTGTGATTGGTTGCGTGCCGCCCATGTGACCGCGACGCGACCAATCACAGCGAGCCGTGACGTAATTTTCAGGTCCTGAATGCAGAATTAGGCATTCAGGACCTGAAATTACGTCACGGCTTGCTGTGATTGGTCGCGCCGCAGTCACATGGGCGGCACGCAACCAATCACAAGCCTTGACGTAATTTTAAAAATGGGCGCGTTTCCTGCCTCCCGTGACGTCACGGCTTGTGATTGGTCGCGTCGCCCATGTGACCGCGATGCGACCAATCACAAGCCGGAACGTAATTTTAGAATCCTGAATGCCTAGAATTAGGCATTCAGGACCTGAAAATTATGTCACGGCTTGCTGTGATTGGTCGCGTCGCGGCCACATGGGCGGCACGCGACCAATCACAAGCCGTGACGTCACGGGAGGCAGGAAACGCGCGCATTTTAAGCAAAGAACGCTGCCGGTTCCCTCGGTGAGGTCCAGGCTGCGTCGGAGAGGTGAGTATATCCCTATTTTTTATTTTAATTCTTTATTTTACACATTAATGTTGTTTCGATACCGATACCCGATACCACAAAAGTATCGGATCTCGGTATCGGAATTCTGATACCTGCAAGTATCGGCCGATACCCAATACTTGCGGTATCGGAATGCTCAACACTATTCATAACCCACTGATGAATGTTTTGGGCAGCAGCGATGAATCACCACAAATAGGAGAGGTGTTGAAATCTCCGCAGTTAGTCTAGTTTCAACATCGAGGTGCATCTCATCCTACACCTTCTCCATGTCATCCCCAATTGACATCCATCCAATTTTTTGTTTTTGAAAGCAGTGGCATTCCTGATGCCGCAAATATTACTCTACTTTACTGTATAACTGAAGTAAGATTGGTGTCAAGGTGCGCACAGAGGTGCTCGCCACTTTTCATTCACGCCGGAGACATGCACCTCTTATTGAATCAGGAGTGTTTGACCTCAGCACACGTCTTCATCAAGAATGGTGTGAAAAAGTTAGGAAGAATGGTGTTGCTCAATTACAGTATTAAAGTTTGCATTAAAGATCGCGAAATGAGGCCAGTACACTTGTAAAACAACTCAGTGTGTTGTAAACAAATTTTTCAGTTAATTAGTGGATTTTCATTATGGTTAGTCTTTATTCACTGCAATTAACCTATATGAGCCAAAATTAAAGTGGTAAGAAAAGATGATAATAGTGTAATGTATAAACCGCTAAACTCATAGGACCTGTTGAAGCGCAGCTAGCATGAAACGGCCACCGTCCACAGAAGGTATTAGCTCCTCTCCCGCTGTACCCGTGTTAAGAACTAAATAAAGGAATGTTTTACCGGATAGTGAGTGCCACCTTCTTTCTCTGTTTTTGGACTATAATTGTTTCATTTTTGGTGTTCATCCATATTCCCTCAGTTCTGTGGCATCCAGCCTACACCCAATAAGATTTCAATCTCAGCTGAGATAATCACAGAAGTAAGTGCCGGCAATTCACCTCTTTTCAAACAGTATAAACAACTAAACTGACCAGTAATAAATAAGCTATATATGAATAATAAAACACCTATAGACAAACTAATATAGCCACAAAATAGTATAATATTATAAATCTTTATTTATTTAGAAGAATCTTTAAAAAATGGTCAAATACATAAGTAAAGTGAGCTAGTTAGGGCTGCAAAAGCAGCAGGAAGCAGATAAGTAAAATTCTATACACAGGGCTGCAATTCAGACAAATATAAGGGTAATGGCTCAAAGAAAGTTTCTGCATAATAACCTCAGCCTCAAATGCATGTCTCATCAATTAAATAGGTATGAGCGCAAAAGTACATGCAAAACAAGAATAAACAAAGACAAAGTAATACCTGTGGTTATCTTCTCCTGTTGTGTTGGCGCTAGATCCCAACATGTGTTTCAGCACATAGCCTTTGTCCGGGGGTTTATTCACTGCAAATTTAATTTTTGGTGAAAACTCAGCAAAGCTCACAAATTCAAATTTCAGTCAATCCTCCCAAGTCCAGTTATTATTATTTTTGTAATGTAGACAACACCTTTATAGTGATGCCTGACTATTTATTAAAGCTTGCATTGGCTTAGTAGATATGATTTCACATTTTTCAAATTTATTATTCTGCATCTCTCACCAATATATTTCTCAATGTAAACACCCCATCGGGAAGTGTCAACTGCAACTTATTACATACCTATTCTCACTGAGCTCATTATAATAGTCATTAGCTTTCAGTTATACTGTAAGATTCATCTGTTCCTTCATTACTTATACAGAGCTTGTTTCTCAATTCTCTAATGTCACATTTTACTTGAGCATGATTATGATAGCAATATCATCAGAGATACAGATGTTAGTTAATAACCTAATAACAATAATAATGAGATATTGCCAAAACAATGGAGCAAGCAAAAAATGTTACCTTTTCAGTGATACAACCTGTAAGGTGAGAGATGTGAAAATATGATTTGCTATTCAGCCTAAATGCCTTTTTAAACTCTTGTAACATTTTATAATATAGTTAAAGGTCCCTGAGCAATGGTTATGATTAATAGGTGACATTTTTTAAATTTGTATTTGCTATTGTTGCCAAATTTTCCACAAATATTTGATTTGCAAAAAAATTTGCGCAAATTTCAATACTGGAAAGCTTTTAATTGCTCATAAAATACATGTGAGGAGAAAGAACCTTGCTGACTATAAGAGCTGATGCTTTACAGGCGAGAAAGAGAGAGCCCTGCTGACCAAAAAAAGCTTACACTTTACTAGTGAAAGAGAAAGAGCGCCTTAGGCTACTTTCACACTTCCGTCTTTTGCCCACCGTCGCAATCCGTCGTTATGGGCAAAAAACGGATCCTGCAAATGTGCTTGCAGGATGCATTTTTTGCCCATAGAGTTGTATTAGCGACGGATCGTGACAGATGGGCACACGTCACATCCGTCGTGCGATGGATCCGTCGTGTTTTGGCGGACACGATGCACAAAAAAAGTTCAATGTAACTTTTATTGTGTGACGTGTCCGCCATTTCCGACCACGCATGCGCGGCCAGAACTCCGCCCACTCCTCCCCGCTCAACACAATGGGCAGTGGATGCGTTGTAAAACTGCATCCGCTGCCCACGTTGTGCTAAATTTAGCACAATTTCCGTCGGTACATCGGGCCGACGGATGTGTGAAAGTAGCCTTACAGACCACACAATCTTACAATTTATGTGCAAAAGAAAGGACCCCACAGACCATAACAGCTTATATTCTACAGTAGAGAGAGGACCCGCTGATCATAAGAGCTTATGCTTTACTAGAGTGTGAGAGAGAAGATCCCCTGACCATAAGAACTTACACCCTACAAGAGATAGATGACCCCACTGACCATAAGAGCTTACACTCTACAGAAAGAAGAAACTTGCCCAGTGAGTCTGGAGATGGAAAATGACATTGTCGTGCAAAATGTGCTCTGTTGGGGGCAGCTAATCTGTATTGGCCCAGGAACTGACCACCACTCTACAAGGTAAGATAATCCATAAAATTATTGGAATAATGTGTTGTTTTATTTTGCAAACCATGAATCAAATCTCAAAATGTTTGAATTTGCATAAAACTGAGAATGTCAGGAAATTCAACTTGAATGTGATCCTCTGCAAATCGATCCGTTCTGCACTGATTAAACAAGATTCAACATGATATTCAAAATATATATTGCAATTTACTATTTTCACAGTTCCACCCCTCGGTGTGTCTGGGATGCAGTTACAAACAGCTCAACAGTCCAATCTGGTACAGAGGCGTGCTGAAGTACTTTGATTGACAGCTCAGTCATCCAGTCTAATGCAGGGGTGTGCTGAGCTATCAGATTGTTAATTGTTAGCTCAGTCATCCAATCTACGACTGGGAGACACTGGCTTTCTCTAGATGTTTCCTATCCTAGGTGATTGCCAGGTTACTTTACTGAGCTGTTATTCTCAGACCTCTGACAGATATACATTTGGCTACTGTGTGGTATGTCTCTGTGCCTTGCATTCTGTTTGAATATCTCTTGTTGTCTGACCTTGGACCTCATTTGACCATCCATCAGTTTATCCCCTTTTGCTCTGATAAGCTATCCTCCTGATATTCTGACCTCGGAACATTACCTGACTACGCCTTTGTCTCTTCCTTCTGTTTATGACATACCTCCTGGCCTCTGACCTTGGACCCCTTGACATTTTGACTCTGGCCTTGGCTGTGAGAAATGACTCAGCATCACATTATGTCTGGCCAATACTTTTCTTTTTTTTTTGTCAGTATTGAGCCTGTTTGCACCGTGTGTGATCAGGTTGTGAATTTGATGAGAATGACTCAGGATCTGGCTAAGAAATGCCAAAGTCTGAATTCAACAAAATATTAGGCCCTCCCTGATGAATTTTTGGGAGCCAAAGACCAGTTTAGGGTATTCAAGAAGATCTGTAGATTGTTTCTTACCCTGCACCCACGGTCATCAGAGAAAGAGTTCCAATGGGTGGGAAAAATCATGTTCCTACTGTTTTTGTTTATAGAAGCCCCAGAATGATTTTCTGTTGATGCCTTTTTTGACAGATTAGGTCTGATATATGAATTTGGAGGATAACAGTGAATTTCTCTCTTCAAGTGGGAGCACTCTGATCTGAATCAATCTCCTGTTTCGTGTTGGATAAATAAGCTGCTGGGTTGGTACTGGGACTTGCATGGTTGCAGATTCACAATCCGGTTATCGATTGCTGTCAGGAGATTGTTAAATAGAGCCCCAATCATTGCATGGGATGTCTAAAAACTGTACAAATATGCCCTGCTACTCTCAAGGATCTTCCAGGGTAGCTGAAGGACTTTGGCTATGTGTTCTCAGAGAAAAAGGTGGAAATACTACCTCCCTATAGTCCTTATGATTGTGCTCTTAATCTTATTCCTAGAGCCAAATTGCCTAAAGCTTGCATTTACAATTTGTCTGGAAGTGAATGGACCGCCATGAAAGAATATGTTAATGAATATTTACAGAAGGGTCATATCCATCCTTCCTCTTCCTCTGCAGCTGCCAGACTTTTCCTTGCTAAAAAGAAAGATGAGGGTCTCCATCCTTATTTCAATTTCCGAGAACTAAACAAAATTATGGTTAAAAATACTTACCCACTTCCACTCATCCCCGGCCTACATAATCAGCTTCTGGGGGCCTGGGAAGCCTCAGGGTCCAGTGCCCCTTCTGGAAGAGTGGGTACTGTCACGGTTTCCACCCCTCAGTGTGTTTGAGATACAGTTACTGACAGCTCAGCAGTCCAATCTGGTACCGGGGTGTTCTGAGATGTCAGTGTGTTGATTGACAGCTCAGCCATTCATTCATTCTGAGAATGGGAAGTGCTGACTGTTTCCAGGTGTTCATTATCCCAGATGATTGCCAGGTTACTTAACTGAGCTGTTACTCCCAGACCGCTGCAAGACATACATTCAGTAAATGTGTGGTTTCTCTCTCTGTGCCTGACTTCTGACCGTTGACCCCTTGACTATCCTTATGGGTTGGCAGTGAGAAATGACTGAGCATCATATTTAATTTTGGTTGCTGAAAATGTTAGTAAACTAAGGCAAAATAAACTTGGAAAATGTTCACCCATATGACTTTCTAAGGATAAGCAAATGTGCTCTGTGATACTGTTATCACTCGAGTATCATGGAGCTTGGATGTACTCGTTACTAGGAGAGTAATATATGGTACTCTATGTAAAACTCAAATATCCACCTCACATTTTTGGAGCCTGTAACACAGCCACTAAGTATATGGGGATTGTGTGGGTGGCACTATAATGCCAGAGCAATCTTGGCTGTGGCATTACTATGATTGGCTGTGTGACTTCATTCTGTGGTTATAAAAGAGCAGGTACCGCCCGGCTTGGCACATGGACACCTTTGCACAGCTCTGTGACACTTCATATTGGAGGGAGAGAGTGCTTGTCTAGGCCTGTATGTGCACAGTATAATGAATCAGAGGCCAGTAGTGTTGATACTGGTGCTGATGATGAGAAATCATCGCAACAGCCCTTCAAAGGGTTAATCGTTTGCTTTGCTGTTTGTATCATATACAATCTGCATTTAGCGTAGGGAGTTAGAGAGAGATTTGCAGGAGCAGGAAGAGTGACAGAATACAGTCTGTAGACAGAGATTAGGGCTGTGCAGTCCAATGGCAAATATAGAGATGCAGTTTTTTGGGGGGTTAAAAACGCGCAAAAAAATTATGCAGGGTTAAATTTGTCACTCATACAGTATTACGTGGTCTGGGATACATTTCCTGTGATCTAGAAAAGTGAAAAAAAGGCTTTAAATTTTGCAGGCATAAATTTCTCAGCCATACAGTGTTAGGGGTCGAGTTCCCTCCTCTGCACAGGGGGAATCTCGGTCCATCTCCGCTGCGGTCTCCCATTCTTCTCCTGCCACAGTGGAGCCTGCTCAGCGGAGATGTCGGTCCCAGCGTCTCGCTCAGTCTGACTCTATGCTAAGAGTTACTGCTGCCTTTCCTGCTCTGCCATTGAAGTCGGTGCTGGGCAGCGGCGAGCAGAGGCTTCTGGGTCAAAGTCCTGCTTTGCTCGTTCTGAGCATGCCCAGAGTAAGATCTCTCAGTGGATATCGAGGGTCACATGATCTGATACTGCAGCTAAGGTCATTGGCTCCTTCAGGAAGGTCCTGTAGGTGCTCACGCTCTGGTTTAGCTTCTCATTGGTCCTTCTAGGAAGTCCTGTACGTGCTGCAGCTATTTAAGGTTTGCATGACTGCATGGCCATGCGCTAGTATTGTTCTTTGTTAAGTGCTTTGCGCCAGTGTGGTCATGAGAGTATGTGTTCAGGGACCCGGCTGAAATAAGCCCCTAGAATGCTGGCACCTCCAGTGAGGAGTTTGTGTTTGAATGTGTTCAGGTAAACTTGGCACACCCGTGATGAGATGCTTGTGAGAATTTTAATTTTAAGGAGAGTACATACACTAGACGTTTCGGTCATAGACCTTCATCAATGTACTAAATAAAAGAAAATAATAAAAAATAAACAAAGTATATACAGTGAATTGTACAACTGTTCATAATACATGGGTTGCAACAGATAAGAGAATAGTGTCTGACAGCAGAACAGACGGTATAGCAAATCATTGCTGAAACATTTTAACAAATACATCCAAATATTAATGCACTTGTTATACAATGGATGGCTAGTGATTGTGACCGTGGGATGAGACATAGGTGGTTTTAAGAGTATAGGGAAACGGTAAGAGAAAAGAAGGGAAAGGGGAGACCTACCCTCTCTTAGAGATATGCTTGTTTAATGGATTTAAGGAGATTTTAACCTGCAACAATATGTAAATTGTATGGGGGTTATAAGTAACCCTGTGGGGTTTTAATATCGTGGGTGATGGGTAATATATAGGAAATATTGACCTACCCCTTTTGAGTGTCAGGATCAGCTCAGAAAGTAAGCCGTATATGGCGCTGTGGGGATAAAGGCAGGTCCTGTATAAATATGCTGTGGAGCGGTTCAGTGATGTATATGCTATCCAGGGACATGTATCGCTTACCCAGAGGAGTATGATCCGGACGCGGCATCCACCGCTCGTCCTGAGTGTGGAGTGACCATGTCGGACGTTACATTATAAAGGCGCGCTGTATGTGATGAGACGCGCTTACCGGAAGTGACAAAACCGGAAGTGACTGAGAGAATGGGTGTCACTATAGTGCGTTCCACTTGTTCTGAAGTGGGAGGATTGTGCGTTTCACTCCGGGCATGCGCAGTGAAGGATCGCGTGCAGATTAGATTCTCCTAAAGCCGACTTGGTGTGTGATCCATATGTTATCTCCAAAGTGGTGGTGGGGGATAGCACATAGAGAAAAAGGTAGTGATGAGTAGTAGTCCAGGGTGAACCGATCTCTATGATACAGTGAGGAGGTGTAGGTCCAGGACTACATTAGTATAGACGGTTCTGAAATAAGAAATATGAGTGTTAGAGTCATGTACAGAAATGACGTTATAATCATTATTTAGAGGTCATAAATATTATATAAAGGTCATAGACCCATCATCATAGAATCAGGCAAAGAATGACAGTAAATCTTCAACATAAAATGATACACAATATCCCAATTTTAAGATAGGAAGGACTGGATATCGTAGTCTCTATTTAAGCCCCTTGGGGCTAGAGTCTGAAGTTCATGTATCCAGTACGCTTCCCTCTTTTTCAAGAGGCCTATCCTGTCACCCCCCTGTGTAATGGTGTCACCTGTTCAATTACTTGAAATCTTAATTGGGCGATGGTATGGCCCTGAGAATTGAAGTGATGAGGAATGGGTAGCAATGTATTTTTGCATCTTATCGTGGATTTATGTTTTGAAATCCTCTGTTTGATGGGTTGTGTTGTCTCACCTACGTAATACAGTCCGCAGGGACATTTGATAACGTAGACCACAAATGCTGAATCGCATGTAAAAAAACTTTTGATGGGATATTCCTTGCCATTGTGGGGATGGTAAAGGGTTGTTCCTCTCTGTACGTTATTGCACTGTGTGCACTGCAGGCATGGATATGTGCCTACTCTTGGAGTGGTGAGAAAACGTTGTCTGGACGTTGGTTGTGAACTACCTATGTCTGCCCTAACCAATTTATCACGTATATTACGCGGTCTACGGAAGCAAGGAAGAAAGGGTTCATTAAATTCCCTGATCCCTGGGTGTGCTGACCCAAGGATGTGCCAGTGGCGTCGTATGGACTTGTGAAGTAGGTATGCCAGAGGGTGGTAGTTGTGGACAAATGGAATGCGGTGTTTTGTGTTTGCCTGCGGGCCTCTGGTGGGGTTTGTTCTAGCTGCATCGAGAGTGTGAGGGGGATAGCCTCTCTCAAGAAATTTTGTTCGCATTTCTCCCAGTCGTTGTTCCTGTAATCTGTCATCAGAGACTATTTTGTGGACCCTTTGAAATTGTGATTTTGGAATTGAGTCCTTCATTTTGGTGGGGTGAAAACTGTCATAGTGGAGAAGACTGTTACGATCAGTTGATTTAGTGAATAGGTCTGTGGAGAGTTCTCCTTGTTCATTTTTGATAATTGTGGTATCAAGGAAATTTACCCTATTCTGATCGTAGGTCATTGTAAAGTCCAGGCCCTGCCATGATGTCTTGAGGAATTCAAAAAAGATTTCCAATGTCGTCTGTGGCTCATTCCAGATGCAGAATACATCATCGATGTATCTTTTCCATACTATGGCATGTGTGCGAAAAAGGTCATTAGTATAGATGGTGCTCTTTTCGTAGTCCGCCATATAAGAATTTGCGTAAGGTGGCGCAGCGTTACTACCCATCGCGGTGCCCCGTATTTGTAGGTAGAATGTGTCCTCAAAGAGGAAGTAATTTTTGGTGAGAACTATAGAAAGTAGCTCACAACAAAGATTGATCTGGTCTGGATGTAGGTCAGAAGTCATGAGTAACTTTCTGACTGATGCAATACCCTCTATGTGTGGTATAGACGTGTATAAATCTTTTACGTCAAATGTGACGAGAAAAGCTTCTTGGGGAATGCTTTTGAGCTCATTTATGAGTTTTAGAAAAGCTCCTGTGTCTAGTAGGAACGAGGGAGTTTGTTTGATTAGTGGTGTAAGAATTTTCTCTAGATATTTGGAGATGGGTGATAGAATCGATTCTGTCGAAGCCACTATGGGTCTTCCTGGTGGATTGTTTAGGCTCTTGTGGACTTTTGGAAGTATGTAAAAAACTGGCGTAATGGGGTTTTGTTTAGTTAGGAATTCACATGTTTTCTGATCTAATACTTTTACCTCCCTGTATTTGGTAAGTACATCTTGGATGTATTCTTTGATATTATGCGTCGGGTCCCTGTCAAGGGGTATGTAGATGGAGCTGTCCTGTAATTGGCGATAGACTTCTTGCATGTATGTGGTCTTGTCTAGTACTACTATCGCTCCTCCCTTGTCTGCTGGTTTAATTATTATGTCCTTATCAGTCTGTAAGGAGTTGAGTGCCTGTTGGTCAAGTGCAGTGAGGTTAGAAGGAACATGTAGCCTACCTCTGTCAAAATCCTGTCTCAATTTGTGAAAAGAGTCACTCACAAATGAGATGAATGCCTCAAGTGCCGGGGAACCTGTAGGAGGTCTATAGTTGCTTTTATTTCTTAGACCTAGGCTCCTGATGTAAGGAGATGTTCCTCTATGGTGTTTAATGGTGGATTAATGGCATTTGAGTCTGAGAAATGTAACTTGAGTCTAAGTGACCGATAGAATCTCTGTAGATCCATCTCTAGGTTAAAGGTACTAAGCCTATAGCTTGGACAGAATGATAAGCCTTTCTGTAAGACCTGATGTTCTGCGATGCTAAGTGATTTAGATGAAATATTAATTACGAGGGGGTTCGTACCTGGGAGCGGGTTATACGCGTGAAGTCCATATTTCTTTGACTGTCTCTTTCCTTGACGGGTCCTCTTCTTCTCGTTTGTCTCCTTCCTCGTCCTAAAAAACGGCCCGCTGATGGTCTGTAGCGTCGTTCTTGGTCCGATCCCGATGTCGAGACGTCTGTGGTGGATCTGTAGTTGGTGCGTGAGGAGAAGGTCCCGGAGTTCGAGTTGTCTCGCCATTTATAGACTCTGTTCTGCTCGTAATCCTCGGTGTCTCTGATGAATTTTGTTCTTTTCCTTGCTTCCGTGTCCCGTCTATGTTGATCAATAGAGGAGTTGATTCTGGTTTTGAGGTCGTTGAGTTCTTCTGTAGTAGAGGATGCGGTGAGCTGTTGTTCAATGTTGGTAATGCGTTCTTTGCTCTGGGCGATTCCTTGGTGTAAATGTTCTAGCGTGAGGGTCATAAGATCGAAAGAACACTTGTTTAAATTTTTTTTTTTTTTTTTTTCAAAGCGAGAGCAAAATTCAGGGGAATCACTGAAAAGGGTGGGACGGAGGGGGACCCGTAGTCCTCTTGGAATCCTCTGAACTTTGAGGTATTCCGTGACAGTTGCACAATGTAGTTCAAAGTTAGTGCTTCGTCTCAGTTCCCTCTCCAAATCCCGTCCCCTTGTTTCCTTGGGAGGAGCTCTAAGGAACTCGGTGGATGTTGTGGATTGTGCAATAATATTGGACGTCTCTTTTGCGTTGTACGAAAATGTGAGTGATGACATGACCCAATAATAGTGTGCTCTTACGTAAGGGTTACAATATGTGAAAGATAGCCGTAGGCACTACTATTGATGGTGGTGCACAAGTAGGTGCCCAAACCGTATACTTATTTAGATAAACTTGGCACACACGTGATGAGATGCTTGTGAGAATTTTAATTTTAAGGAGAGTACATACACTAGACGTTTCGGTCATAGACCTTCATCAATGTACTAAATAAAAGAAAATAATAAAAAATAAACAAAGTATATACAGTGAATTGTACAACTGTTCATAATACATGGGTTGCAACAGATAAGAGAATAGTGTCTGACAGCAGAACAGACGGTATAGCAAATCATTGCTGAAACATTTTAACAAATACATCCTAATATTAATGCACATGTTATACAATGGATGGCTAGTGATTGTGACCATGGGGTGAGACATAGGTGGTTTTAAGAGTATAGGGAAACGGTAAGAGAAAAGAAGGGAAAGGGGAGACCTACCCTCTCTTAGAGATATGCTTGTTTAATGGATTTAAGGAGATTTTAACCTGCAACAATATGTAAATTGTATGGGGGTTATAAGTAACCCTGTGGGGTTTTAATATTGTGGGTGATGGGTAATATATAGGAAATATTGACCTACCCCTTTTGAGTGTCAGGATCAGCTCAGAAAGTAAGCCGTATATGGCGCTGTGGGGATAAAGGCAGGTCCTGTATAAATATGCTGTGGAGCGGTTCAGTGATGTATATGCTATCCAGGGACATGTATCGCTTACCTAGAGGAGTATGATCCGGACGCGGCATCCACCGCTCGTCCTGAGTGTGGAGTGACCATGTCGGACGTTACATTATAAAGGCGCGCTGTATGTGATGAGACGCGCTTACCGGAAGTGACAAAACCGGAAGTGACTGAGAGAATGGGTGTCACTATAGTGCGTTCCACTTGTTCTGAAGTGGGAGGATTGTGCGTTTCACTCCGGGCATGCGCAGTGAAGGATCGCGTGCAGATTAGATTCTCCTAAAGCCGACTTGGTGTGTGATCCATATGTTATCTCACATACAGCGCGCCTTTATAATGTAACGTCCGACATGGTCACTCCACACTCAGGACGAGCGGTGGATGCCGCGTCCGGATCATACTCCTCTGGGTAAGCGATACATGTCCCTGGATAGCATATACATCACTGAACCGCTCCACAGCATATTTATACAGGACCTGCCTTTATCCCCACAGCGCCATATACGGCTTACTTTCTGAGCTGATCCTGACACTCAAAAGGGGTAGGTCAATATTTCCTATATATTACCCATCACCCACGATATTAAAACCCCACAGGGTTACTTATAACCCCCATACAATTTACATATTGTTGCAGGTTAAAATCTCCTTAAATCCATTAAACAAGCATATCTCTAAGAGAGGGTAGGTCTCCCCTTTCCCTTCTTTTCTCTTACCGTTTCCCTATACTCTTAAAACCACCTATGTCTCACCCCACGGTCACAATCACTAGCCATCCATTGTATAACATGTGCATTAATATTAGGATGTATTTGTTAAAATGTTTCAGCAATGATTTGCTATACCGTCTGTTCTGCTGTCAGACACTATTCTCTTATCTGTTGCAACCCATGTATTATGAACAGTTGTACAATTCACTGTATATACTTTGTTTATTTTTTATTATTTTCTTTTATTTAGTACATTGATGAAGGTCTATGACCGAAACGTCTAGTGTATGTATTCGCCTTAAAATTAAAATTCTCACAAGCATCTCATCACGTGTGTGCCAAGTTTATCTAAATAAGTATAGGGTTTGGGCACCTACTTGTGCACCGCAATCAATAGTAGTGCCTACGGCTATCTTTCACATATTGTAACCCTTACGTAAGAGCACACTATTATTGGGTCATGTCATCACTCACATTTTCGTACAACGCAGAAGAGACGTCCAATATTATTGCACAATCCACGACATCCATCGAGTTCCTTAGAGTTCCTCCCAAGGAAACAAGGGGACGGGATTTGGAGAGGGAACTGAGACAAAGCACTAACTTTGAACTACATTGTGCGACTCTCACGGAATACCTCAAAGTTCAGAGGATTCCAAGAGCACTACGGGTCCCCATCCGTCCCACCCTTTTCAGTGATTCCCCTGAATTTTGCTCTCGCTTTGAAAAAACTTTAAACAAGTGTTCTTTCGATCTTATGACCCTCACGCTAGAACATTTACACCAAGGAATCGCCCAGAGCAAAGAACGCATTACCAACATCGAACAACAGCTGACCGCATCCTCTACTACAGAAGTACTCAACGACCTCAAAACCAGAATCAACTCCTCTATTGATCAACATAGACGGGACACGGAAGCAAGGAAAAGAACAAAATTCATCAGAGACACCGAGGATTACGAGCAGAACAGAGTCTATAAATGGCGAGACAACTCGAATTCCGGGACCTTCTCCTCACGCACCAACTACAGATCCACCACAGACGTCTCGACATCGGGATCGGACCAAGAACGACGCTACAGACCATCAGCGGGCCGTTTTTTAGGACGAGGAAGGAGACAAACGAGAAGAAGAGGACCCGTCGAGGACAGAGACAGTCAAAGAAATATGGACTTCAGGCGTATAACCCGCTCCCAGGTACGAACCCCCTCGTAATTAATATTTCATCTAAATCACTTAGCATCGCAGAACATCAGGTCTTACAGAAAGGCTTATCATTCTGTCCAAGCTATAGGCTTAGTACCTTTAACCTAGAGATGGATCTACAGAGATTCTATCGGTCACTTAGACTCAAGTTACATTTCTCAGACTCAAATGCCATTAATCCACCATTAAACACCATAGAGGAACATCTCCTTACATCAAGGAGCCTAGGTCTAAGAAATAAAAGCAACTATAGACCTCTTACAGGTTCCCCGGCACTTGAGGCATTCATCTCATTTGTGAGTGACTCTTTTCACAAATTGAGACAGGATTTTGACAGAGGTAGGCTACATGTTCCTTCTAACCTCACTGCCCTTGACCAACAGGCACTCAACTCCTTACAGACTGATAAGGACATAATAATTAAACCAGCAGACAAGGGAGGAGCGATAGTAGTACTAGACAAGACCACATACATGCAAGAAGTCTATCGCCAATTACAGGACAGCTCCATCTACATACCCCTTGACAGGGACCCGACGCATAATATCAAAGAATACATCCAAGATGTACTTACCAAATACAGGGAGGTAAAAGTATTAGATCAGAAAACATGTGAATTCCTAACTAAACAAAACCCCATTACGCCAGTTTTTTACATACTTCCAAAAGTCCACAAGAGCCTAAACAATCCACCAGGAAGACCCATATTGGCTTCGACAGAATCGATTCTATCACCCATCTCCAAATATCTAGAGAAAATTCTTACACCACTAATCAAACAAACTCCCTCGTTCCTACTAGACACAGGAGCTTTTCTAAAACTCATAAATGAGCTCAAAAGCATTCCCCAAGAAGCTTTTCTCGTCACATTTGACGTAAAAGATTTATACACATCTATACCACACATAGAGGGTATTGCATCAGTCAGAAAGTTACTCATGACTTCTGACCTACATCCAGACCAGATCAATCTTTGTTGTGAGCTACTTTCTATAGTTCTCACCAAAAATTACTTCCTCTTTGAGGACACATTCTACCTACAAATACGGGGCACCGCGATGGGTAGTAACGCTGCGCCACCTTACGCAAATTCTTATATAGCGGACTACGAAAAGAGCACCATCTATACTAATGACCTTTTTCGCACACATGCCATAGTATTGAAAAGATACATCGATGATGTATTCTGCATCTGGAATGGGCCACAGACGACATTGGAAATCTTTTTTGAATTCCTCAAGACATCATGGCAGGGCCTGGACTTTACAATGACCTACGATCAGAATAGGGTAAATTTCCTTGATACCACAATTATCAAAAATGAACAAGGAGAACTCTCCACAGACCTATTCACTAAATCAACTGATCGTAACAGTCTTCTCCACTATGACAGTTTTCACCCCACCAAAATGAAGGACTCAATTCCAAAATCACAATTTCAAAGGGTCCACAAAATAGTCTCTGATGACAGATTACAGGAACAACGACTGGGAGAAATGCGAACAAAATTTCTTGAGAGAGGCTATCCCCCTCACACTCTCGATGCAGCTAGAACAAACCCCACCAGAGGCCCGCAGGCAAACACAAAACACCGCATTCCATTTGTCCACAACTACCACCCTCTGGCATACCTACTTCACAAGTCCATACGACGCCACTGGCACATCCTTGGGTCAGCACACCCAGGGATCAGGGAATTTAATGAACCCTTTCTTCCTAGCTTCCGTAGACCGCGTAATATATGTGATAAATTGGTTAGGGCAGACATAGGTAGTTCACAACCAACGTCCAGACAACGCTTTCTCACCACTCCGAGAGTAGGCACATATCCATGCCTGCAGTGCACACAGTGCAATAACGTACAGAGAGGAACAACCCTTTACCATCCCCACAATGGCAAGGAATATCCCATCAAAAGTTTTTTTACATGCGATTCAGCATTTGTGGTCTACGTTATCAAATGTCCCTGCGGACTGTATTACGTAGGTGAGACAACACAACCCACCAAACAGAGGATTTCAAAACATAAATCCACGATAAAATGCAAAAATACATTGCTACCCATTCCTCATCACTTCAATTCTCAGGGCCATACCATCGCCCAATTAAGATTTCAAGTAATTGAACAGGTGACACCATTACACAGGGGGGGCGACAGGATAGGCCTCTTGAAAAAGAGGGAAGCGTACTGGATACATGAACTTCAGACTCTAGCCCCAAGGGGCTTAAATAGAGACTACGATATCCAGTTCTTCCTATCTTAAAATTGGGATATTGTGTATCATTTTATGTTGAAGATTTACTGTCATTCTTTGCCTGATTCTATGATGATGGGTCTATGACCTTTATATAATATTTATGACCTCTAAATAATGATTATAACGTCATTTCTGTACATGACTCTAACACTCATATTTCTTATTTCAGAACCGTCTATACTAATGTAGTCCTGGACCTACACCTCCTCACTGTATCATAGAGATCGGTTCACCCTGGACTACTACTCATCACTACCTTTTTCTCTATGTGCTATCCCCCACCACCACTTTGGAGATAACATATGGATCACACACCAAGTCGGCTTTAGGAGAATCTAATCTGCACGCGATCCTTCACTGCGCATGCCCGGAGTGAAACGCACAATCCTCCCACTTCAGAACAAGTGGAACGCACTATAGTGACACCCATTCTCTCAGTCACTTCCGGTTTTGTCACTTCCGGTAAGCGCGTCTCATCACATACAGCGCGCCTTTATAATGTAACGTCCGACATGGTCACTCCACACTCAGGACGAGCGGTGGATGCCGCGTCCGGATCATACTCCTCTGGGTAAGCGATACATGTCCCTGGATAGCATATACATCACTGAACCGCTCCACAGCATATTTATACAGGACCTGCCTTTATCCCCACAGCGCCATATACGGCTTACTTTCTGAGCTGATCCTGACACTCAAAAGGGGTAGGTCAATATTTCCTATATATTACCCATCACCCACGATATTAAAACCCCACAGGGTTACTTATAACCCCCATACAATTTACATATTGTTGCAGGTTAAAATCTCCTTAAATCCATTAAACAAGCATATCTCTAAGAGAGGGTAGGTCTCCCCTTTCCCTTCTTTTCTCTTACCGTTTCCCTATACTCTTAAAACCACCTATGTCTCACTCCACGGTCACAGTCACTAGCCATCCATTGTATAACATGTGCATTAATATTAGGATGTATTTGTTAAAATGTTTCAGCAATGATTTGCTATACCGTCTGTTCTGCTGTCAGACACTATTCTCTTATCTGTTGCAACCCATGTATTATGAACAGTTGTACAATTCACTGTATATACTTTGTTTATTTTTTATTATTTTCTTTTATTTAGTACATTGATGAAGGTCTATGACCGAAACGTCTAGTGTATGTACTCTCCTTAAAATTAAAATTCTCACAAGCATCTCATCACGTGTGTGCCAAGTTTATCTAAATAAGTATACAGTTTGGGCACCTACTTGTGCACCACCATCAATAGTAGTGCCTACGGCTACCTTTCACTGAATGTGTTCAGGGACCCGGCTGAAATAAGCCCCTAGAATGCTGGCACCTCCGGCTCTAGTTTTGTGTGCATGAGTGAACACTGACGGCTCTCTGTGTGGGAAGTTAGCCTGTGCCTCTGTGAAGCCTAACAGGGCACAGTGCTTTTCTTTCACGACTACTTGGTGAAGTAACTGAGTTAGTCCATACCGCCATATCGTGCCGCCGTTGCTAGCAGCAGGTACTCCTGCACGGTGGACCCCGGGCTGCGAACGCACCAATATCAATAAAAACATCTCTATTTATTCCGTGCATTCCGCTAGCCGTAACATACAGTTTCAAGTGTTCTGAGGTACATTTCTGAGATATCTAACACTCAAAAAAAGCATTAAATTTTTTTGTTAAATTACATTTCTCTCCCACACAGTATTCCATGGTCTGAGGTATTCTGTCAAGTTATCTAGCACTATAAAAAGCATTAAAATTTTTTGGCTAGATTACAGTTCACATCCATACGCTATTCCATGGTCTGGGGACATTTCCTGTATAAAACTGAAAAACGCATTAAAATTTTTTACAGTGTTAAATTTATCAAACATGTAGTATTACATAGTCTTGGGTACATTTCTGTGATATACAGTTTATCACTCCAAAAAAGACTTTAAAAATGTTGTTGGGTTAAACTTCTGAGCCATACAGTATTCTGTGGTGTAGAGATCATTTCTGAGGCATATAACACTCCCAAAAGACGCTAAAACATTTTTCTGCTTTGAATTTGCTTGGCATCCATACACTTATGTGTTCTTTTTGTTGCATTACTATGGTATTAAACTCCCAAAAACCACTTTGACAGCTGCAGGTGACCATTTTTTTTAATTAAAAATAAACTTGGCTTCAAGAGATCTAGCAATTACAAAATGCTTAAGCCGTGCCTTAAGGAACTGGGAAGTGGAAGTGCTAATTATAGTGCACGCAAGTGCCAAGGACATGGGGCAGGGGTGACTATGTTTGTTACTGGATGTCAGGACTCTGAACAATTTGATTACCTTTTGTGCATTACTGCCCTTTTCCAAGATGGCTTTTTTGGTCTCATGTGCAATGTATCTTCCTGCTATATAACTCCACCCCAGCCTTTAGTCTGTGCTAGAGTATTCTGCCTTGCATCCAGCTCCTGATGACTCCCTAGCTTTGCACCTGCACCTGTAGCTGCTCCTGTGAACCTTTGTGGAGATCCTGCTACTCATCTCTGAGTTTCTGCTGCATACATTGGTTTCCAGTAATCCTCCATCTGGCTGCTAGTGTTTGTTTCCATCTGCATTTGCTGGACATGTAAGCTGTTGCTGCTCTGCTTAAACCTGAGACTTTTACCCAGGCCTCCCTGGTTGTGCTAAGATATTATTTGAACTGCCTTATAAGCATATCTATCTGTGTTTGGACTACTAAGGACTTATTTGTGTCAAGTATCCTCAAGAATAATTGTGCTTCATAGACTTTCTGCGTGATTGCATTTTCCCCTGAAGCTTCCTATAGACTGTTAAGCTGCGTTTAATATTTACACCAAGTGTTGTGGACTTGAGTTTCTCTCTGCAGCTGTTTGAATCACCGTGTGATAATATAGACTTTACCACTTATAAAACTGTGTCCTGTAGTTGTCTTGTTCCATGCAAAGAGTCTCCTGAGTTATCCCTTATGATCATTGCACTAGAGCACAAGAAGCACACCCATCCATGACACATAGGTTCCTCTCCCACTTGGCATGGAGGCACAGTACACCGCTTCTGAAGCCAGAACAGTGCAGACAAGTGGATAGCAGATAATGCTTCCAGCAGGCTTGGCAGCACTACCCAGTCATCCACACAGTCCAGTCTCACCAGCCTACAGTCTGACTCATTTAATCATCACCCTGATCCTTCTTACTACCTTGCTGAGTCCCAGGAGACTAGTGATCCCACATTAGTACACTCCAAGGAGCTCTTTACAACAATATTTCTTGACTGTGGCCTCTCAACCTGCATGCTCCAAGAGGGTCAGAAACACATGCTGTTCAGTGATACACAAATCTTAGAGCAGTCACAGTCACAAGTACATGGCTGTGGGGAACAGCAAATTTATGATAAGGAAGAAGATTAAGATGAGACACAGTTGCTACTAAGTCTTGTTGTTAAGTCACGAAGTCTGAAGGACCAGGGTGTTGAATGACTCAACCTGGGAAGCTGGCATGCAGAGTGAGGCTAATAGTGCTGAGGGTGAGAGATCGGCAGCACTGAAACAGACATGAGAGAAAGTGGGGTGACAAGAGGGAGAAGGTGGGCAACTGTTCCGCAGAGCACCAATACTCCTTGAACATTCTAACTTAGCATCATCAGGCAATTCCAAATCCTTGTACCAGCACAGATGTCTCTACCCCAGACCTTGGAATAAAATAAAAAGTTTGCAGCCTACCACCCACAGGCCCAAAGGCTAAACAAACACATTTCCTGGCTGCTTGATGTGAAAATGTCCCCATTTTGGCTTGTTAATACAGAGGATTTTCTCTGACTCATAGCAGCAGCCATCCCTTCATATTCGTTCCCCAGTGGCCACTTTTTCTCCTGGTGTGGTCTCCCTGCCTTGTGTCAGCATGTGTCCAGGAACATCACCCTTGCCCTTACAAACATGGTTACTGGGACTATCCACTGAATAACTGACATGTGAACAAGTGTTTGTGGCAAGGGATGCTACATTTCTCTGATGGCACACTGGATGAACATTGTGGAGGCTGGAGCCGAGTCACACCCTGGCATGGCACCTGTGTTACAGATGCCGAGTATTGCTGGCTTTACTTCGATCAGGGTTTCATCCACCTCCTACAACAGCTCCTGCACTCGCTTCTGCGCCTCCTCATCCTCCATCTTCGATGTGGTAACTCAGAGCACGTAGTTCACTTCGGCCAGAAGTTGGAAGCTCTGCAGCACTGCCTCAGCAAAGCGGCAAAAGGCTCTGCTGAAGCCAATTTTTCTAGGAGATAAAGAGCACATTGTGGCAGTTACTTAAATGAATAACAGACTAGACAGATCTGAGGTTTTTGCAGCTGAACCTTCAACCAGGGATGATTGTGTGTGATAATGGGCATAACCTGATGGCATGTGTGAAGCATGGCAAGCTCAAATTCATACAATCCTTAGTCCATGTGCTCAACTTGGTAGCAGAGATGAGCAAACTTATTCTGAAAATATTCGCCAATCTCAAATTCGTGAATTTGCACATTCAAATTCATGTTCGGATTCCCAAGTTTTTTCCCTTAAAATCGGCAAAAGTAGTCCAAAGTTTGGAAAATTCTCGATTAAGATGTTGCTTTAGGCATACAGAGGTAGAAGTAAACTATGAATAATGCTGCTTGTTGTTACAAAAAATAACACATTTTCTAATGACACATGGAAGATGTGAGACTCTGTTAATTTTATGCTTTGTGGTCTCTGAAGACTCCAGAGCTTAATAAACTTAAGATGTAAGAAAATAATCAAGCTTACCTCACTGTCGAAACTGTCCTGCTACTGCAACTGCCCACCATCTGATCCTCTGCACCTTTTGTCTTCACTTTTTTTCTGTCATGTACATCCTCTATGACCTTCACACATCTTGCTATGGCTATTGGCTCAACTAGGCTTCTGACTTCATTGTTGTGTCATCATCACTTGAGAAATGCTCATTGTAATCTTTAAAAAAAGTTTGAAAATTTCAATTTATTCTATACCTAATTTAATTGTTCTATTTGTCAAACATACTATGTACACCCTACAACAATAATGCACGCTGTTTCATTTCTAGTTGAGGACCTATGTCTATCTACAGTGCTTCACAATATAGTAAGTTAGGGTTACATAACTTACGTTGCATTCTTGTTAAAAGCAATAATAGATAAAATATACATACTTAGAGATAAAATGCAAAAAAATAAATAAATTGAATAAAAAAATGCAAACAAAGATAGGTTTATGAACTGTTTTCCTAGTTATGATTAACAGTCGTTGGTGCTACAACAATACTGCTGGCTATTGACACAAATTAGATTCTGTCCACGTTTCTATGCAATTATCTTATTTTTTACAGTTTATCAATTGTTATTACAACTGGGGGTGAGAATTTAAATTAAAAAAATGTACTCACCGCCCCCCAAAAAAAGAAAAACTCAACTTGGATAAAACCAATACACTTATAAACACATTGTACTCTTTCCTTACCAATTTTAATATTCTAGTTTGGCAATGGTACACCGCACAACTTTACTGTGGTCTGTTGCAGAATTTCTAAGGAGCGTTCCCGTGCATTTGCTTTTATGTGGCCTTTTTGGCATTAGGTAGTTAATGTGCTTCAACTATAAATTTGCAATAAAATGATTCCACTGTGACTGATGTCAGTGACTAATCTGCTACATCATCTGCCTGCATGCCTTTCCATTGTATGTATTCTACGCTGTTCTGTTGCTAACCATACTGATAGCCCGTGCTCAGCTGGGCATTTACTCCCTGTTCATCATGCCATATATAATATAGCATTGCTGCCACCAGGTCTGCATTCTGACCTTTTACTGCTACATATATCCTTACCTGTCCCATCCTAATTCTCTACCACACAGCTTATGCCATTGCCACTGCCACTAGCCAATGCCAGCTATGCATCTCCTATTTTTCAGTGTTAAACAATTTTGCTGCTGCCGGGGCTGCTGTTGCTCACCCTACACTTTTACACATTTCTATACATTACCTTTTAATGCTCTTTTAGATAAATATTCATATGCAGGAAAAATGTAGCCCTGTCACTGCAACAAAATTTGGTCAAGAATAAGGAAATTAGATTAATTTAAATCTCCATCTTCTGGGACATTTCTTTAATAAGCATTTCAAGTTTGCTTATCAGTCAGTTCTAATAACTTAGATTTCCCGGCATCACCTATTTTCCAACAAATGCCATTGATCTATATAGCACTGATGTTGTTCAGATTAGAAATAAAAAGAATTCCAAAACATCAGTACTGCTTTCAATTAAAGTGTAGAAAACTTATAATGTCTAATTCTTTAATCACAACTGCAAGAGCAATCTTGGTGAAAAAAGCAGAACGAAATTTCAGAATTTGATGTAATTATATATGTCATGAAAATTGGATTGAAGTCTATTTTTCTGATCCTTATTCAGTATATTACTGATATATTTTATAAAAGTGAAAGCAGAGTTAGGAAGAAAAAAATATAAGAAGCTTTAGTTCGTAGTCATAAAAGAGTAGACCTCTTTATTTGCTGAAAGGAATTGATTTACTTTCAACAGTATGTAGGTTAGATGTGGTAGGTAATGTATAAATTACTAATGTAGCTCCCATATTTCTCAACTTATACTGGTGCTTAATGATATCTTATCATACAGCTTTTTCCACCTACTGTTTTCTAACCCTTCTGAAGCCTGCATTCCACTACCATGTCTGTAAAGCTATGCTGTTCATTGGTGTATGTATTTCATTTATTTACTGCATTTAATCAATCCATGGTGCTTTAAGGTCATCACACTTACTTTAACAGTTTATTATGATACATGTTGATCTGAAAGTCTGTTTGTTGTCTCTGCAGTTTATTGTCTCTTTTTGTCTTAAGCTAGTTGATTGATTGCTAAAAAGATAAGTTTGTGTTAGATCTGAGAAAATGCTTCAATATATATTCAGACAGAGCTAAGGGATATCATTTATGTAGAAGGAATTTATGTAGATCTTTTCCAAGTGTCATATTTTTCAAAGTGCCAGGACAGTTAGACATGGCAGTTGGATAGGGCAGGAGGCAGGTAAGACATGCTTGACGTTCAAAGAAACTTCCTTCTAAGTCATCAGATTTGCATAGAGTACTTGGAGTGCCCGCCAGGGCTGTGTAAATACTCGGTTCCAGGCCGGTTCTTAAATGGATGTGTCACGACATTGGTGACCCGGTCCATGGCCCTTGGCGTCAAATAAAAGGCTAATTGAAATTAAAGGGGAATAAAGTTTATGAGGAGATTGTTTGTGACGCCACTCGTGGTGTTCGGCAATGGATAGCCGACACTGTGGTTCAGGTCCACTGTGGCAGTTGGTAGCACAGGAGAGTTGGTACAGCTCTCCATGGGTAGAGCTAGGCTCCAGGGCAGTGAATGTGTTAAATGTGATGGTGGTGGTTGTAGTGCAGGGCAGGTGGTGCTGCAATAATGCAGAGGACACAGCAGGGTGCAGTTTCCACAGTTTACTCACAGTTTGAAGTGCAGGCAAGGTCACCAGTTACAGATGACAATGGAGGTCCGGGGAGCCTGGAAGTGACTTAGGATCCGCTAAGCCAGATGGGTTTTGAGGCCTCCTTACTGCGCTGTTCTCTGAGGTCCCTGCTGCCTAAATCTATGCTCAGTCCTCTGTTCCTTATTGTTCTGAAGTACTTGCCCGTATGGAAGACAGCTTGAGCCAATTGCAGGTGTCACTCCTTTATGGCAGCTCTGAGCTCTGCTACTGTGCCTTGGGGTGTCTGCTGGGCCAGGAGATGTGCAATCCCCTGCCCTTCGGGTTTGGCTGCTGGGACTATTGTACCCCTCAGCCACAGACTCTGACATCCGGCTTCTAGTTCTGTACTCTGGGGTGAACTTGGTCACAGCTCCACTCCCCAGGTTTTCTTTCACTTCTCCTCTCTTCACTCAGACTCTGTCTCTCCTCTGTTCCAGACACTGACTGACTGACTCCTCCTCCAGGTCAGAACTCATGGGGAATTTCCCCTGAAACCGGGTTTAGAGCTCCCCCTTCTGGTCTAGAGTCAGGAAAAATGTTGGATGTAAGTATTATCTGGTCAGGGAAACCCTCCTTGCTTCCAGGCATGTCATCCCCCCCCCTGTAAGGGAGGCAATGCCACTGTGGCAACTGAACTCCTGGGGTGCCACATACTCACCTTACTTATGTGTGCCATTTATGTTGTTGCTGCAAACACTCATAGTAACATAGTAACATAGTAACATAGTTAGTAAGGCCGAAAAAAGACATTTGTCCATCCAGTTCAGCCTATATTCCATCATAATAAATCCCCAGATCTACGTCCTTCTACAGAACCTAATAATTGTATGATACAATATTGTTCTGCTCCAGGAAGACATCCAGACCTCTCTTGAACCCCTCGACTGAGTTTGCCATCACCACGTCCTCAGGCAAGCAATTCCAGATTCTCACTGCCCTAACAGTAAAGAATCCTCTTCTATGTTGGTGGAAAAACCTTCTCTCCTCCAGACGCAAAGAATGCCCTCTTGTGCCCGTCACCTTCCTTGGTATAAACAGATCCTCAGCGAGATATTTGTATTGTCCCCTTATATACTTATACATGGTTACTAGATTGCCCCTCAGTCGTCTTTTTTCTAGACTAAATAATCCTAATTTCGCTAATCTATCTGGGTATTGTAGTTCTCCCATCCCCTTTATTAATTTTGTTGCCCTCCTTTGTACTCTCTCTAGTTCCATTATATACTTCCTGAGCACCAGTGCCCCAAACTGGACACAGTACTCCATGTGCGGTCTAACTAGGGATTTGTACAGAGGCAGTATAATGCTCTCATCATGTGTATTCAGACCTCTTTTAATGCACCCCATGATCCTGTTTGCCTTGGCAGCTGCTGCCTGGCACTGGCTGCTCCAGGTAAGTTTATCATTAACTAGGATCCCCAAGTCCTTCTCCCTGTCAGATTTACCCAGTGGTTTCCCGTTCAGTGTGTAATGGTGATATTGATTCCTTCTTCCCATGTGTATAACCTTACATTTATCATTGTTAAACCTCATCTGCCACCTTTTAGCCCAAGTTTCCAACTTTTCCAGATCCCTCTGTAGCAGAATACTATCTTCTCTTGTATTAACTGCTTTACATAGTTTTGTATCATCTGCAAATATCAATATTTTACTGTGTAAACCTTCTACCAGATCATTAATGAATATGTTGAAGAGAACAGGTCCCAACTCAGATCTACTGTCCTTTCACACACTCGGCACACTCCATCCATATCAACCCCTCTCTCCTCTGTTCTCTATTGTACAGCTATCATGCTCTCTTTACAATATTAACCCACACAGATCCATTTATTCACATCATAATAATAATAAATAATAATAATCATATAACACAAGAGATGTTCTCACAAATCACTCACCCATCTGCTCACTCTCTTTCTCTATTTTCCTTCTTCTAGCCGCAGGAGATTTCTATCCAAATCCAGGCACTTCTTGTAATAATAAGACTTACTTCTTCCCTGCTACACTCAGAAACCTTGTTAATCTCATTAATATTCCTTGCATGCCTTTTGTCTCTTTTAGTTATGCCCTTTGAAATGCTTGGTCAGCGTGTAAAAAACTCTCTTAGATCTGTGAATTTTTATTTTCAAAATCCTTTAACCTTCTGACAGGGCCGGCGTTAGGGCCAGGCAGACTAGGCAGCTGCCTGGGGCCCCCACTCCCTTGGGGGCCCCCAGCATCTACAGCAGAAGCTTCACTGATAATAGCATTATCAGTGAAGCTTCCGAGTAGAGACTGGTTAAGGACCTGTAGTGACATCACGATCAGGTGACCTGCCATGTGACCGTGATGTCACCACAGGCCATGTACTCTGGGAATGTTTGTAGCAGTAAAATAGGAGCCTGCAGTGAAGCACAGGAGCAGCGGCCACTGAACCTCCCCCATCAGCGTGATAGAAGTGCTCATTGGCCAGCGCCCTGTCCTGCTGTACGGAGCCTCTGAGGGGAAGGGAGAGAGACCCAGCACCAGTAACAACCTGAGCCGGCAGATAAGTAAAGAGCACCGTCCCACTGTGTGTGTGCTGCTCCTGGTGATGATGGCTCCTGTCCTGCTGTCAGCAACTCCTGCTCTTGTCGGCAGTCCCAGCAGAGGAGAGGGCAGGAAGGTGTCTGCTGGGAGCAGGAGGAGCTGCATCTGATAGTGTGCATCATCTCATTCCCTCCAGCATAAAGGTGTGTGTGTGTGGTGTGTATAGCGTGTGTCATGTGTAGTGTGTGCTTATGTGAATCACATGTATCAAATGAGCATTTGTTGTGCTGCATGTGTGTGCCGTGTATGTGTGCATGTATAAGTGTGTCTTTGCTTGCCGTGTGTGTGTGTGTGTGTGTGTATGTATATATATATATATATATATATTGTATGTGTGTATATATATGTGTGTGTATGTATGTGTGTATAAATGCGTGCCATGTATGTGTATAAATGCATGCCATGTATATATTTGTGTGTATAAGTGCATGCCATGTGTGTGTTTATGTGTGTGTAAAATATATATATATATATATATATATATATATATATATATATATATACGCTATGTATGTGTGTATGTATAAGAATGCTATGTATGTGTCTGTGTATAAGTGCATGCCATATATATGTGTGTGTATATAAGTGTGTGCCGTGTATGTGTGTATGCGTGCGTGCCATGTACATGTATGAATGTGTGTATAAGTGTGTGTGTATAAGCATGTGTCATGTGCGTGTGTGTTTAATTGTGTGTATATATATATATATATATATATATATATACTTTTTTGCATTATTCTATATAAACATACAGTGATAGTGTGTGTGTGTGTTCCATGCACATTTTAAAATAATGGTTGAACAGACTAGAGTGTATATATATATATATATATATATATATATATATATATATATATATATATGACACACACACACACAGCCCTGCGGCTTATAGCATGATACTATATGGGGACAGATTGATCTACTAGTGTTCTGTCCCCATCATTCGATTCGTCCTCAGACGATGTAAAGAGGCCGAGAAACAAGAGCCAAACTACTTCAATGTTGTCAATCGCACGCATCGAACGGTCTGAACTCAACGCATGTAAATGCAACCAAAATGTTTGAGCGTCATGGTGCAATATGTATGTGAGCATTGGGGGCCTCATTTTAAACTTTTGCCTAGGGCCCCACTTTGTCTAAAACCGGCCCTGCCTTCTGACTCTTACTGAAACCTGGATCCAGCACTCTAACACCACTGCTGCTGCTCTCTCATACGATAGCCTACATTTTTCTCAGGCTTGCTCCTTTCAACAAAATGTGCTTTTCAGGTCATCCTCTCAATACTCTCCCTTATTTTCCCTTCTTTTGTGGTCCACACTGTCAAACTCTGCCAGCCCTTCTCCTTGTAAGTGGTAACTGTGTATCTCCCTCCAGGTTCATTCCATCAGTTCCTGGATCAATTTGCAATCTGGATTCCACATTTTCTATTCTGTGACATCCTCACTCATCATGGGAGACTTTAAAATACCCATTGGTGATTATCTCTCCTCATCTGCATCCTACCTTTTATCTCTAGCTTCCTCCTTCATCCTATCACAGCTTACTAACTCTCCTATGCCTGAAGATGATAATATGCCGGACCTAGTTTTCTCTCAGCTCTGCTCAGTGTATGACATCACTAACTCTCCTCTTGTGCTCTCTGACCACAATCTTCTTATATTCTCTATCAAGAATTGTCACTTCACTCAGGACACCCCCACTTTCCACACATATAGAAATATATGTGCTATTAACACAATATATGTGCTATTAACACAACATTCTCCTCCTTTTCATGTCTGTTATGGTTCTCAATGGCAAGAGAACATAGCCCAGCAAACATAAGTACTAGCTCTTGGAAGGATGGAAACTAAACTGACCATGAACTAAACCTGCCGCACAACTAACAGTAGCCGGGTAGCGTTGCCTACGTTTTTATCCCTAGACGCCCAGCGCCGGCCGGAGGACTAACTAATCCTGGCAGAGGAAAATATAGTCCTGGCTCACCTCTAGAGAAGTTTCCCCGATAGGCAGACAGAGGCCTCCACATATATTGGCGGTGATTTTAGATGAAATGACAAACGTAGTATGAAAATAGGTTTAGCAAAATTGAGGTCCGCTTACTAGATAGCAGGAAGACAGAAAGGGCACTTTCATGGTCAGCTGAAAACCCTATCAAAATACCATCCTGAAATTACTTTAAGACTCTAGTATTAACTCATAACATCAGAGTGGCAATTTCAGATCACAAGAGCTTTCCAGACACAGAAACGAAACTACAGCAGTGAACTGGAACAAAATGCAAAAACAAACGAGGACTAAAGTCCAACTTAGCTGGGAGTTGTCTAGCAGCAGGAACATGCACAGAAAGGCTTCTGATTACAATGTTGACCGGCATGGAAGTGACAGAGGAGCAAGGTTAAATAGCGACTCCCACATCCTGATGGAAACAGGTGAACAGAGGGGATGATGCACACCAGTTCAATTCCACCAGTGGCCACCGGGGAGCCCAAAATCCAATTTCACAACAGTACCCCCCCCTCAAGGAGGGGGCACCGAACCCTCACCAGAACCACCAGGGCGATCAGGATGAGCCCTATGAAAGGCACGGACCAGATCGGAGGCATGAACATCAGAGGCAGTCACCCAAGAATTATCCTCCTGACCGTATCCCTTCCATTTGACCAGATACTGGAGTTTCCGTCTGGAAACCCGGGAGTCCAAGATTTTTTCCACAACGTACTCCAACTCGCCCTCAACCAACACCGGAGCAGGAGGCTCAACGGAAGGCACAACCGGTACCTCATACCTGCGCAACAATGACCGATGAAAAACATTATGAATAGAAAAAGATGCAGGGAGGTCCAAACGGAAGGACACAGGGTTAAGAATCTCCAATATCTTGTACGGGCCGATGAACCGAGGCTTAAACTTAGGAGAAGAAACCCTCATAGGGACAAAACGAGAAGACAACCACACCAAGTCCCCAACACAAAGCCGAGGACCAACCCGACGCCGGCGGTTGGCAAAAAGCTGAGTCTTCTCCTGGGACAACTTCAAATTGTCCACTACCTGCCCCCAAATCTGATGCAACCTCTCCACCACAGCATCCACTCCAGGACAATCCGAAGATTCCACCTGACCAGAAGAAAATCGAGGATGAAACCCCGAATTACAGAAAAAAGGAGACACCAAGGTGGCAGAGCTGGCCCGATTATTGAGGGCAAACTCCGCTAAAGGCAAAAAAGCAACCCAATCATCCTGATCTGCAGACACAAAACACCTCAAATATGTCTCCAAGGTCTGATTCGTCCGCTCGGTCTGGCCATTAGTCTGAGGATGGAAAGCAGACGAGAAAGACAAATCTATGCCCATCCTAGCACAGAATGCTCGCCAAAATCTAGACACGAATTGGGTTCCTCTGTCAGAAACGATATTCTCCGGAATACCATGCAAACGGACCACATTTTGAAAAAACAGAGGAACCAACTCGGAAGAAGAAGGCAACTTAGGCAGGGGAACCAAATGGACCATCTTAGAGAAACGGTCACACACCACCCAGATGACAGACATCTTCTGAGAAACAGGAAGATCCGAAATAAAATCCATCGAGATGTGCGTCCAGGGCCTCTTCGGGATAGGCAAGGGCAACAACAATCCACTAGCCCGAGAACAACAAGGCTTGGCCCGAGCACAAACGTCACAAGACTGCACAAAGCCTCGCACATCTCGAGACAGGGAAGGCCACCAGAAGGACCTTGCCACCAAATCCCTGGTACCAAAGATTCCAGGATGACCTGTCAACGCAGAAGAATGAACCTCAGAAATGACTTTACTGGTCCAATCATCAGGAACAAACAGTCTACCAGGTGGGCAACGATCAGGTCTATCCACCTGAAACTCCTGCAAGGCCCGCCGCAGGTCTGGAGAAACGGCAGACAATATCACTCCATCCTTAAGGATACCTGTAGGTTCAGAGTTACCAGGGGAGTCAGGCTCAAAACTCCTAGAAAGGGCATCCGCCTTAACATTCTTAGAACCCGGCAGGTAGGACACCACAAAATTAAACCGAGAGAAAAACAACGACCAGCGCGCCTGTCTAGGATTCAGGCGTCTGGCGGACTCAAGATAAATTAGATTTTTGTGGTCAGTCAATACCACCACCTGATGTCTAGCCCCCTCAAGCCAATGACGCCACTCCTCAAAAGCCCACTTCATGGCCAAAAGCTCCCGATTCCCAACATCATAATTCCGCTCGGCGGGCGAAAATTTACGCGAGAAAAAGGCACAAGGTCTCATCACGGAACAATCGGAACTTCTCTGCGACAAAACTGCCCCAGCTCCGATTTCAGAAGCGTCGACCTCAACCTGAAAAGGAAGAGCAACATCAGGCTGACGCAACACAGGGGCGGAAGAAAAGCGGCGCTTAAGCTCCCGAAAGGCCTCCACAGCAGCAGGGGACCAATCAGCAACATCAGCACCCTTCTTAGTCAAATCAGTCAATGGTTTAACAACATCAGAAAAACCAGCAATAAATCGACGATAAAAGTTAGCAAAGCCCAAAAATTTCTGAAGACTCTTAAGAGAAGAGGGTTGCGTCCAATCACAAATAGCCTGAACCTTGACAGGATCCATCTCGATGGAAGAGGGGGAAAAAATATATCCCAAAAAGGAAATCTTTTGAACCCCAAAAACGCACTTAGAACTCTTCACACACAAGGAATTAGACCGCAAAACCTGAAAAACCCTCCTGACCTGCTGGACATGAGAGTCCCAGTCATCCGAAAAAATCAAAATATCATCCAGATACACAATCATAAATTTATCCAAATAATCACGGAAAATGTCATGCATAAAGGACTGAAAGACTGAAGGGGCATTTGAAAGACCAAAAGGCATCACCAAATACTCAAAGTGGCCCTCGGGCGTATTAAATGCGGTCTTCCACTCATCCCCCTGCTTAATTCGCACCAAATTATACGCCCCACGGAGATCTATCTTAGAGAACCACTTGGCCCCCTTTATGCGAGCAAACAAATCAGTCAGCAGTGGCAACGGATATTGATATTTAACCGTGATTTTATTCAAAAGCCGATAATCAATACACGGTCTCAAAGAGCCATCTTTCTTAGCCACAAAGAAAAAACCGGCTCCTAAGGGAGATGACGAAGGACGAATATGTCCCTTTTCCAAGGACTCCTTTATATATTCTCGCATAGCAGCATGTTCAGGCACAGACAGATTAAATAAACGACCCTTAGGGTATTTACTACCCGGAATCAAATCTATGGCACAATCGCACTCCCGGTGCGGAGGTAATGAACCAAGCTTAGGTTCTTCAAAAACGTCACGATATTCAGTCAAGAATTCAGGAATCTCAGAGGGAATAGATGATGAAATGGAAACCACAGGTACGTCCCCATGCTTTCCCTTACATCCCCAGCTTAACACAGACATAGCTTTCCAGTCAAGGACTGGGTTATGAGATTGCAGCCATGGCAATCTAAGCACCAACACATCATGTAGGTTATACAGCACAAGAAAGCGAATAATCTCCTGATGATCCGGATTAATCCGCATAGTTACTTGTGTCCAGTATTGTGGTTTATTACTAGCCAATGGGGTGGAGTCAATCCCCTTCAGGGGTATAGGAGTTTCAAGAGGCTCCAAATCATACCCACAGCGTTTGGCAAAGGACCAATCCATAAGACTCAAAGCGGCGCCAGAGTCGACATAGGCATCCGCAGTAATAGATGATAAAGAACAAATCAGGGTCACAGATAGAATAAACTTAGACTGTAAAGTGCCAATTGAAACAGACTTATCAAGCTTCTTAGTACGCTTAGAGCATGCTGATATAACATGAGTTGAATCACCGCAATAGAAGCACAACCCATTTTTTCGTCTTAAATTCTGCCGTTCACTTCTGGACAGAATTCTATCACATTGCATATTCTCTGGCGTCTTCTCAGTAGACACCGCCAAATGGTGCACAGGTTTGCGCTCCCGCAGACGCCTATCGATCTGGATAGCCATTGTCATGGACTCATTCAGACCCGCAGGCACAGGGAACCCCACCATAACATCCTTAATGGCATCAGAGAGACCCTCTCTGAAATTCGCCACCAGGGCGCACTCATTCCACTGAGTAAGCACAGCCCATTTACGGAATTTCTGGCAGTATATTTCAGCTTCGTCTTGCCCCTGAGATAGGGACATCAAGGCCTTTTCCGCCTGAAGCTCTAACTGAGGTTCCTCATAAAGCAACCCCAAGGCCAGAAAAAACGCATCCACATTGAGCAACGCAGGATCCCCTGGAGCCAATGCAAAAGCCCAATCCTGAGGGTCGCCCCGGAGCAAGGAAATCACAATCCTGACCTGCTGAGCAGGATCTCCAGCAGAGCGAGATTTCAGGGACAAAAACAACTTGCAATTATTTTTGAAATTTTGAAAGCAAGATCTATTCCCCGAGAAAAATTCAGGCAAAGGAATTCTAGGTTCAGATATAGGAACATGAACAACAAAATCTTGTAAATTTTGAACTTTCGTGGTGAGATTATTCAAACCTGCAGCTAAACTCTGAATATCCATTTTAAACAGGTGAACACAGAGCCATTCCAGGATTAGAAGGAGAGAGAGAGAGAGAAAGGCTGCAATATAGGCAGACTTGCAAGAGATTCAATTACAAGCACACTCAGAACTGAAGGGAAGGGGAAAAAAAAAAAAAAAATCTTCAGCAGACTTCTCTTTTCTCTCCTTTCTCTGTCAATTAATTTAACCCTTTTAAGGCCGGTCAAACTGTTATGGTTCTCAATGGCAAGAGAACATAGCCCAGCAAACATAAGTACTAGCTCTTGGAAGGATGGAAACTAAACTGACCATGAACTAAACCTGCCGCACAACTAACAGTAGCCGGGTAGCGTTGCCTACGTTTTTATCCCTAGACGCCCAGCGCCGGCCGGAGGACTAACTAATCCTGGCAGAGGAAAATATAGTCCTGGCTCACCTCTAGAGAAGTTTCCCCGATAGGCAGACAGAGGCCCCCACATATATTGGCGGTGATTTTAGATGAAATGACAAACGTAGTATGAAAATAGGTTTAGCAAAATTGAGGTCCGCTTACTAGATAGCAGGAAGACAGAAAGGGCACTTTCATGGTCAGCTGAAAACCCTATCAAAATACCATCCTGAAATTACTTTAAGACTCTAGTATTAACTCATAACATCAGAGTGGCAATTTCAGATCACAAGAGCTTTCCAGACACAGAAACGAAACTACAGCAGTGAACTGGAACAAAATGCAAAAACAAACGAGGACTAAAGTCCAACTTAGCTGGGAGTTGTCTAGCAGCAGGAACATGCACAGAAAGGCTTCTGATTACAATGTTGACCGGCATGGAAGTGACAGAGGAGCAAGGTTAAATAGCGACTCCCACATCCTGATGGAAACAGGTGAACAGAGGGGATGATGCACACCAGTTCAATTCCACCAGTGGCCACCGGGGGAGCCCAAAATCCAATTTCACAACACATGTCCTGATTCTGCACTGAAACATTAAAATTAGAAATTGAAATGTGCAATTGATGAAGCTGCACCTCCTACATTTAGCCCAACTCTGGACAGATGGCATCATCACTGGCACATGCTGCAAACATGTTTTCTCCAACGGTGCTCCAGGTGCACAGAAAGTCTGTGGAGACAATCCAATCTGGCTGAAGATTTCATCCACTATAAGTTTCTGCTTAAAACATACAGCTCCACTTTTCACCTCTCCAAACAAATCTACTTCAACACACTCATCATCTAACTATCCAATAATCTGACATTTTTCACTCTCTCCTCAATAAAATCATAAATGTCTCCACCACCAACCTCAACACTGATGATCTGGCCAATTATTTCAAAGAAAACAATGATTATATGCGCCAGAAATATTTTTCAGAATCTCTTGATGTTATGCATTCTCCTCCCTTCTGCACTCCATCTTGCTCACTTTCTGTCTCTGAACTCGTCACACTAGAAGAAGTGATCAGGCTCTTCTCGTCTTGCATCTTCTCACCTTACTACTTGCACCAGTGACCCTATTCTGTCACATCTCTTTCAATCCCTTTTCCCTGCTGTCACCACTTACCTAACTAAAATATTTAATCTTTGCCTCTCATCTGGTCTTTTCCCTCCTCATGTAAACATGCTAGCATACATCTATTACTGAAAATATCCCTTGATCAGAACTGTGCTGCTAACTAAAGACCTGTCTCCAATCTTCCCTTCATATCTAAACTGCTGGAACCCTTGGTCCACTCCTGTCTAATCCACTATCTCTCAGAAACCTCTCTTCTTGACCATTTACAATCTGGTTTCGATTATTACATTCTATTGAAACTGCCCTCAATAAAGTCTTTAAAATCTACTAACAGCTAAATCTAATGGTCACTACTCCTTGCTGATTCTCCTGGATGTCTCTGCAGCCTTTGACACTGGGGATCACCAGCTCCTTTTGTCTGTGCTCCACTCTATTGGGCTCAAGGACACTGTTCTCCCCTTATTCTCCTTCTACCACTCTGACTATTCCTTCATTGTGCCTTTTGCTTGTTTCTCCTCCTCTCTGCTTCCCCTTACTGTCAGGGTTCCTCAAGGATCAGTCCTGGGCCCCCTCATTTTCTCCTTGTACACAGCTCCTATTGGACAAACAATCAGCAGATTCTGTTTTCAGTACCATCTCTATGCTGATTACATCCACTTATTATATACATTGTTTCCTGACATTAACCCTGCAATACTATAAAATACCAATGATTGTCTTTCCACTGTCTCTAACATTATGTCCTCCCTCTATATAAAACTGAATCTGTCAAAAACTGAACTCTTTGTGTTTCCTCCCTTCACTAAACTACCGCATCCAGATGACAAATGAATCAGATCAATGGTTTCAAAGATTCATTCACTTTGGAGACTTGGATCACTTGAACAGGTAAATTGATTCAAATACGACATAAGTAAGGGTGAATATTGAGAAATGAATGTCTGTTAATTAAATAGAAAAATACACATGACAAAAACAGACATTTGAAACAGATCTTTACAAAAATGCAAAACTGTAAAGCAAATTTACATAGTGTGTAGTGAAGAGAGAACAAGCTTGGATAAGGTGTTATCCGAGCATGCTCGGGTCCTAACCTATTGTCTTTGGAGTGCATGCTCGTGGTTCTTCGACAGCCATAACACACGTAGGGATTGCCTAACAAACAACAGTTGTGGCTGTTGAACAGCTGTGAGAAATGCATTCGCATGGACTTGAACATATTTTTCGAGCACGTCCAAGAAACTCGATGAGTACATGTGCATGCTCGGAAAACACTGCATCAGAGCTTGTTAGCTCATCACTAATAGTTTGCAATGAATTTTAGGTTGGACTGTAAACAATTGTTTGAGTGCCATTTCTTGCATAAACAGCAGTATATGATACTAGCTATTGAACCTGTTCTACGCCCAGGTGGCGAGCATTTATATTGGTATATGGTCTCAATCCTGGTATGTGCTGCTCCCATCTTGCTCTCCCATCCTGTCATGTGCTGCTCCATCCTGCGCCCCCATCCTGTCATGTGCTGCTCCATCCTGTGCCCCCATCCTGTCATGTGCTCCCATCCTGTGCCCCCATCCTGTCATGTGCTGCTCCATCCTGCATCCCCATCCTGTCATGTGCTCCCATCCTGCGCCCCCATCCTGTCATGTGCTGTTCCATCCTGCGCCCCCATCCTGTCATGTGCTGTTCCATCCTGCGCCCCAATCCTGTCATGTGCTGTTCCATCCTGCGCCCCATCCTGTCATGTGCTGTTCCATCCTGCGCCCCCATCCTATCATGTGCTGCTCCATCCTGCATCTCCATCCTGTCATGTGCTCCCATCCTGCGCCCCCATCCTGTGATATGCTGCTCCATCCTACACCCCCATCCTGTCATGTGTGTGCGCCCCCATTCTGTCATGTGCTGGTCCCATCCTGTGCCCCCATTCTGTCATGTGCTGCTCCCATCCTGTGCCCCCATTCTGTCATGTGCTGCTCCCATTCTGCACCCCCATCCTGTCATGTGTGTGCCCCCATTCTGTCATGTGCTGCTGCCATCGTGCGCAATCATTCTGTCATGTGCTGCTCCCATCCTGCGCCCCATTCTGTCATGTGGTGCTCCCATCCTTCGCCCCCATTCTGTCATGTGCTGCTCCCATCCTGTGCCCCCATTCTGTTGTAATGTGCTGCACCCATTCTGCCTGTTCCTGTTTCCATTCTGCCATATGTTGCTCTCATCTTTCTCTCTCTGGCTCTACTGCCCGAGTGCGACTGTGCTGAGTGCGGGCGGCTGTGCTGAGTGCGTGCGGCCTGTGCGTGGCTGTGCTGAGTGCGGGCGGCTGTGCGTGGCGGTGCTGAGTGTGAGCGGCTGTGCGTGGCTGTGCTGAATGCGGGCAGGTGTGCTGTTATGATCCTTAGTGGTTGAGGATCACAAATACTCCAGCAAGGTGACTAAACAAAGGACAAGCTCTAGGGAGGTGGAAAACTGGACTGACCATAAAACTGAACCTATCCAACCACACTAGAGGCAGCCGGTGAACGTGTCTAAAATCCTAGACGTCTCGAGCCAGCCTGAGGAACTAACTACCCCTAGAGAGAAAGAAATACCTCTCTTGCCTCCAGAGAAATAATCCCCAAAGATATAGAAGCCCCCAACAGATAATAACGGTGAGGTAAGAGGAAGGCACATACACAGGGGTGAAAGCAGATTCAGCAAAAGAGGCCCACTAATTCTAGATAGCAGAAAATAGAAAAGGGGTCTATGCGGTCAGTAAAAAACCCTTACAAAATATCCACACTGAGATTTCAAGAACCCCCACACCAACTAACGGTGTGAGGGGAGAAACTCAGTCCCCTAGAGCAACCAGCAAGTAAGAAATCACATTTTAACAAGCTGGACAAAAAACATGATGAACGCTGATAATCAGAAACTGAACAAACAAAAACTTAGCTTGTCTTGGAGAGACTGGGAGCAAGGTAGTCACCAGGAATCTGAAGAGCACTGAATACATTGATAGCAGGCAAGGAACTGAGTATCCAGGTGAGCTAAATAGAAAACCAACCAAGGATAACGAACCAGGTGATGAAGCCAACCTGCAGAAAGACAACACTACACAGTACCGCTTGTGACCACTAGAGGGAGCCCAAAAATAGAGTTCACAACAGTACCCCCCCCTTGAGGAGGGGTCAGCGAACCCTCATCAAGACCCCCAGGGCGATCAGGACAAGCTGCGTGGAAGGCACGAACCAAATCGGCCGCATGAACATCAGAGGCGACAACCCAGGAATTATCCTCCTGACCATAGCCCTTCCACTTAACCAGATACTGAAGTCTCCATCTAGAGAACACGAGAATCCAAAATTTCCTCCACCACGTACTCCAATTCACCTTCGACCAGCACCGGAGCAGGAGGCTCAACAGAAGGAACCACAGGTACCACATACCTCCGCAACAAAGACCTATGGAACACATTATGGATGACAAACGATGCCGGGAGATCCAAACGAAAAGACACCGGGTTAAGGATTTCCAAGATCTTATAAGGACCGATGAAGCGAGGCTTAAACTTAGGAGATGAAACCTTCATAGGAACATACCGAGAAGACAGCCACACCAAATCCCCAACACGAAGTCGGGGACCAACACCGCAACGGCGGTTGGAAAAGCGCTGAGCCCTCTCCTGTGACAATTTCAGATTGTCCACCACATGGCTCCAAATCTGCTGCAACCTATCCACCACAGAATCCACCCCAGGACAGTCAGAAGACTCAACCTGACCCGAGGAAAAATGAGGATGGAAACCAGAATTGCAGAAAAAAGGCGAAACCAAGGTAGCAGAACTAGCCCGATTATTAAGGGCAAACTCGGCCAATGGCAAAAAAGTCACCCAATCATCCTGATCAGCAGAAACAAAACATCTCAAATAAGTCTCCAACGTCTGATTAGTTCGCTCGGTTTGGCCATTAGTCTGAGGATGGAAGGCCGACGAAAAAGACAAATCAATGCCCATCTTAGCACAAAAAGTTCGCCAAAACCTGGACACAAACTGGGATCCTCTATCAGACACAATATTTTCAGGAATGCCGTGCAAGCGAACCACATTCTGAAAAAATAGAGGAACCAAATCGGAGGAGGAAGGCAGCTTAGGCAAGGACACCAAATGGACCATCTTGGAAAAATGATCACACACCACCCAGATGACAGACATTTTATGAGATACTGGCAGATCCGAAATAAAATCCATGGAAATGTGCGTCCAAGGCCTTTTCGAGACAGGCAAAGGCAAAAGCAAACCGCTGGCACGAGAACAGCAAGGCTTAGCCCGAGCACAAATCCCACAAGACTGCACAAAGGAACGCACATCCCGCGACAAGGAAGGCCACCAGAAGGACCTAGCCACCAAATCTCTGGTACCAAAAATCCCAGGATGACCCGCCAACACCGAAGAATGAACCTCGGAAATAACTCTGCTGGTCCATCTATCCGGGACAAACAGTCTCTCTGGTGGACAACGGTCAGGTCTATTGGCCTGAAATTTTTGCAGCACTCGTCGCAAATCTGGAGAAATGGCAGACAAAATCACTCCCTCTCTGAGAATACCAGCCGGCTCAGAAACTCCCGGAGAGTCAGGCACAAAACTCCTAGAAAGTGCATCAGCGTTCACGTTCTTCGAACCAGGCAGGTATGAGACCACGAAGTTGAAACGGGAGAAAAACAACGACCAACGAGCCTGTCTAGGATTCAGGCGCTTGGCAGACTCGAGGTAAATCAGATTTTTGTGATCAGTCAGGACCAACACACGATGTTTAGCTCCTTCGAGCCAATGTCGCCACTCCTCAAATGCCCACTTCATAGCCAACAACTCCCGATTACCAACATCATAATTTCACTCGGCAGGCAAAAACTTTCTTGAAAAGAAAGCACACGGCTTCATCACAGAGCCCTCAGAGCTTCTCTGCGACAAAACAGCCCCTGCTCCAATCTCGGAAGCGTCAACCTCGACCTGGAAGGGGAGAGAGACATCTGGCTGACATAAGACTGGAGCTGAAGAAAACCGGTGCTTAAGCTCCCGAAAGGCCTCCACGGCCGCAGGAGACCAATTAGTCACATCAGAGCCCTTCTTGGTCAAATCCGTCAAAGGTTTAACCACACTAGAAAAATTAGCGATGAAACGACGGTAAAAATTAGCAAAACCCAAGAACTTCTGAAGACTCTTAACAGACGTGGGCTGAGTCCAGTCATGAATAGCCTGGACCTTGACTGGGTCCATCTCCACAGTAGAAGGAGAAAAAATAAAACCCAAAAAGGAGACCTTCTGTACTCCGAAGAGGCATTTTGAGCCCTTCACAAATAAAGCATTAGCACGCAGGACCTGAAACACCATCCTGACCTGCTTCACATGGGACTCCCAATCATCAGAAAAAACCAAAATGTCATCCAAATAAACAATCATAAATTTATCCAGATATTCTCAGAAAATGTCATGCATGAAGGACTGAAACACAGAAGGAGCATTAGAGAGTCCAAAAGGCATCACCAAGTACTCAAAATGGCCTTCGGGCGTATTAAATGCTGTTTTCCATTCATCTCCCTGCTTAATGCGCACAAGATTATACAAACCACGGAGATCTATCTTGAGGAACCAACTGGCACCCTTAATCCGAGCAAACTAATCAGACAATAGTGGCAAAGGATACTGAAATTTGACTGTGATTTTATTCAGAAGGCGATAATCTATACACGGTCTCAAAGAACCGTCCTTCTTGGCCACAAAAAAGAATCCTGCACCAAGAGGGGAAGAGGATGGGCGAATATGTCCCTTCTCCAAAGACTCCTTTATATAACTCCGCATCGCGGCATGCTCTGGTATAGACAAATTAAAAAAGTCGTCCCTTAGGGAATTTACTACCAGGAATTAAATTTATAGCACAGTCACAATCCCTATGAGGGGGCAGGACACTGGACCTGGGCTCATCAAATACATCCTGGTAGTCAGACAAAAACTCAGGGACCACAGAAGGAGTGGAAGAAGCAATAGACACCAATGGAGTATCGCCATGAATTCCCTGACAACCCCAACTAGACACAGACATAGCTTTCCAATCTAAAACTGGATTATGAGCCTGCAGCCATGGCAGACCCAAAACGACAACATCATGTAAATTATGCAGAACAAGAAAGCGAATCACCTCCTGATGAACGGGAGTCATGCACATGGTCATTTGCGTCCAATACTGAGGTTTATTCTCAGCCAATGGTGTAGCATCAATTCCCCTCAGAGGAATAGGAAATTCCAAAGGCTCCAGGACAAAACCACAGCGCCTGGCAAATGACAAATCCATCAGATTCAGGGCAGCACCCGAATCCACAAAGGCCATAACCGAGTAGGACGACAAAGAACAAATCAAAGTAACAGACAAAATAAATTTAGGCTGTATAGTACCAATGGTGACAGGTTTAGCTACCTTTTTTAAGCATTTAGAGCATGCTGAGATAACATGAGCAGAATCACCACAGTAAAAGCACAACCCATTTTGACGTCTATGACTTTGTCGCTCAAATCTGGTCAGAGTTCGATCACATTGCATAGACTCAGGTCCCTGTTCAGAAAATACCGCCAAAGGATGAGCAGATTTGCGCTCCCGCAAACGCCGATCAACCTGAATGGCTAAAGCCATAGAATCACTCAGACTTGTAGGGGTGGGGAACCCCACCATAACATCCTTAATGGCTTCAGAAAGACCTTCTCTGAAATTTGCAGCCAGGGCACACTCATTCCATTGAGTAAGCACTGACCATTTCCGAAATTTTTGACAATACACCTCTGCTTCATCCTGCCCTTGAGAGAGGGCCAGCAACACTTTTTCTGCCTGATTCTCAAGATTAGGCTCCTCATAAAGCAATCCAAGAGCCAGAAAAAATGCATCCACATTAAGCAATGCAGGATTTCCTGGTGCCAGAGAGAAAGCCCAATCCTGCGGGTCGCCACGCAACAAGGAGATAACAATTTTTACTTGCTGAGCAGAATCACCAGAGGAACGAGGTCTCAGAGATAGAAATAACTTACAATTATTCTTAAAATTCTGAAACCTAGATCTATCTCCAGAAAACAACTCAGGAATGGGTATCTTAGGTTCTGACATAGGGCTATGAATAACAAAATCCTGAATACTTTGCACCCGTGCAGCAAGATGATCCACACTAGAAGTCAGAGTCTGAACATCCATGTCTGCAGCTGAGCTCAAAACCACTCAGAGTTCAAGGGGATGAAAGAAGCTAGACAGACTGCAGCACAAAGAAAAAAAAATGTACTCAGGTCTTCTTTTAATCCCACTTCTGCGATGCATAAAACACTTTTTGGCCTGCTATACTGTTATGATCCTTAGTGGTTGAGGATCACAAATACTCCAGCAAGGTGACTAAACAAAGGACAAGCTCTAGGGAGGTGGAAAACTGGACTGACCGCAAAACTGAACCTATCCAACCACACTAGAGGCAGCCGCTGAACGTGTCTAAAATCCTAGACGTCTCGAGCCAGCCTGAGGAACTAACTACCCCTAGAGAGAAAGAAATACCTCTCTTGCCTCCAGAGAAATAATCCCCAAAGATATAGAAGCCCCCAACAGATAATAACGGTGAGGTAAGAGGAAGGCACATACACAGGGGTGAAAGCAGATTCAGCAAAAGAGGCCCACTAATTCTAGATAGCAGAAAATAGAAAAGGGGTCTATGCGGTCAGTAAAAAACCCTTACAAAATATCCACACTGAGATTTCAAGAACCCCCACACCAACTAACGGTGTGAGGGGAGAAACTCAGTCCCCTAGAGCAACCAGCAAGTAAGAAATCACATTTTAACAAGCTGGACAAAAAACATGATGAACGCTGATAATCAGAAACTGAACAAACAAAAACTTAGCTTGTCTTGGAGAGACTGGGAGCAAGGTAGTCACCAGGAATCTGAAGAGCACTGAATACATTGATAGCAGGCAAGGAACTGAGTATCCAGGTGAGCTAAATAGAAAACCAACCAAGGATAACGAACCAGGTGATGAAGCCAACCTGCAGAAAGACAACACTACACAGTACCGCTTGTGACCACTAGAGGGAGCCCAAAAATAGAGTTCACAACAGTGTGCGTGGCTGTGCTGAGTGCCGGCGGCTGTGCGTGGCTGTGCTGAGTGCCGGCGGCTGTGCGTGGCTGTGCTGAGTGCCGGCGGCTGTGCTAAGTGCCGGCGGCTGTGCTGAGTGCCGGCGGCTGTGCTGAATGCCGGCGGCTGTGCTGAGTGCCGGCGGCTGTGCGTGGCGGTGCTGAGTGCGGCCGGTGCTGACTGCGGGCGGCTGTCCGTGGCTGTGCTGAGTGCGGGTGGCTGTGCATGGCTGTGCTGAGTGCGGGCGGCTGTGCGTGGCTGTGCTGAGTGCAGGCAGCTGTGCGTGGCTGTGCTGAGTGCCGGCGGCTGTGCATGGCTGTGCTGAGTGCCGGCGGCTGTGCGTGGCTGTGCTGAGTGCCGGCGGCTGTGCATGGTTGTGCTGAGTGCCGGCGGCTGTGCATGGCTGTGCTGAGTGCCGGCGGCTTTGCTGAGTGTGGGCGGCTGTGCTGAGTGCGAGCGGCTGTGCTAAGTGCGGGTGCTGTGCGTGGCGGTGCTGAGTGCGGGCGGCTGTGCGTGGCGGTGCTGAGTGCGGGCAGCTGTGCGTGGCGGTGCTGAGTGTGGGCGGCTGTGCGTGGCGGTGCTGAGTGCGGGCGGCTGTGCGTGGCGGTGCTGAGTGCGGGCAGCTGTGCGTGGCGGTGCTGAGTGCAGGCGGCTGTGCGTGGCGGTGCTGAGTGCGGGCGGCTGTGCGTGGCGGCGCTGAGTGCGGGCGGCTGTGTGTGGCAGCGCTGAGTGCGGGCGGCTGTGCGTGGTGGCACTGAGTGCGGGCGGCTGTGCGTGCTGGCGCTGAGTGCAGGCAGCTGTGCGTGGCGGCGGTGAGAGCGGGCGGCTGTGGGTGGCGGCGGTGAGAGCGGGCGGCTGTGCGTGGCGGTGGTGAGTGCGGGCGGCTGTGCGTGGCTGTGCTGGGCGCCGAGTGCTGGGGGCCTGAGCAAGCGGGGACAGCGGCGCGCTGTGGGGGTCAGGTGCCGGAGTCGCCGCTAGCTCAGGCCCCCAGCACTTGCTATATTTACCTGTCCCCCGTTCCATTCCACTGCTGCGCACCTCTCTGTCTTCCGGGGTCCTTTGCCTGTGACTGTTCAGTTAGAGGGCGGCGCTTATTAACCGTGTCATCACGCCCTCTGAACTGAACGTCGCAGGCAGAGGAGGAGGTGGAGGACGGAGTAGCACGCATCGGTGGAACGGAGGACAGGTAAATATTGCATACTCACCCTCCTGGCTCGTCCCTGCTTCTCTGTTAGAGATCGCGGTGTGCGTTCAGTGCTTACGCACACCGCAATCTCCTGGGAGCGTCGCTCTGTGGGGTCCAGACTGCGCCGGCGCTTGCGCAGTCTATAAAGGCTTCGGACAGAGTGACGCTCCCAGCGTTATATTATAGATATCATAGTTATTGTTTCAAATATCTCACAGGTCTACTGCATCTTTATCAGTCAGAAGAAAACTGGTTAAATTTTGAAGTCAAGTTTGAAATTCCTTAACATTTCATTTTTTCAAATACCAGAAACAAATACTAACTTTAATTTGAGTACCAGATAATTTGAAATTTTATTAGGCTTTAATGTCGGACTTCAAATTAAAAACTGTCAGGAGAGATAAAAGGTTGTGAATCGGAATTCTACAGATTTAATTAGACTTAAATGTCAGCAACAGTGGCAAAAAGTCAATGCATCTAAATTAAGACTAAACTTTTGCAAATAAAATGTTAATGTTTAGTGTAAAGCACTAGTCAAACTGCCTTGGCACTTGTCCATGGCAGAAAGCTACTTTGGTTTTGACATGTTAAATTGTAATCTGTATGCAAATCGCCTTTGAAAGCAATGTTACTTGTTAGTACACTTGTTCTGGAGTCTCATAAAGAGTAGCAATGTAATATAATATCATAGAAAACTTTCCTGTGACAAAGATCATAAGTTATAAGATTTCTAACGACTATTCAGTGTTTGGCCTTACAGAGTTTAAATGGAGTATTCATGTCAGTGGCATTAGCTGGCAAGGTATAAATTGCACAATAATTAGGCTATTAGTATAGATGCTTGCAGATATAATATATGTTAATATTTCTGAAAGTAGAATTAAGATTCTGCACCGATAGAGAGCAAACTCATTACAGACATAAAAGGTTGACAGGATGAAAAAGGATTTGCATTTGTAACATCACCTAGAAAATTATTAAAAGTGACAGATTCCATTTTTGATGCAGGACTCGTACTTGCATGTCGAAACCGTGGCGACACTGTGGCAGAATTCTGCATAGATGAAAACTAATAGGAAATTAATAGAGTGTAATACAGAGCCTATTGAATTGGATAGAACTGTGTGGCTTTGATGTAAGAGAACAGAAGACATAATTTCAATCTTTGTTTAGTATCCTGGACAGGCAGCTTCACTATTAGCATGTGAGTATGGTCAGGACTGGAAATGTGATAGATAGCACCGGAGATCTTTCTTGACAGCTTTTCTGTTCAAATATGAATTTCTGTCACATCCCCAGAATGTTTGAAGGAGTATTCGGAGATGAAATATCATAGCAGCAACAAGCCCAGTGTAAAGCTATTATGTGTTGAATGGAAAAATAATTACAAACTGTACATCTCCCAGGCACATATCTGTATTAATAATGCATCATAATAAATACACTGGGGTATACTAATGAAATGTTATTGAACATTAAAGTTTTGGGAACCATCAGGTTATGAATCTGTCAAAGGAAAGCATCAACGATTGGCTACAAAATTAGATTTTTGCACCGGTTTCCAAAGATAAATACATTACAAAAATGAAACATTTATGAAATATCATGATTTATGTCTCCATCCATAAACTCCCCCTGGGGTATACACATAGACACATAAATAGATAATGATGTATATTTATTAAAGCTGGTGTATATATATCTATTTACCTGAACTTTGCCATTATGGGTTATTACATAGCACTGTTTTCACTTTCTCAAACTGATATGCTGCCTCCACTTATTCATTTTCTCTTTTTATAGAGAGATATATATGCATGTATATGCCATAAGGCACACCCCAGGTTAGACACCAGAAAATAGGGAAAAGATTTTTCCTTTTAACTAAAACTTCACTGGTGTTGTAAAGTAAAGGGTCATTATCAGTAATTTTGATGTACTAGGGAAGGATGATGAGGTAATATATCTATTGCTAGTATTTCTCTGCAGTTTTTTTTTAGAAACACATGGCTCTTCTATATATGCACATTTGCTTAAACACACTGCTCTGCTACATATGCACATATGAATATGCACACATAAACAGACAGCTCTACTACACAAGCATATACAGACACAGACAGCTCTGGTACATGCACATTTACATACACACAGCACTGCTACATGTACATTTACAAACACGCACAATGTATACAATATCACATTTTGCAGCCTTGGTGCAGGTCCCAGGTCCTGGTAGCAAAAAATGAAATCAGCACTCCCCAAAAAAAGAAAATTATAGAATTTTATTGGCCATTTTAATATAAGTACTGTCGATTTTGCAAGTTGTTCCACCCAGAATGGAGAGGTCTGTAATTTTTGTCGTAGGTACACTTCAACTATGAGAGACAGAATCTTCTAAAAATTCCATAAATTGACATTGTATGATTTTTACATAAGTAATTTGCATTTTATGAAAAAAGTATTATATGCAATAGAAAAACGGGACTTAATATTTGGTACAGAAATCTTTGTTTGCAATTACAGAGGTCTGACTTTTCCTGTAGTTCATGATCAAGCTTGCACACACTGCAGCAGGGATTTTAGCCCACTCCGCAAAACAGATCTTCACCAGATCTTTCAGATTTTAGGGCTATCAATGGGCAACTTTGACTTTCAGCTTCCTCCAAAGATTTTCTGTTGTGTTCAGGACTGGACACTGGCTAGGCCACTACAGGACCTTGAAAGGCTTCTTACGGAGCCACTCCTTAGTTGCCCTGGCTGTGTGCTTTGAGTCATTGTCATGCTGGAAGAACCAGCCACAACCGATCTTGAATGCTCTTTCTGAGGGAAGGAGGTTGTTGGAAAAATCTTGCAATACATGACCCCATCCATCCTCCCTTCAATACCATGCAATTGTCCTGTCTTCTTTGCAAAAAAGCACCCCCGAAGTATTATGTTTCCCCCACCCTCACAGTTGGGATCATGTTCTTGGGATTGTACTCATCCTTTTTCTTTTTCCCAACACGGTGAGTGGAGTTGATACCAAAAAGTTCTATTTTGGTTTCATCTTAATACATGACTAGGGTTGAGCGAAACGGGTCGTTCATTTTCAAAAGTCGCCGACTTTTGGCAAAGTCGGCGTCTCATGAAACCGAGCCGATCCCAGCGTTGCATCGGCCATGCAGTTCGCGACTTTCGCGCCAAAGTCGCGTTTCAATGATGCGAAAAGCGCCATTTCTCAGCCAATGAAGGTGAACGCAGAGTGTGGGCAGCGTGATGACATAGATCTCAGTCCCCACCATCTTAGAGAAGGGCATTGCAGTGATTGGCTTGCTTTCTGCGGCATCACAGGGGCTATAAAGGGGCGTTCCCGCCGACCGCCATCTTACTGCTGCTGATCTGAGCGTAGGGAGAGGTTGCTGCCACTTCTTCAGAAGCAGGGATAGTGATAGGCAGGGTACATAAAGCTGCAAACCGCTTGTGCTGTAGCGATTTCCACTGTCCAACACCACCTTTTGTTTGCAGGGACAGTGGAAGCTACATTTTTTTTTCCTCAGCGCTGTCGCTCATTGGGCTGCCCTAGAAGGCTCCCTGACCCTGATAGCTGCGTTGCTGTGCCTGTGTGTGTACGACGCTGTGCAAACCAACTGCTTTTTTCAAAGCACAAATCGTCTTGTTCCTTCCTTTCTGCACAGCTATCTTTTTTGTTTGTCCACACTTTTTATTTAATTTGTGCATCAGTCCACTCCTTATTTCTGCCTGCCATACCTGGCTGAGATTACTGCAGGGAGATAGTAATTGTAGGACAGTCCCTGTTTTTTTTTTTTTGTGGGAGATTAAGATTGGCATTTCTGCTAGAGTGCCAACCCTGTGTGTGCCATCTCTCACTCAGTGGGCCATAGAAAGCCTTTTTTTTTTATTATTTGGTTTCTAAAGTCTCCCTGAAAAAAAAAAATTCAAACAGTGGGAGATTAATATTGCCCTTTCTGCTTGTCTGCCACTCCTGACTCCTGTGTGTGCCATCTCTCACTCAGTGGGCCATAGAAAGCCTTTTTTTTATTATTTGGTTTCTAAAGTCTCCCTGAAAAAAAAATAAAAATCAAACAGTAGGAGATTAATATTGCCCTTTCTGCTTGTGTGCCACTCCTGACTCCTGTGTGTGCCATCTGTCACTCAGTGGGCCATAGAAAGCCTTTGTTTTTTTATTATTTGGTTTCTAAAGTCTCCCTGAAAAAAAAAAAATCAATCAGTAGGAGATTAATATTGCCCTTTCTGCTTGTGTGCCACTCCTGACTCCTGTGTGTGCCATCTCTCACTCAGTCAGTGGGCCATAGAAAGCCTTTGTTTTTTTTATTATTTGGTTTCTAAAGTCTCCCTGAAAAAAAAAAAAAAATTCAAACAGTGGGAGATTAATATTGCTTGCCCTTTCTGCTTGTCTGCCACTCCTGACTCCTGTGTGTGCCATCTCTCACTCAGTGGGCCATAGAAAGCCTTTTTTTTATTATTTGGTTTCTAAAGTCTCCCTGAAAAAAAAAAAAAAAAATCAAACAGTAGGAGATTAATATTGCCCTTTCTGCTTGTCTGCCACTCCTGACTCCTGCGTGTGCCATCTCTCACTCAGTGGGCCATAGAAAGCCTTTTTTTTATTATTTGGTTTCTAAAGTCTCCCTGAAAAAAAAAAAAAATCAAACAGTAGGAGATTAATATTGCCCTTTCTGCTTGTGTGCCACTCCTGACTCCTGTGTGTGCCATCTCTCACTCAGTGGGCCATAGAAAGCCTATTAATTTTTTTGCTTGATTTGGGTTCTAAAATCTACCTGAAAAAAAAACACTACAATCGGTGGGAGAAAAATATTGGCCTCAGTCAGGGCTTGTGTGCCACTCCTGACTCTTGTGTGTGCCATCTCTCACTCAGTGGGCCATAGAAAGCCTATTAATTTTTTTGCTTGATTTGGGTTCTAAAATCTACCTGAAAAAAAATCACTACATCAATCAGTGGGAGAAAAATATTGGCCTCAGTCAGGGCTTGTGTGCCACTCCTGACTCCTGTGTGTGCCATCTCTCACTCAGTGGGCCATAGAAAGCCTATTAATTTTTTATTATTTGGTTTCTAAAGTCTCCCTGAAAAAGAAAAAAAAGATAAAACAGTGGGAGATTAATATTGCCCTTTCTGCTTGTGTGCCACTCCTGACTCCTGTGTGCCATCTCTCACTCAGTGGGCCATAGAAAGCCTATTAATTTTTTTGCTTGATTTGGGTTCTAAAATCTACCTGAAAAAAAAACACTACATCAATCGGTGGGAGAAAAATATTGGCCTCAGTCAGGGTTTGTGTGCCACTCCTGACTCCTGTGTGTGCCATCTCTCACTCAGTGGGCCATAGAAAGCCTATTAATTTTTTTGCTTGATTTGGGTTCTAAAATCTACCTGAAAAAAAATCACTACATCAATCAGTGGGAGAAAAATATTGGCCTCAGTCAGGGCTTATGTGCCACTCCTGACTCCTGTGTGTGCCATCTCTCACTCAGTGGGCCATAGAAAGCCTATTAATTTTTTTGCTTGATTTGGGTTCTAAAATCTACCTGAAAAAAAATCACTACATCAATCAGTGGGAGAAAAATATTGGCCTCAGGGCTTGTGTGCCACTCCTGACTCCTGTGTGTGCCATCTCTCACTCAGTGGGCCATAGAAAGCCTATTAATTTTTTATTGTTTGGTTTCTAAAGTCTCCCTGAAAAAGAAAAAAAAAAGAAAACAGTGGGAGATTAATATTGCCCTTTCTGCTTGTGTGCCACTCCTGACTCCTGTGTGTGCCATCTCTCACTCAGTGGGACATAGAAAGCCTTTGTTTTTTTTATTATTTGGTTTCTAAAGTCTCCCTGAAAAAAAAAAAATTCAAACAGTAGGAGATTAATATTGCCTTTTCTGCTTGTGTGCCACTCCTGACTCCTGTGTGTGCCATCTCTCACTCAGTGGGCCATAGAAAGCCTATTAATTTTTTATTATTTGGTTTCTAAAGTCTCCCTGAAAAAAAAAAAAAAAAGAAAACAGTGGGAGATTAATATTGCCCTTTCTGCTTGTGTGCCACTCCTGACTCCTGTGTGTGCCATCTCTCACTCAGTGGGCCATAGAAAGCCTATTTATTTTTTATTATTTTGTTTCTAAAGTCTCCCTGAAAAAGAAAAAAAAAGAAAACAGTGGGAGATTAATATTGACATTTGTGCTTGAGTGACAGTCCTGCGTGTGTGGCATCTCTGTGATTTGGTGCCACAGAAAACAGAGTGTGTAACATTGTGCCTGATTTTCCTTGTGGTCTCACCAACCTGTTAAGGGATATTGAAATCATACTGAAGTTATAGCTCACTGTGTAAGTTGTTTGACAGCAACAAATAAAGTTACTTTGGTTAAGATTTTAAAACAATGAGGAAGTCTGGTGCAAGAGGTCGTCGTGGGCGTTCATTGTCAGCTGGTAATGATGGTAGTGGTAGTGGAGCATCAGGTGGTCGTGGGGATAAAAATATTCCACCTAAGTCTGGAGCTGTGGAGCCAGTTTCGTCGTCTGGCTACACAAGGCCTCGAACGCTCTCTTTTCTGGGAGTACGAAAACCGCTTTTAAAGGCGGAGCAGCAACAGCAAGTTTTGGCTTACATTGCAGACTCAGCCTCTAGGTCTTTTGCCTCCTCTTCTGAAACTGGTAAATGTAAAAGCAGCGCGTCGCTTGTGGATGTTCACGGTCAGGGACAAGTCGCTTCCTTGTCCTCTTCAGCAAAAACTACAACAAGAGAGAAGGATGCAGCAGGCGACACAACGGGTTACTCCATGGAGCTCTTTATACATACCGTCCCTGGCTTAGAAAGTGAAACACTTAACAGGCCATGCCCATTACAAGTAGATTCTGACATGGAGTGCACTGATGCACAGCCACAGCCAGAGTACTATGCTGCTCCTTTGACTCAGACCACCACATTGCCCTCTCACGGTACTGATCCACAATCAGACCCTGATGAGACTATGTTGCCCCGCCACGAACGCTATACCACCGACCGACACAGTGACACAGACGAAGTTGCACACGAGCTCGAAGAGGAGGTAATAGATGACCCAGTTGTTGACCCCGATTGGCAGCCATTGGGGGAACAGGGTGCAGGCGGCAGTAGTTCAGAAGCGGAGGTGGAGGAGGGGCCGCAGCAGGCATCAACATCGCAACAGGTTCCATCTGCCGGGCCCGTATCTGGCCCAAAACGCGTGTCAAAGCCAAAACCTGTTGGAGGACAGCGTGGCCATCCGGTTAAAGCTCAGTCTGCAATCCCTGAAAAGGGATCCGATGCTAGGAAGAGTGCAGTCTGGCATTTTTTTAAACAACATCCAATTGATCAGCGCAAAGTCATCTGTCAAAAATGTTCAACTAGCTTAAGCAGAGGTCAGAATCTGAAAAGTCTAAATACTAGTTGCATGCATAGACACTTAACCACCATGCATTTTCAAGCCTGGACTAACTACCAAACGTCCCTTAAGGTTGTAGCACCCTCGGCCAATGAAGCTAGTCAGCAACGCAACATCCCTTCCGTCACTGTAAGGCCACCATTTTCTGCACCACCGGCAGTATCTGTGCAGGTTTCTTTGCCAGCCAAAAGCAGTCAGGGTCAGGGAATCACCAGTTTTGTAGGAGGAAATATTGCATCTAGGGCACCGGCGGAAACAATACCGTCTCCAACCGTCTCTCAGTCTGCTATGTACACCGGCACACCCGAAAGTTCCACGATCTCCAGCTCTCCAGTCCAGCTCACCCTACATGAGACTCTGGTTAGAAAAAGGAAGTACTTATCCTCGCATCCGCGTACACAGGGTTTTAACGCCCACATAGCTAGACTAATCTCGTTAGAGATGATGTTCTACCGGTTAGTTGAAAGCGAAGCTTTCAAAGCCCTGATGGAGTACGCTGATCCACGATACGAGCTACCCAGTCGACACTTTTTTACCAGAAAAGCCATCCCAGCTCTGCACCAGCATGTTAAACAGCGCATCGTCCATGCACTCAGGCAATCTGTGAGTACAAAGGTGCACCTGACTACAGATGCATGGACCAGTAGGCATGGCCAGTGACGTTATGTGTCCATCACGGCACACTGGGTGAATGTGGTGGATGCAGGGTCCACAGGGGACATCAATTTCGGGACAGTTGTGCCTAGCCCACGGTCTAGGAAACAGTTGGCTGAAGGCGTTCGCACCCCCTCCTCCTCCTCGTCCTCCTGCAGAAGCTACAGCTCTTCCACAGACCGCAGTCGGCCAACCACTCCATCGGCAGATGACACTGTTGCACACCAGTTGTCCCATTATGGGCCAGCTACTGGCAAGCGTCAGCAGGCTGTATTGGCTATGAAGTGTTTGGGCGACAACAGACACACCGCGGAAGTTCTGTCCGAGTTCTTGCAACAAGAAACGCAGTCGTGGCTGGGCACAGTAGATCTTGAGGCAGGCAAGGTAGTGAGTGATAACGGAAGGAATTTCATGGCTGCCATCTCCCTTTCCCAACTGAAACACATTCCTTGCCTGGCTCACACCTTAAACCTGGTGGTGCAGTGCTTATTGAAAACTTATCCTGGTTTCTCCGACCTGCTCCTCAAAGTGCGTGGACTTTGCTCACATATCCGATGTTCGCCTGTACACTCCAGCCGTATGCAGACCTATCAGCGGTCTTTGAACCTTCCCCAGCATCGCCTAATCATAGATGTTGCAACAAGGTGGAACTCAACACTGCACATGCTTCAGAGACTGTGCCAACAGAGGCGGGCTGTTATGTTTTTGTGGGAGGATACACATACACGGGCAGGCAGTAGGATGGCAGACATGGAGTTGTCAGGTGTGCAGTGGTCGAAGATACAAGACATGTGTCAAGTCCTTCAGTGTTTTGAGGAATGCACATGGCTGGTTAGTGCAGACAACGCCATAATAAGCATGAGCATCCCCCTAATGCGTCTGCTGATGCAAAGTTTGACGCACATAAAGGATCAGGCGTCTGCACCAGAGGAAGAGGAAAGCCTTGATGACAGTCAGCCATTGTCTGGTCAGGGCAGTGTACAGGACGAGGTAGCGGGCGAAGAGGAGGTGGAGGACGAGGAGGATGATGGGGATGAGTATATTTTTAATGCGGAAGCTTTCCCGGGGGCACTGGAAATTGGTTGCGTGGCAAGGCCGGGTTCTGGTTTTTTGAGGGACACAAGTGACGTAGATTTGCCTGAAACTGCCCCTCAACCAATCACAACCGGAGATTTGACAACTGGAACTTTGGCCCACATGGCGGATTATGCCTTACGTATCCTAAAAAGGGACACACGCATTACGAAAATGATGAACGATGACGATTACTGGTTTGCCTGCCTCCTTGATCCACGCTATAAAGGCAAATTGCAAAATATTATGCCACATGAGAACTTGGAACTAATATTAGCAACCAAACAATCAACTCTTGTTGACCGTTTGCTTCAGGCATTCCCAGCACACAGCGCACGTGATCGTTCTCACACGAGCTCCAGGGGGCAGCAGACTAGGAGTGTTAGGGGTGCACACATCAGAAGTGGAGTTGGACAGAGGGGTTTTCTGACCAGGTTGTGGAGTGATTTTGCTATGACCGCAGACAGGACAGGTACTGCTGCATCAATTGAAAGTGACAGGCGACAACATTTGTCCAGTATGGTTACTAACTATTTTTCATCCATTATCGATGTTATCCCTCAACCGTCATTCCCATTTGATTACTGGGCATCAAAATTAGACACCTGGCCAGAATTGGCAGAATATGCATTGCAGGAGCTTGCTTGCCCGGCAGCAAGTGTCCTATCAGAAAGAGTATTCAGTGCTGCAGGTTCAATATTAACCGAAAAAAGGACTCGTCTGGCTACCCAAAATGTTGACGATCTAACATTCATTAAAATGAACCACAACTGGATTTCGAAATCTTTTGCCCCACCTTGCCCGGCCGACACTTAGCTTTCCTATGAAAAGCTCTTGCCTGTGGACTACTGTGAATTACTTTTCTAATATCTAATTTTCTGCAGCTGATTGTCCAGCATACGACATGTTTACACCTCCCTAAATGGCCAAACTCCCCACACGGGGCCGTGGTATCGCGACTTGGCGCAAGCAACCGTGAGACTGCTGTTTGTCTGAAGAGGTGGGTGTGCTCGCTTTTGGTCGACGGCATTGCTACTGGGTCCCTCATAGTACAATAAAGTGTCTCTGGCGGTGGTGGTGCGCACCCAACGTCAGACACACTGTTGTAACATGAGGGGCCCTGGGCCTGTACCGCCGGCCACAAGAGAGTTCACCCACCCCCAGGTCAAACATTGCTCTACCACTTCCACAGTTATCTCTCACACTTCCACCAATGTTTAGTCTATGCGATGACATCCTTCCACACCTGCCACTGACAATACCATTGTGTTGACATGTATGATGGTACTTAACATAGTCAGGGGCAGTGTCCTCTATTTACCACAGTAAATACTTTGCGCTAAATTAGTAGGTCTGAAACAACGCAGAGGATCCCACCCCTGAACCTAATGATTGCACCCTTTAGTGTTTTTGTTTTGTTTTAATGCGAGACATTCACATTTAATTGTTGTTTTTGACTACTAACTGGCAGACACTCATTACAATCGGCCTCCGTTGACCAGACCACTGCTGCCCGTGTACCCCTGGAACCAATTATAAAGTGCCTACAGCCAGCCCATTTTATTGTGTTAGGCCTTCGAAGCCTGTCTGCGGTCCCTCCTTCCACTAGGCCTACACTGACCAGACCACTGCTGCCCGTGTACCCCTGGAACCAATTTTAAAATGCCTACAGCCAGCCCATTTTATTGTGTTAGGCCTTCGAAGCCTGTCTGCGGTCCCTCCTTCCACTAGGCCTCCACTGACCAGACCACTGCTGCCCGTGTACCCCTGGAACCAATTATAAAGTGCCTACAGCCAGCCCATTTTATTGTGTTAGGCCTTCGAAGCCTGTCTGCGGTCCATCCTTCCACTAGGCCTCCACTGACCAGACCACTGCTGCCCGTGTAACCCTGGAACCAATTATAAAGTGCCTACAGCCAGCCCATTTTATTGTGTTAGGCCTTCGAAGCCTGTCTCCGGTCCCTCCTTCCACTAGGCCTCCACTGACCAGACCACTGCTGCCCGTGTACCCCTGGAACCAATTATAAAGTGCCTACAGCCAGCCCATTTTATTGTGTTAGGCCTTCGAAGCCTGTCTGCGGTCCCTCCTTCCACTAGGCCTACACTGACCAGACCACTGCTGCTCGTGTACCCCTGGAACCAATTTTAAAATGCCTACAGCCAGCCCATTTTATTGTGTTAGGCCTTCGAAGCCTGTCTGCGGTCCCTCCTTCCACTAGGCCTCCACTGACCAGACCACTGCTGCCCGTGTACCCCTGGAACCAATTATAAAGTGCCTACAGCCAGCCCATTTTATTGTGTTAGGCCTTAGAAGCCTGTCTGCGGTCCCTCCTTCCACTAGGCCTCCACTGACCAGACCACTGCTGCCCGTGTAACCCTGGAACCAATTATAAAGTGCCTACAGCCAGCCCATTTTATTGTGTTAGGCCTTCGAAGCCTGTCTGTGGTCCCTCCTTCCACTAGGCCTCCACTGACCAGACCACTGCTGCCCGTGTACCCCTGGAACCAATTATAAAGTGCCTACAGCCAGCCCATTTTATTGTGTTAGGCCTTCGAAGCCTGTCTGCGGTCCCTCCTTCCACTAGGCCTACACTGACCAGACCACTGCTGCCCGTGTACCCCTGGAACCAATTTTAAAATGCCTACAGCCAGCCCATTTTATTGTGTTAGGCCTTCGAAGCCTGTCTGCGGTCCCTCCTTCCACTAGGCCCCCACTGACCAGACCACTGCTGCCCGTGTACCCCTGGAACCAATTATAAAGTGCCTACAGCCAGCCCATTTTATTGTGTTAGGCCTTCGAAGCCTGTCTGCGGTCCCTCCTTCCACTAGGCCTCCACTGACCAGACCACTGCTGCCCGTGTAACCCTGGAACCAATTATAAAGTGCCTACAGCCAGCTTATTTTATTGTGTTAGGCCTTCGAAGCCTGTCTGCGGTCCCTCCTGCCACTAGGCCTCCACTGACCAGACCACTGCTGCCCGTGTACCCCTGGAACCAATTATAAAGTGCCTACAGCCAGCCCATTTTATTGTGTTAGGCCTTCGAAGCCTGTCTGCGGTCCCTCCTTCCACTAGGCCTACACTGACCAGACCACTGCGGCCCGTGTACCCCTGGAACCAATTTTAAAATGCCTACAGCCAGCCCATTTTATTGTGTTAGGCCTTCGAAGCCTGTCTGCGGTCCCTCCTTCCACTAGGCCTCCACTGACCAGACCACTGCTGCCCGTGTACCCCTGGAAACAATTATAAAGTGCCTACAGCCAGCCCATTTTATTGTGTTAGGCCTTCGAAGCCTGTCTGTGGTCCCTCCTTCCACTAGGCCTCCACTGACCAGACCACTGCTGCCCGTGTAACCCTGGAACCAATTATAAAGTGCCTACAGCCAGCCCATTTTATTGTGTTAGGCCTTCGAAGCATGTCTGCGGTCCATCCTTCCACTAGGCCTCCACTGACCAGACCACTGCTGCCCGTGTAACCCTGGAACCAATTATAAAGTGCCTACAGCCAGCCCATTTTATTGTGTTAGGCCTTCGAAGCCTGTCTGCGGTCCCTCCTTCCACTAGGCCTACACTGACAAAGGTACACCTGACAACAGACACATGGACCTGTAGGCATGGCCACGGAAGGTTACGTGTCCTTTGTGGCTCAATGGGTTAATGTATTGGATGCATGGTCCACACAGGCCTGCTAATTCTGTCTGCAGTCCCTAATTCAAGTTGTCCTCAACTGAATAAAGCTGAGCTTCTACCTTCTGGCTCTGATTAAGCTTTTTTTTTTTTTTTTTTTTTTTTTTAAATTGCTGGATGGGGCCTAATACCTCTGTTTGCTGCTCCTTGGTGTTTGTCCTCAACTGAATAAAGCTGAGCTTCTACCTTCTGGCTCTGATTAACTGCTGTTTTTTTAAAAAAAAATTGGTGGTTCCGGCCTACTAACGGTGTCTGCCCCTGCCTTCTGTTGTCCTCAACTGAATAAAGCTGAGCTTCTACCTTCCGGCTCTGATTAACTGCAGTTTTTAAACACATTGGTGGTTCCGGCCTACTAACGGTGTCTGCCCCTCCCTGGTGTTGTCCTCAACTGAATACAGCTGAGCTTGAACCTTCTGCCTCTCATTAACTGCTGTTTTTTAAAAAAAAACAAAATGGTGGTTAGGGCCTACTAACGGTTTCTGCCGCTCCTTGGTGTTGTCCTCAACTGTATAAAGCTGAGCTTCAACCTTCTGGCTTTTGGCCTACAGTAGCAGATATTAAACTGCATTTGGCCTATTAGTGTGTTTGGGCCCTTAAAACAGTGTCTGCTGCTCCTGGGTTTGCTACTCCACTGAACAAAGCAATGCCGCCTGTTTAGTCCTGTTACCAATTTTGAACTGCATTTAGCCCACTTTATTCTTTGGGCCCATATCTGTTTCCCCCTCATCCTGCCCATTGCCCAGCCAGTGATAGATGAGTCTGCTGGTACATTGACCCATAATGCAACATTCCCCGTGCACGCTACACTGCAAGATTGTGACCCTGCTGAAAGTCAGGTCCCCCTTCCCGCATAAAATACCACCTTACACGGGGACAAAGAGGAAGGTGCAGATGAAGGTGCAGGTTCCTTCATCAGGTGGGGGGAGGAATACTCGTTGGCGACGTCACTGCCACAGGGCCCCTCATAGTACGCAAAAGTGTTGCTACCGGTGGGAGGCGCCCCCGCCGTGCAAACACACCGCTGTACTTTGATCGGTGACTACCCAGATAACGGTGCAGCTACGACACTTAAGTAAGCCCACCACGAAGTCCATCCCGACCATCTCCCAGGGCCTGTCTGCCACTGGCAGGGGGTAAAGTAGCCCAGCAGGCCATTGCCGAGTAGACCGATTCTTGGCGCAGGAGACACATGCCCGAATATTATCCCCGACGTCACGAGCCATATGCGGCCACCAGTATGTTCTCGCCAGAAGCTCAAATGTCCTCTTGATCCCGAAATGTGTACCCTCCTTGGACAAAGGAGCCCAACAGAGAAACTCCGGTCGCAAATTTGATGGTACAAAAGTCTTGCCCGGGGGAACAGACTCTAGTGAATCCGGAGCCACGGTTCTCAGGCTCTCAGAAGGGACAATAAGCAAAGGCTCCTCCTCCTCTGATGACACTACGGAGAGGGAGAGAGCGTCGGCACGAATGTTCTTCAACCTGGAGAAAAAAGTTAGGGTGAAATGGAACCGGGAGAAGAACAGGGACCATCTGGCCTGGCGAGAATTTTGCCGCTGGGCTGTCTGTTAGTACACAAAATTTTTTTGGTCTGTAAAAACTTTAGGAGGTGTCTCCACTCTGAGAAAGCCAACTTCATGGCTAGCAACTCCCTGTCCACGATGGAATAATTCCTCTCCGCTGGTGAGAAGGTCTTGGAGAAGAAGCAAGGATGCTTCCGACCTTGAGCATCCTTTTGGAAGAGGACTGCTCCAGCACCAACGGATGAGGCATCCACCTCTATTATAAATGGCTTATCTACATCGGGGCGATGTAGGATGGGAGCGTGTTATGGTTCTCAATGGCAAGAGAACATAGCCCAGCAAACATAAGAACTAGCTCTTGGAAGGATGGAAACTAAACTGACCATGAACTAAACCTGCCGCACAACTAACAGTAGCCGGGTAGCGTTGCCTACGTTTTTTATCCCTAGACGCCCAGCGCCGGCCGGAGGACTAACTAATCCTGGCAGAGGAAAATATAGTCCTGGCTCACCTCTAGAGAAATTTCCCCGATAGGCAGACAGAGGCCCCCACATATATTGGCGGTGATTTTAGATGAAATGACAAACGTAGTATGAAAATAGGTTTAGCAAAATTGAGGTCCGCTTACTAGATAGTAGGAAGACAGAAAGCGCACTTTCATGGTCAGCTGAAAACCCTATCAAAACGCCATCCTGAAATTACTTTAAGACTCTAGTATTAACTCATAACATCAGAGTGGCAATTTCAGATCACAAGAGCTTTCCAGACACAGAAACGAAACTACAGCTGTGAACTGGAACAAAATGCAAAAACAAACGAGGACTAAAGTCCAACTTAGCTGGGAGTTGTCTAGCAGCAGGAACATGCACAGAAAGGCTTCTGATTACAATGTTGACCGGCATGGAAGTGACAGAGGAGCAAGGCTAAATAGCGACTCCCACATCCTGATGGAAACAGGTGAACAGAGGGGATGATGCACACCAGTTCAATTCCACCAGTGGCCACCGGGGGAGCCCAAAATCCAATTTCACAACAGGAGCGCTAGCGAAGTGTGACTTAATAGTGAGTAGGGCCTTGGAGACCTCCTCCGACCACAACTTGGGATTTGCTCCCTTCTTGGTGAGGGCAACCAAGGGAGCTACCAAAGATGAGAAGTGTGGGATGAACTGGCGATAGTAATTAATGAACCCCATAAAGCGCTGCACTGCTTTAAGAGAATGGGGTTCTTGCCAGTCCATTACAGCCTGTAGCTTGGCAGGATCCATAGCCAATCCCTGGTCAGAGATGATATAGCCAAGGAAAGGCATAGACTCCTGCTCAAACACACACTTCAGTTTGCCCGTAAGAGGTCAAAAACTTTGCAAACATCTCTCTGATTGGAGTCAATATCTGTAGAGTAGATGAGAATATCATCCAGATAGACTACGACCGAGGTGGTGAGCATCACCCGGAAGATGTCGTTCACAAAGTCTTGGAAAACGGCTGGGGCATTACAGAGTCTATCAAAGAGCTCAGATTCAGATATCAAGGGCAAAGGATACTTATTCTTAAGTGATGGCGTTAAGACCCCAGTAGTCTATGCATGGACGTAGTTCTCCCCATATTGACAGCAGCATCAGAGGGGCTAAACGCCCACGATCAATGCTAGCAGGGCGTCACCTCTCATATTGAGTTGACACCCACATTTGATCGTGACGGTGCTTTGTGTGAGCTCATATGATCCCACAGCACTGTACATATATGGCGCATGTTGGAAAGGGGTTAAGAAAGAAGTGTGTAAAGACAGAAGACACAACCTTCAAAGAAATCATGCATTTTGGAAATTAAGAAAAGTAAACACTGAATCAGAAGGCAAACATTTTAATAAAATTCATAATACTAATAACAATACCACACACAATACAATACAACCACTCACGGATTCATCAAACCTACATACTAAAGATGACCTGCTAATAGTTGTTATCACATTTTAATGTCTTTATAAGTATAACAGCAGCTCTAGAATGTTGTCTTTATGTTGTTTTTTTATCTATTTTGAAACACTACTGCTTTTGACAGAACAAACTTGACATTTCAGTCTGTCTTAAAATATTGTGCACAGGGCAACAAGCTCAGAGTACAAAACCAGCACTAAAACTACATATAAATGATGCAAAAGGAATCAATGAAGAAAGTAATGCAATAAAAGGAACAAATAATGTCATGTCAAATGCATACAGGTTGCTGGGGAGAGGATGTATGCCTACAAAAAAGTGCTGAATGATTGCCCACTGTCCTTAAAAGGTGATGATACCTATGGTGATAATTACAATCAGTTCCTTCTATAAAATCTTGCAATGGCTTTAAAATATAACACATTAAGTAGCAATGAAGAAAGTGTTTAAGTAGGAAAGATGGATATGCTTCTTAGACCAGCTAATTTTCCTTACTGCTCAGTTCACAGATCTGGGGGTATGACCTAGAATAATGGCCCAACAGACGGAACTTGATAACATTTCACCTGAGAAGAGCTGACAAGTGTCCATTCAGTTTTTATTATATATAACAGTAAAGGCATAACAATCATTTCCAAACCATGAAATCTTTGAGATCTCTTAGAGCCACAATTACAAAAAATATATAATGTGACTCATTAGAAACACATATATAAGACACTTTATAAGCGTGTCCCGAGGAACACTCCGGTATAAAACATCAGAAAATATAAAAATAAGTATTTTGCTTATAAAAAAGAAAATACTGGAGAGATATCAAATGCAGACATTTTAACATTAAAAACAAAAACACATACAACAAAAAACTGGTACAGTACAAAAATTGGCCACCAGCTACAAAAACTTTCTCCTGCAAGTAGTTAACTGAAAGGTTTTTTTCAGTTGAAAACACAGATATGGCATCCACCGAGTGTTGTCCTGTCGCGTCTTCTTTATATTATTGCCAAGAAGCTGCAACTGAATAAAGCTGTGCTTCAACCTTATGGCTTTCGGCCTATAGTATCAGATATTAAACTGCATTTGGCCTTCACCTTTGGTTACGGCCTACTAACGGTGTCTGCCCCTCCCTGGTGTTGTCCTCAACTGAATAAAGCTGTGCTTCAACCTTCTGTTCCAAATTAAGATTTAAAAAAAAAAAAAATTGGGTGTTTAGGGCCTACTAACGGTGTCTGCCCCTGCCTGGTGTTGTCCTCCACTGAACAAAGCTGTGCTTCAACCTTCTGGCTCTTATTAACTGCTGTTTTTTAAAAGATTGGTGGTTCCGGCCTACTAACGGTGTCTGCCCCTCCCTGATGTTGTCCTCAACTGAATAAAGCTGTGCTTCAACCTTCTGTTCCAAATTAAGATTTTTAAAAAAGAAATTGGGTGTTTAGGGCCTACTAACGGTGTCTGACCCTGCCTGGTGTTGTCCTCCACTGAACAAAGCTGTGCTTCAACCTTCTGGCTCTTATTAACTGCTGTTTTTTAAAAGATTGGTGGTTACGGCCTACTAACGGTGTCTGCCCCTCCCTGGTGTTGTCCTCAACTGAATAAAGCTGTGCTTCAACCTTCTGTTCCAAATTAAGATTTTTAAAAAAGAAATTGGGTGTTTAGGGCCTACTAACGGTGTCTGCCCATCCCTGGTGTTGTCCTCAACTGAATAAAGCTGTGCTTCAACCTTCTGGCTCTTATTAACTGCTGTTTTTTAAAAGATTGGTGGTTACGGCCTACTAATGGTGTCTGCCCCTCCCTGGTGTTGTCCTCAAGTGAATAAAGCTGTGCTTCAACCTTCTGTTCCAAATTAAGATTTTTTAAAAAGAAATTGGGTGTTTAGGGCCTACTAACGGTGTCTGCCCCTCCCTGGTGTTGTCCTCCACTGAATAAAGCTGTGCTTCAACCTTCTGGCTCTTATTAACTGCTGTTTTTTAAAAGATTGGTGGTTCCGGCCTACTAACGGTGTCTGCCCCTCCCTGATGTTGTCCTCAACTGAATAAAGCTGTGCTTCAACCTTCTGTTCCAAATTAAGATTTTTAAAAAAGAAATTGGGTGTTTAGGGCCTACTAACGGTGTCTGCCCCTGCCTGGTGTTGTCCTCCACTGAACAAAGCTGTGCTTCAACCTTCTGGCTCTTATTAACTGCTGTTTTTTAAAAGATTGGTGGTTCCGGCCTACTAACGGTGTCTGCCCCTCCCTGGTGTTGTCCTCAACTGAATAAAGCTGTGCTTCAACCTTCTGTTCCAAATTAAGATTTTTAAAAAAGAAATTGGGTGTTTAGGGCCTACTAACGGTGTCTGCCCCTCCCTGGTGTTGTCCTCAACTGAATAAAGCTGTGCTTCAACCTTCTGGCTCTTATTAACTGCTGTTTTTTAAAAGATTGGTGGTTACGGCCTACTAACGGTGTCTGCCCCTCCCTGGTGTTGTCCTCAAGTGAATAAAGCTGTGCTTCAACCTTCTGTTCCAAATTAAGATTTTTAAAAAAGAAATTGGGTGTTTAGGGCCTACTAACGGTGTCTGCCCCTCCCTGGTGTTGTCCTCCACTGAATAAAGCTGTGCTTCAACCTTCTGGCTCTTATTAACTGCTGTTTTTTAAAAGATTGGTGGTTCCGGCCTACTAACGGTGTCTGCCCCTCCCTGGTGTTGTCCTCAACTGAATAAAGCTGTGCTTCAACCTTCTGTTCCTGATTAAGATTTAAAAAAAAAATAATAATGTTTAGGGCCTACTAACGGTGTCTGCCCCTCCCTGGTGTTGTCCTCAACTGAATAAAGCTGTGCTTCAACCTTCTGTTCCAAATTAAGATTTTTAAAAAAGAAATTGGGTGTTTAGGGCCTACTAACGGTGTCTGCCCCTCCCTGGTGTTGTCCTCAACTGAATAAAGCTGTGCTTCAACCTTCTGGCTCTTATTAACTGCTGTTTTTTAAAAGATTGGTGGTTACGGCCTACTAACGGTGTCTGCCCCTCCCTGGTGTTGTCCTCAAGTGAATAAAGCTGTGCTTCAACCTTCTGTTCCAAATTAAGATTTTTAAAAAAGAAATTGGGTGTTTAGGGCCTACTAACGGTGTCTGCCCCTCCCTGGTGTTGTCCTCCACTGAATAAAGCTGTGCTTCAACCTTCTGGCTCTTATTAACTGCTGTTTTTTAAAAGATTGGTGGTTCCGGCCTACTAACGGTGTCTGCCCCTCCCTGGTGTTGTCCTCAACTGAATAAAGCTGTGCTTCAACCTTCTGTTCCTGATTAAGATTTAAAAAAAAAATAATAATGTTTAGGGCCTACTAACGGTGTCTGCCCCTGCCTGGTGTTGTCCTCCACTGAACAAAGCTGAGCTTCTACCTTCTGGCTCTTATTAAGATTTAAAAAAAAAAAAATGTTTAGGGCCTACTAACGGTGTCTGCCCCTGCCTGGTGTTGTCCTCAACTGAATAAAGCTGTGCTTCAACCCTCTGGCTCTTATTAACTGCTGTTTTTTAAAAGATTGGTGGTTCCGGCCTACTAACGGTGTCTGCCCCTCCCTGGTGTTGTCCTCAACTGAATAAAGCTGTGCTTCAACCTTCTGTTCCAAATTAAGAGTTTTAAAAAAGAAATTGGGTGTTTAGGGCTTACTAACGGTGTCTGCCCCTCCCTGGTGTTGTCCTCAACTGAATAAAGCTGTGCTTCAACCTTCTGGCTCTTATTAACTGCTGTTTTTTAAAAGATTTGTGGTTCCGGCCTACTAACGGTGTCTGCCCCTCCCTGGTGTTGTCCTCAACTGAATAAAGCTGTGCTTCAACCTTCTGTTCCAAATTAAGATTTTTAAAAAAGAAATTGGGTGTTTAGGGCCTACTAACGGTGTCTGCCCCTCCCTGGTGTTGTCCTCAACTGAATAAAGCTGTGCTTCAACCTTCTGGCTCTTATTAACTGCTGTTTTTTAAAAGATTGGTGGTTCCGGCCTACTAACGGTGTCTGCCCCTCCCTGGTGTTGTCCTCAACTGAATAAAGCTGTGCTTCAACCTTCTGTTCCAAATTAAGATTTTTAAAAAAGAAATTGGGTGTAGGGACTTCCGGGAGGCGGAGCTTGTGAATGGCCGCTTCTTACTAGAGCTCCTGGACCAAGGGCGCAAAACACCTGATATAGCGCCAGCTTCTCCTACTTTGAGTCCAGGATAGGGACCGGACAAGGGACACCCATTGGAGTCCCGGCTCTCCGGACTCCCCGGGAGTCACCAGGTGCAATCAGCACCACCCTCTTCACAGCACGCGGCGCCGCTCCTCTGCAGTGACCGGAGGCTGGAAGCGGTGAAGTAATCGAAGGAGAAAGGCGCACAGCACACAGCGGCACTGATCACTGCCAGGAGGAGGAGAGCAGGAGTCACCGGTGAGGGTCCGAGGTGCCCCGGGATGGTAAGCGGCATCACAGGTGTGCAAGAAGATCTGCGCTGGAAGAGGGGGTGAGCCGATGCCATTTTGTTGGACAGCGTGCGGGTCCTCATTGTTGGCTGCACTCCGCTGAAGGGGAGAGGAGAGCCAAGCTGCAACCGCCGCCGCTGTGACAGGGTGAGCGGCACAAGTGACACTCATAACACCCAGGTACTGGGGAGGTGGGAGACGGCTGCAGGATCCAGATTAGCCCTCCACATTGCAGGCAATACTTCTTTGGAGACCCACTGGAGGACATAGTGCCGGAGCAGGAGAAGGAGAGTAGCATCCTTGATCCCAGATAATCATAACACCGGCGGGGGTGTGAAGCGTGGGGAGAGACATTTATACAAGCTTGTAGAAAACACACCTGGTATCAGTAATAATCCGCTGGGCAGCCTGCACAACCACGCAGCTGGGGCTCTATACTGGCTCAAGCCACTGCCTTATATTGACTGAAGTGTATATGCAATATCTTTGTGAATGGCATTATTAATTCTTCTGGCATAATTAGTGCAAAGTCATAAGTGACAGCCCATCCAGGGCAATAATCTAAAAGACATCCAAATTTATCTCCAGATGTAATTACTACGTATAACGATTTCACTGACAACTTTACTAACTACCTTAGGCATCCATCTCATCATGAACAAATTTGTGGGTAAAAATGCCAAATCTGGCAGAAGTTCCACACGTAACCAGGCAGGCACATCTCCTGTGTCACAAAAAGATGTTATCAATACAGAAAACCCACAGTCCATTGCAACTGCTATCATAGAACGGCTGATGCCTGAGATAGACAATCGATTGGCAGCTTTCCAAACTTCATTGGACACAATAGTTTTACAAGTTAACACCCAGGGCGCACACATAGCAGAAGTGGAACAAAGAATATCAGACCTGGAGGACTCTACCATGACCCTTAAAGACAAACTAGATGACAAAGAAAAGGTCATTTCAGATCTTCTGGACAAAGTAGATGACCTTGAAAACAGGTCTCGTCGCAATAACTTGAGACTTATAGGTCTCCCAGAGTCTATTCCTCCCTCGGAGCTAGTAAAACTTACATCTGAGTGGCTGCCTAAAGCTCTTGGGGTATCACCATCTTTGGGTGTAATGGCTGTTGAGAGAGCACACAGGTTGGGACCCCCGAGGGGAGGTGACGGTGATAGACCACGTCCAGTCATCTTTAAAATCCTGGACTTTCAAGATAAAACTCACATCTTGGCAGCATTTAGGAAACAACGCACCTTGCTGTATGAGAACCACAAGCTACTTTTGTTCCAAGACTACTCGGCCGCAATGGCGGCCAAACGTAAAGCCTTCAACCCTGCTTGTAAAATTTTGGTGGATAAAAACATTCGATTTAGCTTGCAATATCCCTCGATTCTACATTTTGTCATGGAGGGTAAAAATCGGTCCTTTAGTGACCCAGGAAAGGCTCTGGAATTTCTTCGGGAAGTACCTCGGGCTCATTCTAACTCTGACAATTCCTGAATAAGAAGAGCTGCTCTAATTTGTCATTATTAAGTGATGTCGTGTTTATGCCAATACTCTTTTGCCCTTAGGCGGCATGTTTATTTTCTATGTTATGCTCACTCTTAGGTTGAGCACTTCTGTTATGGTTATAAAGTTTAATTGGGGTAGGGAGTTGGGAGGGGGGGGAGGGGCTCTGCTTGCGCATACTCAATTCTCAGGTTCTGGGAGGTCTCGCGCTCACTCGCTGGGATGGGTGGGGATCTCACTTACAGCTTCTACAAGTGGGTCTGGCGGCCGTCCGAAAAGGGATAGGTTAATGACTGACCTGGCAGGCACTAAAGATACCACTATCCGCTCCTTACAATGGTGCTCATGGAATGTCAATGGATTGAACTCCCCAGTTAAAAGGAAAAAAGTCCTTAATTTTTTACAAAAACAAAACTTCCACATCATTTTCCTCCAAGAAACACATTGGATCAGGGGTAATCACCCTTCTCTGCTAAGTAGAAAATACACACTATGTGCCGAGGCTTCATACACCAAAAAACAACGAGGAGTAGCTGTACTGATATATAATGGCCTCAATTACGAGATACTTGACACCTTAGAGGACCCTCAGGGTAGATTCCTCTTGGTTAAAATTATAATTGAGGGATTGTGTTTTAGTTTGGTCAACATCTATGCCCCAAACACGCCTGAAGTTCAGTTTCAGGTTAAACTGAGGGAGAGGTTGGCGGGGTGGGACACGTCACGGGTAGTCATGGGAGGCGACTTCAATGAGGTAGCAGATATCTCCATGGATAGATCTAACCCTGAGGATACTCGTCGACTGGTGCAGGGGAGTGGCATTCAATTATTAATTGATCACTTTGACTTAATTGACATATGGAGACTACAACACCCCTTGGAGAGGGACTACTCTCACTACTCTCATGTACATGACTCACACGCTAGGATTGATTGCTGGTTGTTACATGAGTCATTGGTGCCCCTAGTAACACAGTCTAATATACAAAATATTCATATTTCTGATCATGCCCCGGTGATGTTCCAATCCAAACTAACAGTCCCAATCCACCAGGAGATGAGGTGGCGCTTCCCTTCTTACCTGTACCAATCGGATGATTTTAAGAAATATTTGCAGATGTCTTGGGGAATATATAAAAACGATAATCAAGTTCACTGTGAGGACGCACATCTGTTTTGGATGGCATCTAAAGCCGTGCTGAGGGGCAATATTATCTCTTATGTTAGCCATAAAAGAAAAGAAATTATGAAAAGGGCAATGGAAATACAAAAATCAGTAACCCAAGCCTACAAAGATTTTAAACTGAATAACACCCCACTGACAAAAGATAAATTTTTGAGGGCAAAGGAGGAGGCGGATACTCTGGCCCATGAGATGGCTACGTTCAACCTGGATTATCAAAAACAAAAATATTTTAAATGGGGTAATAGACCGGGGAAAGTGTTGGCGTCTCTTACCAGGCCATATAGGAAAGCAACGAGAATAAATAAAATACAACAACGCAACGGTCACATCCTAACTAATAATGAAGAGATAGTGGATGAATTCCGTTCCTTTTTTGGCGAGTTATATAGGTCAGAGGCGGGAGGAGGGAGTGGGGAATTCCTTAAAAATCACCTTGCTCCGGCGCTCACAGAAGAAGAGAGGGAAACCATTAACTCCCCTATTACATCCTCAGAAATCTTGCAGACTATAACTAAGCTTAAATTATCCAAAGCACCAGGCCCAGACGGGTTTAGCAATGAACATTATAAGATCCTAGGAACACATATAGCTCCCCATCTGAGTAAGTTATTTAACAACATAGTTGAATCTGGTCACTTACCGGACCGGTTCAACGAGGCGGTGATTATTGTTCTCCCAAAGCCAGGCAAGGACCACACTCAGGTTGAGGGATATAGACCTATCTCGTTATTAAATTCGGACTTTAAAATTTTTACAAAAATCCTGGCAGATAGACTACAGAAAATAATTCCAAATTTGATCTCGCCACAACAAACTGGATTCATTCACGGGAAATCCATCACATATAACATTAGGACAGCTTTGAGTGCCATATCTTATAGTAGAGCACACAAACAGATGAAAACCATAGTGGTCAGCCTTGACGCTGACAAGGCGTTCGATAGGGTAGCATGGGATTATTTATACAATCTGCTATCATTCCGAGGGTTTGGCCCATGGTTTTGTGAAGCTGTCAAATCAATCTACAGACAGCCAATGTCCAGGATGTCAGTGAATAATGTTTTATCTAGACCCTTTGAGATTCAGCGGGGAACACGCCAGGGCTGCCCTCTGTCCCCACTTTTATTCGACATAGCACTAGATCCCCTCCTAAGAACACTACAGACCGAGGCAGCTTTTGAAGGGGTGAGGGTGGGAGCTACATCCATAAAGATCTCGGCATTTGCCGACGATGTTCTTTTATTTATTGCTAACCCAGAAAAAGCAATCCCGCCCATTATGCAAATTTTAGAGAGTTTCGGTAGATGCTCTGGATTTAGGGTTAATCATGGTAAATCTGAGGCCCTGGCGGTTTTTAGATCTGGGAAGCTGAGCGACCCCTCATTCCCGTTTCACTGGTGCCAGGATTCTATCAAATACTTGGGGATTCAGTTGCCTGCAGACCCATCTATTTTATATAGAGCTAATTACAAGCCGCTAATCTCCTCCATAGTCGACCTTCTCCATTCATGGAAACACTTCACACTGTCGTTTTCTGTTAGATGTCATCTAATTAAGATGATAGTGTTCCCAAAATTGCTATACACCTTTCAAACGATGCCCCTTCTCCTGACTCGATCAGATCTGGATTTGTTGAACCTAAACTTTCGTAAATTCATTTGGGGGGTTGGAGGTAGATCGCGCATAAGTCTTGCAAGATTACAGGCGACGAGATTGGAGGGTGGTGTTAACTTTCCTGATTTGGGAAGATATAATCTAGCGGCTAATCTTAGATATGCAATTGATTGGATTAGGGGTATTTCTCACTTTGCAAATGTTGAACTAGAGCAACAATTCTTCCCACATATCTTGCTACCGGCTTTGTTACACCTTGGTGGGGAAGATCTCCCAACGGGAATACATGAACACCCATCACTATGGCAAACGGTGCAAACTTGGAGACATTGCAGAAAGATTTGTAATTTAAGGCATGATCTATCCCCCTTCCAGTCCTTTTTGGGAAATCCGGGGTTTTTGAGGGGCTCCGCACCATCTTTTTATAGGCTTTTGGCTTCCCAGGGTTGTGAGCAGGTAATGGATCTCATGGATCCTAATTTCTCAATATTGTCCTTTGAAATGGCGTCAAAATGATTCCCATTATTTAACAATAGACCATTCTTATTTCTCCAGGCGCGCAGCTTGGTACAGAAATGTCAGTCGGTGGGGGGGGGGGGTGGAGGGAAGGACTAATCTAGATGGATTTATTCGAAATGCAAAATCCCACCCGGCTTCTATAAGCAACATTTATTCATTACTACGTAAAAAGTGGGTGGGGGAAGGGAAGACTACAGGAGTGGCAAAGTGGCTAAGGGACATACCATGCTTGGAGGTGGGAGACCTCTTTGAGGCTACTCTGTCACAAAGAAAGATCCTGCCATACAGCAGCTACACGGATATGGCACTTTTAATATTACACAGAGCCTACATTACACCCTACATGCAATCTAAGATGTCCCCCTCCAATGTCTATTTGTGTTCTAAATGCAAATCTCGCAACACCGACATATACCATCACTTATGGAGCTGCCCGCAAATTTTGGGGTTATGGAGCGAGGTACACAAAGAATTACAGAAAATTTGCAAAGTAAACTTCACGCTTACTCCACAATGGGCCATTTTTAATATCCTAGACGAATCATCTCATAAATTGCCTAAACACATTAAGGCAACACTTGTGATTTGGGCTTCGGCGACTAGGAAGAGCATTTTGCACCAGTGGTTGAGCCCTTTGGTCCCTTCACTTCCTTTCATCCGCACTAAAATCCAGTTCATATTCAGAATGGAGTGGTTGGACGCATTAACTAATAAAGAGAAGCAGGTGGGCAAATTCTTTTCCACGTGGGCTACTTTTATTCCATCACTCCCTCTAGAGACTAGGGAGCAATTGAGAGCACATTTTGAAAATACCCAGTGGTATTTACTACAGAGGATAGGTGGCAGCTCTCCAATTTCATGAGACACTTCTTCAGTTAAGCGCAAACAGAGTCTGGGGGTTTCTATTTCTGGATTATGTAGGGGGGGAGGGTTTTGGGGTTACTGTATTACATTATTACATTATTATTTAATACTGTCATAATATTGTATTACCATCGGATTGGTATGATTTGTACTGTTTGAGAAAAATCTAATAAACAGATTTAAAAAAAAAAAAAAGAAATTGGGTGTATAGGGCCTACTAACGGTGTCTGCCCCTCCCTGGTGTTGTCCTCAACTGAATAAAGCTGTGCTTCAACCTTCTGGCTCTTATTAACTGCTGTTTTTTAAAAGATTGGTGGTTCCGGCCTACTAACGGTGTCTGCCCCTCCCTGGTGTTGTCCTCAACTGAATAAAGCTGTGCTTCAACCTTCTGTTCCTGATTAAGATTTAAAAAAAATATATAATGTTTAGGGCCTACTAACGGTGTCTGCCCCTGCCTGGTGTTGTCCTCCACTGAACAAAGCTGAGTTTCCACCTTCTGGCTCTTTTTTTTTTTTTTTTTAAATTGCTGGATGGGGCCTAATAGCTCTGTTTGCTCCTCCCTGGTGTTTGTCCTCAACTAAAAAAAGCTGAGCTTCAACCTTCTGGCTTTCGGCCTATAGTATCAGATATTAAACTGCATTTGGCCTTCAACTTTGGTTCCGGCCTACTAACGGTGTCTGCCCCTGCGTGGTGTTTGTCCTCAACTGAATAAAGGTGAGCTTCAACCTTCTGGCTTTTGGCCTACAGTAGCAGATATTAAACTGCATTTGGCCTATTAGTGTGTTTGGGCCCTTAAAACAGTGTCTGCTGCTCCTGGGTTTGCTACTCCACTCAACAAAGCAATGCCGCCTGTTTAGTCCTGTTACCAATTTTGAACTGCATTTAGCCTACTTTATTCTTTGGCCCTATATCTGTTTCCTCCTCATCCTGCCCACTTCCCCGCCACTGCTACATGAGTCTGCTGGTACATTGACCTAGACCACTACATTCCCCTTGCACTCTACACAGCCAGAATCTGACCCTGCTGAAAGTCAGGTTCCCCTTCCCGCATGTTATACCACCTTACACAGGGACAAAGAGGAAGGTGCAGATGAAAGTGCAGGTTCCTTCATCAGGTGGGGGGGCATACTCGTTGGCGACGTCACTGGCACAGGGCCCCTCAGAGTACGCAAAAGTGTCGCTGCTGGTGGGAGGCGCCCCCGCCATGCAAACACACATCGCTGTACTTTGAGGGGCCCTGTGCCAGTGCCAATGCGAACGAGTGCCCCCCCCTGCCTGCTCAGGATCACAGCACTTGCATCATTGAAATACTTACCTCTCCCTGCTCCACCGCCGTGACGTAGTCCACGTTTCCTGGGCCCACTAAAACCTTGAACCAGCCCTACCCCCCACAACTTTTGCCAAATGACCCCCAATTTCCAGTGCCCAACTATTATTATAAAGTTAATTAAGATTGACAAGCTTCAGAAAACAAGAATGGATGTTTTTGGCATTAAAATGGGCACTGTAGGTGTTTTCCTGGCCTCCACTCACTGCCGACTATGCTTCCCCATTAACTTGCATTGGGTTTCGTGTTTCGGTCGATCCCCGACTTTTAGCGATAATCGGCCGACTGCACTCGACTCGACTCTGGACTAAGTCGGGTTTCACAAAACCCGACTCGATCTTAAAAAAATGAAAGTCGCTCAACCCTATACATGACCTTTTCCAATTTCACCTCTGGATCATCCAGATGGTCAATCGTGAACTTCAAATGGGCCTGGACACATGCTGGAGTGAATATGGGGACCTTGCGTGCCCTGCAGGATTTTAATCCATGATGGCGTAGTGTGTTACTAATGGTAATGTTTGAGACTGTGATCTCAGCTCTTCACATCATTGAACTGGTCCTCCCATGTAGTTCTGGGTTGATTCCTTTTTCAGAGTCATCCTTACCCTATGAGTCGAGATCTTGCATGGAGCCCCAGACCGAGGAAGATTGACAGTCATCTTGTTTTTTTATCATTTTCTAATAACTGTGCCAAAAGTTGTTCCCTTCTGACCAAGCTGCTTACCTATTGTCCTGTAGCTAGTGTTGAGCGATACCTTCTGATACTCAAAGGTATCGGTATTGGATGGGATCGTCCGATATCCAAAAAATATCGGATATCGCCGATACCGATACCGATACCATTGCAAGTCAATGGGACACAAGTATCGGAAGCTATCCTGGATGGTTAACCGGCAGCCTCCGTTCCTAAGATTGAGGAGTGAAGGACCTTCGATGACGTCGTGGCTTGTTATTGGTCGCGTGACCGCTCACGCGACCAATCACAAGCCGCGACATCATCGCAGGTCCTAAACTCACTGCATTCTTAGGAACGGAGACTGCCAGTTACATCGCTAAGGTCCAGGGGCCACCGGAGGGGTGAGTATATCCATATTTTTTATTTTAATTCTTTATTTTTTACATGAATATGGATCCCAGGGCTTGAAGGAGAGTCTCCTCTCCTCCAGACCCTGGGAACCATACACTGTGAACTTCCGATTCCGATTTCCGATATCACAAAAATATCAGAACTCGGTATCGGAATTCCGATACAGCAAATATCAGCCGATACCCGATACTTGCGGTATCAGAATGCTCCACACTGCCTGTAGCCCATTCCAGCATTGTGCAGGTCTACAATTTTGTTCTTGGTGTCCTTAAGCAGCTTTTTGGTCTTGACCATGGTGGAGAGGTTGGAGTGTGATTGATTGTGTGGACAGGTGTCTTTTATACAGGTAACGAGTTCAAACAGGTGCAATTAATACTGGTAATGAGCACAGAGTAGGAAAGCTTCTTAAAGAAAAAAACAGGTATGTGAGCACCAGAACTCTTGCTGGTTGGTAGGTGATCAAATGCAATAAAATGCAATTTAATTATTTAAAAATCATAAAATGTGATTTTATTTTTATTTTTAGATTTTGCTCTAACAGTTGACGTGTCCCCATGATAAAAATTACAGAGCTCTCAATTCTTTGTAGGTGGGAAAACTTGCAAAATCGTCAGTGTAACAAATACTTCTTTCCCCTGTGCGTATATGCATATATACAGGGTGGGCCATGCAAGGCACCCTATGCAAAAAACTGTCACCATTCCCATGTTATTTAGGTGTTTAAGTGGCTCACCCAAAAAAGTTTGACTCATCACTGAACATAATGTTCTGTGTAAACTGAGGGTCCTGTTCCAATTTTTGTTTTGCCCATCCTGCAAATTCAGCGTGCCGAACTGGCATCAGTCAAACATCCCTTCGGCGTATATTACCTACTCACAAAAGGAACCCTTACAAAATCCAGCTGCTGCAGCATCTCAGTGAGGATGACCCAGAATTTGCAGAATGGGCAAAACAAAAATTGGAATGGGACCCTCAGTTTACCGATAACATTATGTTCAGTGATGAGGCAAACATTTTTGGGTGGGCCACTTATATGGATACACCTAAATAACATGGGAATGGTGACAGTTCTCTTGTGTAGGGTTTCTTGTATTGAAATCTGCTGCAATGAGCCGGTTACTGAGATCACCAGACAGTAAGACAATTTCTATCCGCTCCTCACGTGCTAGCCTCTGAGACATGTCAATGGTTGCAAAGAAAGAGAAACTTGTAAATAACTCAAGAAAGAATAAAGTTACGTTAAAACCAAGCAAACCGTTGTTTATCTTTTGTGTCACATGACCCTCTTCCAATTGGAAAAAATAAAGTTGGATCCAAAATGGCCAACTTCAAAATGGCCACCAAGGTCACCACCCATCTTGAAAAGTTTCCCCCCTCCCATATACTAATGTGCCACAAGCAGGAGGTTGATATCACCAACCATTCCCATTTTATTTAGCTGTATCCATATACATGGCCCACCCTGTATATATACAGTGCCTTGCGAAAGTATTCGGCCCCCTGGAACTTTTTAACCTTTTTGCAACATATTATGCTTCAAACATAAAGAAACCAAATGTAAATTTTTGGTGAAGAATCAACAACAGGTGGAACACAATTGTGAAGTTGAACGAAAGTTATTGGTTATTTAAAATTTTTGTGGAAATTCAGATGTTTAGAATTGAGAGTCCTCAGTGGTTGATACCTTTTAATGGCTAACTGAAAAGATGTTAACAAATTGCAAGCTTTCGAGACTACACAGGTCTCTTCATCAGGCATAGACTAATTCAAATTCTGAAGAATCACATATTTATGCACAACATAGCACAGAAAAAAAAAAAACCATGGAAAAAGGGAATTAGACCTACCGGTAATTCGGTTTCCAGGTAGTCCCTCAGGACAGCACAGTGGAGGATGTCCTTCCTTTGACCTATAGCGGGACAGGATCATAGAGAGGTTAAAAGGACCCTCCCACCTCCACCCTCCAGTGTTTTTTCAAAGTACCACAGAAGGATGGAAATAAATGGTCTAAACATGCCCTTACAAACACGTGTGTTATAATCCATTTAACGGCTTCATCTTAATTTTGAGCCATGGTGACTCAAAGGACGAACGATCTGCCGGTAGATTAATCCTGTACAAGCCTAAAAAGAGAAACATAAGGGAGGGAACTAAGGGTGCTGTCCTGAGGGACTACCTGGAAACCGAATTACCGGTAGGTCTAATTCCCTTTTTCCATTACGTCCCTCAGGACAGCACAATGGAGAATACCAAAGAAACTCTCCCAGGGTGGGTACAGAAGCCCAGGAATCAAAGTCCCAGGCTAAAACCAGACTAGATGAATAAATGATATGAAAGATCAGAAAAACCATAGATATCTAAAGAGATCCGCAAAGAAAATCACCGTAGTGAGTGTCTGATATACATCTATAATGGCCAATTTCAGTATGAATGTGGTAAACGAAATAAGCATCAGAAACAGAGAGGGAAATTCACCCATTGTACTCCAATACCAATAATGAACCACAGCAAGTTATTTATTGTGATAGATACTTATAGACATCACCGCCCCAGAATAGGGATAGAGAACCTTACTGCCCAGCAAAATATGGTGAAAGTCACAGCCACCACACAATGAGGACTGTACCGACCAATAATAAACTGGATGTGCTTATAACAGGACTGTTCCTTCATCGGACCTTCTGGGCTCAGGTTAAGTCTTGGTAACCGACCAACTTACCATACTACAAGGAGACCTGCAGGACAGAGGCCCTGGACTGGGAAAGATCAAACCAATAACAGTTAGTACATGGATAATGGCACAGCATTAGGATGTACACACATTACTCATCCAGGCGATCACGTCTATTCTAAATCCTTAGATGTCTAATCCCAAGTAAGGGTTGGATATTATTGAAACTAAGGGATACACCATCCGGCAGGTAATATCTCCTGTCATTACCAATGCTGGGCTTCTATTAGAAGCGCTGAAAGAGAAACGTGGATCATAACTCCTGTTTTCCTTGATGTTAGACACAGGGAGTCCGGACTCAATCAATAAATGTGGTGGTGCTATTAAAAATCTTCCGACACTTAAAATTATTCGAAACTGCATTTATACGAGTCATTAGTCCAGACATTATAAGTATGTCGACTATTTGTCCATATATGCATATACGCACATACATATCCAAGAGGCAATCTTCTCAGGGATCTTCATACACCCAGACTGCCATTGTGGGAGTAACCATATTCCATGGCTACAGAAAAAGTAGGTCTCTTCCCCATTACAGAGGGAGATTATCTACTGTGAGGCAGTGAGACTATGGGGTCTTAACAGTAAGAGCCCTGTATCCAGTTTCATTTATCTTAGGAGCCGTGACTGCTGTAAGAGCCGCGAGTATGGGATCCTCTGCCACACGACACAGTGCTGCTACTTCACCACAAGGTACAGAAGGCAGTGCTGATGTCCCTGGTAAACATAACGCAACAGACTTATGGGACAAGAATCTGTCTGATTGCCAAATGTAGAGTTTGGGAAGGATCAATAATAACAACAACAATAAACTTTATATATAGTCAACATATTCCGCAGCGCTTTACAGCTTGACAGTTTCAAACGCAACAGTCATAAGTAACCACCATATAATAATTAAAGCAAAATAAGACGACCCTGCTCGTGAGAGTTCAATCTACAATGAGGCGGGGAAGATACAATGTACAAATATTAACAATGTTGTATAACAATGATGGCACAGCCATCTTTAGGGGGTGGGGGATAGATGGAGATAGTGAATGGGCTACACACACACACAAACACAAAATGACTGATTAGGGAACGTGATAGGCCGCTCTGAACAAATGTGTTTTGAGGGAGTGCCCAAAACTATGCAAATTGTAGATGGTCCTAATATTTTAGGGCAAATCATTCCAAGGAGGAAGGAATCCTTCCTTTCAACTCGTGGGATTTTTCCCATTCCCAGGACAGTAGTATGTCCTTTTATAGGATTATAGGATGTACCAAAATGACATATGTCATCTTTTAAAGCTAATTATGTAATAGACTTGCCTTTAGCACTCAAGGTAGAACCTACCTGACAGATCTGTTCCAAACAGATGAAATGCAAATTCTACTAAGACAATTCAAGCATATCTGTTTGATTGACTAAGCCCTGTTGTAAAGAATGAAGTAACAGAAGCTGGATCTGGGCCCAAAAACACAAGGACTCCATATCCAGAGTTGCGGCCCAAGACAAAATGTGAAGTGGAAGGCCGATGATACAATGTGCAGCCACACAAGGCACAAGACAGAAGGTCTAACACAGTGGTTCACCGCCAGACGCGAAGAAAGCACCAAGCCTGACACACTAATGATACCCCCTGAGGCACAGGGCACCAAAACCCTATGATGCAAAATGATGCATATAGGAACTATGAAGCAATATAATGCAATATGATGTCCAAAGGCACTATTAAGTAATCTGATTCAATACGATGCAATATGATGCAAAGTCACTATGAAGCGCTATAATGCATATAGCAACTATGAAGAAATATGATGCACAAAGGCAATCTGAAGCACTATGATACATACACGAACAATGAAGCAATATGATGCATATAGGAATAATGAAGCAATATGATGCATGAAGTAACTATGAAGCGCTATGGTGCATATAGGAACAAAGCACTATAATGCATATAGGAACTATGAAGCAAAATGATGCATGAAGTAACTATAAAACACAATGGTGCATATAGGAACAATGAAGCAATATGCTGTAATATAATGCACAAAGTCACTATGAAGCGCTATGATGCATATAGGAAACATGAAGCAATATGCTGTAATCTAATGCACAAAGGCAATATGAAGCGCTATGATGCGTATAGGAACCATGAAGCAATATACTGTAATATAATGCACAAAGGTAATATGAAGAGCTATGATGCGTATAGTAACCATGAAGCAGTATGCTGTAATCTAATGCACAAAGGCAATATGAAGCGCTATGATGCGTATAGGAACCTGTTATGATCCTTAATGGCTGAGGATCACAAATAGACCAGCAAGTGAATAAACTAAGGACGAACTCTAGGGAGATGGTAACTGGACTGATCGCAAATCTGAACCTATCCAACACAACTAGAGGTAGCCGGTGAACGTGCCTAAAAAATTCCTAGACGTCTCGAGCCAGCCTGAGGAACTAGCTACCCCTAAAGAGAAAGAAAGACCTCGCTTGCCTCCAGAGAAATAATCCCCAAAGATATAGAAGCCCCCAACAAATATTAACGGTGAAGTAAGAAGAAGGCACATACATAGGGATGAAATCAGATTCAGCAAAAGAGGCCCACTAGTACTAGAAAGCAGGAAAAAGAGCAGGGGTCTATGCGATCAGTAAAAAACCCTTACAAAATATCCATCCTGAGATTTCAAGAACCCACACACCAACTAACGGTGTGTGGGGAGAAACTCAGCCCACTAGAGCAACCAGCAAGCGATGGAATTAAATTTTAGCAAGCTGGACAAGAAAACATGATAAACACTGCTGATCAAAAAATGAGCAAACAAAACTTAGCTTATCCTGGATGGACTGGGAGCAATGTTGTGATTTTGCTTTTTGCTCCCTCTAGTGGTCATTAGTGATTTGACTCTGGAGCTTCTGTCTTTTCCTATATCCTCACCTGGGCTGTTAGTTCAGGGGCGTTGCTATATAAGCTCCCTGGACCTTCAGTTCAATGCCTGGCATCGTTGAAATCAGAGCTAATCTGTTGTGCTCTTGTCCTATGATCCTGGTTCCTGTATTTCAAGCTAAGTCTGCTTCCTTGCTTTTTGCTTTTGTTTTGTTTGGTATTTTTGTCCAGCTTGTTCCAATCTATATCCTGACCTTTGCTGGAAGCTCTAGGGGGCTGGTGTTCTCCCCCCGGACCGTTAGACGGTTCGGGGGTTCTTGAATCTCCAGCGTGGATTTTTATAGGGTTTTTGTTGACCAGATAAGTTATCTTGCTATATTCTGCTATTAGTAAGCTGGCCTCTCTTTGCTGAACCTGGTTCATTTCTGTGTTTGTCATTTCCTCTTACCTCACCGTTATTATTTGTGGGGGGCTTGTATCTTGCTTTGGGGTCCCTTTCTCTGGAGGCAAGAGAGGTCTTTGTTTTCTTCTCCTAGGGGTAGTTAGATTCTCCGGCTGGCGCGAGTCATCTAGCGATCACCGTAGGCATGATCCCCGGCTACTTCTAGTGTTGGTGTTAGGAGTAGCTATTTGGTCAACCCAGTTACCACAGCCCTATGAGCTGGATTTTTGAATCTCGCAGACTTACACGTTCCTCTGAGACCCTGTCCACTGGGGTCATAACAGAGCAAGGTAGTCAGAAGGAATCTGAGTAGCACTGATTACATCGACAGCCGGCAACAAGTGAAAGAAAAACAGAGCTATATAGGAACCTCCCAGAGGATAATGAACCAGCTGATAGCAAGAGACCAGCAGGATAACAGACAAAGCCACCAGGGGGAGCCCAAAGCAAAAGTCACACCATACCACCAGTGACCACAAGAGGGAGCCTGAACACAGAGTTCACAACAGTACCCCCCCTTGAGGAGGGGTCACCGAACCCTCATGAAAACCTCCAGGGCGATCAGGATGAGCAACATGGAAGGCACAAACCAAATCGGCTGCATGAACATCAGAGGCGACAACCCAAGAATTATCCTCCTGACCATAGCCCCTCCATTTAACCAAATACTGGAGCCTCCATCTAGAAATACGAGAATCCAAGATCTTCTCCACCACGTATTCCAATTCTCCCTCAACCAGCACCGGGGCAGGAGGCTCAACCGGAGGAACCACAGGCACCACATACCTCCGCAACAACGAGCGATGGAACACATTATGAATAGCAAATGATGCTGGGAGGTCCGGACGAAATGACACAGGGCCAAGGACTTCCAGAATCTTATAAGGACCGATAAAACGAGGCTTGAACTTAGGAGAGGAGACCTTCATAGGAACGAAGCGAGAAGACAACCACACCAAGTCCCCAACGCGAAGTCGGGGACCCACACAGCGACGGCGGTTGGCAAAGAGCTGAGCCTTCTCTTGAGACAGCTTCAAATTGTCCACCACATGATTCCAAATCTGATACAACCTATCAAACACAAAATCCACTCCAGGACAGTCAGAAGGCTCCACCTGACCCGAGGAAAAACGAGGATGAAACCCCGAATTACAAAAGAAAGGAGAAACCAAAGTAGCAGAACTAGCCCGATTGTTAAGGGCAAACTCGGCCAACGGCAAAAAAGTAACCCAGTCGTCCTGATCAGCAGAAACAAAACATCTTAAATAAGTCTCCAAGGTCTGATTAGTTCGCTCGGTTTGGCCATTCGTCTGAGAATGGTAGGCCGACGAAAAAGACAAATCAATGCCCAATTTAGCACAAAAGGTCCGCCAAAATCTAGACACAAACTGGGATCCTCTGTCAGAAACAATGTTCTCAGGAATCCCGTGCAAACGAACCACATCTTGAAAAAACAGTGGAACCAACTCGGAGGAGGAAGGCAACTTAGGCAAGGGCACCAAATGGACCATCTTAGAAAAACAATCACACACCACCCAGATGACAGACATTCTCTGAGAGACAGGGAGATCTGAAATAAAATCCATGGAAATGTGCGTCCAAGGCCTCTTCGGGACAGGCAAAGGTAACAGCAAACCACTGGCTCGAGAACAGCAAGGCTTAGCCCGAGCACAAATTCCACAAGACTGCACAAAGAAACGCACATCCCGAGACAAGGAAGGCCACCAAAAAGACCTGGCCACCAAGTCTCTGGTACCAAATATTCCAGGATGGCCCGCCAACACCGAAGAATGAACCTCGGAGATGACTCTGTTGGTCCATCTATCCGGGACAAACAGTCTCTCCGGTGGACAGCGATCAGGTCTATCCGCCTGAAACTCTTGCAGCACACGTCGCAAATCTGGGGAGATGGCAGACAAAATCACCCCTTCTCTAAGGATACCAGCCGGCTCTGAATCGCCAGGAGAGTCAGGCACAAAACTCCTAGAAAGAGCATCAGCCTTCACATTCTTCGAACCAGGCAGGTACGAAACCACGAAATCAAAACGAGAGAAAAACAACGACCAACGAGCCTGTCTGGGATTCAGCCGCTTGGCCGACTTGAGGTAAATCAAATTCTTGTGATCAGTCAAGACCACCACACGATGCTTAGCTCCCTCGAGCCAATGTCGCCACTCCTCAAATGCCCACTTCATAGCCAACAACTCCCGATTACCGACATCATAATTCCGCTCGGCAGGCGAAAACTTTCTTGAAAAGAAAGCACATGGCTTCATCACAGAGTCATCGGATCTTCTCTGTGACAAAACAGCCCCCGCTCCAATCTCGGAAGCATCAACCTCCACCTGGAAGGGAAGTGAGACATGTGGCTGACATAAGACCGGAGCCGAAGAAAACCGGCGCTTCAGCTCCCGAAAGGCCTCCACAGCCGCAGAGGACTAATTAGTCACATCAGAACCTTTCTTGGTCAAATCCGTCAAAGGCTTAACAACACCAGAAAAATTAGCTATGAAGCGACGGTAAAAATTAGCAAAACCCAAGAACTTCTGAAGACTCTTATCAGATGTAGGCTGCGTCCAGTCATGAATAGCCTGAACCTTGACTGCGTCCATCTCAATAGTAGAAGGAGAAAAAATGAAACCCAAAAAAGAAATCTTCTGGACTCCAAAAAGACATTTTGAGCCCTTCACAAATAAAGCATTGTCACGCAGGACCTGAAAGACCATCCTGACCTGCTTAACATGAGACTCCCAATCATCCGAAAAAACCAGAATATCATCCAGATACACAATCATAAACTTATCCAGATATTCACGGAAGATGTCATGCATAAAGGACTGAAAGACTGAAGGAGCATTAGAAAGTCCAAAAGGCATCACCAGGTACTCAAAATGGCCTTCAGGCATAATAAATGCAGTTTTCCATTCATCACCCTGTTTTATCCGCACAAGGTTATACGCACCACGAAGATCTATCTTGGTGAACCAACTAGACCCCCTAATGCGAGCAAACAAATCAGTTAACAATGGCAAAGGATACTGAAATTTGACCGTGATTTTATTCAAAAGGCGATAATCAATACAAGGTCTCAGGGAACCATCCTTCTTAGCCACAAAAAAGAATCCTGCACCAAGAGGGGAAGAGGATGGGCGAATATGTCCCTTCCCCAAAGACTCCTTTATATAACTCCGCATGGCAGCATGCTCCGGCACAGATAAATTGAAAAGTCGTCCCTTAGGAAACTTACTACCAGGAATCAAGTTTATAGCACAATCACAGTCCCTATGAGGAGGTAGAGAATTGAGTTTGGGCTCCTCAAATACATCCTGGTAGTCTGACAAAAACGTAGGGACTTCAGAAGGAGTGGACGAAGCAATTGACACCACAGGAGCGTCACCATGAATTCCCTGACAACCCCAACTTGACACAGACATAGCTTTCCAATCCAGGACTGGATTATGAGTCTGCAACCATGGTAGACCCAACACAACGACATCATGCAAATTATGCAATACAAGAAAGCGAATCACCTCCTGATGAACAGGAGTCATGCACATGGTCACTTGTGTCCAGTACTGAGGTCTATTCGTAGCCAATGGTGTAGAGTCAATTCCCCTTAGTGGAATAGGGAATTTTAAAGGCTCCAAATCAAAACCACAGCGCCTGGCAAATGACCAATCCATCAGACTCAGGGCAGCACCTGAATCTACAAAGGCATTAACCGGGTAAGATGACAGGGAACAAATCAGGGTAACAGACAAAATGAACTTAGGCTGTAAAGTACCAATGGTGACAGATTTATCAACCTTTTTTTTGCGCTTAGAGCATGCTGAGATAACATGAGCTGAGTCACCACAGTAAAAGCACAACCCATTTTGCCGTCTATAATTTTGCCGTTCACTTCTGGTCAGAATTCTGTCACATTGCATAGATTCAGGTGTCTGTTCAGAAGACACCGCCAAATGGTGCACAGGTTTGCGCTCCCGCAACCGCCGATCAATCTGAATGGCCAGAGTCATTGACTCATTCAGACCTGCAGGCGTAGGGAACCCCACCATGACATTCTTAATGGCTTCAGAAAGACCTTCTCTGAAATTAGCAGCCAGGGCACACTCATTCCACTGAGTAAGCACCGACCATTTCCGAAATTTCTGGCAGTACACCTCTGCATCATCTTGCCCCTGCGATAGGGCCAATAACGCTTTTTCAGCCTGGTTCTCAAGATTAGGTTCCTCATAGAGCAATCCAAGGGCCAGAAAAAACGCATCTACACTAAGCAATGCAGGATCCCCTGGCGCCAATGCGAAGGCCCAATCTTGTGGGTCACCACGCAAAAAGGAAATGATAATCTTAACTTGCTGAACGGCATCACCAGAGGAACGAGGTTTCAAAGAAAGAAACAACCTACAATTGTTCTTAAAATTCAGGAACCTAGATCTATCTCCAGAAAACAACTCCGGAATAGGTATTCTAGGCTCAGACATAGGACTGTGAACAACAAAATCCTGAATACTTTGAACCCTAGCAGCAAGATGATCCAGACTGGAAGCCAAGTTCTGGACATCCATGTCAACAGCTGAACTCAGAGCCACACCAAGATTAAGAGGAGGAGAGAAGCTAGCACAGCAGCTAGACACACGGCAACAACAAGGAAAAAAAAAAAATTCTCAAGGCTTCTTTTCTCCTGCTTCTGCCATGCAATTAACACTTTGTTGGCCGGCTGTACAGTTATGATCCTTAATGGCTGAGGATCACAAATAGACCAGCAAGTGAATAAACTAAGGACAAGCTCTAGGGAGATGGTAACTGGACTGATCGCAAATCTGAACCTATCCAACACAACTAGAGGTAGCCGGTGAACGTGCCTAAAAAATTCCTAGACGTCTCGAGCCAGCCTGAGGAACTAGCTACCCCTAAAGAGAAAGAAAGACCTCGCTTGCCTCCAGAGAAATAATCCCCAAAGATATAGAAGCCCCCAACAAATATTAATGGTGAAGTAAGAAGAAGGCACATACATAGGGATGAAATCAGATTCAGCAAAAGAGGCCCACTAGTACTAGAAAGCAGGAAAAAGAGCAGGGGTCTATGCGATCAGTAAAAAACCCTTACAAAATATCCATCCTGAGATTTTAAGAACCCACACACCAACTAACGGTGTGTGGGGAGAAACTCAGCCCACTAGAGCAACCAGCAAGCGAGGGAATTAAATTTTAGCAAGCTGGACAAGAAAACATGATAAACACTGCTGATCAAAAAATGAGCAAACAAAACTTAGCTTATCCTGGATGGACTGGGAGCAAGGTAGTCAGAAGGAATCTGAGTAGCACTGATTACATCGACAGCCGGCAACAAGTGAAAGAAAAACAGAGCTATATAGGAACCTCCCAGAGGATAACGAACCAGCTGATAGCCAGAGACCAGCAGGATAACAGACAAAGCCACCAGGGGGAGCCCAAAGCAAAAGTCACACCATACCACCAGTGACCACAAGAGGGAGCCTGAACACAGAGTTCACAACAGGAACCATGAAGAAATATGCTGTAACCTAATGCACAAAGGCAATATGAAGAGCTATGATGCGTATAGGAATCATGAAGCAATATGCTGTAATATAATGCTCAAAGGTAATATGAAGCGCTATGATGCGTATAGGAACCATGAAGCAATATGCTGTAATATAATGCACAAAGGCAATATGCAGTGCTATGATGCGTATAGGAACCATGAAGCAATATGCTGTAATATAATGCACAAAGGCAATATGCAGTGCTATGATGCGTATAGGAACCATGAAGCAATATGCTGTAATATAATGCACAAAGGCAATATGAAGCGCTATGATGCATATAGGAACCATGAAGCAATATGCTGTAATATAATGCACAAAGGCAATATGAAGCGCTATGATGCGTATAGGAACCATGAAGCAATATGCTGTAATCTAATGCACAGAGGCAATATGAAGCGCTATGATGCGTATAGGAACCATGAAGCAATATGCTGTAATATAATGCACAGAGGCAATATGAAGCGCTATGATGCGTATAGGAACCATGTAGCAATATGCTGTAATATAATGCACAGAGGCAATATGAAGCGTTATGATGCATATAGGAACCATGAAGCAATATGATACACAAAGGCAATATGAGCACTATGATGCATATAGGAACAGAGATGCAATATATGATGCAGAAAGGCAATATGAAGCACTCTGATGCATAAAGGAACCATGAAGCAATATGATGCAACATGATACACGAAGTAACTATGAAGCGCTATGATGCATATAGGAACTATAAAGCAATATGATGCCGTATGATAACCCAGAGGCACTCAATATGTTGCATAGATGTACTATGATTCAGTATCATGCACAGAGACCCACCATATGATGCATAAAAGCAGTATGATGCAGTATTATGCACGGAGGCACTTGATATGATGCACAGAAAGACTAGGCCATGCTTGAAGGTGCCAAACAAGAGACCAGGCCTACACTTTTAAGCAAAAGAGCAATCTATCAGAGGTCCAGATAAATCTCCACTCTGAACAGTACCTCTCATTTGTCAGACTGACTCCACCCGAAGGAGCTAATTAATGAGCCGCAGCTGGAGGGCAGACTTCATGAAGACAATGTGCTGAATAAACACCTTGTGTCCTCCTACGGACAGAGTAGTTAAGTTGCAAAGAAAAGTGAAACACTTGTTTATTGAACCAAAAAATGGAAAGCATGCTTCCAAAAAAAAAAAAAATCACTCTGAAGCCCAATCATAAGGGTACCTTTACACAGTGCAATTTTGATCGCTACGACGGCACGATTTGTGACGTTCCAGCGATGCATTTACGATATCGTTGTGTCTGACATGCTACTGCGATCCGGATCCCCGCTGAGAATCGTACGTCGTAGCAGATCGTTTGAAACTTTCTTTCGTCGTCTAGTGTCCCGCTGTGGCGGCATGATTGCATTGTGTGACACAGGTTGTATACGATGTGCGCACAGTAACCAACGGCTTCTACATCGCAAATACGTCATGAAATTATCGCTCCAGCGCTGTGTATTGCAACGTGTGACCGCAGTATACGACGCTGGAGCGATACTTATACGACGCTGCAACGTCACGAATCGTGCCGTCGTAGCGATGAAAATGGCACTGTGTGACGGTACCCTAAGGCTCTGTGCAGACAAACCTGCAGTAACTGAAGTCCAGTCATGAGATGTAGCCTGGACATATGGCCCTACCATAGCCTAGAGGTCCAAGGCCTAGCTGCAAATGGGTTCCAGGTACAGCTTTGACACAAAGGCATGAGACTAGAGTCAGCCCAGAGGCCCAGGCCATCAATGCAACATTTAAACCATGCACTCACCTGTGCTGGCTCCATACCTGCTAGAAGACAGGGGGAGCTGGTAACGCCGAAAGCCTACTGTGGAAGGAAGCGGGGTCCCCATTACTCTTCTCCTGTGCCCCCTTCCATGTTCCATCGTGGAACGCACGCCAAACCTATGTGCCGGCGCTCCTCTCTGTCATCACTGTAAGCGCCACGGCCTTCTCCACCACACGACTTTCGGACATAGAGGTGTTTTGCCGGTTGGCGTCCGAGCCGAGAGCCCCCCACCGGGAGGAAGCGGCTCTACCCAGGAGCCCGTCCGCTCGACTGGTCTCTGGGGCTGAGGGACTCCCCACCGGAGAGTTTCCACCCTGGGCTACTTGACATGGGGAAGGATTGGACCAGCCGCACGATCCCCCTGAGCCCATTGCACAGGCTGACTGTTGGCTGAGGAACCTCTCAAAGAGGAGTCGGCCACGGTCCACTTGACAGGGGTGAGAGAATCCACAGGCTATCTTCGCTCTAGGAGCAACCTCTCATACAACCGTCCCCTGTAGGGTATTATCCCAAACATTAGCCTATATCACAGGCACTTCCAAAGTAAAGCAAATATCCAAAAATTAGAACCAAAACGGAAGCTTTGTGCCAATAAAAACATGCATTTTATTAATAATACATTAAAATTCTAATAAAGTCCAAATGACAGTCAGTGGTAAAACATAAGACAGAATATATACTGTCTGCTAAGAAGATACATATGTCAGTACACCTTATCCAACAAAAAGTGTTCCCTAATCAATACAGCCCAGAAACAAGAAAGTGTATAGGGTATATAGATACTTAGTAGCCTAAATGTTTAAATATACACTATTCCATATATATGGGCTAAATAGAAATGCATAGATCAGCACTACATGTCATTACATAAGCTGGGGCTGCATAGTGTCTTAAATTAAATAAGGAGGTATATACACCTAAAGAAGTATAAATTAGCCCTTAAACAAATTGACAATGGTATCACTGTGTATAACCAAAAACACTTGCCACATGGTAATGTTCAAATATGAGGCATATGAAGTAATGCCACTGTGTATATCAGCATACTGACCGTATGCCAAGTAATGCACAGACATAAGACATAGGGAGAGGTGAAAGTAAGTTTTACCTGTACCAGCAGAACAGTAAATGGACCCCGACGCGCGTTTCGCGGTTAAGCTTCGTCCAGGGGAGTAGTCTAGACTACTTCATATGCCTCATATTTGAACATTACCATGTGGCAAGTGTTTTTGGTTATACACAGTGATACCATTGTCAATTTGTTTAAGGCCTAATTTATACTTCTTTAGGTGTATATACCTCCTTATTTAATTTAAGACACTATGCAGCCCCAGCTTATGTAATGTCATGTAGTGCTGATCTATGCATTTCTATTTAGCCCATATATATGGAATAGTGTATATTTAAACATTTAGGCTACTAAGTATCTATATACCCTATACACTTTCTTGTTTCTGGGCTGTATTGATTAGGGAACACTTTTTGTTGGATAAGGTGTACTGACATATGTATCTTCTTAGCAGACAGTATATATTCTGTCTTATGTTTTACCACTGACTGTCATTTGGACTTTATTAGAATTTTAATGTATTATTAATAAAATTCATGTTTTTATTGGCACAAAGCTTCCATTTTGGTTCTAATTTTTGGATATTTGTCCCCTGTAGGGACAGGAAAAACACTGGAGGGTGGAGGTGGGAGGGTCCTTTTAACCTCTCTATGATCCTGTCCCGCTATAGGTCAAAGGAAGGACATCCTCCATTGTGCTGTCCTGAGGGACGTAATGGAAAAAAACATTTTTTTTTCTGTGCTCTGTTGTGCACAAATATGTGATTCTTCAGAATTTGTATTAGTCTATGCCTGATGAAGAGACCTGTGCAGTCTCGAAAGCTTGCAATTTGTATCCATCTTTTCAGTTAGCCATTAAAAGGTATCAACCACTGAGGACTCTCAATTCTAAACATCTTTCTATCTACTGGCTAACACGGTACCAAGATATATATCTTTCCTGTGTGGAAATTAAAAAACTGAAAAGTGGGGCGTGCAATATTATTCGGCCCCTTTACTTTCAGTGCAGCAAACTCATTCCAGAAGTCATTGTGGATCTATGAATGATCCATTGCTGTCGTAAACGCCTAATGATGATAAATATAATCCACCTGTGTGTAATCAAGTCTCCGTATAAATGAACCTACTCTGTGATAGTCTCAGGGTTCTGTTTGACGCACAGAGAGCATCATGAAGACCAAGGAACACAACAGGCAGGACCATGTTACTGTTGTTGAGAAGTTTAAAGCCAGATTTGTATACAAAATAATTTCCAAAACTTTAACCCCTTAACCCCCAAGGGTGGTTTGCACATTAATGACTGGGCCAATTTTTACAATTCTGACCACTGTCCATTTATGAGGTTATAACTCTGGAATGCTTCAATGGATCCTGATGATTCTCAGACTGTTTTCTCATGACATATTGCACTTCATGATCGTAGTAAAATTTCTTTAATATTACCTGCATTTATTTGTGAAAAAAAATGGAATTTTGGCAAAAATTTGGAAAATTTCACAATTTTCCAACTTTGAATGTTTATGCCCTTAAATCACAGAGATATGTCACACAAAATACTTAATAAGTAACATTTCCCACATGTCTACTTTACATCAGCACAATTTTGGAACCACATTTTTTTTGTTAGGGAGTTATAAGGGTTAAAACTTAGTTGACCAGCAATTTCTCATTTTTACAACACCATTTTTTTTAAGGGACCCAATCACATTTGAACTCACCTTGAGGGGTCTATATGATAAAAAATACCCACGTGTGATACAATTCTAAAAACTGCACCCCTCAAGGTGCTCAAAACCACATTCAAGAAGTTTATTAACACTTCAGGTATTTCACAGGAATTTTTGGAATGTTTAAAAAAATGAACATTTAACTTTTTTCCAAAAAATTCTAATTCAGCTCCAATTTGTTTTATTTTACCAAGGGTAACAGGAGAAATTGGACCCCAAAAGTAGTTGCACAATTTGTTCTGAGTATGCTGATACCCCATATGTGGGGGTAAACCACTGTTTGGGTGCATGGCAGAGCTCAGAAGAGAAGGAGCGCCATTTGACTTTTCAATGCAAAATTGACTGGAATTGAGATAGGACGGCATGTCGCATTTGGAGAGCCCCTGATGTGCCTAAACATTGAATCCCCCCACAATTGACACCATTTTTGAAGGTATACCCCCTAAGGAACTTATCTAGATGTGTGGAGAGCACTTTGACCCACCAAGTGCTTCACAGAAGTTTATAATGTTGAGCCGTAAAAATAAAAAATCATATTTTTTCACAAAAATGAATTTTCACCCCTAATTTTTTATTTTCCTAAGGGTAACAGAAGAAATTGGACCCCAAAAGTTGTTCTGCAATTTGTCCTGAGCACGCTGATGCCAAATATTTGGGGTAAACCACTTTTTTAGGTGCATGGCAAAGCTCGGAAGGGAAGGAGCACCATTTGACTTTTTAATGCAAAATTGACTGGAATTGAGACAGGACATCATGTCGCGTTTGGAGAGCCCCTGTTGTGCCTAAACATTGAGACCCCCACAAGTGACACCATTTTGGAAAGTAGACCCCCTAAGGAACTTATCTAGATGTGTTGTGAGAACTTTGAAACCCCAAGTGTTTCACTACAGTTTATAACGCAGAGCCGTGAAATGAAAAATTCTTTTTTTGCCACAAAAATTATATTTTAGCCTCCAGTTTTGTATTTTCCCAAGGGTAACAGGAGAAATTGGACCGCAATAGTTGTTGTCCAATTTGTCCTGAGTACGCTGATACCCCATATGTGGGGGGAACCACCGTTTGGGTGCATGCCAGAGCTCGGAAGGGAAGGAGCACCGTTTGGAATGCAAACTTAGATGGAATGGTCTGCAGGTGTCACATTGCGTTTGCAAAGCCCCTGAAGTACCTAAACAGTAGAAACCACCACCAAGTGACCCCATATTGGAAACTAGACCCCCAAGGAACTTATCTAGATACATTGTGAGAACTTTGAACCCCCAAGTGTTTCACTACAGTTTATAACGCAGAACAGCGAAAATAAAAATTATTTTTTATCCACAAAAATTATTTTTTAGCCCCCAGTTTTGTATTTTCCCAAGGGTAACAGGAGAAATTGGACCCCACATGTTGTCCAATTTGTCCTGAGTACGCTGATACCCCATATGTGGGGGGAACCACGGTTTGGGCACATGGCAGAGCTCAGAAGGGAAGGAGTACCATTTGGAATGCAGACTTAGATGGAATGGTGTCACATTGCGTTTGCAGAGCCCCTGAAGTACATAAACAGTAGAAACCCCCCACAAGTGACCGCATATTGGAAAATAGAGCCCCAAGGAACTTATCTAGATGTGTTGTGAGAACTTTGATTTCCCAATTGCTTCACTGCAGTTTATAACGCCGAGCCGTGAAAATAAAAATTATTTTTTTTCCACAAAAATTATTGTTTAGCCCCCAGTTTTGTATTTTCCCAAGGTAACAGGAGAAATTGGAACCCAGAAGTTGTTGTCCCATTTGTCCTGAGTACGCTGATACCCCATATGTGGGGGGAACCACCATTTGGGTGCATGGCAGAGCTCGGAAGGGAAGGAGCGCCATTTGGAATGCAGACTAAGATGGATTGGTCTGCAGGCGTCACATTGCATTTGCAGAGCCCCTGATGTACCTAAACAGTACAAATCCCCCACAAGTGACCCCATATTGGAAACTAGACCCCCCAACAAACTAAACTAGATGTGTAGTGAGAACTTTGAACCCACGTGTTTCACTGCAGTTTATAACGCAGGGCCGTGAAAATTAAAAAAAAACATTTTTTTCCCAGAAAAAATATTTTTTAGCCCCCAAATTTTTATTTTCCCAAGGGTAACCAGAGAAATTGGACCCAAAGTTGTTGTCCAATTTGTCCGGAGTACGCTGATACCCCAAATGTTGGGGTAAACCCCTGCTTTGGCGTACGGGAGAGCACAGAAGAGAAGGAGCACGGTTTTACTTTTTCAACGCTGAAATGGCTGGAATTGAGATCGGACGCTGTTAGGTGTTGAGTTCCCGCCACTGCACAGGGGGATCTCGAGCCATGTCTGCTGCGGTCTCCCATTCTGCATTGGCCGCAGTGGAGCCTGCTCAGGGGAGACGTCGGTCCCAGCGTCTCACTGAATCTGGTACTGTGCAAAGGGTTACTGCTGCCTCTCCAGGCTCTGCTATTGTACCCTGCACTGGTCTGCGGCGAGCAGGCTTTTCTGGGACTAAGTCCTGCTTTGCACACACTGAGCATGCCCAGGGTAAGATCTCTCAATGGAGATCAAGGGTCACATGCTCAGGTACTGCAGCAACTTCCATTGGTCCTCCAGGAAGGTCATGTACCTGATCAAGTTCTGTGGAAGTCTTCCATTGGTCCTTCTTGGAAGGTCCTGAAGTTGCTGCAGCTATAAAAGGTTCTCATGACCGCACGGCCATGCGCTAGTGTCAATTTATGTATGAGCTCAGCACCAGGGTGGTCATGTGTTTGTGTGTATTTAGGGACCCGGCTGAAATAAGCCCCTATAATGCTGGCACCTCCAGCGAGGAGTTTCATGTGAATGGATTTAGGGCTGGCATATAGCCATCAGAATTCTGGCTCCACCGGAGAGGAGCTGCGTGTTTGCATTTGACTGCATGACCACCATCTGCTCAATTAAGTAGCTGTGTTCCCCTGTGAATCTAACAGGGTACAGCATTCTCTTTACTAACGGACTCTGTGAAGTAACAGAGTTCGTTTATACTACTAAATTTTACCGCCATATCTAGCAGCAGGTTCTTTCCTGCACGTTGGATCCCGGGTTGCGAACGCACCAACTACTTCTAATAAATACTGTATATATTCGGTGCGTTTCACCAACCCTAACAGTACACTAGCGCCAGGATCTGGCTAAATAATGGCGGATGAACAGCGATTGCAGGGGTATATCCAGCTGCTGGAGGGCTGGTTGGCATCTCTCGAGCCTGCAACCTCGGCGGTGGATGTTACCGCAATAGCTGTTCAGGCTGCTAGCGTGGCTGCAGCAGCTTTACCCACTGCCACCTCTGTTCCGACCTTATCTCACCTTCTGTTGCCCGAAAAATTCTCTGGGGACAGTAAGTCCTGTAGGGGTTTTGTGAGCCAGTGTGGTATACATCTCGAGCTCCTGGCTGCACGTTTTCCCACAGAGCGGGCAAAGGTGGGATTCATAATTTCTCTCCTGTCGGACAGAGCTTTGGAGTGGGCTACGCCGCTGTGGGAGCGCAATGATCATGTGGTGCGGAGTGTTCCTCAGTTTCTGGGCACTCTTAAACAGGTCTTTGTAGGACCTCAAGTCACCCATGATACGGCGCTCCAACTGCTGGTATTGACTCAGGGTTCCACCATGGTCAGTCATTTTGCCGTCCACTTCCGGACGTTAGCGTCTGAGTTGCAGTGGCCAGATAAAGCTCTCATCCCTGTATTTTGGAGGGGGCTGGCTGACCATGTGAAGGACACTTTGGCCACTAGGGAGATTCCTGCCACACTGGAGGAGCTCATAGCTGTATCAACTCGCATAGACCTTCGTTTTCACGAGTGAAGGTTGGAGCGAGCCCAGTGTAGGCAGAGGTTTCGGCTGGCTCCCACTTTTGCCAGACCTATGGAATCTCTGGTCCAGGCGCCCGAGTCACATGAGGCCATAGAGGTGTCACGAGTGGTGTCCAAGCTCTGGTCCTCTCATGCCCTTACGGTCTGTCATGTTTGCCGGCAGTCAGGACATCTTGCCTCCAAGTGTCCTCAGCGGTCGGGGAAACGTATCTAGGTTAATACGACTATTCCCCAATCCCCACAGTTTTAAGCGTGCCCTAAAAACTAATTTGTTCAGACTGGCCTACCGCCTCAATGCATTAACCTAACCATCCCTGTGTGGCCCATTCAAAAAAATAAAAAAGTAAAAATAAAAATAAAAACATAATCAGGTTCCTCTCATCATGTTCTCATACACTTTATGCAGTTAATAGCACTCTGTGTCTGTACTGCTACATACTTAGGCAGTTAACTGGTTCATTCAGCTTTACATGAACAACCGAGCCTTACACTATGGCTGGTCCAAATAACTAAAGCAATTGTTACCATCCACCTCTCGTGTCTCCCCTTTTCCTCATAGTTTGTAAGCTTGCGAGCAGGGCCCTCATTCCTACTGGTATCTGTTTTGAACTGTGATTTCTGTCATGCTGTAATGTCTATTGTCTGTACAAGTCCCCTCTATAATTTGTAAATTTCTGTGGAATATGTTGGCGCTATATAAATAAAAAAAATATTACTATTATTATTAAACGTCAGCGTCTAGTGGCAGTTGGAGGAGGTACACTAGACACGGCGGCGTTTGCCTCTAAGTTGTCCTTCAAGGGGACAATTACCATAGGCCAGTCCACTCTTATAGTAGAGCTATGCGTGGACTCTGGGGCGGTGGGTAATTTTATGTCATCCGCTTTCACCCAGCGACACGCAATACCCCTGGTGATGCTCGCCAAACCAGTAACCGTTCGAGTGGTAAATGGGTCGACACTACCCTTACAGATTACACACCAAACCATTCCTTTCACTCTTTCTGTGTCTCCATCACATCAGGAGATTATCTCTCTATTTGTCCTTCCTGAGGGAATTGATGAGGTCCTGTTGGGGATACCATGGCTACGCTATCATACTCCTCATATAGAGTGGTCCTCAGGGAGAATTCTGGAATGGAGTAAATCCTGTGAGGGTAGATGTCAGAGGGAGTGAATTCAGGTTGCTACAACAGAGGTACCCGCAGATCTTTCCTCTCTCCCCAAGCACTATTGGTCCTATGCGGACGTGTTCTCCAAAAGGGCTGCGGAGACCCTTCCTCCTCACCGCCCCTATGACTGTCCTATCCTATTGACCTCTTGCCTGGTGCTGAGCCTCCCCAGGGTCGAGTTTATCCGTTATCTCTCCCGGAGTTGGAGGCAATGTCTCAGTACATTCAAGAGAATCTGGGAAGAGGATTCATTAGGAAGTCAGTGTCACCTGCAGGGGCTGGGTTCTTCTTCGTGCAGAAGAAGAGTGGAGAATTACGTCCATGCATAGACTACAGGGGTCTTAACGCCATCACCGTTAAGAACAAGTACCCACTACTCCTGATACCTGAGCTCTTTGATAGGCTACGGGGAGCAAGGTTATTTACTAAACTAGATCTGTGGGGTGCTTACAACCTGATTCGTATCCGTGAGGGGGACAAATGGAAGATGACTTTTAACACCAGGGATGAGCACTATGAATATCTGGTGATGCCTTTCGGGCTCTGTAATGTTTTCCAAGACTTTGTGAATGACATCTTCCGGGATATGCTCACCACCTCGGTCGTAGTCTATCTTGATGATATTCTCATCTACTCTCCAGATATTGACTTCCATCGGAGAGATGTTCGCAAAGTCTTTGACCTCTTACGAGCAAACTCCCTCTACGCCAAGTTGGAGAAGTGTATGTTTGAGCAGGAGTCCTTGCCTTTCCTTGGATATATCATCTCTGCCCAGGGTTTGGCTATGGATCCTGCCAAGCTACAGGCTGTGATGGACTGGCAGGAACCCCATTCTCTTAAAGCGGTGCAGCGCTTTATGGGGTTCATTAATTACTATCGCCAGTTCATTCCACACTTCTCAACTTTGGTAGTTCCCTTGGTCGCCCTCACCAAGAAGGGAGCAAATCCCAAGTTGTGGTCGGAGGATGTCTCCAAGGCCTTTCTCTCAATTTAGTCACTCTTCGCTAGCACTCCCATTCTACATCGCCCCGATATAGATAAGCCATTTATCATGGAGGTGGATGCCTCATCTGTTGGTGCTGGAGCAGTCCTTTTCCAAAAGGATGCTCAAGGTCGGAAGCATCCTTGATTCTTCTTCTCCAAGACCTTCACACCGGAGGAGAGGAATTATTCCATCGGGGACAGGGAGTTGCTAGCCATGAAGTTGGCTTTCTCAGAGTGGAAACATCTCTTGGAGGGAGCTCGCTTTCCCTTCCAGGTATTCACTGACCACAAGAACTTGGTATATCTACGGACGGCCCAGCGGCTGAATTCTCGCCAGGCTAGATGGTCCCTGTTCTTCTCCCGGTTTCATTTCACTCTCCACATTCTCTCCGGGGAGAGGAACGTTCGTGCCGACGCGCTCTCCCGTTCCGTAGTGTCATCTGATTAGGAGGAGGAGCCTTGGCTTATTGTCCCTTCTGAGAGCCTGAGAACTGTGGCTCCAGTTTCGCTAGAGTCCGTGCCCCCGGGCAAGACTTTCGTGCCAGCGAATTTGCAGCTGGAAGTTCTCTCTTGGGCTCACTCGTCCAGAGTGGGTGGGCATTTTGGGACCAAAAGTACATCTGAGATTTTGGCGAGGACGTACTGGTGGCCGCATATGACCCGTGTCGTCGGAGACTATATTCGGGCGTGCGTTTCCTGCGCCCAGAATCGGTCTCCTCAGCAATGGCCTGCTAGGTTGCTTTACCCCCTGCCGGTGGTAGACAGGCCCTGGGAGATGGTCGGATGGACTTTGTGGTGGGCTTACCCAAGTCTCATAGCTGCACCATTATCTGGGTTGTCACCGATCATTTCTCTAAGATGGTGCAATTGGTGCCGCTTCCATGGTTACCTTCTGCACGGGCCTTGGCGGCATTATTCATTAAGCATATTTTCCGCTTCCATGGAATGCCTGATAAAATTGTCAGCGACCGGGGTCCCCAATTCATATCTTGGTTTTGGAGAGAGCTCTGCCGTTTACTTAGCATAGAGTTGAATCTCTCCTCTGCATATCATGCCGAGACGAATGGGTTGGTAGAGAGGACCAACCAGACTCTGTGACATACTTGCGACATTTTGTCTCTGCTAGGCAGGATGACTGGGCATCTTTGCTACCTTGGGCGGAATTTGCCTTGAACAACGCCGTAGCCAATTCCACTGGGCAGACTCCTTTTCTCCTTAATTACGGCCAGCATATGCGTGTCCCTGTACCCATGCCCGTGTCTTCCACCAATTTTAGGGTGGCAGACTGGGCGGTGGAGGCACGTGACATTTGGGACCGCACACAGGATGACATCTGGGCCTCCAAGGAGAGAATGAGGGTTTCTGCTGATACACACCGGTGCCCCGCTCCATTTTTTGCTCCTGGCAACTTAGTGTGGCTCTGTGCCCGTAACATCAGGCTGCGAGTTGAGTCCACTAAGTTTGCGCCTCGCTACATTGGCCCATTCAAGGTTCTGGAACAGGTCAACCCTGTGGTCTACCGTTTGGCCATTCCTCCGTGCCTTGGTATCACCGACACTTTCCACGTTTCTCTCTTAACCCCTTAAGCCCGTATGACGTACTATCCCGTCGAGGTGGGGTGGGCCTTAATTCCCGGTGACGGGATAGTACGTCATACGCGATCGGCCGCGCTCACGGGGGGAGCGCGGCCGATCGCGGCCGGGTGTCTGCTGCATATCGCAGCTGACATCCGGCACTATGTGCCAGGAGCGGTCACGGACCGCCCCCGGCACATTAACCCCCGGCACACCGCGATCAAACATGATCGCGGTGTACCGGCGGTACAGGGAAGCATCGCGCAGGGAGGGGGCTCCCTGCGGGCTTCCCTGAGACGATCGGTACAAGGTGATGTACTCACCTCGTACCGAACGTCTTCTCCCTGCAGGCCCCGGATCCAAAATGGCCGAGGGGCTGTATCCGGGTCCTGCAGGGAGCACTTCCGGGTCGGAGCAGGCTGCAGATGAAAGCTGCAGCCTGCTCCGATGAAAGTATGATCGCGGATCTGATAGAGTGCTGTGCACACTATCAGATCTGCGATCTGTGATGTCCCCCCCTGGGACAAAGTAAAAAAGTAAAAAAAAAAATTTCCACATGTGTAAAAAAAAAAAAAAAAAAATTCCTAAATAAATAATAATAAAAAAAAAAATATTATTCCCATAAATACATTTCTTTATCTAAAAAAAACAAACAAAAACAATAAAAGTACACATATTTAGTATCGCCGCGTCCGTAACGACCCAACCTATAAAACTGGCCCACTAGTTAACCCCTTCAGTAAACACCGTAAGAAAAAAAAAAAAAAAAACGAGGCAAAAAACAACGCTTTATTACCATACCGCCGAACAAAAAGTGGAATAACACGCGATCAAAAAGACGGATATAAATAACCATGGTACCACTGAAAACGTCATATTGTCCCGCAAAAAACGAGCCGCCATACAGCATCATCAGCAAAAAAATTAAAAAGTTATAGTCCTCAGAATAAAGCGATGCCAAAATAATTATTTTTTCTATAAAATAGTTTTTATCGTATAAAAGCGTCAAAACATAAAAAAATGATATAAATGAGGTATCGCTGTAATCGTACTGACCCGAAGAATAAAACTGCTTTATCAATTTTACCAAACGCGGAACGGTATAAACGCCTCCCCCAAAAGAAATTCATGAATAGCTGGTTTTTGGTCTTTCTGCCTCACAAAAATCGGAATAAAAAGCGATCAAAAACTGTCACGTGTCCGAAAATGTTACCAATAAAAACGTCAACTCGTCCCGCAAAAAACAAGACCTCACATGACTCTGTGGACCAAAATGTGGAAAAATTATAGGTCTCAAAATGTGGAGACGCAAAAACTTTTTTGCTATAAAAAGCGTCTTTTAGTCTGGTTTCACACTTGCGTTTTTATCTGCATGCGTTTTTTAAAAAAACCGCATGTGTGAAAAAATGCATGTAAACGCGGTAAAACGCATGTGTTTTTATAGAAAAACACAAGAAAACAAGAAAAAAACAAAAAACCCTAACCCTACCCCTAACCCTACCCCTAACCTGAAATACGTGGCACTGAAATACGTGGCACTGAAATATACGTTTATATACGTATATACGTATATAAGTGCCACGATATTTCAGTGGCCACGTATATAAGTGCCACGTATTTAAGTGCCACGTATTTCAGTGCCACGTATTTCAGTGCCACGTATTTCAGTGCCACGTATTTCAGTGCCACGTATTTCAGTGCCACGTATTTACGTGCCACGTATTTACGTGCCACGTATTTTTCAGTGCCTGAAATACGTGGCACTGAAATACGTGGCACTGAAATTCGTGGCACTGAAATTCGTGGCACTGAAATATCGTGGCACTGAAATATCGTGGCACTGAAGTATTTACGTGCCACGTATTTTTCAGTGCCTGAAATACGTGGCACTGAAATACGTGGCACTGAAATACGTGGCACTGAAATATCGTGGCACTGAAATACGTGGCACTGAAATACGTGGCACTGAAATACGTGGCACTTAAATACGTGGCTCTTAAATACGTGGCACTTATATACGTGGCACTTATGACTGTCAGAAAATGTTCAGTAAACGGTTAGGGGTGAGGTTAGGGGTAGGGTTTCAGGTAGAATTGGGGAGCTTCCACTGTTCAGGCACATCAGGGGCTCTCCAAACGCGACATGGCGTCCAATCTCAATTCCAGCCAATTCTGCGTTGAAAAAGTAAAACAGTGCTCCTTCCCTTCCGAGCTCTCCCGTGCGTCCAAAAAGGGGTTTACCCCAACATATGGGGTATCAGCGTACTAGGGACAAATTGAACAACAACTTCTGGGGTCCAAGTTCTCTTGTTATCCTTGGGAAAATAAAAATTTGGGGGGCTAAAAATCATTTTTGTGGGAAAAAAAATATGTTTTATTTTCACGGCTCTGCGTTGTAAACTGTAGTGAAACACTTGGGGGTTCAAAGTTCTCACAACACATCTAGATAAGTTCCTTGGGAGGTCTAGTTTCCAATATGGGGTCACTTGTGGGGGGTTTGTACTGTTTGGGTACATCAGGGGCTCTGCAAATGCAACGTGACGCCTGCAGACCAATCCATTTAAGTCTGCATTCCAAATGGCGCTCCTTCCCTTCCGAGCTCTGTCATGCGCCCAAACAGTGGTTCCCCCCCACATAGGGGGTATCAGCGTACTCAGGACAAATTGGACAACAACTTTTAGGGTCCAATTTATCCTGATACCCTTGTGAAAATACAAAACTGGGGGCTAAATTTCATTTTTGTGAAAAAAAAAAAATAATAATATTTTCACGGCTCTGCGTTATAAACTGTAGTGAAACACTTGGGGGTTCAAAGTTCTCACAACACATCTAGATAAGTTCCTTGGGGGGTCTAGTTTCCAATATGGGGTCACTTGTGGGGGGTTTGTACTGTTTGGGTACATCAGGGGCTCTGCAAATGCAACGTGACGCCTGCAGACCAATCCATTTAAGTCTGCATTCCAAATGGCGCTCCTTCCCTTCCGAGCTCTGTCATGCGCCCAAACAGTGGTTCCCCCCCACATAGGGGGTATCAGCGTACTCAGGACAAATTGGACAACAACTTTTAGGGTCCAATTTATCCTGATACCCTTGTGAAAATACAAAACTGGGGGCTAAATTTCATTTTTGTGAAAAAAATAAAAATAATATTTTCACGGCTCTGCGTTATAAACTGTAGTGAAACACTTGGGGGTTCAAAGTTCTCACAACACATCTAGATAAGTTCCTTGGGGGGTCTAGTTTCCAATATGGGGTCACTTGTGGGGGGTTTGTACTGTTTGGGTACATCAGGGGCTCTGCAAATGCAACGTGACGCCTGCAGACCAATCCATTTAAGTCTGCATTCCAAATGGCGCTCCTTCACTTCCGAGCTCTGTCATGCGCCCAAACAGTGGTTCCCCCCCACATAGGGGGTATCAGCGTACTCAGGACAAATTGGACAACAACTTTTATGGTCCAATTTATCCTGATACCCTTGTGAAAATACAAAACTTGGGGGCTAAAAAATCATTTTTGTGAAAAAAAAAAATATTTTTATTTTCACGGCTCTGCGTTATAAACTGTAGTGAAACACTTGGGGGTTCAAAGCTCTCAAAACACATCTAGATAAGTTCCTTAGGGGGTCTACTTTCCAAAATGGTGTCACTTGTGGGGGGGTTTAATGTTTAGGCACATCAGGGGCTCTCCAAACGCAACATGGCATCCCATCTTAATTCCAGTCAATTTTGCATTGAAAAGTAAAATAGCGCTTCTTCCCTTCTGAGCTCTGCTATGCACCCAAACAATGGTTTACACCCACATATGGGGTATCGTCGTACTCAGGACAAATTGCACAACAACGTTTGTGGTCTAATTTCTTCTCTTACCCTTGGGGAAATAAAAAAATGGGGGTGAAAAGATCATTTTTGTGAAAAAATATGATTTTTTATTTTTACGGCTCTGCATTATAAACTTCTGTGAAGCACTTGTTGGGTCAAAGTGCTCAACACACATCTAGATAAGTTCCTTAAGGGGTCTACTTTCCAAAATGGTGTCACTCGTGGGGGGTTTCAATGTTTAGGCACATTAGGGGCTCTCCAAACGCAACATGGCGTCCCATCTCAATTCCAGTCAATTTTGCATTGAAAAGTCAAATGGCGCTCCTTCCCTTCTGAGCTCTGCCCTGCGCCCAAACAATGGTTTACACCCACATATGGGGTATCAGTGTACTCAGGACAAATTGCACAACAATTTTTGGGGTCCAATTTCTTCTCTTACCCTTGGGAAAATAAAAAATTGGGGGTGAAAAGATCATTTTTGTGAAAAAATATGATTTTTTATTTTTACGGCTCTGCATTATAAACTTCTGTAAAGCACTTGTTGGGTCAAAATGCTCACCACACATCTAGATAAGTTCCTTAGGGGGTCTACTTTCCAAAATGGTGTCACTTGTTAGGGGTTTCAATGTTTAGGCACATCAAGGGCTCTCTAAATGCAACATGGCGTCCCATCTCAATTCCAGTCAATTTTGCATTGAAAAGTCAAATGGCGCTCCTTCCCTTCCGAGCTCTGCCCTGCGCCCAAACAATGGTTTACACCCACATATGGGGTATCAGCGTACTCAGGACAAATTGCACAACAATTTTTGGGGTACAATTTCTTCTCTCACCCTTGGGAAAATAAAAAATTGGGGGTGAAAAGATCATTTTTGTGAAAAAATATGATTTTTTATTTTTACGGCTTTGCATTATAAACTTCTGTAAAGCACTTGTTGGGTCAAAGTGCTCACCACACATCTAGATAAGTTCCTTAAGGGGTCTACTTTCCAAAATGGTGTCACTTGTTAGGGGTTTCAATGTTTAGGCACATCAGGGGCTCTCCAAATGCAACATGGCGTCCCATCTCAATTCCAGTCAATTTTGCATTGAAAAGTCAAATGGCGCTCCTTTGCTTCCAAGCTCTGCCATGCGCCCAAACTGTGGTTTACCCCCACATATGGGGTATCAGCGTACTCAGGACAAATTGTACAACAACTTTTGGGGTCTATTTTCTCCTGTTACCCTTGGTAAAATAAAACAAATTGGAGCTGAAATAAATTTTGTGTGAAAAAAAGTTAAATGTTCATTTTTATTTAAACATTCCAAAAATTCCTGTGAAACACCTGAAGGGTTAATAAACTTCTTGAAAGTGGTTTTGAGTACCTTGAGGGGTGCAGTTTTTAGAATGGTGTCACACTTGGGTATTTTCTATCATATAGACCCGTCAAAATGACTTCAAATGAGATGTGGTCCCTAAAAAAAAATGGTGTTGTAAAAATGAGAAATTGCTGGTCAACTTTTAACCCTTATAACTCCGTCACAAAAAAAAATTTTGGTTCCAAAATTGTGCTGATGTAAAGTAGACATGTGGAAAATGTTATTTATTAAGTATTTTGTGTGACATATGTCTGTGATTTAAGGGCATAAAAATTCAAAGTTGGAAAATTGCGAAATTTTCCAAATTTTCGCCAAATATTCGTTTTTTTCACAAATAAACGCAAGTTATATCGAACAAATTTTACCACTAACATGAAGTACAATATGTCACGAGAAAACAATGTCAGAATCGCCAAGATCCGTTGAAGCGTTCCAGAGTTATAACCTCATAAAGGGACAGTGGTCAGAATTGTAAAAATTGGCCTGGTCATTAACGTGCAAACCACCCTCGGGGCTTAAGGGGTTAAAGCCCATCCATTTGTCTCGGTTTTCCGAGTCACCTGCCGAGACGTCGGGTTCATCCACGGATGAGTTTGAGGTGAATGCTATCGTGGGGTGCAACGTGGTACGTGGCAAGAAATTTTATCTGGTGGACTGGAAGGGTCACGGCCCAGAGGACAGAACCTGGGAACCTGTGGAGCACATTCGGGCTCCGCTGCTCATTGCAGCTTTTGAGCATAGCAGGGCTCAAGGAGGGGGGCCCTAGGAGGGGGGGTAATGTTAGGAGTCGAGTTCCCGCCACTGCACAGGGGGAATCTCGAGCCATGTCTGCTGCGGTCTCCCATTCTGCATCAGCCGCAGAGGAGCCTGCCTCAGCGGAGACGTCGGTCCCAGCATCTCACTGAATCTGGTACTGTGCAAAGGGGTACTGCTGCCTCTCCAGGCTCTGCTATTGTACCCTTCACTGGTCTGCAGTGAGCAGGCTTTTCTGGGACTAAGTCCTGCTTTGCACACACTGAGCATGCCCAGGGTAAGATCTCTCAATGGAGATCAAGGGTCACATGCTCAGGTACTTCTTGGAAGGTCCTGAAGTTGCTGCAGCTATAAAAGGTTCTCATGACTGCACGGCCATGCACTAGTGTCAATTTATGTATGAGCTAAGTGCCAGTGTGGTCATGTGTGTGTGTGTATTCAGGGACTTGGCTGAAATAAGCCCCTATAATGCTGGCTCCTCCTGCAAGGAGTTTCATGTGTGTGTATACAGGGACCCGGCTGAAATAAGCCCCTAGAATGCTGGCACCTCCGGCGAGGAGTTTCATGTGAGTGGATTTAGGGCTGGCGTATAGCCATCAGAATTCCAGCTCCACCGGCGAGGAGCTGCGTGTTTGCATTTGACTGCATGACCACCATCTGCTCTATTAAGTAGCTGTGTTCCCCTGTGAAGCTAACAGGGTACAGCATTCTCTTTACTAATGGACTCTGTGAAGTAACAGAGTTCGTTTATACTACTAAATTGTATCTCCATATCTAGCAGCAGGTTCTTTCCTGCACGGTTGATCCCGGGTTGCGAACGCACCAAGTACTTCTAATAAATATATATTCGGTGCGTTCCGCCAACCCTAACAGACGCCATGTCTCATTTGGCGAGCCCCTGATGTGCCTAAACAGTGAAAATCCAATTCCAACTGAAACCCTATCCCAAACATACCCATAACCCTAACCACGCCCCTAACCCGAACATGCCACTAACCCTAATCCCAACCACACCCCTAACTCCAACACACCTCTAACCCTAATCCCAACCATAACCCTAACCACACCTCTAACCCTGACACACCCCTAACCCTAATCCCAACCCTAATCCCAACCGTAAATGTAATCCAAACCCTAACCCTAACTTTAGCCCCAACCCTAACCCTAACTTTAGCCCCAACCCTAACTCTAACTTTAGCCCCCACCCTAACCCTAATTTAGCCCCAACCCTAACTGTAGTCCCAAACCTAACTGTAGCCCTAACCCTAACTTTAGCCCCAACCTTAACCCTAACTTTAGCCCAACCCTAACCCTAACTTTAGCCCCAACCCTAACCCTAACTTTAGCTCCAACCCTAACCCTAATGGGAAAATGGAAATAAATACGTTTTTTTATTTCATTACTTTTCCCTAACTAAGTGGGTGATAAAAGTAAAAGTTTGATTTACTTTTATAGTGGTTTTTTTAGCGGATTTTTATGATTGGCAGCTGTCACACACTAAAAGACGCTTTTTATTGCAAAAAATAGTTTTTGCGTCTCCACATTTTGAGAGCTATAATTTTTCCATATTTTGGTCCAGAGAGTCATGTGAAGTCTTGTTTTTTGTGGGATGAGTTGACATTTCTATTGGTACCTTTTTTGGGCAAGTGACATTTTTTTATCGCTTTTTATTCCGATTTTTGTGAGGCAGAATGACCAAAAAACAGCTATTCATGAATTTCTTTTGGGGGAGGTGTTTATACCATTCCATGTTTGATAAAACTGATAAAGCAGTTGTATTCTTCGGGTCAGTACAATTACAGCGATACCTCATTTATATCATTTTTAATGTTATGGCGCTTTTAGACGATAAAGACTATTTTATATAAAAAATTATTATTTTTGCATAATTTTATTCTGAGGACTATAACTTTTTTATTTTTTCGCTGATGATGCTATATGGCAGCTCCATTTTTGCAGGATAAGATGACGTTTTCAGCAACACCTTGGTTATTTATATCCGTCTTTTTGACCGCGTGATATTCCATTTTATGTTTGGCGGTATGATAATAAAGCGTTGTTTTTTGCCTCTTTTTTATGGTGTTCACTGAAGGGGTTAACTAGTGGGACAGTTTTATAGGTTGGGTCGTTACGGATGTGGTGATACTAAATATGTGTACTTTTGTTGTTTTTTTATTATTTAGATAAAGAAATTTATTTATTGGAACAATATTTTTTTTCATTATTTAGGATTTTTTTTTACACATGTAAATTTTTTTTTACTTTTTTACTTTGTCCCAGTGTGGCACATCATGTTATAGTGTCAGATCACTGATCTGACCTTTGCACAGCACTGTATCAGATCAACGATCTGACAGGCAGCGCTGCAGGCTTGCCAGCGCCTGCTCTGAGCAGGCACTTGCAAGCCACCTCCCTGCAGGACCCAGAAGGAGCCCCGTGGCCATTTTGGATCAGGGGCCTGCAGGGAGGAGTACGTAGGAAACCCTCTGAACAACGCGATCATATCGCGTTGCTCCGAGGGTCTCAGGGAAGCACGCAGGGAGCCCCTCCCTGCATTATGCTTCCCTATGCCGCCGGAACGCTGTGTTCATGTTTGATCGCAGTGTTCCGGGGGATAATGTGCCTGGAGCGGTCCGTTACCACTCCTGGCACATAGTGCTGGATGTCAGCTGTAATAATCAGCTGACACCCAGTGACGATCACCTATGACGTGCTATCCCATCCCTAGGAACTAAGTCCCAGGTCACCTCGATGGGATAGTACGTCATATGGGATTAAGGGGTTAAACATCCCAAGGAGCACTGTGCAAGCGATCATATTGAAATGGAAGGAGTATCATACAACTGCAAATCTACCAAGACCCGGCCGTCCCTCTAAACTTTCATCTCAAACAAGGAGAAGACTGATCAGAGATGCAGCCAAGAGGCCCATGATCACTCTGGATGATCTGCAGAGATCTACAGCTGAGGTGGGACAGTCTGTCCATAGGACAACAATCAGTCGTACACTGCACAAATCTGGCCTTTATGGAATAGTGGCAAGAAGAAAGCCATTTCTCAAAGATATCCATAAAAAGTGTTGTTTAAAGTATGCAACAAGCCATCTGGGAGACACACCAGACATGTGGAAAAAGGTTCTCTGGTCAGATGAAACCAAAATCGAACTTTTTGGCAACAATGCCAAACGATATGTTTAGCGTAAAGGCAACACAGCTCATCACCCTGAACACACCATCCCCACTGTCAAACATTGTGGTGGCAGCATCATGGTTTGGGCCTGATTTTCTTCAGTAGAGACAGGGAAGATGGTTAAAATTGATGGGAAGATGATGGAGCAAAATACAGGACCATTCTTGAAGAAAACCTGTTGGAGTCTGTAAAAGACCTGAGACTGGGACCGAGATTTGTCTTCCAACAAGACAATGATCCCAAGCATAAAGAAAAATCTACAATAAAATAGTTCACAAATAAACGTATCCAGGTGTTAGAATGGCCAAGTCAAAGTCCAGACCTCAATCCAATGGAGAATCTGTGGAATGAGCTGGAAACTGCTCTTCACAAACGACCTCCATCAAACCTCATTGAGCTCGAGCTGTCACTTGAGCTCGAGCTGTTTGCCAGGGAAGAATGGGCAAAAATTTCATTCTCTCGATGGACAAAACTGATAGAGACATACCCCAAGTGACTTGCAGCTGTAATCACTGCAAAAGATGGTGCAACAAAGTATTTAGTTAAAGGGGCCGAATATTATTGCGCTCCCTACTTTTCAGTTTTTCAATTTCCACAAAAATTTTAAATAACCAATAAATTTCATTCAACTTCACAATTGTGTTCCACTTATTGTTGTTTCTTCACCAAAAATTTACATTTGGTATCTTTATGTTTGAAGCATGATATGTGGGAAAAGGTTGAAAAGTGTCAGGGGGCCGAATACTTTCGCAAGGCACTATATATATATATATCTATATATACAGTATATATATATATATATATATATATATATATATATATATATATATATATATATACACTCACCGGCCACTTTATTAGGTACACCATGCTAGTAACGGGTTGGACCCCTTTTGCCTTCAGAACTGCCTCAATTCTTTGTGGCATAGATTCAACAAGGTGCTGGAAGCATTCCTCAGAGATTTTGGTCCATATTGACATGATGGCATCACACAGTTGCCGCAGATTTGTCGGCTGCACATCCCAAAAATGCTCCATACAAGGCAGGATGGATCCATGCTTTCATGTTGTTTACGCCAAATTCTGACCCTACCATCCGAATGTCGCAGCAGAAATCGAGACTCATCAGACCAAGCAAAGTTTTTCCAATCTTCTACTGTCCAATTTCGATGAGCTTGTACAAATTGTAGCCTCAGTTTCCTGTTCTTAGCTGAAAGGAGTGGTACCCGGTGTGGTCTTCTGCTGCTGTAGCCCATCTGCCTCAAAGTTCGACGCACTGTGCGTTCAGAGATGCTCTTAGGCCTACCTTGGTTGTAACGGGTGGCGATTTGAGTCACTGTTGCCTTTCTATCAGCTCGAACCAGTCTGCCCATTCTCCTCTGACCTCTGGCATCAACAAGGCATTTCCGCCCACAGAACTGCCGCTCACTGGATTTTTTTTCTTTTTCGGACCATTCTCTGTAAACCCTAGAGATGGTTGTGCGTGAAAATCCCAGTAGATCAGCAGTTTCTGAAATACTCAGACCAGCCCTTCTGGCACCAACAACCATGCCACGTTCAAAGGCACTCAAATCACCTTTCTTCCCCATACTGATGCTCGGTTTGAACTGCAGGAGATTGTCATGACCATGTCTACATGCCTAAATGCACTGAGTTGCCGCCATGTGATTGGCTGATTAGAAATTAAGTGTTAACAAGAAGTTGGACAGGTGTACCTAATAAAGTGGCCAGTGAGTGTATATATACTATATATATATATATATATATATATATATATATATATATATATATATATATATATATATATATATACTTTATATATATATATATATATATATATACATATACATATATATACATATATATATATGTATATATACACATGCATACACATACATATATATATATATATATATATATATATATACATACACATACATATATATATATATATATATATATATATATATATATACACCCATATATATACAGTATGTATATATATATATATATATATATATATATATATATATATATATATATATATATATATATATATATATATACGGCTCTGGCAAAAATTAAGAGACCTCAAATAATGCAATAAATAAGTTCATAATCATTAATAAACAAGAGTAGTAATGTTTTAACTCAGGAATAGTTCAGAAATTAATATTTTGTGATTTTTAATCACAGTTTTCATGCGTCTTGTCATGCTTTCCACCAGTCTTTCACACTGCTTTTGGGTGACCTTATGCCACTCCTGGCACAAAAATTTAAGCAGTTCTTTGTTTGATGGCTTGTGACTATCCAGCTTCCTCTTGATTACATTCCAGGGGTTGTCAATTGGGTTCAGGTTTGGAGATTGGGCTGGCCATGACAGGGACTTGATGTTGTGGTCCTTCATCTACACCTTGATTGACCTAGCTGTGTGGCATGGTGCATTGTCCTGCTGGAAAAACTAGTCCTCAGAGTTGGGCAACATTGCCTGAGCAGAAGGAAACAACCGTTTTTCCAGGATAACCTTGTATCCGGCTTAATTCATATGTCCTTCGCAAAGATTAACCTGCCCACTTCCAGCCTTGCTGAAGCATTCCTAGATCAACACCAGAATGTCTAATGGTTAGACGAAGACCTGGAGAAGAGTACAAGCCACAGTGTCTTGCACCCACTGTGAAATGTGGTGGAGGATTGGTGATGATCTGGGGATGCTTCAGCAAGGCTGGAATTGGGCAGGTTATTCTTTGCGAAGGACATGTGAATTCACATACGATGATGTCTATAAAGTGCTGTGTAATTAATGTATAAATACTGCAAAGCAAAAATTGCAAAGTATAAAAGAATAGCAGTGTTTATAGTTTACTTTTTCAATTACCAAAATGCAAAGATAAATTTAAATCAAATCAATATTTAGTGTAACTGCCTTTTGCCTACCAAACCAAAATAGCAAAAAAAAGCATCAATTCTTCTAGGTACACATACACATAGTTTTTAAGGGAACTTGTCATGGAGGTTATTCCAAGTATCTTGGAGAAATAACCACATATTTTCTATGGCTGTAGGCATGCACAAATCCTTCTATATATTTTTTTATGAAGTTCTGAATCAAATAACAGCACTAAGTTTTTGGATTACTACACTATTTATGTGCAGTCTCCCATTCTTGCCCAGCCGCAGAGGAGCCTGCTCAGCAGAGATTTTGGTCCCATTTTCTTGCTCAGACTGTTGCTGAGGGTCTGGTTATTGCTGCCATCCCATGCTCAGCTATTGTAACCAGCATTAATCAGAGGCGAGCAGACACTCCAGGGACTAAGTCCTGCTTTTTGTCAACTGAGCATGCCCATGGGACGACCTCTCATTGGAGGTCGGGGGTCACATGCTCAAGTCCTGTAGTGGCCCTGATTGGACCACTGGGAAGGTCCTGGAAGGACGCAGCTATACAAGGTTTGCATGGCCACTCGGCCATGGGCTAGTGTAAACAGATATCGTGGTGTGTATAGATGCATGTATGTACTGGTGAAAGCTACTAATTGATCCCCTTCCTTAGCGTTATTGTCTGAGTGTGGGTGATTGGAGAGTTTGCCTAATGTGAGCCCTCTCTTAGACTAAAATCTCTCGAAGTGGATGGGTAGAGGTCCTGCTGTAATTAAAACACTTGCGGCTAAAAGGAGAAGTGCTCAGTCAGAAGGCTGATGAATGCAAATTTTTAAAAAAATTAGGTTCCCATTCAGAATTCAGATGAAGACTTTACTTTAAGAGAGGAATGGCAGTGTTAGGTCCTGGAAAAAGAGAAATGCCTACTGTGACTTTCAGGTACACATGAATTGGCCATTGTATGTGGAGCAGCCCCCAGTCGCAGGGCATCGAGGTACCCGGCACCGGGTCTCTCGGTTCTGGAGATGTCAAGGTGGCCCAACCCGGTCCGTGGCCCTGCTAAGGGGCGCCCAATAAAAGGTGTAGGTGATGGTGTAGGTGGCGGTAAATAACGAGGACATAGGGTTGCAGTCTCTTTACCTCTTTACTGAAGGCTTCGGCATCCGCAATCCAGAGCACTGCTAACTGGGCTAGCTAAGACCGGCCAGTCCGAAGGCACATCCAGAGTTCCCTTTGCAGGTGGAAATCAGTAGCCTACCTACTAGCGTTTTGGTGTTGTAGTACTTCCCTGTTGAGCACCACGGGATAGTCCTCACAACTGTCGTGTATGTTTCTGTTCTTTCTCTCCGTCCCCCAGATGATATGGATAGGACGCACCCGTATGACGGTGTAGGCCTGGAGTTATTTTATAGGGACCCTAGAGATGCCCCTCTCCCACAATTGCCTCCGTTGTCTTCATTTGGTGTAAAAGGTGAGACAGCCAACCGAGAGTTAACTGCCCTGCCGTTGGTTCAAAGTAATGCGTAGAGCCTATTACTTCCTCGGCGTTCCGGCTGCCGGCTACCTGCCTCCGAAGGATGTTGCCGATCTCGGGGCACGACTCCTACTGGTTCTATCTCCTTTGTGCTGTGATCTCGTTTCTCACTTCTCCACAGTATACTTTGCTTCGTGTCCTTTCTTAAGATGCCGCCGCAATGAAGTGCAGGCACAGCTCCGTAACGCTCTGTCCTTTCGCTAGGCCTCTGTCAGGATCCCACCCCTGACAGGGACCCCCCTGAATCTTCCCAAGTAACGCTCTTCTCTCACTAGATGTTACCTTTGCAAAACCCAGTCAGCTTCTCCCTAACTTCCTATCCAACCCCCAGTTTTACCAGAGTGTGAGGAGTGGCCTAATACATTGAACCCTTTGCTCCCCCTGGTGGCCGGAGTGTGAAGTGTAATGTGTGACTGTGATACCTGGTCAGGTGAACTCTTTTAGTGCAATCAGACGTAACATCACTCCCCTTAGCGGCAGAGTGACATTACTGCAACGACCAGGACTCTGGGGCGCTGCATATGCTCTAAGCTTTCTCAATTTTTCACATTTCTAGTACAGTAATGCAAATCAATTTTCATATTTCATATTTGCATGGTATGGTGCTACAGATTGCTGCCTTTTTTGTTTGTATGTATATGAGTTGGTGACTAGGTTCAGCACCTGTTCACACTTAGTCTATGTTTGGATGTGACGGTCAGTTTTTTGAAATTTGTATTCATTAGCCTTCTGACTGAGCAATTTAATTACAGCAGGACCACTACCCCTCCACAGAGAGAGAGATTTTAGCCTGAGAGGACTCACATTAGGTTCCCATTCAGATGAAGACTTTTTTCTAAAAGAGGAATGGCAGTGTTAGTTCCTGAAAAAAGAGAAACGCCTTACTGTGGCTTCCAGGTACACACAAATTGGCCAATTTATGCGCTAAGCTTTCTCAATTTTTCATATTTCTAGTGCAGTAATGCAATTCAATTTTTATATTTCATATTTGCATGTTATGGTACTACAGAGTGCTGCCTATTTTGTTTGTTTGTCTTTAAACATGACAAGTTCTACGCTGGATAATGCCACATATTTAATTACATTTTCATATATATGAACAACTATATTTAATACAGTTACATATGTCTGCTTGCTGTATACTTTTTGATAGCTCTGAATCAATTTTTTTTAACTTCTACACTACTTATGAGGACCTTGTTGTCATACTTAGCCTGAAGGTGTTAAGGAGAATCTGGAGCACATATTTACGTAAAGTAATCAAGGTGAATCTGGAGGATATATTTATGTAAAGTAATAGAAATAATATCAATAATAATCAAAATAATCTTTTTGTCTCGACAACATGTTAAACAGCACTTACTTCATTAGGTGTGTCGTGAAACAAAGGCGTGACATGCTAACAAACTAAAAGAAATGTGGGTCCGGCAAATAAGAAATTACAATCTATGAGGAAATATAGGTGACACTTAAAGTAGGTTATTTAGTACAATAGTCCAGGTACCTTTATTTAAAAAAGACAGACATACAGTTGTGCTCAAAAGTTGGCATACCCCAGCAGATTTTTTGCTTTCCTGGCTTTTTTTCAGAGAATATCAATAATAACACCAAAACTTTTTCTCCACTCATGGTTAGTGGTTGGGTGAAGCTATTTGTTGTCAAACTAATGTGTTTTCTCTTTTTAAATCATAATAAATAAAGCACAACTGTATTTTAGACCTATATTGTGTACATGCTGCACAAAGTGTGAAAGTTGGGAATATTGGTTTCATATTAAAGGGAAACTACTGCATGCTTGCTAGACACAAAATAAAATGAAAAATTAAGGATCCCGAAGCTCTTTTAATATGATTACTTTGAAAAGTGATATTATTATGTAATTTACAAAATTTTATCAAGGAAACAAGATGCTCATTGGTTTATCTACCTTAAACTGTTAGCACAAATTGCATACATGTTTAATTCCTGATATTGTCTTATAATAATTTCTCTTTTCGATGCACATGGGTTGTTTGTTCAGGCATGTCTGGGAACTTACTTAAAAAGTAAGACATTTCATTTATGGTAGTTCTGGTGCACAAGTAGGATCCAATCCCATCTGTTAATATATAGAAACATGGCACTATGCAGGAGAGGCACCACTTCTGCATAGCGGTGGACACCGCATAGCCTTACACTGTGCTGTATAAGCAGTTACTTTCCCATCCAGCTGACTGATGAAGGTAGAGTTTCAGACCGAAACGTCTCTTTTTTTTGTCTGTATATTACCAAAAATAAAAACTTGCGTCCTTATTTAATACATTTGAGTGTCAAATTTCTATATATAGTGTGGGAACTAGCGGCAGACAATCTATATAAAAAGCTGGAATTTCTTTCCCTCACTAGAACGATATTGCATAATGGATCTATCCAATATGAATTTGTAATATAGTTTCTACTAAAATGAAATTTGACTCATACTAAAATAATACTTTTGATTTAGAAGTAATTCTATTTTGTAGAGATGAGCAAATCAATTTGCAGGACGTTAGTCCAGCAGTCATATCAATTGTCGAAATCTGCTGATGGGAGCCCTAAGAACTGCCTCTTAGGCTACTTTCACACTGGCGTTTTCTGCAATACGTCGCAATGCGTCGTTTTGCCGAAAAAACGCATCCTGCAAAAGTGCTTGCAGGATGCGGGTTTTTTTGCATTGACTTACATTAGCGACGCATTTGCGACGCATTGCCACATGTCGCAACCGTTGTGCGACGGTTGCGCCGTGTTGTGGCGGACCGTCGGGACCAAAAAACGTTACATGTAACATTTTTTGCTCCCGACGGTCCGCTTTTTCTGACCGCGCATGCGCGTCCGGAACTCCGCCCCCACCTCCACGCACTTCCCCGCACCTCACAATGGGGCAGCGGATGTGCTGGAAAAATGCATCCGCTGCCCCCGTTGTGCGGCGGAGACAGCGCTAGCGTCGGGGACCTCGGCCCGACGCACAGCGACGGGCCGAGCCCGACGCTAGTGTGAAAGAAGCCTTACCTACCAACTTCACACTTCTGATTAGTAGGCCAGGCAAGACATCATGCTTCTGTCATGCTGCGATAATGATGCCTGATCATGCCTATAAATCAGAAAAATCACAGGGAATTTTAACAGGTAGAGAGTGATTTTCAGCCACTGACAACTGTCATAGCTACTGGACCAAGTATTATTTACTCATCTCTACTGTTTAGCATATAGTTATTTATATGGCAGCTCCTCATTTTAATGTAGATTCACCAAAAGTTGCCTTTCTTATTTTTTTACCTTTTTACTTCTTATATTTTTTATTTCTTATTTTTTCACAGATTTATTAAACTGTATTAAGCTTATGGACAAAATGTCTAAAATGTCATATCTTTAATATGTAGCATTTGTATACAAGCATCACTAACTCCACAAAATGATACTAAATCATAACAAACGCTGCTGTATATGACTGCATTTTCATAATAAAGTTATCATAGCATTTTAACATGAAAAAGACATCAAAAGGCCGTAAAAATTTTATTAGACTCTTAGTGTGAAACCATTCTAATAAACTATAATCCGTGTTAAAACAATTTATATTTCTCCCAGAACACTTTATAGTTACATAGTTAAAAACATTGAAAAAGCACCCAGGTCAAACAAGATCAACCTTTCTCCACCAATTATACATTTTTGTTATTAAATTATCTCTAACCCTCAATGTTATGTATACTGAGAAATAGTGATTGAATCACAGCATGAGATACACTGGTGGATCTGATTAGCAGAAAGATTATTATCATCAGTTAGAGAACTGCGGTTCTCAGCAGCTGTGATCATTGGTAAAAAGTTTTCCGCCGTTCACAGAGGTGTCAGCTGATGTCAGTACTACTCCCATCAGTCCACGCCTGCTGTTGCTGATAATAGCGAGAGCAAACGCCTATGATGAAAGTATTCATCAGCTTGCGACTGCGCTATAAATAAATAAAAAATAAAAAAAGGCATAGGCTCTGTTCTATGTTTGATAACCAGCGGGGCAAAACTGACAGATGCGGGCTGCAATCCTCAGCTGTATCATGGCTGTATATTAAGAATAGAGGGGTCCCCATGCCATTTTTTAAATTATTTAAATAATTAAATTTAGAAATAGCATGGAGTCCCTTCCATTTTTCACAAGCAGCCAAGCTAAAGCAGACAGCTGAGGGCTGGTATTCTCAGGCTGGTAAGAGGTCATGGATATTGCCCCAGCCTGAAAATAGAAGCCCTCAGCCACTTTAGAAAAGGTGTATCTATTAGATGCACCAATTCTAGCGCTTTGCCCATCTCTTTCCATTTGCCTTGTGGTTGTGGCAAGTGGGGTAATATTTGTGGGGTTGATGTCACCTTTGTATAGTCAGGTGACATCAAGCCCAGCGGTTAGTAATGGAAAGTCTTCGATAAAACACCTATCCATTACTAACTGCATAGTCATATTGTAAATAGAAAACACCCAGAATAAAGTCCTTTAATAGAAAATTATTTAAAAATAAGTTATACTCACCTTATGCCCATTCCATTGAAGCCATTGCCCCTGTAAAAAAAGAAAAATAATAAACAACAATATCTTTCATCTGTCCAAAGTGAAGTTGTTCCGTGCCACAATCCATGCCTGCGATATGTGGTTTACAATCTGGACAGTGCCATGATATGGCCATCCAGGCTGAAAACCACAGGAGAATGAGGTGCTGCGAGCGCAGCCTCAGTGACTAGTGGTGACATCATTGAGGTTTCAATTTCTTTAGGAGAATCTCTTTTGATCTCCACAGTCGCATTGGGTTGTTCCCCAAATTCGGACATTGGGAGGACTCACCTTTCCGCTTAAGTCATCACTGAACACTAGCTGGGAAGCAAATTCATTATTATCCAATGCTGTCTTAAAAAGTGCACATAATTCATATAAGATGCCTTGATCAGATGGCTGTAATGTTGCAATATCTGTATTCGATATGGCTTCTAAAGCAGTTGCCTTCGCAGAACCTTCCAAATAGTCGAATGAGAAATGTCAAGTTCACGACTTGCGCGATATGTTGATTTCTGTAGGCTACATGCAAAGGTCTCTCGAACCTCTCTCGAACCCTATCCACTGCTTTGGCTGTAACACTTGGTTGTCCAAGGCTTTTACATTTGCACAATCATCCTGTGTCCTTAAATTGTTGATACCACTGCAGAATAGTGGCTAGTTGCTTCCTTTGAACACACTTGAGTTTTAAATATCCTTTTTAAAATGTGGATCCCAAAACATATTCTAGATGTGGCCTCTTAAGTGATTTATAGAGGGGTTAGAATACGTTGGGAACACAAGATTTTTTCTCTCTTTCTGTACACCATAAAATCTTTTTTGCTTTTGAATCTGCTGCCTAATATTGAATGCTGCAGCTCATCTAACTTATAACCAGAATACTCAAGTCCTCATCTTGTTCTCAAGTCCCAAGTATACTCCCATTTAATGTATATGCAGCAATAGGATAACTGTGTCCTAAGAGTGTTACTCTACATTTATCAATATTAAACCTCATTTGCCAAGTGTTTGCCCATTCAAACATCTTATCCAGATCATTTTGTAACATTGTACTGTCATGGTCAGTTTTTAGTATCCTATATAGTTTCATGTCATCAGCAAAAACTGAGCGATAAATGCTACTGTGCATGTGCCGCTGCCACCCTTTTGCAGGAGAAAAAAAAAGGCTGCAGCAAAATGGCACCAGCGGCAGCACTAGAGCAGTAGCATTGATCGGTAAGAGATTGATGCTACTATGCAGTCAGTCATCAGTGCCATTTTGCTGGATGTAATTTTGTTATCTAAGCCAACAATATTATATGCATTATGTAAAATACCAGACAGGTCATTGAAGGATCAGTGACCTGTCACACGCCATACAGATGCATATGTAAGCAGAGCACCACATAAAGCCCTAGAATTATAAACTTATAAGGTTGTAGCAGCAGTAGAGATCTGGCCCTGGACCTGAGGAAGATGAGTAGCTGCACTGTTTTATTATATAAGGTAAACAAGAGCATTTGCATATTTTTCTGAAAGTAGAAAACTTACTTGGATGGATCTTCATTTTAATTAAAATAAAAGATTTTAAATGACACTATGACTATGTAATGACAATCTTCTTGGATTAGTGTGTTTTTGCTCTTTTTTGGTATACATTTTCCTTTTTGTATTTATGGTGCAAATTTGAAGTGTTTTTCAATGGATTTTTAGTACAGAAACGTTTTGATTAAAAAACTAAAAATGCAACTGCATTTTTTTAGACTCCCCTTAGAATCGTATTGAGAAAAATGCACAAAAAACTTCAGTTCAATGGCATCTCTAGATGCACTGGGCCTTACATTTTCATGAAATCACATCCACTTTGCTTGGCCAAATTTCAAAGAGTTTTTGGAGTGGGTTGATACTGTGTATTCAAATTGTGTAAAAAAATACAACATATGCAGTTCCACAGAAGAGATTTAGAGAAATCTCATGTCCACTGTGCTTTTTTTCACACAGTGTAAACTGATCTGCATTTCATTTTTTAAATCTGAAAAATGTCATTTTCTCTTTTGGTAATTCTACATTTTATTTGTAGATTTTCTTCATAAACTCAAGTGAACTAAGGAACATGCACAGGAAAAAACACACAAAAGAGGTTTTTAGTTAGTTTACAAAGCAGAAATGCACTACAAATGCAAATGAAAAAAAGCATACACAAAAATGCACTAAAAATGCATTGAAAAAGCACAAATAACTTAATTTAGCAGACGACCCTAGTTTCGGCCCAATTGCAATCTGTGATCAGAGTATGATTAGTATTATTGAACTATTTTTCTCATGTGGAGAATACAGTAGTGTGACCCTAACCTTAGATACAGCAGATTCAGCAGATTTTCGGCACAAAAAACGGCAGCGGAAAGCAGACAGTATTTATGTTAGGTAGGAACATGGAATAAAGGTGATTCCTTGATATCATACCGTATATACTCGAGTATAAACCGACCCGAGTATAAGCCGACCCCCCTAATTTTGCCACAAAAATTGGCAAAACTTAATGACTCGAGTATAAGCCTAGGGTGGAAAGTGCAGCAGCTACCGGTAAATGTCAAAAGTAAAAATAGACACCAATAAAAGTAAAATTAATTGAGACATCAGTAGGTTAAGTGTTTTTGAACATCCATATTGAATCAGGAGCCCCATATAATGCTCCATAAAGTTTATGATTGCCCCATAAGATGTTCCATATTAAAATATGCCCCATATAATCCTGCCTAAAGGTTAATAATGGCCCCATAAGATGCTCCATAGACACATTTGCCCAATATAATGCTGCACACATGTTGATTATGGCCCCATAAGATGCTCCATAAAGATATTTGCCCCATATAGTGCTGCACAAACCTTGATTATGGCCCCATAAGATGCTCCATACAGACACTTGCCCCATATAATGCTCCACAAACATTAATTATGGCCCCATAAGATGCTCCATACAGACAGTTGCCCCATTTGCTGTTGCTGTGATAAAAAAAATCAATCACATACTCACCTCTCCATCGCTCAGGCCCCTTGCACTTTCAATATTCACCTGACTTCGTTCCGGCGCCGCTCCATCTTCAGCGTCTTCTGCACTGACGTTCAGGCAGAGGGCGTGCACTAAACACATCATCGCGCCCTCTGACCTGAGCGTCACTGCAGAAGACGATAAAGATGGAGCGGCGCCGGAATGAGGAGCAGGTGAATATCGCGCAACGCAGTGCTCCCATCCCCGTTATACTCACCTGCTCCTGGCGCGGTGCAGTCCCTGCTTCCCCGGCGCCACAGCTTATTCCTGTATTAAGCGGTCACCGTTACCACTCATTACAGTAATGAATATGAGACTCCACCCCTATGGGAGGTGGAGCCGTATATTCATTACTGTAATGAGCGGTACCATGTATCTCTCTCCCCATCACGCTCCATGTGTCTCACCCCTGCTGTTCCATGTGTGTCTCAACCCTGCTATTCCATGTGTATCTCTCTCCCCATCACTCTCCATGTGTCTCACCCCTGCTGTTCCATGTGTATCTCTCTCCCCATCACGCTCCATGTGTCTCACCCCTGCTGTTCCATGTGTATCTCTCTCCCCATAACGCTCCATGTGTCTCACCCCTGCTGTTCCATGTGTATCTCTCTCTCCCCATCACGCTCCATGTGTCTCACCCCTGCTGTTCCATGTGTATCTCTCTCCCCATCACTCTCCATGTGTCTCACCCCTGCTATTCCATGTGTATCTCTCTCCCCATCACGCTCCATATGTGTCTCACCCCTGCTGTTCCATGTGTATCTCTCTCCCCATAATGCTCCATGTGTCTCACCCCTGCTGTTCAATGTGTATCTCTCTCCCCATCATGCTCCATATGTGTCTCACTCATCATTCTACATGTTTCGCGCTCTCCCATCAGTCTCTCTGAGCCATACTAATGTATCTCTCCTCTCCCTCCACAATGCCTGGCCATTCACTGCAGACCTGGATCTCCTTCTTATCTTACTGAAGGATGAGTCACAGACAGCTCCACTCAGATAATGCAGCTCCATACACACCACATGTCTTCACTCTTCCTCTAGTCCACCATGCTGCTGAGTCCATTGTATTCTGTTCCTCTGTAACAAGCTGTGTTCCTGATGCTGTAACTGCTGGTAATAGCAGAACACAGGTCAGTGTAACGACCGTTATGCCGGTCGCTGCTCGAGAACAGAATACGGCGCCGCTATGAATGACTCAGGGCACAATATGATATTAAACCAACTTTTCTTTATAACTTATGCAAAAAATGACAGAATATTCTCTCCCAACACAATATGGGCCACAACAGTCACAACTCACAGAATACAAGTTATGCTGCCTGAGAGACCCCAAGTGCCAGCTTCACAGACAGGAATCCGACTACCCCACAACTATACCACTCCCTCCCTTAACTGTAACGGGTCTACACGGGGTTATACTGTGCCTTTATTCCTGAGAGGACCACGTGTCACAATCTTACACCCGCCTCCCGCCTAATTTACAATAAATCACGGGTACCCGGTTTTTCCCAACATATATATATCTCACAGTATATACTCAGTGTATACTCAGTGCACTGTCTTATTGTTGAGTGCTCAGAGTGTACTCTTTCACAATATATGCTTCAATGGTAAATAACTGAATTTATTATACAGACGTCCAGCAGAGGATTAAATAGGTGTTTGAGCCACCAAATCTTCTGATGCAGATCCAGATAAAGTTCACAAATAATTCCAGGAATATCCCACAGCCAGAATCGTGAAGCGCAGGAATCTACAGAGTGTCTATTAGTTATCATGCAATTCTTAATACAAGACTGTCCGTAAATCGGCTGTGATTCCTACCTAGCTATCCCTAGCTAACTACACAGTCGGTGACCGGTCACACTTCTCTGTTTACTCACAAGAATAGCTTTCTTGAAATCACACAATCCCAAAACAGGAATGCCTCAAGATCTGGATTCCCCACTCTTTATTCCACACTGTTTATGATTTTAAAAAAACATCACCATCTTACACTCCACCCCACTTTCAATTTGGCGTCCCGACAAATGGCTTCTCACAACTCACAAGCAACACATACTCATCAGGATTATATCGTATTGGAGGAATTCTGGCTGTGCTCCTCTCTGACCTCCGTAAGCCAGTACCTATCGGGTTCAACAAAACATTTGTCGTATCTGGTGGAACAGTAACATCAGTGGGCATATCTGGAGTTTGCACTGTCGGTTGCATTTCTGAGAGGTCGCCATCACAGTCATCCCAACAGTAACACTCAACATTGCTCGGTTGCACCATCGTTGGACCGGATGACTCAGGGGAACAGACAGGTGCGTCGGATATACACCGCTTTAGCCAATTCCGATGCATCATGCGACAAGGTCCAATACACCCCTCAGGGACCACAGTGTACACACTTCCTCCTGGGAACACCCTCTCCATTACTGTGTAAGGCGTATCCTCCCACCTGTCACTCAACTTCAATTCTGGACGTGTAACCCGCACTAGCACCCTGTCATCCACCTGGAACTCATCCCTGTGCACTGGTTTTCGATCTTGGTGTGGATGATCCAGTACACGTTCTTTCACTGTCTGATGGATCTCTCGCAGTTTTCTTCGATGATCCTGGACCCACTCATTGGCTGTAAGATACTGCGGCTCATCTGGTACTGTCAGACTCAGCTCCCCGATTTCTCATCCTGGCCGGCCGAACATCATCGCATAAGGCGTCAACCCTGTAGTGTTATGTACTCTGTTATTATAATCCCACATAAGTTCAGGGAGAAACTCAGGCCATTGCCCCTTTTGCCTTTGTTCCAGCGTTCTCAGCATCTGGAGCAGCGTTCGGTTGAATCGCTCACAAGCTCCATTTCCCTTCGGGTGATAGGGCATCGTCCATGATTGCTGAATCCCATAGACCTGCAGCAACTCAGTCATGAGCTGACCCTGAAAACAGGTACCTTGGTCTGAATGCACTCTTTGGGGTCAGCCATACACCGGAATGAAATGTTTACAGATCGCCTCATCTGCAGACTTAGCAGTCTGATCTTTAGTGGGAATGGCCACAGCAAATTTTGTGAAATGATCGGTCATGACCAGGCATGAATGATGACCGCTGCTGGAGTACCCAATTGACAGATAATCCACCATTAATACTTCCAGCGGGGCAGACGTCACGATTGTCTGAACTGGAGCTCTCTGTTCTGGGGACTTATTCAATGCACAGGGTCGGCACTTAGCACACACCTCTCTCACGACTTCTTCTGAGCCAGGTGTGTACACAAATCGATGCAACCATCTATACGTCTTTTCAGGTCCAAAATGTGCACCCTGCGTATGAGCCTTTCAGGCAATGTCCGGAGCCATTGAGGCTGGGATCACCACCTGCCAACGGTACCCCAGCTCTGCCGCTATGTAGATCCAGCAATACAGTACCCCTTCCGTTATGGCCAATCGATCCCACTGCCGTAGCAGTTTCTGCCCCTCTGCACCGAGCCGAGCTCTCACCCTTCTGTCGGGCCAGGACTTTTGACTCAGCCACTTCTTTACTCGTGACAGCTTGGAGTCTGCATCCTGTAAATCAGCCCACTCCTGACGAGTCTTTCCCAGCAAAGTGGCAACCTGTGTCGCCACCCCACTTAACCGTGCCACATCCACGAACACAGGTAATCATCTCAGGTCAGGAATCTCGGTATCCTCAAGGTCTTCATCCACAACATCCCGGGGAGTGCCACAAGTCACTCGTGACAGTGCGTCGGCATTGGAGTTCTCTTTACCAGAACGGAACCGAATCCGGTAATTAAACTTGGATATCCGTGCTACCCACCACTGCTCTAGGGCTCCCAGCCTGGCATTCTCTAGGTGTGCCAGCGGGTTATTGTCAGTCATCACAAAAATCTCAGAGCCAGCAAGGTACTCTACAAATTTCTCAGTCATAGCCCACACCAAGGCCAACATCTCCAACTTAAATGAGCTATAATTATCTGGGTTTCGCTCGGTGTCTCGTAGAGACTGACTGGCATATGCAATAACCCGTTCACGCCCCTCCTGCTCAAGGGATAACACAGCTCCCAGGCCATGGAGGCTCCCATCAGTGTACAGAATGAAAGGTCGGTCAAAACATGCATACGCCAACAAAGGTGCCTGCACAAGGCAACCCGGATCTGATCGAATGCCTGTTGTTGTCGATCTGTCCATTGGATGGGTTAGTTCTTGAGCCCTCACACCGTCCCTCTCAACAGCTCATTCAGTGGCTCAGCCACTTTAGCAAAGTCTTTTACAAATCGGCGATAGTATCCGGCTAGACCGAGAAATGCCTGTACTTCTCTCTGGGTCTTGGGTCTGGGCCACCCTTGAATGGCCTCAATTTTACTCGGTGCCAGATGCACACCCTCAGCCGACATTACATGCCCCAGATACTCAATCTGTGTCCAGAACAGTTGACATTTTTTTGGCTTGATCTTAAGTCCATTGTCTCTCAGTCGGTGCAACACTTGCCGCAGCTTTTTCAGGTGATCATCGAATGAATTTCCGAATACGATTACATCATCCAGATAGATCAACACAGATTCGAAATTGTAGTCACCTAAGCAATACTCCATCAATCGCTGAAATGTTCCTGGGGCATTACCCAGTCCAAAGGGCATCCGATTAAACTCGAACAGACCCATCGGCATGAATGCTGTCTTCTGCCGATCTCAAGCCGCCATGGGCACCTGCCAGTAGCCACTGGCTAAGTCAAGCATAGAGAAATACTTCGCCTTCCCTAGTGCGGACAAGCATTCCTCGATTCTTGGTAACGGATAAGAATCACTTACAGTATGTGCATTCAGCTTGCGGTAATCAACACAAAACCATATGGACCCATCCTTCTTCCATACCAACACGACTGGTGCGGCCCAAGGACTCTGACTCTGGCGGATCACCCCATTGTCTATCATTTGCGCTATCATCCGCTTAACCTCTTGATAGAGGTTCGGCGGGATCTGACGATATCTCTCTCGAATCGGAGGGGTATCTCCTGTGGGTATTTTGTGTTCCACTGTCTTTGTGCAACCAAAGTCTTCATCATCCCTGGAGAAAGCAGCCTGATATTCCCACAGTGTATCCTCCAGCCTGCGCACCTGCTCAAATGTTAACTGGGACTCATCCACCCCCATAATCTCCATGATCTTCCTGCCATTCCACGCAGGTGTGGGGGACTCTTCGGTTGTCATCTGCATTGACAGGGTCCAGGCAGTCCTGCGGTCTGCTCTCAGTGTAAACTGACTTTTGGGAATGACTCTCTCGCCACACACATATACATCAGCCAGCTTGGTGCCTGCCGCCAGAGTCATCTCATGATCTTGCAGATTCAAGCACCATATTGGTACATTTCCATCTCGTACAATGGCCACTGTTCGGGCTACCATTAGACTATCCGTGTCTTCTGACCGACTGGTCGGTTCCAGAATCACCTCCACACCATTCAGTTTTCTGTGTGTCCCTACCGGCATCAATACAAGCTTCTCTTGACCCGGACCGATCACAACAGCAGACCCATGTGGGACATATACCGCTCCCACTGCTCTTCCTTCTGCCGAACTCTTCTGAATGCCGCATGAACGGACCACCTGCTGTAGGACTCTCTGAGTGACTTTGTGGGGCGTCACCCGCTTCCAATAACGCGGACCATCACGTTCAAACAGAAGGGAATCCAGCTCTCTCAGGATGTTCATTCCCAGAACCACCAGAAGGTTTGGTCTCGCCTGCGTCGTCACGAGCACCACTCCCTTGGTCCCCAACTCCGGACCACACAGCTGTACCTTCATCCATGCAACGCCCGCCACTGGGATTTCCTCATTATTGGCAGCCTTCAGTTTTAATAGATGTCCCGACTCCGGTTTGACAGTCCCTTCGAAGTGCTCCTTAAAAAACTTAATTGCATCATAGTCACCTCCGACCCGGTATCCACCAGGCACGCCACCTTCTTGCCTGCAAACTGCACCTCCAAAGTGGGACTGTCCTCAATCAGATCCTCAGAACAGACATTGGGCACTGATTTTTGTTCCTGCCCCGCCGTATGCCCAACTACAGCGAGGGTGTTATGACCCCAATGGCAGAGGGTCGCAGAAATAATTACTAAGTCTGCAAACACAAAAACCAGCTCATAGGGCAGTGGTAACTGGGCTGACCATATATCTAATCCTAGCACCACAAATAACAGCAGCCGGGGAACGTGCCTACGTTGATTCTAGACGTCTCGCGCCAGCCGGAGAACTAACTAACCCTAGAAGGGAAAAGAAAGACCTTTCTTGCCTCCAGAGAAAAGACCCCAAAAGTTGGATACAAGCCCCCAACAAATAATAACGGTGAGGTAAGAGGAAAAGACAAACGTAAGAATGAGCTAGGTATTTAGCAAAGAGAGGCCCACTAGCTAATAGCAGAATATAGTAAGATAACTTATATGGTCAGCAAAAACCCTATCAAAAATATCCACACTGGAAATTCAAGAACCCCCGAACCGTCTAACGGCCCGGGGGGAGAACCCCAGCCCCCTAGAGCTTCCAGCAAGGTCAGGAATCACATTTAGTACAAGCTGGACAAAAATGAGAGCAAGCAAATAACCCAAAAAACAAAGAAGCAAGACTTAGCTTAATTTTGCACGAACCAGGACCAGCAGATAGGAGCAAACAGAAAGGATCTCATTACAACGATGCCAGGCACTGGACTAAGGATCCAGGGAGTTTATATAGCAACACCCCTGTACTAACGACCCAGGTGGGTGCAAACTGAGGGAAGAAAATCCCAGAGTCATATCACTAGTAACCACAAGAGGGAGCCAAAAAGTCTAATTCACAACACGAGGGCCTCTCTTTTACTGATGATGAAGCTTCATCTGCCAGCTTCCTCTGGCAGTCTCGCTGCAAATGACCAAATTCCCTGCATTGCCAGCATTGCACCGGTCTTCTTGCCCAACCTCTGGATAGACAGGGTCTTATAGCAGTCGACATTTCCCTTGAGGTATAGGGTAACCGCCCATACAACGGAATAGAGGGGTTAGGCGATGCCGGGTACATCGGAGGTGTTTCCCGCACCTGCATCTGCTGCATCTGCTCTGCCAGGCTTTCCACGGTTTTCTGTAAAGCTGCCAGTTGTGTCTGGATGGGATCTGGCCCCGGCCCTTGTATATCAGCCACTTGCAGGTTACTCCTCTGCAGAACGGGCTTCACTTCTAAGGTCCGTGCTACTGCTTCTTCCTGAATTTCAGCATATGTAATACCAGGAATACTTCGTGCTTTCAGTAACAATTCACTCCTTAGTGTCTCACTTTGGATCCCCTCAATGAACTGATCCCGAAGAATGCTGTCAACCTCAGCCTCAGTACCCACAGTCACAGTTGACTTCCTTTTAACCTCCTGATGCAGCTCCTCCAACGCTATAGCATACTGGACCAGACTTTCTCCGTCTCTCTGGGTCCGAGCGAAAAACTGTACTCGCAGTTGCCCTGCCGCCTCCACGTGATCAAATGTTTTTTTCAATATCCGAATGATGTCATCAACTGTTCTTCGCTTATCCTCGGATTTCAACAAGACAACTTTGAGGGCATCCCCCTCCAAAGCATTCAGCGCGACTTCTGGCTGCAGTCAGGGGCTAACACCGAGCAAGGCAATGGCATTCTTTAACCTGCCTTCCCAATCACTGAGTAGCAGATTGTATCCATCCAACTTGGCCAGGTGATTAAGCAGCGCTCCCGTGGCAGAGCAACCAACTAATCGATCTCTACCAGAAACAATGGGGGAAGGGGGTTGAATAATTACAGCAGGAGCGACAGTGCCTTCTGTACCATCAGTAACATCCATAGCGAGCACCGTATCCTGCCAACTACGCCAAAATGTAATGACCGTTATGCCGGTCGCTGCTCGAGAACAGAATACGGCGCTGCTATGAATGACTCAGGGCACAATATGATATTAAACCAACTTTTCTTTATAACTTATGCAAAAAATGACAGAATTTTCTCTCCCAACACAATATGGGCCACAACAGCCACAACTCACAGAATACAAGTTATGCAGCCTGAGAGACCCCAAGTGCCAGCTTCACAGACAGGAATCCGTCTACCCCACAACTATACCACTCCCTCCCTTAACTGTAATGGGCCTACACGGGGTTATACTGTGCCTGTGACACGTGGTCCTCTCAGGAATACAATCTTACACCCACCTCCCGCCTAATTTACAATAAATCACGGGTACCCCATTTTTTCCCAACATATATATATATATATCTCACATCACAGTATATACTCAGTGTATACGCAGTGCACTGTCTCATTATTGAGTGCTCAGAGTGTACTCTTTCACAATATATGCTTCAATGGTAAATAACTGAATTTATTATACAGACGTCCAGCAGCGGATTAAATAGGTGTTTGAGCCACCAAATCTTCTGATGCAGATCCAGATAAAGTTCACAAATAATTCCAGGAATATCCCACAGCCAGAATCGTGAAGCGCAGGAATCTACAGAGTGTCTATTAGTTATCATGCAATTCTTAATACAAGACTGTCCTTAAATCGGCTGTGATTCCTATCTAGCTATCCCTAGCTAACTACACAGTCGGTGACCGCTCACACTTCTCTGTTTACTCACAAGAATAGCTTTCTTGAAATCACACAATCCCAAAACAGGAATGCCTCAAGATCTGGATTCTCCACTCTCCATCACCGCGCTGCTTCTTCTCAAATGCCCAGAAACTCTCTCTGAGGTATCTGTCCTGTTTCCAGAATCTTTTTGTCTTTTACTCATGGGTGACCTCTGGTGGCTGAACAAAATTACTGCAACAACATTGTAATTATCCTATTACTCAAGGGTGACCTCCGGTGGCTGAACACAGTTACTGTATCAACACTGTTTATGATTTAAAAAAAACCATCACCATCTTACACTAGTCACACACAAAATGGCTCTGCCCTGTGATGCTGCTCTTCATTCTGCCCCAGGGATATTAGACCACCCAAAAGGGGAGGGAAATGGTGATGTCAGCAGTTACTGCCCCAATTTTCCAGCTAACAGTAAAGCTGGTAAGTCTTACTGTAGCTGCTTGAGGTCTAAAACGGAAAATGCTCCCCCTAGTGGTGAATATATATATTTGTAAGAAAATATATAATATTTTTCATATAGAAATGTTTGCAAACAGTGCAAACATTGCATTAATACATTTATTTACTATTTTAAGCTTAATTTAATAAAAAAACAAACTACAAGAAAACTGGTGGCACCTTCCCTTTAAAATGAGCAAATCTTTTGAAATTCAAATTCACCAGCCAGCTTCGACATTTTTTCTTGAAAAAGTTTCAATTCTGAAAAAGCCTCTAATTACTCAGAAAACACATACATATTACTCTGAGATCTTATAGAACTGTATTGAACATCTTTTAAGCTCTTTAACCCCTAGACCCCATAGCCAATTTTAGCTTGGGGCAAAAATGGACATACATGAACTGTCCGATTTATGCTCTAAGAACATACAACTTATTGAGTAATAACATAGCTTAGATTTAATATTTCCACTGTTTTTATAAATCTTGGCCATTACAGAGTCCTGTGGTGCTTCTTTTTTATATTGTGCAATCATTGCAGCTTGCACTCATTCACACTAAGGAGGTGCTGTTCAGGTTTTCCATGACTATCTATCTATCTATCTATCTATCTATCTATCTATCTATCTATCTATCTATCTATCTATCTATCTATCAAGAAGAAAATTAGAGCAGCACAAAGAAAGAGTCCGGGTGCAGAGCCACCCAGGCAAATACCAAACCTCAATTATAAAAATCCAGAAAAATTGGAGGCAGCACACCGTTTGTAGTGAAAAGGAGCTATTTAATCAGCCCAGAAGGCAGAAGGCGATGTTTCGGTGCCAACAGGAACCATATCTATCTATACGTGAACAGTTAAGCAATTGAAGACGAAATGATCTCTAAAAGGTCTAAAGCTAAAGATGACATTTTTCCTTTGTATTTTAGGAAAAAATTAATATTGTAATTTTTTAATTTTAAAAATTACAAAAAGGAAAATTGACCATTTCAAAAGTTTGGGCACTCTTTGACATTTGTGTGCTCAGATTACTTTGATCAATATTTCAGACCTTAATTAGCTTGTTTAAGTTATGACTAGTGTTGAGCGATACTTTCCGATATCGGAAAGTATCGGTATCGGAAAGTATCGGCCGATACCGTCAAAATATCAGATCTAATTCGATACCGATACCCGATCCCAATGCAAGTCAATGGGACGAAAATATCGGAATTAAAATAAACCCTTTATAAACTTGTAGGTTCATTCTACATGAAGGAAAACAACTAAGAATAATGTAGGATGTATTGGGGGACGTGGCGGAGACATTAAAGGCACAGAGGTTTAGCCCAATGTAATAGAATAGCAGGATTTTGTTTTTTTTTATGACGTTCGGCGGTAGAAAGATTTTGACTATGTTAATTTTTTTTTTTTTTGTCAGATATTGATGTTTCACTACTTCCACGCCCTTCACCTTCTTTTTTACTTCTCCCACACTTTCTTCTTCATTATCCGCATCATCAGCTTCTTTGACATCAACTTCTTCACCTTATTCATCTTCTTCTTCATCTTCTACCTATTATTTTTTTGGTTACATTGTTCATATTCTTTTTATTTTACTATTATCTTCATCATATTCTACTTCTTCATCATATTCTTATTTGTGACAGGCATTCCCGTAGTTGTTATCTATAAAAGTTTGAAGATTACACCTTCCGTTCTGCCTGTCACAAAAGAGTTACATTTGTCCGCGTTCAGTTTGGCCTGCAGCATCAGGCTTTATCCAGGGGCACCACGAGGAGGAACGGACTCACCCCCATACACTGCTTAGTCTTCTTCTGCTTATAATTTAGATAATATTTTTTGCTCTGATATTTAGTGTTATGCTTAATGTTCTTCTGCTCTTTGTTCTGCAGCCTCTTGTTCTTCTGCTTCTCGGTCTTCCAGGTCGTCGTCGTCTCCAGGGTCGTCGTCTCCGGGGTCGTCGTCATCGGGGTGGTCTTCAGGGTCGTCGTCTCCGGGGTCGTCGTCATCGGGGTGGTCTTCAGGGTCATCGTCTCCAGGGTCGTCGTCATCACGGTGGTTGTCGTCTCTGGTGTCGTCGTCATCTTAGGGGTGGTCTTCCGGGTCATCATGTTTAGTCTCTTGAACTTGGAAATGTAGCAGAAGGAACAAGAAGGCTGAGAAAATGCCGAGAACCAGCTGATGGAACTGGAACTCAGATGGCTACCCGAAGGTCCAAGAGCCAATGGAACTACCGAGGACCAGCTGACGTTACTGGAACCCGGTTACTAAGCAGGAGGTACCCGTGCCTGAAAGCACTACCAAGGACCACCTGACGTTGGTGGAACTCGGATACCCAGAGGGAGGCACCTAAGCCAAAGGCTCTGCCCGGAACCAGCTGACGGTACTGGAACCAGGATGGGGAGCAGAAGGTACAAGAGCAAAAGACACTGCCGAGAACCAGCTGACGGTGCTGGAACCCGAATGGGTAGCCGAAGGTCCAAGAGCCAATGGAACTACCGAGGACCAGCTGACGTTACTGGAACCCGGTTACTAAGCAGGAGGTACAAGTGCCTGAAAGCACTACCAAGGACCACCTGACGTTGGTGGAACTCGGATACCCAGAGGGAGGCACCTAAGCCAAAGGCTCTGCCCAGAACCAGCTGACGGTACTGGAACCAGGATGGGGAGCAGAAGGTACAAGAGCAAGTGTCTGCGTGGCTTTTGCAGGACACGATGCCGGCTGCACAGCAGGGGAACAGCTGGCGGTGCTGAACCCCACTGACACATTGGCTGGTGTTTTTCTCTGTGCAGCTAGCAGTACCGGGCCCCAACTGGCGGTGTTAGAGCCCGGGGTCAGCAGGAGGAGGAGATGGAGCAGAGTGTAGGCCGAAGCCTGCACTGGCGGCAGCTTTGGGTCTGTTGTGCCTGCGTGGCAGTTGCAGGACACGTTGCCGGCTGCACAGCAGGGGAACAGCTGGCGGTGCTGAACCCCACTGACACATTGGCTGGTGTTTGGCTCTGTGCAGCTAGCAGTACCGGGCCCCAACTGGCGGTGTTGGAGCCCGGGCTCTGCAGGGGGAGCAGAGTGTAGGCCGAAGCCTACTTGAACCAATTTCAAAGGTAACCTTTAACCCCCCCTCAGGGGTTACAAAGTAGAAGAGCCACAGCTTATGCAGCAGTAGTGCTGCACAAGTCAAAGGTTGCTCTTTTAATTTTGCTCCTTGCACACGCTGAATGAAACACGTATAACATTTAGCCCTTTATACAGTCAAACTGTGTTGGAGGCGCGAGTTCCCTTTGTAATGAGCCGCAGCACAGATGTCAAGAATCCCACCTTGGTGCTGGGTGCAGCTTCCTGAGCGTTGTTATTTGCTGTACAGGAGTCTGCGCTGTCGTGTTATCCCCCGGCCTAGCGCTGTTAGCGCTGCCCATCTTCTGACCTCATTTAATGTCGGCCGGTGCGGTTCGCGATGACCATGAATCCCAGCCCCGCAGTGTCTTAACATTGTTAAAACACTGCGGGGCTGGGATTCATGGCCTGGCGCAGCACATATGTTCGCCTCTCGCACTCGGGTCCTTACACCCGCTTCAGACTGTGCGGCGTCAGCTGATCCCTTATCGCATGCCGCGGCCATGAAGCCGCACAGTCTGAAGAAGGCGGAAGGAGATGAGGGACAGGCGAAGTGATGCACCGCTCATGCCCATCAATCACACCCTCGCAGTCCCAAGAAATAAGACACCGAGGGGCGTTGTGTGGGTCAGGGCGGCCGCAGAGGCGCAGGCAGCCAAACAATGATTCCAGAAGACGGGCAGCGCTACCAAGGGGGTTGCAGCGTGTCATTACAAAGGAAAGTCACACCACCGGGACGGTTAAATGGTCACACAGAGGACACATTTTAGACGTGTTTTCAGTTCCACATGTGCGAGGAGAATACGTTTATGAGCCACCTTGCACACATGCAGCATTACCGCTGTACAAGGTGGCCTTAAAAACGTACAAACGCCTGGGGGAGGGGGGACAGGTTCCCTTCAGTTTCAGTTCTTGTGTCTGCGTGGCTTTTGCAGGACACGATGCCGGCTGCACAGCAGGGGAACAGCTGGCGGTGCTGAACCCCACTGACACATTGGCTGGTGTTTTTCTCTGTGCAGCTAGCAGTACCGGGCCCCAACTGGCGGTGTTAGAGCCCGGGGTCAGCAGGAGGAGGAGATGGAGCAGAGTGTAGGCCGAAGCCTGCACTGGCGGCAGCTTTGGGTCTGTTGTGCCTGCGTGGCAGTTGCAGGACACGTTGCCGGCTGCACAGCAGGGGAACAGCTGGCGGTGCTGAACCCCACTGACACATTGGCTGGTGTTTGGCTCTGTGCAGCTAGCAGTACCGGGCCCCAACTGACGGTGTTGGAGCCCGGGCTCTGCAGGGGGAGCAGAGTGTAGGCCGAAGCCTACTTGAACCAATTTCAAAGGTAACCTTTAACCCCCCCTCAGGGGTTACAAAGTAGAAGAGCCACAGCTTATGCAGCAGTAGTGCTGCACAAGTCAAAGGTTGCTCTTTTAATTTTGCTCCTTGCACACGCTGAATGAAACACGTATAACATTTAGCCCTTTATACAGTCAAACTGTGTTGGAGGCGCGAGTTCCCTTTGTAATGAGACGCAGCACAGATGTCAAGAATCCCACCTTGGTGCTGGGTGCAGCCTCCTGAGCGTTGTTATTTGCTGTACAGGAGTCTGCGCTGTCGTGTTATCCCCCGGCCTAGCGCTGTTAGCGCTGCCCATCTTCTGACCTCATTTAATGTCGGCCGGTGCGGTTCGCGATGACCATGAATCCCAGCCCCGCAGTGTCTTAACATTGTTAAAACACTGCGGGGCTGGGATTCATGGCCTGGCGCAGCACATATGTTCGCCTCTCGCACTCGGGTCCTTACACCCGCTTCAGACTGTGCGGCGTCAACTGATCCCTTATCGCATGCCGCGGCCATGAAGCCGCACAGTCTGAAGAAGGCGGAAGGAGATGAGGGACAGGCGAAGTGATGCACCGCTCATGCCCATCAATCACACCCTCGCAGTCCCAAGAAATAAGACACCGAGGGGCGTTGTGTGGGTCAGGGCGGCCGCAGAGGCGCAGGCAGCCAAACAATGATGCCAGAAGACGGGCAGCGCTACCAAGGGGGTTGCAGCGTGTCATTACAAAGGAAAGTCACACCACCGGGACGGTTAAATGGTCACACAGAGGACACATTTTAGACGTGTTTTCAGTTCCACATGTGCGAGGAGAATACGTTTATGAGCCACCTTGCACACATGCAGCATTACCGCTGTACAAGGTGGCCTTAAAAACGTACAAACGCCTGGGGGAGGGGGGACAGGTTCCCTTCAATTTCAGTTCTTGTGTCTGCGTGGCTTTTGCAGGACACGATGCCGGCTGCACAGCAGGGGAACAGCTGGCGGTGCTGAACCCCACTGACACATTGGCTGGTGTTTTTCTCTGTGCAGCTAGCAGTACCGGGCCCCAACTGGCGGTGTTAGAGCCCGGGGTCAGCAGGAGGAGGAGATGGAGCAGAGTGTAGGCCGAAGCCTGCACTGGCGGCAGCTTTGGGTCTGTTGTGCCTGCGTGGCAGTTGCAGGACACGTTGCCGGCTGCACAGCAGGGGAACAGCTGGCGGTGCTGAACCCCACTGACACATTGGTTGGTGTTTGGCTCTGTGCAGCTAGCAGTACCGGGCCCCAACTGGCGGTGTTGGAGCCCGGGCACTGCAGGGGGAGCAGAGTGTAGGCCGAAGCCTACTTGAACCAATTTCAAAGGTAACCTTTAACCCCCCCTCAGGGGTTACAAAGTAGAAGAGCCACAGCTTATGCAGCAGTAGTGCTGCACAAGTCAAAGGTTGCTCTTTTAATTTTGCTCCTTGCACACGCTGAATGAAACACGTATAACATTTAGCCCTTTATACAGTCAAACTGTGTTGGAGGCGCGAGTTCCCTTTGTAATGAGACGCAGCACAGATGTCAAGAATCCCACCTTGGTGCTGGGTGCAGCCTCCTGAGCGTTGTTATTTGCTGTACAGGAGTCTGCGCTGTCGTGTTATCCCCCGGCCTAGCGCTGTTAGCGCTGCCCATCTTCTGACCTCATTTAATGTCGGCCGGTGCGGTTCGCGATGACCATGAATCCCAGCCCCGCAGTGTCTTAACATTGTTAAAACACTGCGGGGCTGGGATTCATGGCCTGGCGCAGCACATATGTTCGCCTCTCGCACTCGGGTCCTTACACCCGCTTCAGACTGTGCGGCGTCAGCTGATCCCTTATCGCATGCCGCGGCCATGAAGCCGCACAGTCTGAAGAAGGCGGAAGGAGATGAGGGACAGGCGAAGTGATGCACCGCTCATGCCCATCAATCACACCCTCGCAGTCCCAAGAAATAAGACACCGAGGGGCGTTGTGTGGGTCAGGGCGGCCGCAGAGGCGCAGGCAGCCAAACAATGATTCCAGAAGACAGGCAGCGCTACCAAGGGGGTTGCAGCGTGTCATTACAAAGGAAAGTCACACCACCGGGACGGTTAAATGGTCACACAGAGGACACATTTTAGACGTGTTTTCAGTACCACATGTGCAAGGAGAATACGTTTATGAGCCACCTTGCACACATGCAGCATTACCGCTGTACAAGGTGGCCTTAAAAACGTACAAACGCCTGGGGGAGGGGGAACAGGTTCACTTCAATTTCAGTTCTTGTGTCTGCGTGGCTTTTGCAGGACACGATGCCGGCTGCACAGCAGGGGAACAGCTGGCGGTGCTGAACCCCACTGACACATTGGCTGGTGTTTTTCTCTGTGCAGCTAGCAGTACCGGGCCCCAACTGGCGGTGTTAGAGCCCGGGGTCAGCAGAAGGAGGAGATGGAGCAGAGTGTAGGCCGAAGCCTGCACTGGCGGCAGCTTTGGGTCTGTTGTGCCTGCGTGGCAGTTGCAGGACACGTTGCCGGCTGCACAGCAGGGGAACAGCTGGCGGTGCTGAACCCCACTGACACATTGGCTGGTGTTTGGCTCTGTGCAGCTAGCAGTACCGGGCCCCAACTGGCGGTGTTGGAGCCCGGGCTCTGCAGGGGGAGCAGAGTGTAGGCCGAAGCCTACTTGAACCAATTTCAAAGGTAACCTTTAACCCCCCCTCAGGGGTTACAAAGTAGAAGAGCCACAGCTTATGCAGCATTAGTGCTGCACAAGTCAAAGGTTGCTCTTTTAATTTTGCTCCTTGCACACGCTGAATGAAACACGTATAACATTTAGCCCTTTATACAGTCAAACTGTGTTGGAGGCGCGAGTTCCCTTTGTAATGAGACGCAGCACAGATGTCAAGAATCCCACCTTGGTGCTGGGTGCAGCCTCCTGAGCGTTGTTATTTGCTGTACAGGAGTCTGCGCTGTCGTGTTATCCCCCGGCCTAGCGCTGTTAGCGCTGCCCATCTTCTGACCTCATTTAACGTCGGCCGGTGCGGTTCGCGATGACCATGAATCCCAGCCCCGCAGTGTCTTAACATTGTTAAAACACTGCGGGGCTGGGATTCATGGCCTGGCGCAGCACATATGTTCGCCTCTCGCACTCGGGTCCTTACACCCGCTTCAGACTGTGCGGCGTCAGCTGATCCCTTATCGCATGCCGCGGCCATGAAGCCGCACAGTCTGAAGAAGGCGGAAGGAGATGAGGGACAGGCGAAGTGATGCACCGCTCATGCCCATCAATCACACCCTCGCAGTCCCAAGAAATAAGACACCGAGGGGCGTTGTGTGGGTCAGGGCGGCCGCAGAGGCGCAGGCAGCCAAACAATGATGCCAGAAGACGGGCAGCGCTACCAATGGGGGTTGCAGCGTGTCATTACAAAGGAAAGTCACACCACCGGGACGGTTAAATGGTCACACAGAGGACACATTTTAGACGTGTTTTCAGTTCCACATGTGCGAGGAGAATACGTTTATGAGCCACCTTGCACACATGCAGCATTACCGCTGTACAAGGTGGCCTTAAAAACGTACAAACACCTGGTGGAGGGGGGACAGGTTCCCTTCAATTTCAGTTCTTGTGTCTGCGTGGCTTTTGCAGGACACGATGCCGGCTGCACAGCAGGGGAACAGCTGGCGGTGCTGAACCCCACTGACACATTGGCTGGTGTTTTTCTCTGTGCAGCTAGCAGTACCGGGCCCCAACTGGCGGTGTTAGAGCCCGGGGTCAGCAGGAGGAGGAGATGGAGCAGAGTGTAGGCCGAAGCCTGCACTGGCGGCAGCTTTGGGTCTGTTGTGCCTGCGTGGCAGTTGCAGGACACGTTGCCGGCTGCACAGCAGGGGAACAGCTGGCGGTGCTGAACCCCACTGACACATTGGCTGGTGTTTGGCTCTGTGCAGCTAGCAGTACCGGGCCCCAACTGGCGGTGTTGGAGCCCGGGCTCTGCAGGGGGAGCAGAGTGTAGGCCGAAGCCTACTTGAACCAATTTCAAAGGTAACCTTTAACCCCCCCTCAGGGGTTACAAAGTAGAAGAGCCACAGCTTATGCAGCAGTAGTGCTGCACAAGTCAAAGGTTGCTCTTTTAATTTTGCTCCTTGCACACGCTGAATGAAACACGTATAACATTTAGCCCTTTATACAGTCAAACTGTGTTGGAGGCGCGAGTTCCCTTTGTAATGAGACGCAGCACAGATGTCAAGAATCCCACCTTGGTGCTGGGTGCAGCTTCCTGAGCGTTGTTATTTGCTGTACAGGAGTCTGCGCTGTCGTGTTATCCCCCGGCCTAGCGCTGTTAGCGCTGCCCATCTTCTGACCTCATTTAATGTCGGCCGGTGCGGTTCGCGATGACCATGAATCCCAGCCCCGCAGTGTCTTAACATTGTTAAAACACTGCGGGGCTGGGATTCATGGCCTGGCGCAGCACATATGTTCGCCTCTCGCACTCGGGTCCTTACACCCGCTTCAGACTGTGCGGCGTCAGCTGATCCCTTATCGCATGCCGCGGCCATGAAGCCGCACAGTCTGAAGAAGGCGGAAGGAGATGAGGGACAGGCGAAGTGATGCACCGCTCATGCCCATCAATCACACCCTCGCAGTCCCAAGAAATAAGACACCGAGGGGCGTTGTGTGGGTCAGGGCGGCCGCAGAGGCGCAGGCAGCCAAACAATGATTCCAGAAGACGGGCAGCGCTACCAAGGGGGTTGCAGCGTGTCATTACAAAGGAAAGTCACACCACCGGGACGGTTAAATGGTCACACAGAGGACACATTTTAGACGTGTTTTCAGTTCCACATGTGCGAGGAGAATACGTTTATGAGCCACCTTGCACACATGCAGCATTACCGCTGTACAAGGTGGCCTTAAAAACGTACAAACGCCTGGGGGAGGGGGGACAGGTTCCCTTCAGTTTCAGTTCTTGTGTCTGCGTGGCTTTTGCAGGACACGATGCCGGCTGCACAGCAGGGGAACAGCTGGCGGTGCTGAACCCCACTGACACATTGGCTGGTGTTTTTCTCTGTGCAGCTAGCAGTACCGGGCCCCAACTGGCGGTGTTAGAGCCCGGGGTCAGCAGGAGGAGGAGATGGAGCAGAGTGTAGGCCGAAGCCTGCACTGGCGGCAGCTTTGGGTCTGTTGTGCCTGCGTGGCAGTTGCAGGACACGTTGCCGGCTGCACAGCAGGGGAACAGCTGGCGGTGCTGAACCCCACTGACACATTGGCTGGTGTTTGGCTCTGTGCAGCTAGCAGTACCGGGCCCCAACTGACGGTGTTGGAGCCCGGGCTCTGCAGGGGGAGCAGAGTGTAGGCCGAAGCCTACTTGAACCAATTTCAAAGGTAACCTTTAACCCCCCCTCAGGGGTTACAAAGTAGAAGAGCCACAGCTTATGCAGCAGTAGTGCTGCACAAGTCAAAGGTTGCTCTTTTAATTTTGCTCCTTGCACACGCTGAATGAAACACGTATAACATTTAGCCCTTTATACAGTCAAACTGTGTTGGAGGCGCGAGTTCCCTTTGTAATGAGACGCAGCACAGATGTCAAGAATCCCACCTTGGTGCTGGGTGCAGCCTCCTGAGCGTTGTTATTTGCTGTACAGGAGTCTGCGCTGTCGTGTTATCCCCCGGCCTAGCGCTGTTAGCGCTGCCCATCTTCTGACCTCATTTAATGTCGGCCGGTGCGGTTCGCGATGACCATGAATCCCAGCCCCGCAGTGTCTTAACATTGTTAAAACACTGCGGGGCTGGGATTCATGGCCTGGCGCAGCACATATGTTCGCCTCTCGCACTCGGGTCCTTACACCCGCTTCAGACTGTGCGGCGTCAACTGATCCCTTATCGCATGCCGCGGCCATGAAGCCGCACAGTCTGAAGAAGGCGGAAGGAGATGAGGGACAGGCGAAGTGATGCACCGCTCATGCCCATCAATCACACCCTCGCAGTCCCAAGAAATAAGACACCGAGGGGCGTTGTGTGGGTCAGGGCGGCCGCAGAGGCGCAGGCAGCCAAACAATGATGCCAGAAGACGGGCAGCGCTACCAAGGGGGTTGCAGCGTGTCATTACAAAGGAAAGTCACACCACCGGGACGGTTAAATGGTCACACAGAGGACACATTTTAGACGTGTTTTCAGTTCCACATGTGCGAGGAGAATACGTTTATGAGCCACCTTGCACACATGCAGCATTACCGCTGTACAAGGTGGCCTTAAAAACGTACAAACGCCTGGGGGAGGGGGGACAGGTTCCCTTCAATTTCAGTTCTTGTGTCTGCGTGGCTTTTGCAGGACACGATGCCGGCTGCACAGCAGGGGAACAGCTGGCGGTGCTGAACCCCACTGACACATTGGCTGGTGTTTTTCTCTGTGCAGCTAGCAGTACCGGGCCCCAACTGGCGGTGTTAGAGCCCGGGGTCAGCAGGAGGAGGAGATGGAGCAGAGTGTAGGCCGAAGCCTGCACTGGCGGCAGCTTTGGGTCTGTTGTGCCTGCGTGGCAGTTGCAGGACACGTTGCCGGCTGCACAGCAGGGGAACAGCTGGCGGTGCTGAACCCCACTGACACATTGGTTGGTGTTTGGCTCTGTGCAGCTAGCAGTACCGGGCCCCAACTGGCGGTGTTGGAGCCCGGGCACTGCAGGGGGAGCAGAGTGTAGGCCGAAGCCTACTTGAACCAATTTCAAAGGTAACCTTTAACCCCCCCTCAGGGGTTACAAAGTAGAAGAGCCACAGCTTATGCAGCAGTAGTGCTGCACAAGTCAAAGGTTGCTCTTTTAATTTTGCTCCTTGCACACGCTGAATGAAACACGTATAACATTTAGCCCTTTATACAGTCAAACTGTGTTGGAGGCGCGAGTTCCCTTTGTAATGAGACGCAGCACAGATGTCAAGAATCCCACCTTGGTGCTGGGTGCAGCCTCCTGAGCGTTGTTATTTGCTGTACAGGAGTCTGCGCTGTCGTGTTATCCCCCGGCCTAGCGCTGTTAGCGCTGCCCATCTTCTGACCTCATTTAATGTCGGCCGGTGCGGTTCGCGATGACCATGAATCCCAGCCCCGCAGTGTCTTAACATTGTTAAAACACTGCGGGGCTGGGATTCATGGCCTGGCGCAGCACATATGTTCGCCTCTCGCACTCGGGTCCTTACACCCGCTTCAGACTGTGCGGCGTCAGCTGATCCCTTATCGCATGCCGCGGCCATGAAGCCGCACAGTCTGAAGAAGGCGGAAGGAGATGAGGGACAGGCGAAGTGATGCACCGCTCATGCCCATCAATCACACCCTCGCAGTCCCAAGAAATAAGACACCGAGGGGCGTTGTGTGGGTCAGGGCGGCCGCAGAGGCGCAGGCAGCCAAACAATGATTCCAGAAGACAGGCAGCGCTACCAAGGGGGTTGCAGCGTGTCATTACAAAGGAAAGTCACACCACCGGGACGGTTAAATGGTCACACAGAGGACACATTTTAGACGTGTTTTCAGTACCACATGTGCAAGGAGAATACGTTTATGAGCCACCTTGCACACATGCAGCATTACCGCTGTACAAGGTGGCCTTAAAAACGTACAAACGCCTGGGGGAGGGGGAACAGGTTCACTTCAATTTCAGTTCTTGTGTCTGCGTGGCTTTTGCAGGACACGATGCCGGCTGCACAGCAGGGGAACAGCTGGCGGTGCTGAACCCCACTGACACATTGGCTGGTGTTTTTCTCTGTGCAGCTAGCAGTACCGGGCCCCAACTGGCGGTGTTAGAGCCCGGGGTCAGCAGAAGGAGGAGATGGAGCAGAGTGTAGGCCGAAGCCTGCACTGGCGGCAGCTTTGGGTCTGTTGTGCCTGCGTGGCAGTTGCAGGACACGTTGCCGGCTGCACAGCAGGGGAACAGCTGGCGGTGCTGAACCCCACTGACACATTGGCTGGTGTTTGGCTCTGTGCAGCTAGCAGTACCGGGCCCCAACTGGCGGTGTTGGAGCCCGGGCTCTGCAGGGGGAGCAGAGTGTAGGCCGAAGCCTACTTGAACCAATTTCAAAGGTAACCTTTAACCCCCCCTCAGGGGTTACAAAGTAGAAGAGCCACAGCTTATGCAGCATTAGTGCTGCACAAGTCAAAGGTTGCTCTTTTAATTTTGCTCCTTGCACACGCTGAATGAAACACGTATAACATTTAGCCCTTTATACAGTCAAACTGTGTTGGAGGCGCGAGTTCCCTTTGTAATGAGACGCAGCACAGATGTCAAGAATCCCACCTTGGTGCTGGGTGCAGCCTCCTGAGCGTTGTTATTTGCTGTACAGGAGTCTGCGCTGTCGTGTTATCCCCCGGCCTAGCGCTGTTAGCGCTGCCCATCTTCTGACCTCATTTAACGTCGGCCGGTGCGGTTCGCGATGACCATGAATCCCAGCCCCGCAGTGTCTTAACATTGTTAAAACACTGCGGGGCTGGGATTCATGGCCTGGCGCAGCACATATGTTCGCCTCTCGCACTCGGGTCCTTACACCCGCTTCAGACTGTGCGGCGTCAGCTGATCCCTTATCGCATGCCGCGGCCATGAAGCCGCACAGTCTGAAGAAGGCGGAAGGAGATGAGGGACAGGCGAAGTGATGCACCGCTCATGCCCATCAATCACACCCTCGCAGTCCCAAGAAATAAGACACCGAGGGGCGTTGTGTGGGTCAGGGCGGCCGCAGAGGCGCAGGCAGCCAAACAATGATGCCAGAAGACGGGCAGCGCTACCAATGGGGGTTGCAGCGTGTCATTACAAAGGAAAGTCACACCACCGGGACGGTTAAATGGTCACACAGAGGACACATTTTAGACGTGTTTTCAGTTCCACATGTGCGAGGAGAATACGTTTATGAGCCACCTTGCACACATGCAGCATTACCGCTGTACAAGGTGGCCTTAAAAACGTACAAACACCTGGTGGAGGGGGGACAGGTTCCCTTCAATTTCAGTTCTTGTGTCTGCGTGGCTTTTGCAGGACACGATGCCGGCTGCACAGCAGGGGAACAGCTGGCGGTGCTGAACCCCACTGACACATTGGCTGGTGTTTTTCTCTGTGCAGCTAGCAGTACCGGGCCCCAACTGGCGGTGTTAGAGCCCGGGGTCAGCAGGAGGAGGAGATGGAGCAGAGTGTAGGCCGAAGCCTGCACTGGCGGCAGCTTTGGGTCTGTTGTGCCTGCGTGGCAGTTGCAGGACACGTTGCCGGCTGCACAGCAGGGGAACAGCTGGCGGTGCTGAACACCACTGACACATTGGCTGGTGTTTGGCTCTGTGCAGCTAGCAGTACCGGGCCCCAACTGGTGGTGTTGGAGCCCGGGCTCTGCAGGGGGAGCAGAGTGTAGGCCGAAGCCTACTTGAACCAATTTCAAAGGTAACCTTTAACCCCCCCTCAGGGGTTACAAAGTAGAAGAGCCACAGCTTATGCAGCAGTAGTGCTGCACAAGTCAAAGGTTGCTCTTTTAATTTTGCTCCTTGCACACGCTGAATGAAACACGTATAACATTTAGCCCTTTATACAGTCAAACTGTGTTGGAGGCGCGAGTTCCCTTTGTAATGAGACGCAGCACAGATGTCAAGAATCCCACCTTGGTGCTGGGTGCAGCCTCCTGAGCGTTGTTATTTGCTGTACAGGAGTCTGCGCTGTCGTGTTATCCCCCGGCCTAGCGCTGTTAGCGCTGCCCATCTTCTGACCTCATTTAATGTCGGCCGGTGCAGTTCGCGATGACCATGAATCCCAGCCCCGCAGTGTCTTAACATTGTTAAAACACTGCGGGGCTGGGATTCATGGCCTGGCGCAGCACATATGTTCGCCTCTCGCACTCGGGTCCTTACACCCGCTTCAGACTGTGCGGCGTCAGCTGATCCCTTATCGCATGCCGCGGCCATGAAGCCGCACAGTCTGAAGAAGGCGGAAGGAGATGAGGGACAGGCGAAGTGATGCACCGCTCATGCCCATCAATCACACCCTCGCAGTCCCAAGAAATAAGACACCGAGGGGCGTTGTGTAGGTCAGGGCGGCCGCAGAGGCGCAGGCAGCCAAACAATGATGCCAGAAGACGGGCAGCGCTACCAATGGGGGTTGCAGCGTGTCATTACAAAGGAAAGTCACACCACCGGGACGGTTAAATGGTCACACAGAGGACACATTTTAGACGTGTTTTCAGTTCCACATGTGCGAGGAGAATACGTTTATGAGCCACCTTGCACACATGCAGCATTACCGCTGTACAAGGTGGCCTTAAAAACGTACAAACGCCTGGGGGAGGGGGGACAGGTTCCCTTCAATTTCAGTTCTTGTGTCTGCGTGGCTTTTCCAGGACACGATGCCGGCTGCACAGCAGGGGAACAGCTGGCGGTGCTGAACCCCACTGACACATTGGCTGGTGTTTTTCTCTGTGCAGCTAGCAGTACCGGGCCCCAACTGGCGGTGTTAGAGCCCGGGGTCAGCAGGAGGAGGAGAGGGAGCAGAGTGTAGGCCGAAGCCTGCACTGGAGCAAGTTGAAAGGGAAACTTTAACCCCCCCCCCAGGCGTTTGTAGCTGAAAGAGCCATCGTGTACAGCACTAATGCTGGAAAAGGTAAACTTAGCTCTTTTAATTATGGTCCTTGCACATGCTGAACCTAACACTTATAAAAAGTGTCCCCTCCTACCGTGATACCGTCCGGTAGGTGGAACTTTCCTTTGTGATGTGACGCAGCACAGCCGTCATTCTCAACCCCTTGGCGCCGTGCGCCGCCTCCTCAGCGTTGTTTGAATCAGTCCCGGAGCCTGCGCTGTTAGGTTAGCCCTTGGCCATGCACACATTTTGCGCTGCCCGTCTTCTGACATCATTTGGTGTCAGGCTGGCTGCGCCTGTGCGGCCACGCTGGCCGAGAGCCCGCCTCGTACTGTCTTCTGATTTAATCCCACTGGGGGCCTGAGATCCATGGACATGCGCAGTGCATATCTGAACCTCCACCTCTCACTCATCTCCCTACGGCTTCTTCTGACTGTGCGGTGTCACGGCCGTGGCATGCTATTAGGGACCAGCTGACACCAAACATTCTGAAGAAGCCATAGGGAGATGAGTGAGAGGTGGAGGTTCAGATATGCACTGCGCATGTCCATGGATCTCAGGCCCCCAGTGGGATTAAATCAGAAGACAGTACGAGGCGGGCTCTTGGCCAGCGCGGCCGCACAGGCGCAGCCAGCCTGACACCAAATGATGTCAGAAGATGGGCAGCGCAAAATGTGTGCATGGCCAAGGGCTAACCTAACAGCGCAGGCTCCGGGACTGATTCAAACAACGCTGAGGAGGCGGCGCACGGCTCCAAGGGGGTAAGAATGACGGCTGTGCTGCGTCACATCACAAAGGAAAGTTCCACCAACCGTACGGTATCACGGTAGGAGGGGACACTTTTCATAAGTGTTAGGATCAGCATGTGCAAGGAGCACCACGAAAAGAGGCACTTTTTCCCTTTGCATCATTACAGCTGCACAAGGTTGCTCCTTCAGTAACAAACGCCTGGGGGGGGCAGGTTCCCTTAAATTTAACTTGTTGTGCCTGCGTGGCGGTCGCAGTACACGTTGCCGGCTGCACAGCAGGGGAACAGCTGGCGGTGCTGAACCCCACTAACACATTGTCGAGGTGTTTGGCTCTGTGCGGACAGCACTTCTGGACGGCAACTAGCAGTGTTGGAGCCCAGGGACAGGTGGAGGAGGAGGAGGTGGAGGAGGTAGGAGGGATTGCCACACACACAGCAGGGGAACAGCTGACGTTACTGAACCCCAATAACAGAGGAGGGACTGTTGGGACTGTGCGTACAGCACTACCAGGCAACAACTAGCGGTGTTGGAGCCCAGGGACAGGTGGAGGAGGAGGAGGAGGTGGAGGTAGGAGGGATTGCCACACACACAGCAGGGGAACAGCTGACGTTACTGAACCCCAATAACAGAGGAGGGACTGTTGGGACTGTGCGTACAGCACTACCAGGCAACAACTAGCGGTGTTGGAGCCCAGGGACAGGTGGAGGAGGAGGAGGAGGTGGAGGAGGTAGGAGGGATTGCCACACACACAGCAGGGGAACAGCTGACGTTACTGAACCCCAATAACAGAGGAGGGACTGTTGGGACTGTGCGTACAGCACTACCAGGCAACAACTAGCGGTGTTGGAGCCCAGGGACAGGTGGAGGAGGAGGAGGAGGTGGAGGAGGTAGGAGGGATTGCCACACACACAGCAGGAGAACAGCTGACGTTACTGAACCCCAATAACAGAGGAGGGACTGTCGGGACTGTGCGTACAGCACTACCAGGCAACAACTAGCGGTGTTGGAGCCCAGGGACAGGTGGAGGAGGAGGAGGAGGTGGAGGAGGTAGGAGGGATTGCCACACACACAGCAGGGGAACAGCTGACGTTACTGAACCCCAATAACAGAGGAGGGACTGTTGGGACTGTGCGTACAGCACTACCAGGCAACAACTAGCGGTGTTGGAGCCCAGGGACAGGTGGAGGAGGAGGAGGAGGTGGAGGAGGTAGGAGGGATTGCCACACACACAGCAGGGGAACAGCTGACATTACTGAACCCCAATAACAGAGGAGGGACTGTCGGGACTGTGCATACAGCACTACCAGGCAACAACTAGCGGTGTTGGAGCCCAGGGACAGGTGGAGGAGGAGGAGGTGGAGGAGGTAAGAGGGATTGCCACACACACAGCAGGGGAACAGCTGACGTTACTGAACCCCAATAACAGAGGAGGGACTGTCGGGACTGTGCGTACAGCACTACCAGGCAACAACTAGCGGTGTTGGAGCCCAGGGACAGGTGGAGGAGGAGGTGGAGGAGGTAGGAGGGATTGCCACACACACAGCAGGGGAACAGCTGACGTTACTGAACCCCAATAACAGAGGAGCGGCTGTTGGGACTGTGCGGACAGCACTTCTGGACGGCAACTAGCGGTGTTGGAGCCCAGGGACAGGTGGAAAAGCAGAGGAACACAATGTAGGCCGAAGCCTGAGAAAGTCGAAAGGGAACCTTTAACCCCCCCCCCAAGGCGTTTGTAGCTGAAAGAGCCAGCTTATGCAGCACAAAAGATGCAAAAGGAAAAGGTGGCTCTTTTCATCATGCTCCTTGCAAACACAGAACTAAACACTTATAAAATGTGTCCCCTGAAACCGTGAAACCGTCCCGGAGGTGGGACTTTCCTTCGTAATATGACGCAGCACAGCCGTCATTCCTCCCCCCCGGGCGCCGCGCCCCAGCTCCTCAGCGTAGTTTGATTCCATCCCGGAGCCTGCGCTGTTATGTTATCCCTTGGCCAGGCACACTTAGCGCTGCCCATCTTCTGACATCATTTGGTGTCAGGCTGGCTGCGCCTGTGCGGCCGCGCTGGCCGAGAGCCCGCCTCGCAGTGTCTTCTGATTTTATCCCACTGTGGGCCTGGGATCCATGGCCATGCGCAGTGCATATCCTCGCCTCTCACTCCCCTCCCTACGGCTTCTTAAGACTGTGCGGTGTCACGGCCGTGGCATGCTATTAGGGACCAGCTGACACCGAACAGTCTGAAGAAGCCATAGGGAGATGAGTGAGAGGTGGAGGTTCAGATATGCACTGCGCATGTCCATGGATCCCAGGCCCCCAGTGGGATTAAATCAGAAGACACTGCGAGGCGGGCTCTCGGCCAGCGCGGCCGCACAGGTGCAGCCATCCTGACACCAAATGATGCCAGAAGACGGGCAGCGCTAAGTGTGCCTGGCCACGGGATAACATAACAGCGCAGGCTCCGGGACGGAATCAAACAACGCTGAGGAGCCGGGGCGCGGCGCCGGGGGGGGGGGAAATGACGGCTGTGCTGCGTCATATTACGAAGGAAAGTCCCACCTCCGGGACGGTTTTACGGTATCAGTGGACACATTTTATAAGTGTTAAGTTCTGCGTGTGCAAGGAGCTAAAGCAAAATAGCTACCTTTTCCTTGTGCAGCATTACTGCTGCACAAGGAGGCTCTTTCAGTAACAAACGCCTTGGGGGGGGGACAGATTCCCTTACATTTCAGTTGTTGTGTCAGCGTGGCGGTCGCATGACACATTGCCGGCTACACAGCTGGGGATCAGCTGACGTTACTGAAACCCAATAACACTGGTTCGTATGTTTTGACTGTGCAGACGGCACTTCTGAGCCTCATCTGGCGGTGTTGGAGCCCAGGAATTTAAGTTCAGGTGGTAGAAAGATGAACACAACAGGAGACCTGGATAACGTATACAGTGACCTAATTATTTAATCAGGAGGAGGAGTGGCAAATTCCTGCGAGATCCAGGCCTTGTTCATTTTCAGGAAAGTAAGCCGGTCAACGTTATCGGAGGATAGTCGCATGCGACGGTCAGTTAGTACACCACCTGCAGCACTAAAGACACGTTCCGATAATACACTGGCCGCAGGGCAAGACAGCACCTCCAATGCATACTGGCTTAGCTCTGGCCATGTATCCAGCTTTGAGACCCAAAACTTGAAAGGGGAAGAGCCGTCTGGGAGTACAGCAAGAGGGCAAGACATGTAGTCTGTCACCATCTGACGGAACCGTTGCCTCCTGCTGACTGGAGCCGTCTGTGATGGTGTAGACTTTTGTGGGGGGCACAGAAAACTGTGCCACAGTTGGGCCATACTGGTCTTGCCTTGGGCAGAGGCACTGCTTCTGCTCCCTCTTTGTGCAGAGCCTCCACCACTGCCTGGACGCACTGAGCTGCTTTGGAATGCACTAGCAGCACTTCTCTCAGTTGGAATGGAGAAGATGATGGAATTGACCAGTGTGTCTTGGTACTCCCACATTTTTCGCTCCCGGTTCAACGGTGTGATGAGGCTTTCTACGTTGTCCCGGTAGCGAGGATCGAGGAGGGTGAACACCCAATAATCAGACATGTTGAGAATGTGGGCGATGCGGCGGTCGTTTCTCAGGCACTGCAGCATGTAATCCACCATGTGCTGCAGACTGCCAACTGCCCAAGAAACGCTGTCCCCTGCTGGAGGCGTGATATCTGCCCGCTCGTCATCACCCCACCCTCGCTGTACACACTGAGTACTGGACAATTCGGTAACTCCCTCCTCTGGACGGATGTCTTCCTCCTCCATTGACTCCTCCTCATCCTCCTCACAAACTGTCCCCTGCCTACGCGTTTGTGAGGAACCACGTGGCGCTGACTGTCCAGAAGATGATGGAAATGCTGAATCCTCATCCTCCACCTCTTCCACAACATCATCCCTTAGCGCTTGCAGTGATTTTTCAAGCAGGCAGATAAGGGGGACAGTCATGCTGACTAGTGCATCATCTGCACTCGCCATCCGCGTGGAATAATCAAAGGGACGCAAAACCTGGCAGACGTCATTCATAGTGGCCCACTCTGTGGTTGTGAAGTCTGTACGGCGCTGACTGCGACTTCTTTGCGCCTGAAGCAGCTGGTACTCCATTACAGCTTGCTGCTGCTCACACAACCGCTCCAACATATGTAACGTGGAATTCCACCTGGTAGGTAGGTCACATATGATGCGATGTTCCGGCAGGCGGTGTCGGTGCTGCAGAGCCGCAATGCGCGCTTTTGCCGTGCTGGAACGCCGCAAGTGAGCACACTCTAGGCGGACCTTGTGCAGCAGTGCATCAAGATCCGGATAGTCCCTCAAAAAGCTCTGCACGACCAAATTGAGCACATGTGCCAGACATGGGATGTGAGTGAGGTTGCCGAGGCCCAGAGCTGCCACCAGATTTCGGCCATTATCACACACTACCATGCCTGGCTGGAGATTCGCTGGCACAAACCACACATCGCTCTCCTGCTTGATGGCATTCCAGAGCTCCTGCACTGTGTGGCTACGATTCCCCAAAAAAATTAATTTCAAGACGGCCTGTTGACGTTTGGCCACAGCTGTGCTCATGTCGGTCGTAACAGGTACACGTTCATCACGGGTCCATGTGGAGGTGGACTGTGACGGCTCCTGCAGCGATGATTCTGAGGAACTGGTGTAAGAGGAGGAGTCAATGCGTACAGAATGGATTCCTGCAATCCTTGGAGTGGGCAGGACACGTCCTGCGCCACTCGCACGGTCTGTACCCGGCTCAACGACATTAACCCAATGGGCAGTGAGGGAAAGGTATCGCCCCTGTCCATGTTGACTGGTCCACGCATCGGTGGTGAGGTGGACCTTGCTACTGACGGCGTTCAGTAGCGCGTGTTTTATGTGTCCCTCCACATGCTTGTGCAGGGACGTCTTGCCTGCTGAAGTAAAAGCGGCTGGGCACATTGTACTGTGGGACTGCCAATGACATCAAGTCACGGAAGCTGTCAGTCTCCACCAGCCTGAATGACAGCATTTCCAGTGACAGAAGTTTGGCAATGCCTGCAGTCAGAGCCTGTGCTCGTGGGTGGTTTGACGAGAAAGGCCGCCTTTTCTCCCATGCCTGTACTACCGATGGCTGTAGACTGGGCTGGGAGTGTGTGGATGACTGGGAAAGTGGTGCTGCGGGTGGAATTACAGCGGGTCTCTGGACAACAGGGCCAGAGGTTCTTCCACGGCGATCCTGGGAGGAAGCCGAACCAGCTGCGTGTGAGCTAGAGGAAGAGGCAACACGAGCTGAAGAGGTGGTAGCTGCCGCTGTTGGTTGGCCTAGCTCTTCAGTGTGTTTTTCTAACTCCGCCGGGTGCCTGTTGCGCACATGTTTCCACATGTTGGAGGTATTGAGGTTGCTGACATTTCGACCTCTTTTGACTTTTTGATGACACACCTTGCATCTGACATAGCAAATGTCATCTGCAACTGTGTCAAAAAAGGACCAGGCACTGCAAGTCTTGGGAGCGCCCTTTTTGGCTTTTGGAAGAGACATGCTCCTAACGGGTGCCAAAGCGGAGGCTGCAGGATCCGCAGTCTTCCCCCTCCCTCTCCCTCTTTGGGCCGTACGGGGAATCTCTTCCTCAGAGCTGCTCCCACCACCTTCCTGTCCCTCACGCCAAGATGGGTCAAGGACCTCATCATCTACACTACCCTCTGCCCCCAACTGCTCCTCCTGGGTAGTCTCAGCAGCAGAGCACGCACCAGTAAGTGGCACCTGAGTGTCATCATCAGCTGATGCGGCCTGCGATGTGGTGACCGGAGCCACTGGCCCACCCGCCTCTTCAGAGGAAGAGAGAAAAAGCTGTTGGGCATCACTGCACCCTGCCTCTTCTTCCATTTATCCAATGCTGCTTGGCTGGCCCCCTGTTTCCAAGCCAAGAGATTCAGAGAACAGAAGTAGAGACGGCTCCTGTCCTGGGCTCTCTGTCTGCCTGGGCAATTTGGCAGGTGGTGAAGAGACAGATGGCTGCTCTCCAGTGCTCTGTGTCTGAGAGGATGTGGCACTAATTGAAGTTGATGCATTAGCTGCCATCCATCCGACAACGGCTTCAATTTGTTCTTCACGCAGCAGCGGTGTACGGCGCTCTGACACAAAGCTGCGCATGAATGACTGTTGCCTGGTGAAAGTGGGTGCTGATGAGTCACCGGTGCCCGCAGCAGGCACAGAATCCCCACGTCCCCTCCCTGCTCCGCGCCCACGCCCACGCCCACGTGCCTTACTCACTGCCTTCTTCATCTTGGTTGACTGATAAAGATAAGCAAAAAAAGTACTAACGGCTTTGTGTGCTTATTCCTGAGCAACTCCTCCTAACAGGTATAAGAAACACTAATTTTCTAAAGTGTGGACTAGACTTTAATATGAGCTAATGTGGCCTACACAAATGTAAAGTGGTGTAACTGGTGTGTTTGGTGAACTTTATTATTTATTTATTTTTTGGGGGCTGAACTGACAACGGATAGAGCTGCAGTCACACGGAGACCGTGCAGACAGACGTAAACGGCGCTGCAAGGCCCAAAAACCCTCCTCTACGTTATCCTATGTAGTGTTTTTCCACAAGTTAGCTGGAGACGGGTGGAAAGACACTAATAGGATTTTTTTGAAAAAATGTGCAGCAGCCTGCACTACTTAAAACAAAATGAAAATTGATTTGGCGGTATGACGCAGTGAACAACCCTGAACTGGAGACAACCAGGCTATGGCTGCTCACAGACTACAGGGCGAGCTGCAGTCACACGGAGACCGTGCAGACAGCCGTAAACGGCGCTGCAAGGCCCAAAAACCCTCCTCTACGTTATCCTATGTAGTGTTTTTCCACAAATTAGCTGGAGACGGGTGGAAAGACACTAATAGGATTTTTTTGAATAAATTAGCAGCAGACTACACTACTTGAAAAAAAAAAAAAAAAAAGAACAGTATGAGGCAATGAACCACCCTCCCTGAACTGAATACAACCAGCTATGGATTGCCTATGTGGCTGCACTCAGACTAGAGAGTGGGCTGCACTCACACACACACACACACACGGACCTTGCAGATCGCTGTGAAAACAGCGCTACAAGGCAAAAGCAAGGTGAATAGTAGGTGAACACAGCGGTTGCTAAATTAGCCTTTGGAAAGCACAAAGAAGCAAATCACTATCTCTAAACTGTCCCTCAGTCAGCAAACAGCGTCCTGTCACTAACTGAATTCACAGCAGAGTGATCGCAAAATGGCGCCAGCGACTTTTAAACTGCATCATGACATCATTTCAGCAGCCAATCACAGCCTTGCCAGTAGTTTCATGCCCTCCATGCTAAACAGGATGTGCCCACACTTGGAATCATTCTCATTGGCTGAATTTCTGCATTTTGAATCTTGGAACTTCCGATTCCGGTATCCGATACGCGGCAAGTATCGGAATCCCGGTATCGGAATTCCGATACCGCAAGTATCGGCCGATACCCGATACTTGCGGTATCGGAATGCTCAACACTAGTTATGACTTGTTCGCTATCAGCATTAGGAAAGGCCAGGTGTGATGACACCGCATTTATTCTTAACTAGCTGTACTACCCGGCTTCGCCCTGGTTAATAACTGCTGTTAGCAAAATAGAATGTGTTAACAAAAAATTATTCTGCACACAAAAACCACTAAACAAATAGATAGAAATGTAATTATTAAAAGGCAAAAACTAAGCTAATAGAAGCATTTCACAACATATATTTCAACACCAGAGATATTCCACACAGATTTAACTAAATTGGCCAAGTAATGTGAAGTAAGTAAAGAGCCTTTTGATAAACGACATTCTTAGTTTTTCCTTCAGGTGCAAAGACAAACAGATTTTTGGCTGTCCCAACTCTTGAACAGTCCACATAAAGTTGACCATGAGAAAAGCATGGAGATTGTAAATCGATTCCAACTACTTTCAAGGACTGTCCCTGAGCCTTGTTGATGGACATAGCAAATGCCAGTCAAGCAGGAAACTGGAGGCATTTAAAATCAAAAGGCAAATCAGATGGAATGAGAGGAATTGTTGGAATGAAAACATCTTCTCCTGTGGCACATCCTGTCAAAATGGTTGCATGTGACAGGTTAGTGTAGCAAGTTGTGTGCAGCAAGTTTTGCGCATGGCGAGTTTTGCGCATGGCGAGTTTTATGTATGGTGCATTTTGAGTATGTGCAAGTTTTGTGTGAGGCAATTTTTGCACATTTTGCAACTTTTGTGCATGTGGCAATTTTTCCACATGTGCAAGTTTTGCGTGTGGCGAGTTTTCAATGAGGTGAGTTTTGCACATGTGGCGAGTTTTCCATGAGCCTAGTTTTGCATGTGGCGAGTTTTGCGTGGTGACTTTTGTGTTTCGACTGTTATGTGGCGAGGTTGGTGTATGTGTGGTGAAATGTGTGCTGAGGGTGGTACAGTCATATGAAAAAGTTTGGGCACCCCTATTAATCTTAAGCTTAATGTTTTATAAAAAAATTTTTTTTTGCAACAGCTATTTCAGTTTCATATATCTAATAACTGTTGGACACAGTAACGTTTCTGCCTTGAAATGAGGTTTATTGTACTAACAGAAAATGTGCAATCTGCATTCAAACAAAATTTGACAGGTGCATAAGTATGGGCACCCTTATCATTTTCTTGTTTTAAATACTCCTACCTACTTTTTACTGACTTACTGAAGCACTTTTTTGGGTTTTGTAACCTCACTGAGCTTTGAACTTCATAGCCAGGTGTATGCAATCATGAGAAAAGCTACTTAAAGTGGCCACATGCAAGTTGTTCTCCTGTTTGAATCTCCTCTGAAGAGTGGCATCATGGGCTCCTCAAAACAACTGTCAAATTATCTGAAAACAAAGATTATTCAACATAGTTGTTCAGGGGAAGGATACAAAAAGCTGTCTCAGAGATTTAACCTGTCAATTTCCACTGTGAGGAACATAGTAAGGAAATGGAAGAACACAGGTACAGTTCTTGTTAAGGCCAGAAGTGGCAGGCCAAGAAAAACATCAGAAAGGCAGATAAGAAGAATGGTGAGATCAGTCAAGGACAATCCTCAGACCACCTCCAGAGAGCTGCAGCATCAACTTGCTGCAGATGGTGTCACTGTGCATCTGTCAACTATACAACGCACTGTGTTTTTTTGCCGCCATGCATAACGCCTTTTTGTATGACCAAACAACTCAATTTTGGTTTCATGAGTCCACAGGACCTTCTTCCAAAAAGAAATTGGCTTCTCCAAATGTGCTTTTGCATACCTCAGCCGTCTCTGTTTGTGGCGTGCTTGCAGAAACGGCTTCTTTCGCATCACTCTCCCATACAGCTTCTCCTTGTGCAAAGTGCATTGTATAGTTGACCGATACACAGTGACACCATCTGCAGCAAGTTGATGCTGCAGCTCTCTGGAGGTGGTCTGAGGATTGTCCTTGACTGATCTCACCATTCTTCTTCTCTGCCTTTCTGATGTTTTTCTTGGCCTGCCACTTCTGGCCTTAACAAGAACTGTACCTGTGTTCTTCCATTTCCTTACTATGTTCCTCACAGTGGAAATTGACAGGTTAAACCTCTGAGACAGCTTTTTGTATCCTTCCCCTGAACAACTATGTTGAATAATCTTTGTTTTCAGATCATTTGACAGTTGTTTTGAGGAGCCCATGATGCCACTCTTCAGAGGAGATTCAAACAGGAGAACAACTTGCAAGTGGCCACTTTAAGTAGCTTTTCTCATGAATGCATACATCTGGCTATGAAGTTCAAAGCTCAATGAGGTTACAAAACCAAAAAAAGTGCTTTAGTAAGTCAGTAAAAAGTAGGTAGGAGTATTTAAAACCAGAAAATGATAAGGGTGCCCATACTTATGCACCTGTCAAATTTTGTTTGAATGCAGACTGCACATTTTCTGTTAGTACAATAAACCTCATTTCAAGGCAGAAACATTACTGTGTCCAACAGTTATTAGATATATGAAACTGAAATAGCTGTTGCAAAAAAAACAATTTTTATAAAACATTAAGCTTAAGATTAGTAGGGGTGCCCAAACTTTTTCATATGACTGTATATGTGTTCAAACACGTGGTAGTGTGTGGCACATTTTGTGTGTGTGTTCATATCCCCGTGTGTAGTGAGTATCCTATGTCGGGGCCCCACCTTAGTAACTGTACGGTATATACTTTTTGGCGCCATCGCTCTCATTCTTTAAGTCCCCCTTGTTCACATGTGGCAGCTGTCAATTTGCCTCCAACACTTTTCCTTTCACTGTTTTCCCCATTATGTAGATAGGGGCAAAATTGTTTGGTGAATTGGAACACGCGGGGTTAAAATTTCGCCTCACAACATAGCCTATGATGGGGTCCAGACGTGTTACTGTGCAATATTTTGTGGCTGTAGCTGCGACGGTTCAAATGCCAGTCCCGGACATACACACATACAGACATACATACATACACACACACACACACACATGCAGCTTTATATACAGTATTAGATAATGCCAAACATATTATTCAGCAGGCCAGAACAGTACCCGATCTCAGACCCAAACCTGTACCTCATTCTTCTGAGTGGGGAGTCTGAACATTCATTGTTTGCCATGCTGTGACTGAGCGGCAAACACGGGCTGTCATCAGCAAAAAGATCATTACTGCCGGTTAGAGACTTGCGATTCTCATGCTGTTAGATGACAGCATGTGAGACTGCAGCTGTTACCATAAAATAATCACTACTTTCTTCATCCTATGCCTGCTTTCGCTGATAGCAGAGAGAGCAGGCAAGGCTAAGGAGAGTATTCATCAGCCGGTACCTGTGCTATAGTTAAATAGATTTTAAAAATGATGTTTGATCTCTTCTATTTTTTATAACCAATGCAGGCAAAACCAACAGCTGTGGACTGTAACCCCCAGCTGTCTGATTTATCATGTCTGTTATCAAGAATAGAGGGGTCCCGCATCACTTATTTAAATAAATAGTTAAAGAAAACAGCATTGAAGTCATAGCTGCTGGCTCACATGCTGTGATCCGTATGATAGAGTGGGAACCGTTGCGTTTCGAACAGCGGCAATAATCTTACCGTCGATCAGATCTGCTGGTGTTTCTCAAGCTTTCAACTAGATGACAGCGTGGGAAACAGCCAATGTTTGGGATGCTGAACCCAAACAGCAACATGGACATCCTGAAAAAGTTTTGGGGCCCGTGCACGGACACTACGTACTTGGTATGGACCCCGAACTTTACTGTTCTGGTTCGTGCATCATTTATTTGTCTATAGTGTGCTGTTCCAATTTTCTACTCTAGATAGATACATAGGCATAATAAATAGACAAAAGAGAAATCTATACCACATTAATGTTTGGTGTGACCACTTATTCATCTTATTATTATTATTCATCTTAAGTGAACCCAAACAGTAAATTTTGGGGTCCATATTAAACACCTACTGCTCAGTGCGGACACCGAACAGGGACTTCACCAGGAAGTTTGTGTTACTGTTCGGGTTCGGCATCCGAACACCAGGTGTTTGTCCCACTGCCATATGCATAACTGCTCAAAAAACACCGGCAATTGACTTGATTTACATTTCTGTTTTGTTCATTTATTTTGCTTTTTGTTATTTTAGAAAACTAAGCTATTAACACTTTTATTTTAGAAAGCTTTAGTTAAAGGTTTTTTTCATATCTGTCAAAAATATTTTACAAGGCACATTGTAGAGTATATTTGTATCTATTTATACACACCCTGTTTCAAGCTCTAACCGTATTTTTCAACTGGACATTGATGTTCCTTTATACTTGTAGATTTTACGCATTTTTAAATGTACTTAGTTTGTAAAACCTTGCAGGCAAAATAGAGCAACTAAATTCTCTACTAATCTGTCATGCTAATGCTAGCAAGTCTTTCACACTAGGAGGTCATCTTAAGCAGAATTTCTAGCAAGATACACAGTGTGTATAGAGAATCCACCGAAAGGAAAATGCGCTAAGTAGCTGTTAAGCCTTAGGGGGAAACTATCAAATGCTAATGCACTGTACAAGCACAACTTGATGCACACATCTAAGGTCAAATAATTCCAGAGAACCAGAACATCTATATAACACAAGGAGGTTTGCAATGATATCAATATGTAAATCTATGGAATGCAAACACAATATATGCCATTAATTATGCAAAAATAACGGGACTTGTTAGTCTCGCAGCAATGAAGATGTTATCTCAAAAATGTTCTACTGCCTGCTGTTACTTTTTACAGAATACACATTCTCAAATATTTCTGACATAATTTCACACTGAGCTAACAATATTATGTAAATCTTCCAGAACATTTTTTCTTTGTCTTTTACAAAAAATATTTTTTGTGTATTTTGATTTTGTGCTTTAAAATAGACTATTTACATTTAAATTGCTCAAGGAAATTAACCTAGACCATGAAAGTTAAGGGAATTAGCACACTTTTATGTTAACACCGAATAATAATCTATCATAATCATCAAAGTTTAATCAATTATTTTGTCACAAAAAAATAGAATTGTGTTGTTATCTGCATGAGGGTTACATTTTCTTTTGAGCAAAACAGAGAAATACTCCTTGGCATATGTAACATTTTTTTCTACTATGATGTTTGCATGATTTTATAAAGAAGCAAATACAAAATATCTTCTTTGTAACTGAGGTTTGTTTATTAGCTTCAGTCACAAGGGAAATGCAGTCTTCTGGATAAACAGAAAAGCTGTCTTGGTCTCTTATGGCCCAATAGATCCTGCCCCCTCTATACCCAGAGATCACATGACCACTGCATATGGAGGAGGAAGTGCCATCTGAGCTTCCTATTAATGCCTACACAGTGCTTGCTCAGTGCTGTGTATACAGCAAACAAGAAGAAGGCACAGATAGTAATACATTGTCTGTGCATTCTCTATGGGGACTACCAGATCTCTGCTCCTGTAGCTACACCATCCGATACTGTGCAGTGACATTTTAGAACATCACTGCAGAGTACGTGTCAGACCTCTCAGACAATTAAAGTTCTATGGACAGTCAGAAATCAGCTAAAGATAGTACCAAATGCACTGTTTAGCTTTTTAATACCCTGCCAGTCTTGCAGTGAGGCCCATGTTATCTTTCCTAGTCTTTATTTTCAAGCTGCCAAGACATAATAGCTGCAGCAAATTTCCGAGCTTATTGGCATCATGGCTCAATCACATGTTGGCAGCTATAAACAATGACAAATATGGACGACTGAATCAACAGCTCTGGATCAGTTGAAGTTTAAAATTAATTTTTTTTATTCTATAATATTTAAGTCTTTTTTATTAGAACCATTACACAGACTTACAAGAATTCTAAATTTAGAAGCATTTTTAGTCAAATGTTTAAACTAAACACTAAGTTATTCATGTTATAATAACCCAAGATGATATGATTACTCGATCCAATAATATTTTTTTTATTTTCATTCAGCAAGAACCTTATGTAATACTTTAAAAGAAAGTCTGAGATCTATGTGACCTATTTTAGAAATCTTAATTTATATGTTGCTATAACTTTTTCCAGTTTTTTGTTTTGTGAGCTGTAGACAAGTTGTAACATTCTACTGTGCAGGGGTGGACATATCATTGCTACAACAGGATGAGCTGCACAGGGGCCCAAAGAGGTAGGGGGTCCATTTCCACCTCCAAAGTAAGTGAAAATAGCATGATGACCTTTTAGACTTCAAAAGGCCCATATATTGTTCTTGCACAGGGGCCTCATCTGTCTGTGTCATCACCTGCTACTGTATTAGGAAAACTTTGCTCACATTCTGAATATTTCCTCCTTACACTACATTAAAATTCATTCTCATAGTCATAATATAATTTAGAGAATATGCACTGTGATTTATTTTCCACACTGTAGCTTTTGAGTAAATGCAGATATCATTTAGCAAATTCATCTTTTTTTTAATCGCGAGGGCTCTTGTAGATTATTTTATTAAGCCATATTATCTTTTTTGCTAAGTTTTATAACAAAATGACTGTCTGTATTGAACTCTTTCTCTAATAGTTGCCTTAGCATTCATTATTCATTTGCTTGTAATCATACACAAACTTTTACAGCCATACAAATTTATATTGTAAGCCTGTGTATTTTTATGGCACCACTTTAGTTGATTTATCCATTGCTCAGAGTTCTTATACAGAAAACAAACTAATGTAAAATAAGCTAGAAAATCCTTGAAACATGTCAGCAATAAATGGAATTTGCTGGAATCAAAAGTTTCTTCTGCTACGGCTCATGTACACAACAATATTGCTGCCTTGTAAAGCTCTGGGTTATATTTCAATATAAATTGCAATCAATAGTACCCAAATGTTCCCTTTTAACAGGATTTGAAAAAAAAATAGTGGAATACTTCATCAGATGTTGTTATAAACTCTATATACACACACTGTGCGTCAGAACATTGTGTCCATAAATATATGAATTCGGCCATTGCTATACACGGTAAAAACTGGAGGTTCTTAATTTAATTTTTTTAATCAAAAAGTGTAAAAGCCATCCAAACACACCAAGGTGACATCAGTAAAGATCCACATGGATAATTCCATCATTGCTGTCACGCTTGGACAGGGGTAAGTCTAGCAGACGACACAGCATATAAATGCAACAGGATGGAAAAGGAAGAGGAAGATCCTAGAGGTAGGGAGCGGGGGATGGGACACCTACTGACATCAACCTGTGCCTGTCTCTAAGCATCCCTAACACCCTACATGGGTCCTTCCCCCATCGCCATCACATGCCTTGTCTCTGACTGTCACCTCAATGTACCCTGACTAGTGAACTAATCGGCAAGGATGCTAGCCTCACCCCTGCAGATGGTAATCCACAGGGGAAGAGACAAACATGGGACAGACAAGAAAGGGAAATACTCAGCTCCAGCTCTGCTGCTAAGCTCCAAAGCAGCAGAGAAAACAGCATCAGGGTAGCAGAACACCAACAGCAGCAACACTATCATCACAGACGAGCTCCACACACCAAGCTGGTCTGCATAGAGCAAAAACTATAACCGACGATCAGCTGCCATGTGACTATTTAAGGGAGGTGGGAGTGGTTGCCAAACTATATCAGCTGACCAGCCTAAAAGAACAGTCAGTAAGAGACGGACATTACCTCTTGCTGGACCAAAAGGAAAAAACATTTATATTTTAGTAGACCCAGAGCTGCCACGAATCCCTTAATGATTTGGGACAATTGCTATACACCAAATATGGGTGGTACTTAGTTGAATTTTTTTCTTACAAATGTGTAAAAGTCATCCAAACACACAAAGGTGACCTCTGTATGGATGGTCTCTATGGTAAGTTGCACCATTGCTATGCACCAAAAATGGGAGGTATTTAGTTCAATTTTGATCAAAAACCATAAAAGTCATCCAAACACACCAAGATGACCCTAGTACAAGTGGTCCCTAACTCTAATGACTTACCTCTCCCTGTGCAAATCAGGCCTCAAATGAATAGTCTAAATCAAATAAATGATGTGGTCAATGCAGCCAATCAAAAAACTCTGACCGGCTGCAGCATTCACAGTTCTGTCAGAGCAAAAGAACAGTGTGTCTCCCACTCAGATGTAAATGTAAAGTCTGCAGCCGATAGTCTGTGAAATTGTTTCTACGTGGTTATTTGTATCTACATCTTGTAGTCTGAATTTTTGTGTTTGTTGTCAACTAAATTGTAATTACCTGACTGCTATCAGTCCCTCGAGTCTATTTTTATAGTGCTTTGGAACAAAGCACTATATTGTAATCCGATCGTGGATAACTTCTTATTATAGTGCTTTGGAACAAAGCACTATACTGTTATTCCACCGTGGATAACTTCTTCTTCTTCTTATTCTTATTATAGTGCTTTGGAACAAAGCACTATACTGTTATTCCACCGTGGTAAACTTCTTCTTATTATTATAGTGCTTTGGAACAAAGCACTATACTGTTATTCCATCGTGGATAACTTCTTCTTATTATTATAGTGCTTTGGAACAAAGCACTATACTGTTATTCCATCGTGGATAACTTCTTCTTATTATAGTGCTTTGGAACAAAGCACTATACTGTTATTCCACCGTGGTAAACTTCTTCTTATTCTTATTATTCAGTCCGCACGTAATGCGGCCCGAACCGCTAAACTCACAGACTCCAGTGAGGTGTCATTTCGAAGCCAGCGTCCCCAAGAGGTGTGCTAAGTATTTTTCGTGCCGATCGGATTTGTAGTTTTTGCGCAATTTGTGTTTGAAAAAAGTCTTTCAATGCGTTTCAATAGGGAAATTGTCCCATACGTTTATAATGGGCTGGTTTCTGAGGCAATTTCTAAAAATAACTGCCACCTGGCTGATTAGCTCATTGATATGCGCAGTCAGACACAGTTACTATGCCAACGCCTATGAAGTCTACATCAGCTCACCAGGTCACAAGTTTTGTCAGATAATATCAGCTCTTAAAGTGACAGTACAGCACAATTCCAAACCACTATCCTTAGTCTTATGATTATTAGACTGTGGCCCGATTTTAACTCATCGGGTATTCTAGAATATGCATGTCCACGTAGTATATTGCACAGCCACGCAGTATACAGTGCAGAGCCGCGCAGTACACAGCGCAGAGCCGCGCAGTACACAGCGCAGAGCCGCGCAGTACACAGCGCAGAGCCGCGCAGTACACAGAGCAGAGCCGCGCAGTACAAAGCGCAGAGTCGCGCAGTATAAAGCGCAGAGCCGCGCAGTACACAGCGCAGAGCCGCGCAGTACACAGCTCAGAGCCACGCAGTACACAGCGCAGAGCCACGCAGTACAAAGCGCAGAGCCGCGCAGTACAAAGCGCAGAGTCGCGCAGTATAAAGCGCAGAGCCGCGCAGTACACAGCGCAGAGCCGCGCAGTACACAGCGCAGAGCCGCGCAGTACACAGCGCAGAGCCGCGCAGTACAAAGCGCAGAGTCGCGCAGTATAAAGCGCAGAGCCACGCAGTACACAGCGCAGAGCCGCGCAGTACACAGCGCAGAGCCACGCAGTATACAGTGCAGAGCCGCGCAGTACACAGCGCAGAGCCGCGCAGTACAAAGCGCAGAGTCGCGCAGTATAAAGCGCAGAGCCGCGCAGTACACAGCGCAGAGCCGCGCAGTACACAGCGCAGAGCCACGCAGTATACAGTGCAGAGCCGCGCAGTACACAGCGCAGAGCCGCGCAGTACAAAGCGCAGAGTCGCGCAGTATAAAGCGCAGAGCCACGCAGTACACAGCGCAGAGCCGCGCAGTACACAGCGCAGAGCCACGCAGTATACAGTGCAGAGCCGCGCAGTACAAAGCGCAGAGTCGCGCAGTATAAAGCGCAGAGCCGCGCAGTACACAGCGCAGAGCCGCGCAGTACACAGCGCAGAGCCGCGCAGTACACAGCGCAGAGCCGCGCAGTACACAGCGCAGAGCCGCGCAGTACAAAGCGCAGAGTCGCGCAGTATAAAGCGCAGAGCCCCGCAGTACACAGCGCAGAGCCACGCAGTATACAGTGCAGAGCCGCGCAGTACACAGCGCAGAGCCGCGCAGTACACAGCGCAGAGCCGCGCAGTACACAGCGCAGAGCCGCGCAGTACAAAGCGCAGAGTCGCGCAGTATAAAGCGCAGAGCCGCGCAGTACACAGCGCAGAGCCGCGCAGTACACAGCGCAGAGCCGCGCAGTACACAGCGCAGAGCCGCGCAGTACAAAGCGCAGAGTCGCGCAGTATAAAGCGCAGAGCCACGCAGTACACAGCGCAGAGCTGCGCAGTACACAGCGCAGAGCCACGCAGTATACAGCGCAGAGCCGCGCAGTACAAAGCGCAGAGTCGCGCAGTATAAAGTGCAGAGCCGCGCAGTACACAGCGCAGAGCCGCGCAGTACACAGCGCAGAGCCGCGCAGTATACAGCGCAGAGCCGCGCAGTACACAGCGCAGAGCCGCGCAGTACACAGCGCAGAGCCGCGCAGTATAAAGCGCAGAGCCGCGCAGTATACCGCGCAGAGCCGCGCAGTGCACAGCGCAGAGCCGCGCAGTACACAGCGCAGAGCCACGCAGTATAAAGCGCAGAGCCGCGCAGTACACAGCGCAGAGCCGCGCAGTACACAGCGCAGAGCCGCGCAGTACACAGCGCAGAGCCGCGCAGTACACAGCGCAGAGCCGCGCAGTACACAGCGCAGAGCCGCGCAGTACACAGCGCAGAGCCGCGCAGTATACAGCGCAGAGCCGCGCAGTACACAGCGCAGAGCCGCCCAGTATACAGCGCAGAGCCGCGCAGTATACAGCGCAGAGCCGCGCAGTACACAGCGTAGAGCCACGCAGTATACAGCGCAGAGCCGCGCAGTATACAGCGCAGAGCCGCGTAGTATACAGCGCAGAGCCCCGCAGTATACAGTGCAGAGCCCCGCAGTATACAGCGCAGAGCCGTGCAGTACACAGTGCAGAGCCGCGCAGTACACAGCGCAGAGCCGCGCAGTATACAGCGCAGACACACGCAGTACACAGCACGGACACGCGCAGTACACAGCGCAGAGCCGCGCAGTACACAGCGCAGAGCCGCGTAGTATACAGCGAAGAGCCACGCAGTATATAGCGCAGAGCCGCGCAGTACAAAGCGCAGAGCCGCGCAGTATACAGCGCAGAGCCGCGTAGTATACAGCGCAGAGCCGCGTAGTATACAGCGCAGAGCCACGCAGTATACAGCGCAGAGCCACGCAGTATACAGCGCAGAGCCACGTAGTTATACTGCCCAGTCACGTAGTATATTGTCCAGTCACATAGTATACTGCATATCCCTGTAAAAAAAAAAAAAATAATTAAAATAAAAAAGTTACATACTCACCTCCTGGAGCGGCCGGTATCTGATGGTTGTTGCACCTCCTAGAGCGGCCGGTACACGATGCTTGTTGCACCTGGAGTGGCCGGTACCCGATGCTTGTTGCGCGCTCCGGTCCCAAGAGTGCATTGCGGTCTCATGAGATGATGACGTAGCGGTGTTGTGAGACAGAAAGACGGAAGTGCCCTTAGACAATTATATAGTAGATTACCCCGCTCACCAAATCGGACCCCGAGGGGCCCGGCTCACCAAATCGGACCCAGAGTGACCCCGCCCACCAAATCGGACCCAGAGTGACCCCGCCCACCAAATCGGACCCAGAGTGGCTCCGCCCACCAAATCGAACCCAGAGTGACCCCTTCCACCAAATCAAACCCAGAGTGACCCCTTCCACCAAATCGGACCCAGAGTGACCCCACCCACCAAATCGGACCCTGAGGTGCCCAGCCCACCAAATGAGACCCTGAGGTGCCCAGCCCACCAAATCGGACCGAGTGACCCCACCCACCAAATTGGTCCCTAAGGTGCCCCGCCCACCAAATCGGACCCAGAGTGGCTCCGCCCACCGAATCGGACCCAGAGTGGCCGCGCCCACAGAATCGGACCAAAAGTGACCCCGCCCACCGAATCGGACCTAGATTTACCCCGCCCACAAAATCAGACCCAGATTGACCCAACCCACCAAATCGGACCGCCTGAGGGGCACCCAAGTGTGAAAGTCTTGCAGGGGCAGCCCGGGCACCATTCCAAAGCACTATCTGTAGTTCCTTCAGGAAATACCCATCTAGTTATAGTGCTTTGGAACAAAGCACTATACTGTTATTCCACCGTGGTAAACTTCTTCTTATTCTTATTATTCAGTCCGCACGTAATGCGGCCCGAACCGCTAAACTCACAGACTCCAGTGAGGTGTCATTTCGAAGCCAGCGTTCCTGAGAGGTGTGCTAAGTATTTTTCGTGCCGATCGGATTTGTAGTTTTTGCGCAATTTGTGTTTGAAAAAAGTCTTTCAATGCGTTTCAATAGGGAAATTGTCCCATACGTTTATAATGGGCTGGTTTCTGAGGCAATTTCTAAAAATAACTGCCACCTGGCTGATTAGCTCATTGATATGCGCAGTCAGACACAGTTACTATGCCAACGCCTATGAAGTCTACATCAGCTCACCAGGTCACAAGTTTTGTCAGATAATATCAGCTCTTAAAGTGACAGTACAGCACAATTCCAAAACACTATCCGTAGTCTTATGATTATTAGACTGTGGCCCGATTCTAACTCATCGGGTATTCTAGAATATGCATGTCCACGTAGTATATTGCACAGCCACGCAGTATACAGTGCAGAGCCGTGCAGTACACAGCGCAGAGCCGCGCAGTACACAGCGCAGAGCCGCGCAGTACACAGCGCAGAGCCGCGCAGTACACAGCGCAGAGCCGCGCAGTACACAGCGCAGAGCCGCGCAGTACACAGCGCAGAGCCGCGCAGTACAGAGCGCAGAGCCGTGCAGTGCACAGCGCAGAGCCGCGCAGTACACAGCGCAGAGCCGCGCAGTATAAAGCGCAGAGCCGCGCAGTGTAAAGCGCAGAGCCGCGCAGTACACAGCGCAGAGCCGCGCAGTACACAGCGCAGAGCCGCGCAGTACACAGCGCAGAGCCGCGCAGTACACAGCGCAGAGCCGCGCAGTAAACAGCGCAGAGCCGTGCAGTATACAGCGCAGAGCCGCGCAGTATACAGCGCAGAGCAGCGTAGTACACAGCGCAGAGCCGCCCAGTATACAGCGCAGAGCCGCGCAGTATACAGCGCAGAGCCGCGCAGTACACAGCGTAGAGCCACGCAGTATACAGCGCAGAGCCGCGCAGTATACAGCGCAGAGCCGCGTAGTATACAGCGCAGAGCCCCGCAGTATACAGTGCAGAGCCCCGCAGTATACAGCGCAGAGCCGTGCAGTACACAGTGCAGAGCCGCGCAGTACACAGCGCAGAGCCGCGCAGTATACAGCGCAGACACACGCAGTACACAGCACGGACACGCGCAGTACACAGCGCAGAGCCGCGCAGTACACAGCGCAGAGCCGCGTAGTATACAGCGAAGAGCCACGCAGTATATAGTGCAGAGCCGCGCAGTACAAAGCGCAGAGCCGCGCAGTATACAGCGCAGAGCCGCGTAGTATACAGCGCAGAGCCGCGTAGTATACAGCGCAGAGCCACGCAGTATACAGCGCAGAGCCACGCCGTATACCGCGCAGAGCCGCGCAGTACACAGTGCAGAGCCGCGCAGTACACAGCGCAGAGCCGCGCAGTACACAGCGCAGAGCCGCGCAGTACACAGCGCAGAGCGGCGCAGTGCAAAGCGCAGAGCCGCGCAGTACACAGCGCAGAGCCGCGCAGTACACAGCACAGAGCCGCGCAGTACCCAGCGCAGAGCCGCGCAGTATAAAGCGCAGAGCCGCGCAGTACACAGCGCAGAGCCGCGCAGTACACAGCGCAGAGCCGCGCAGTACACAGCACAGAGCCGCGCAGTACACAGCGCAGAGCCGCACAGTATAAAGAGCAGAGCCGCTCAGTACACAGGGCAGAGCCGCACAGTACACAGCGCAGAGCCGCGCAGTACACAGCGCAGAGCCGCGCAGTACACAGCGCAGAGCGGCGCAGTGCAAAGCGCAGAGCCGCGCAGTACACAGCGCAGAGCCGCGCAGTACACAGCGCAGAGCCACGCAGTACACAGCGCAGAGCCGTGCAGTACACAGCGCAGAGCCGCGCAGTACACAGCGCAGAGCCGCGCAGTACACAGCGCAGAGCCGCGCAGTATAAAGCGCAGAGCCGTGCAGTACACAGCGCAGAGCCGCGCAGTATACCGCGCAGAGCCGCGCAGTACACAGCGCAGAGCCGCGCAGTACACAGCGCAGAGCCGGGAAGTACACAGCGCAGAGCCGCGCAGTACAGAGCGCAGAGCCGCACAGTATAAAGAGCAGAGCCGCGCAGTATACCGCGCAGAGCCGCGCAGTACACAGTGCAGAGCCGCGCAGTACACAGCGCAGAGCCGTGCAGTACACAGCGCAGAGCCGCGCAGTACACAGCGCAGAGCCGCGCAGTGCAAAGCACAGAGCCGCGCAGTACACAGCGCAGAGCCGCACAGTACACAGCGCAGAGCGGCGCAGTGCAAAGCGCAGAGCCGCGCAGTACACAGCGCAGAGCCGCGCAGTACACAGCGCAGAGCCGCACAGTACACAGCGCAGAGCCGCGCAGTACACAGCGCAGAGCCGCACAGTATAAAGAGCAGAGCCGCGCAGTATACCGCGCAGAGCCGCGCAGTACACAGTGCAGAGCCGCACAGTACACAGCGCAGAGCCGCACAGTACACAGCGCAGAGCAGCACAGGGCAAAGCGCAGAGCCACGCAGTACACAGCGCAGAGCCGCGCAGTACACAGCGCAGAGCCGCGCAGTACACAGCGCAGAGCCGCGCAGTACACAGCGCAGAGCCGCGCAGTATAAAGCGCAGAGCCGTGCAGTACACAGCGCAGAGCCGCGCAGTATACCGCGCAGAGCCGCGCAGTACACAGCGCAGAGCCGCGCAGTACACAGCGCAGAGCCGGGCAGTACACAGCGCAGAGCCACGCAGTACAGAGCGCAGAGCCGCACAGTATAAAGAGCAGAGCCGCGCAGTATACCGCACAGAGCCGCGCAGTACACAGTGCAGAGCCGTGCAGTACACAGCACAGAGCCGCGCAGTATACAGCGCAGACACGTGCAGTACACAGCACGGAAACGCGCATTACACAGCGCAGAGCCGCGCAGTACACAGCGCAGAGCCGCGTAGTATACAGCGAAGAGCCACGCAGTATATAGCGCAGAGCCGCACAGTACAAAGCGCAGAGCCGCGCAGTATACAGCGCAGAGCCGCGCAGTATACAGCGCAGAACGCGCAGTATACAGCGCAGAGCCGCGTAGTATACAGCGCAGAGCCGCGTAGTATACAGCGCAGAGCCACGCAGTATACAGCGCAGAGCCACGCAGTATACAGCGCAGAGCCATGTAGTTATACTGCCCAGTCACGTAGTAAATTGTCCAGTCACATAGTATACTGCATATCCCTGTTAAAAAAAAAAAAAAAAAAGAATTAAAATAAAAAAGTTACATACTCACCTCCTGGAGCGGCCGGTATCTGATGGTTGTTGCACCTCCTAGAGCGGCCGGTACACGATGCTTGTTGCACCTGGAGTGGCCGGTACCCAATGCTTGTTGCGCGCTCCGGTCCCAAGAGTGCATTGCGGTCTCACGAGATGATGACGTAGCGGTGTTGTGAGACAGAAAGACGGAAGTGCCCTTAGACAATTATATAGTAGATTACCCCGCTCACCAATTCGGAACCCGAGGGGCCCGGCCCAGCAAATCGGACCCCGAGGGGACCGGCCCACCAAATCGGACCCAGAGTGACCCCGCCCACCAAATCGGACCCAGAGTGACCCCGCCCACCAAATCGGACCCAGAGTGGCTCCGCCCACCAAATCGGACCCAGAGTGACCCCTTCCACCAAATCAGACCCAGAGTGACCCCTTCCACCAAATCAGACCCAGAGTGACCCCGTCCACCAAATCGGACCCAGAGTGACCCCGCCCACCAAATCGGACCCAGAGTGACCCCACCCACCAAATCGGACCCTGAGGTGCCCAGCCCACCAAATCAGACCCTGAGGTGCCCAGCCCACCAAATCGGACCGAGTGACCCCACCCACCAAATTGGTCCCTAAGGTGCCCCGCCCACCAAATCGGACCCAGAGTGGCTCCGCCCACCGAATCGGACCCAGAGTGGCCGCGCCCACAGAATCGGACCAAAAGTGACCCCGCCCACCGAATCGGACCTAGATTTACCCCGCCCACAAAATCAGACCCAGATTGACCCAACCCACCAAATCGGACCGCCTGAGGGGCACCCAAGTGTGAAAGTCTTGCAGGGGCAGCCCGGGCACCATTCCAAAGCACTATCTGTAGTTCCTTCAGGAAATACCCATCTAGTTATAGTGCTTTGGAACAAAGCACTATACTGTTATTCCACCGTGGTAAACTTCTTCTTATTCTTATTATTCAGTCCGCACGTAATGCGGCCCGAACCGCTAAACTCACAGACTCCAGTGAGGTGTCATTTCGAAGCCAGCGTTCCTGAGAGGTGTGTTAAGTATTTTTCGTGCCGATCGGATTTGTAGTTTTTGCGCAATTTGTGTTTGAAAAAAGTCTTTCAATGCGTTTCAATAGGGAAATTGTCCCATACGTTTATAATGGGCTGGTTTCTGAGGCAATTTCTAAAAATAACTGCCACCTGGCTGATTAGCTCATTGATATGCGCAGTCAGACACAGTTACTATGCCAACGCCTATGAAGTCTACATCAGCTCACCAGGTCACAAGTTTTGTCAGATAATATCAGCTCTTAAAGTGACAGTACAGCACAATTCCAAACCACTATCTGTAGTCTTATGATTATTAGACTGTGGCCCGATTCTAACTCATCGGGTATTCTAGAATATGTATGTCCACGAAGTATATTGCACAGCCACGCAGTATACAGCGCAGAGCCGCGCAGTACACAGCGCAGAGCCGCGCAGTACACAGCGCAGAGCCGCGCAGTACACAGCGCAGAGCCGCGCAGTACACAGCGCAGAGCCGCGCAGTACACAGCGCAGAGCCGCGCAGTACACAGCGCAGAGCCGCGCAGTACACAGCGCAGAGCCGCGCAGTACAAAGCGCAGAGTCGCGCAGTATAAAGCGCAGAGCCGCGCAGTACACAGCGCAGAGCCGCGCAGTACACAGAGCAGAGCCGCGCAGTATACAGCGCAGAGCCGCGCAGTACACAGCGCAGAGCCGCGCAGTACACAGCGCAGAGCCGCGCAGTACAAAGCGCAGAGTCGCGCAGTATAAAGCGCAGAGCCGCGCAGTACACAGCGCAGAGCCGCGCAGTACACAGCGCAGAGCCGCGCAGTACACAGCGCAGAGCCGTGCAGTACAAAGCGCAGAGTCGCGCAGTAGAAAGCGCAGAGCCGCGCAGTACACAGCGCAGAGCCGTGCAGTACACAGCGCAGAGCCGCGCAGTACACAGCGCAGAGCCGCGCAGTACACAGCGCAGAGCCACGCAGTATACAGGGCAGAGCCGCGCAGTACACAGCGCAGAGCCGCGCAGTACACAGCGCAGAGCCGCGCAGTACACAGCGCAGAGCCGCGCAGTACACAGCGCAGAGCCGCGCAGTACACAGCGCAGAGCCACGCAGTACACAGCGCAGAGCCGCGCAGTACAAAGCGCAGAGTCGCGCAGTATAAAGCGCAGAGCCGCGCAGTACACAGCGCAGAGCCGCGCAGTACACAGCGCAGAGCCGCGCAGTACACAGCGCAGAGCCGCGCAGTACAAAGCGCAGAGTCGCGCAGTAAAAAGCGCAGAGCCGCGCAGTACACAGCGCAGAGCCGCGCAGTACACAGCGCAGAGCCGCGCAGTACACAGCGCAGAGCCGCGCAGTACACAGCGCAGAGCCGCGCAGTACACAGCGCAGAGCCGCGCAGTACACAGCGCAGAGCCGCGCAGTACAAAGCGCAGAGTCGCGCAGTATAAAGCGCAGAGCCGCGCAGTACACAACGCAGAGCCGCGCAGTACACAGCGCAGAGCCGCGCAGTACACAGCGCAGAGCCGCGCAGTACACAGCGCAGAGCCGCGCAGTACACAGCGCAGAGCCGCGCAGTACAAAGCGCAGAGTCGCGCAGTATAAAGCGCAGAGCCGCGCAGTACACAGCGCAGAGCCGCGCAGTACACAGCACAGAGCCGCGCAGTATACAGCGCAGAGCCGCGCAGTACACAGCGCAGAGCCGCGCAGTACACAGCGCAGAGCCGCGCAGTACACAGCGCAGAGCCGCGCAGTACACAGCGCAGAGCCGCGCAGTACAAAGCGCAGAGCCGCGCAGTATAAAGCGCAGAGCCGCGCAGTACACAGCGCAGAGCCGCGCAGTACACAGCGCAGAGCCGCGCAGTATAAACTGGAGAGCCGCGCAGTACACAGCGCAGAGCCGCGCAGTACACAGCGCAGAGCCGCGCAGTACACAGCGCAGAGCCGCGCAGTACACAGCGCAGAGCCGCGCAGTATACAGCGCAGAGCCGCGCAGTATATCGCGCAGAGCCGCGCAGTGCACAGCGCAGAGCCGCGCACTACACAGCGCAGAGCCGCGCAGTATAAAGCGCAGAGCCGCGCAGTGTAAAGCGCAGAGCCGCGCAGTACACAGCGCAGAGCCGCGCAGTACACAGCGCAGAGCCGCGCAGTACACAGCGCAGAGCCGCGCAGTACACAGCGCAGAGCCGCGCAGTACACAGCGCAGAGCCGCGCAGTACACAGCGCAGAGCCGCGCAGTACACAGCGCAGAGCCGCGCAGTACACAGCGCAGAGCCGCGCAGTATACAGCGCAGAGCCGCGCAGTACACAGCGCAGAGCCGCCCAGTATACAGCGCAGAGCCGCGCAGTATACAGCGCAGAGCCGCGCAGTACACAGCGTAGAGCCACGCAGTATACAGCGCAGAGCCGCGCAGTATACAGCGCAGAGCCGCGTAGTATACAGCGCAGAGCCCCGCAGTATACAGTGCAGAGCCCCGCAGTATACAGCGCAGAGCCGTGCAGTACACAGTGCAGAGCCGCGCAGTACACAGCGCAGAGCCGCGCAGTATACAGCGCAGACACACGCAGTACACAGCGCAGAGCCGCGCAGTACACAGCGCAGAGCCGCGCAGTACACAGCGCAGAGCCGCGCAGTACACAGCGCAGAGCCGCGCAGTACACAGCGCAGAGCCGCGTAGTATACAGCGAAGAGCCACGCAGTATATAGCGCAGAGCCGCGCAGTACAAAGCGCAGAGCCGCGCAGTATACAGCGCAGAGCCGCGTAGTATACAGCGCAGAGCCGCGTAGTATACAGCGCAGAGCCACGCAGTATACAGCGCAGAGCCACGCAGTATACAGCGCAGAGCCACGTAGTTATACTGCCCAGTCACGTAGTATATTGTCCAGTCACATAGTATACTGCATATCCCTGTTAAAAAAAAAAAAAAGAATTAAAATAAAAAAGTTACATACTCACCTCCTGGAGCGGCCGGTATCTGATGGTTGTTGCACCTCCTAGAGCGGCCGGTACACGATGCTTGTTGCACCTGGAGTGGCCGGTACCCGATGCTTGTTGCGCGCTCCGGTCCCAAGAGTGCATTGCGGTCTCATGAGATGATGACGTAGCGGTGTTGTGAGACAGAAAGACGGAAGTGCCCTTAGACAATTATATAGTAGATTACCCCGCTCACCAAATCGGACCCCGAGGGGCCCGGCTCACCAAATCGGACCCAGAGTGACCCCGCCCACCAAATCGGACCCAGAGTGACCCCGCCCACCAAATCGGACCCAGAGTGGCTCCGCCCACCAAATCGAACCCAGAGTGACCCCTTCCACCAAATCAGACCCAGAGTGACCCCTTCCACCAAATCGGACCCAGAGTGACCCCACCCACCAAATCGGACCCTGAGGTGCCCAGCCCACCAAATGAGACCCTGAGGTGCCCAGCCCACCAAATCGGACCGAGTGACCCCACCCACCAAATTGGTCCCTAAGGTGCCCCGCCCACCAAATCGGACCCAGAGTGGCTCCGCCCACCGAATCGGACCCAGAGTGGCCGCGCCCACAGAATCGGACCAAAAGTGACCCCGCCCACCGAATCGGACCTAGATTTACCCCGCCCACAAAATCAGACCCAGATTGACCCAACCCACCAAATCGGACCGCCTGAGGGGCACCCAAGTGTGAAAGTCTTGCAGGGGCAGCCCGGGCACCATTCCAAAGCACTATCTGTAGTTCCTTCAGGAAATACCCATCTAGTTATTATAGTGCTTTGGAACAAAGCACTATACTGTTATTCCACCGTGGTAAACTTCTTCTTATTCTTATTATTCAGTCCGCACGTAATGCGGCCCGAACCGCTAAACTCACAGACTCCAGTGAGGTGTCATTTCGAAGCCAGCGTTCCTGAGAGGTGTGCTAAGTATTTTTCGTGTCGATCGGATTTGTAGTTTTTGCGCAATTTGTGTTTGAAAAAAGTCTTTCAATGCGTTTCAATGGAGAAATTTTCCTATACGTTTATAATGGGCTGGTTTCTGAGGCAATTTCTAAAAATAACTGCCACCTGGCTGATTAGCTCATTGATATGCGCAGTCAGACCCAGTTACTATGCCAACTCCTATGAAATCTACATCAGCTCACCAGGTCACAAGTTTTGTCAGATAATATCAGCTCTTAAAGTGACAGTACAGCACAATTCCAAACCACTATCCGTAGTCTTATGATTATTAGACTGTGGCCCGATTCTAACTCATCGGGTATTCTAGAATATGCATGTCCACGTAGTATATTGCACAGCCACGCAGTATACAGTGCAGAGCCGTGCAGTACACAGCGCAGAGCCGCGCAGTACACAGCGCAGAGCCGCGCAGTACACAGCGCAGAGCCGCGCAGTATAAAGCGCAGAGCCGCGCAGTACACAGCGCAGAGCCGCGCAGTACACAGCGCAGAGCCGTGCAGTACACAGCGCAGAGCCGCGCAGTACACAGCGCAGAGCCGCGCAGTACACAGCGCAGAGCCGCGCAGTACACAGCGCAGAGCCGCGCAGTATAAAGCGCAGAGCCGCGCAGTACACAGCGCAGAGCCGTGCAGTACACAGCGCAGAGCCGCGCAGTACACAGCGCAGAGCCGCGCAGTACACAGCGCAGAGCCGCGCAGTACACAGCGCAGAGCCGCGCAGTATAAAGCGCAGAGCCGCGCAGTACACAGCGCAGAGCCGCGCAGTACACAGCGCAGAGCCGTGCAGTACACAGCGCAGAGCCGCGCAGTTTAAAGCGCAGAGCCGTGCAGTACACAGCGCAGAGCCGCGCAGTACACAGCGCAGAGCCGCGCAGTACACAGCGCAGAGCCGCGCAGTACACAGCGCAGAGCCGCGCAGTATAAAGCGCAGAGCCGCGCAGTACACAGCGCAGAGCCGCACAGTACACAGCGCAGAGCCGCGCAGTACACAGCGCAGAGCCGCGCAGTATAAAGCGCAGAGCCGTGCAGTACACAGTGCAGAGCCGCGCAGTATACCGCGCAGAGCCGCGCAGTACACAGCGCAGAGCCGCGCAGAACACAGCGCAGAGCCGCACAGTATAAAGAGCAGAGCCGCGCAGTATACCGCGCAGAGCCGCGCAGTACACAGTGCAGAGCCGCGCAGTACACAGCGCAGAGCCGCGCAGTACACAGCGCAGAGCCGGGCAGTACACAGCGCAGAGCCGCGCAGTACAGAGCGCAGAGCCGCGCAGTACAGAGCGCAGAGCCGCACAGTATAAAGAGCAGAGCCGCGCAGTATACCGCGCAGAGCCGCGCAGTATACAGTGCAGAGCCGCGCAGTACACAGCGCAGAGCCGTGCAGTACACAGCGCAGAGCCGCGCAGTACACAGCGCAGAGCGGCGCAGTGCAAAGCGCAGAGCCGCGCAGTATACAGCGCAGAGCCGCGCAGTACACAGCGCAGAGCGGCGCAGTGCAAAGCGCAGAGCCGCGCAGTACACAGCGCAGAGCCGCGCAGTACACAGCGCAGAGCCGCACAGTACACAGCGCAGAGCCGCGCAGTACACAGCGCAGAGCCGCACAGTATAAAGAGCAGAGCCGCGCAGTATACCGCGCAGAGCCGCGCAGTACACAGTGCAGAGCCGCGCAGTACACAGCGCAGAGCCGCGCAGTACACAGCGCAGAGCGGCACAGGGCAAAGCGCAGAGCCACGCAGTACACAGCGCAGAGCCACGCAGTACACAGCGCAGAGCCGCGCAGTACACAGCGCAGAGCCGCGCAGTACACAGCGCAGAGCCGCGCAGTATAAAGCGCAGAGCCGTGCAGTACACAGCGCAGAGCCGCGCAGTATACCGCGCAGAGCCGCACAGTACACAGCGCAGAGCCGCGCAGTACACAGCGCAGAGCCGGGCAGTACACAGCGCAGAGCCGCGCAGTACAGAGCGCAGAGCCGCACAGTATAAAGAGCAGAGCCGCGCAGTATACCGCACAGAGCCGCGCAGTACACAGTGCAGAGCCGTGCAGTACACAGCACAGAGCCGCGCAGTATACAGCGCAGACACGCGCATTACACAGCGCAGAGCCGCGCAGTACACAGCGCAGAGCCGCGTAGTATACAGCGAAGAGCCACGCAGTATATAGCGCAGAGCCGCACAGTACAAAGCGCAGAGCCGCGCAGTATACAGCGCAGAGCCGCGCAGTATACAGTGCAGAACGCGCAGTATACAGCGCAGAGCCGCGTAGTATACAGCGCAGAGCCGCGTAGTATACAGCGCAGAGCCACGCAGTATACAGCGCAGAGCCACGCAGTATACAGCGCAGAGCCACGTAGTTATACTGCCCAGTCACGTAGTAAATTGTCCAGTCACATAGTATACTGCATATCCCTGTTAAAAAAAAAAAAAAAGAATTAAAATAAAAAAGTTACATACTCACCTCCTGGAGCGGCCGGTATCTGATGGTTGTTGCACCTCCTAGAGCGGCCGGTACACGATGCTTGTTGCACCTGGAGTGGCCGGTACCCGATGCTTGTTGCGCGCTCCGGTCCCAAGAGTGCATTGCGGTCTCACGAGATGATGACGTAGCGGTGTTGTGAGACAGAAAGACGGAAGTGCCCTTAGACAATTATATCGTAGATTACCCCGCTCACCAATTCGGAACCCGAGGGGCCCGGCCCACCAAATCGGACCCCGAGGGGCCCGGCCCACCAAATCGGACCCAGAGTGACCCCGCCCACCAAATCGGACCCAGAGTGACCCCGCCCACCAAATCGGACCCAGAGTGGCTCCGCCCACCAAATCGGACCCAGAGTGACCCCTTCCACCAAATCAGACCCAGAGTGACCCCTTCCACCAAATCAGACCCAGAGTGACCCCGTCCACCAAATCGGACCCAGAGTGACCCCGCCCACCAAATCGGACCCAGAGTGACCCCACCCACCAAATCGGACCCTGAGGTGCCCAGCCCACCAAATCAGACCCTGAGGTGCCCAGCCCACCAAATCGGACCGAGTGACCCCACCCACCAAATTGGTCCCTAAGGTGCCCCGCCCACCAAATCGGACCCAGAGTGGCTCCGCCCACCGAATCGGACCCAGAGTGGCCGCGCCCACAGAATCGGACCAAAAGTGACCCCGCCCACCGAATCGGACCTAGATTTACCCCGCCCACAAAATCAGACCCAGATTGACCCAACCCACCAAATCGGACCGCCTGAGGGGCACCCAAGTGTGAAAGTCTTGCAGGGGCAGCCCGGGCACCATTCCAAAGCACTATCTGTAGTTCCTTCAGGAAATACCCATCTAGTTATAGTGCTTTGGAACAAAGCACTATACTGTTATTCCACCGTGGTAAACTTCTTCTTATTCTTATTATTCAGTCCGCACGTAATGCGGCCCGAACCGCTTCACTCACAGACTCCAGTGAGGTGTCATTTCGAAGCCAGCGTCCCCAAGAGGTGTGCTAAGTATTTTTCGTGTCGATCGGATTTGTAGTTTTGGCGCAATTTGCGTTTGAAAAAAGTGTTTCAATGCATTTCAATACGGAAATTTTACCATACGTTTATAATGGGCCTGATTTCTGAGGCAATTTCTAAAAATAACTGCCAACTGCCACCTGGCTGATTGGCTCATTGATATGCGCAGTCAGACTCAGTTATTATGCCAACGCCTACGAACTCTACCATGACAGTTTTGCCAGATAATATCAACTCTTAAAGTGACCCACCCACCAATCAGATCCCGAGGTGCGCAGCCCACCAAATTGGACCCCGAGTGGCCTCGCCCAACAAATCGGACCCAGAGTGGCCTCGCCCACCAAATCGGACCCGGAGTGGCGCCGCCCGCCAAATCGGACCCGGAGTGACTCCGCCCGCCAAATCAGACCCGGAGTGACTCCGCCCGCCAAATCGGACCGGAGTGGCGCCGCCCGCCAAATCGGACCCGGAGTGGCGCCGCCCGCCAAATCGGACCCGGAGTGGCGCCGCCCGCCAAATCGGACCCGGAGTGGCGCCGCCCGCCAAATCGGACCCGGAGTGGCGCCGCCCGCCAAATCGGACCCGGAGTGGCGCCGCCCGCCAAATCGGACCCGGAGTGGCGCCGCCCGCCAAATCGGACCCTGAGTGGCGCCGCCCGCCAAATCGGACCCGGAGTGGCCCGCCCACCAAATCGGACCCGGAGTGGCGCCGCCCGCCAAATCGGACCCGGAGTAACTCCGCCCGCCAAATCGGACCCGGAGTGGCGCCGCCCGCCAAATCGGACCCGGAGTGACGCCGCCCGCCAAATCGGACCCGGGGTGGCGCCGCCCGCCAAATCGGACCCGGGGTGGCGCCGCCCGCCAAATCGGACCCGGGGTGGCGCCGCCCGCCAAATCGGACCCGGGGTGGCGCCGCCCGCCAAATCGGACCCGGAGTGGCGCCGCCCGCCAAATCGGACCCGGAGTGGCGCCGCCCGCCAAATCGGACCCGGAGTGGCGCCGCCTGCCAAATCGGACCCGGAGTGGCGCCGCTCGCCAAATCGGACCCGGAGTGGCGCCGCCCGCCAAATCGGACCCGGAGTGGCGCCGCCCACCAAATCGGACCCGGAGTGGCGCCACCCGCCAAATCGGACCCGGAGTGGCGCCGCCTGCCAAATCGGACCCGGAGTGGCGCCGCCCGCCAAATCGGACCCGGAGTGGCGCCGCCCGCCAAATCGGACCCAGAGTGGCCCGCCCACCAAATCGGACCCGGAGTGGCGCCGCCCGCCAAATCGGACCCAGAGTAACTCCGCCCGCCAAATCGGACCCGGAGTGGCGCCGCCCGCCAAATCGGACCCGGAATGACGCCGCCCACCAAATCGGACCCGGGGTGGCGCCGCCCGCCAAATCGGACCCGGGGTGGCGCCGCCCGCCAAATCGGACCCGGGGTGGCGCCGCCCGCCAAATCGGACCCGGAGTGGCGCCGCCCACCAAATCGGACCCGGAGTGGCACCGCCCGCCAAATCGGACCCGGAGTGGCGCCGCCCGCCAAATCGGACCCGGAGTGGCGCCGCCCGCCAAATCGCACTTGGAGTGGCGCCGCCCGCCAAATCGGACCCGGAGTGGCGCCGCCCGCTAAATCGGACCCGGAGTGGCGCCGCCCGCCAAATCGGACCCGGAGTGGCGCCGCCCGCCAAATCGGACCCGGAGTGGCGCCGCCCGCCAAATCGGACCCGGAGTGGCGCCGCCCGCCAAATCGGACCCGGAGTGGCGCCGCCCGCCAAATCGGACCCGGAGTGGCGCCGCCCGCCAAATCGGACCCAGAGTGGCCCCACCCACCAAATCGGTTCCAGAGTGGCCCCACCCACCAAATCGGACCCAGAGTGGCCCCACCTACCAAATCGGTTCCAGAGTGGCCCCACCCACCAAATCGGACCCAGAGTGGCCCCACCCACCAAATCGGTTCCAGAGTGGCCCCACCCACCAAATCGGTTCCAGAGTGGCCCCACCCACCAAATCAGCACCTGAGTAATGCAAACACCTCAGAATATCTCAAAACCTGAGGTAAAATACTGTGATGCGAACACTTCAGAATATCTCACGCCCTGAGTTGTCTACTTGTCCATAGGATTTTTGAGAATCGTGAAGTAAACCTCTGGGAGAGGTGAGCACCTCATAACTGGTTATGTTATGTTATGTACAGTAGATCTTTGGATGAGGCAAATGCCTCAGAGTGGGCCATATTGTGAGGTAACGCTCTGGGAGAGGAAAACGCCTCAGAGCTGCTAGTACCGTGAGGTAATTGTCTAGTTATTATAGTGCTTTGAAAAGCACTATCTTGTAATCTGAACGCTGCTAATTTATTATAGTGCTTTGAAAAAAACACTATTTTGATAATTCCTTGCTCTCAGTTCTACTGTATCTAATTGAGGGGGAAAAGCCTATTGTGTATGTTTTGGCTTTCTAATAGTTATGGATTCGAGCTGAAGGCACATCTTCAAACAGAAAACTTAAATTACACAAAAAATTGATAATATGCTTATTTTTTTGTCAATCAGCTGTGTGGTCAGCTGAAGTTGATTGCTGTGATGCAACCTAGGATTTTTACTTTCACTTTACCTCAGCCTGTGTGAGAGAGCACTTCAACATCTATTCAATTGTCATATTACACTGAACAGGTTAGAAAAATTATATGTAATTAATATATTAGTGATCATACATTTACTTATTGGCTCTTGTTATTGTCTGGTGCATTTTTTTTAACATTTGTTGGTAACTTATGGGACAGACACATTTTGGAGTCGCCAGTTGTTTTATGACAGGATTTTTCCATTACTCTGTTATTTGGTAGGATTGTTCTGAGAGGATTTTTCTATTTTGCTATATTCCCACTACTGTTATAGGTTTCCTATCACAGAAAAAGCTGAACGGGAGCATTTTTACCTTCAACTTTGCTACAGCCTGTGTAACCGAACACATCATCATCAATTCAATTAGCATATTACAGTGAACAGGTTAGAGACATTTTATGTAATTAATATATTGGAGATGATACATTTACTTACTGGCTTTTGTTATTGTCTGGTGCATTCTTTTTGGGGTTTTTTCTGTTAACCTATGGTGACAGATCCATTTCTGACCCACCATCTGTTTTATAGAATTTTTAGATTAGGTCTTATTCACACAGGAAATTAGTGCTAGCAAAATTGCTTTGAACAGAGGTGATTTTTTTTCTATGGGCTCCTATGGTAGAATAATTGCTAGCAATTTAAAATTTAAAAATTTAGGGCAGTGCTTTCCTGTCATAGGACACCATAGTAAAAATATAGTCTCTGTTCAAAGTGATTGTTCACTAGAAAAATCGCTAGCAATAATTGCTAGGGAAAATCGCCTGAGTGAATAAGGTCTTAGGCTTCATGCACATGGCCACTTTTGCCCAGTGCTGCTGGTAATTATCATTTTGATTTTCTCCACCATTACCATTATAGGTCAGTGACCTACTGTATAATCAGCAATTACCACTGGTCTTTTTGCTGGCCCCATTGAAATAATTAGGGCGCAGTCCTACTATGAATTTTCGGTGGTGATAATCGCAGCCAGAAAAAGCACTTGTGTGAATAGGCTCTTAAGGCCCCATCACACAGTGCGAGATTTGTCATAATGATTTGACAATCTGTGATGTAGCAGGCTTGTAACTCTGACTTCATACTGTGTGAAATACTGTACATGGTTGGGCCCCTGCTCTTCTTTGTATAAGGTGAAAGTTCAGCCCTTTCTTTGCTCCTAGGAATCCTGCTGTGACCGCGCTATCGCTACATGTGACAGCGGGATATGACATTGTATACATATGTCGCAGCATCACAATTGCAGAGGTTATCTGCCAGTGTGACAGGGCCCTTACTCTGTTATTTTAGAGGATTTTTCTATTAAGCTACATTTTCAGTATTGTTACAGGTTTTTGGTCACCTGCTCTGTCATAGAAACAACTGAACGAAAGGCAAGAGGAGAAAAATGTATTAATTTTTGTTCTTTTTGATAGTGGGAATGGAATGGATTCATTTGGCCTCTGTGGTATGCTTTCCGTTTTTAAAAATACAAAAGCAAAGGTTGCAACCCTTTTGTTTCTGTTTAAAAAAACTGAAAAGAATACAAATGAATATAAAATGAATCATATAATTTCCCATTGCCTTCAATGAGAACAAAAACGAATCAATTTTTCTCCATTTTCTTCAATTCATGGATGGAGTAACTTGTAGAGAAAGGGAGTCAGAACAGTAGAAGTCAGCATTTAGGGCTAAAACACACGGCCAAAAAAAGCATCTGAATTCAGATGCTTTTTTTGGGCGTGTGTGAAGCTCTGGCCGCGAGTAAGCAGTGCAGAACTCTGAGGCTCAGGTGAGCCTCCGAGTACAGGCCAGACCGACCATGGCACTCAGAGACTGAACTCTGAGCACTGAGCAATTGTCGGGTGCTCAGAGTTCAGTCCCTGAGTGCCGTGTTCAGGCCGGGCTGTGCTCTGGGGCTCACCTGAGCTGCAGAGTTCAGTTCTGCAGACCAGGCATCCAGGGTGGATATCCCTGTCCAAATTTAGATGGGAATATTCACCCGTGTGTCTTTGCCCTTACTTTGACAGGATTTTTCAGACAGAATTTATCTATTAGGTTGTGTTCACACATTCATTTTTTTCAGTTATGCTGATCAGTTTTTTTTTCATTTGGCTGCACCAAAAAAAAAAAACATCTGTTTGCTTCAGATCCATTTTTATTTCAGTTTTTGAGTAACACAACAGCACAGGCTGCAGCAGAGATGTTTAAGTGTATAAAGCTAAAACAAAATGGATCTAAAGCAAACTGAAGCCATTCCGTTTTTTCAAGCTTCATTGAAATCAATAGCAGAAAAATGATTTTGTTACATGCTAAAACATGTGTACGAGCACAATTATTGCGTGACTATATAGTGTGGCATCACACAACCCTGTTGCACAAAAATGCTATTTATATTTGCTATTCTGAGGTGATTCTTAAGGTACCTTCACACGAAACGACATTATAACGATATCGCTAGCAATCCGTGACGTTGCAGCGTCCTCGCTAGCGATATCGTTTCGTTTGACACGCAGCAGCGATCAGGATCCTGCTGTGATGTCGCTGGTCGCTGAATAAAGTCCAGAACTTTATTTGGTCGTCCGATCGCTGTGTATCGTTGTGTTTGAAAGCAAAAGCAACGATACCAGCGATATTTTACACTGGTAACCAGGGTAAACATCGGGTTACCAAGCGCAGGGCCGCGCTTAGTTACCCGATGTTTACCCTGGTTACTAGCGTAAAATGTAAAAAAAACAAACAGCACATACTCACATTGCGTCCCCTGCAGTCTGCTTCCTCCTCTGACTCAGCGCCGCAAAGTGAAAGTGAAAGCAGCACAGCGGTGACGTCACCGCTCTGCTCTCACTGTACGGCGCTCAGTCAGTCAGGAAGTGGACGCAGGGGGACGTGAATGTAAGTATGTGCTGTTTGTTTTTTTTAGATTTTACGCTGGTAACCAGGGTAAACATCGGGTTACTAAGCGCGGCCCTGCGCTTAGTTACCCGATGTTTACCCTGGTTACCAGGGGACCTCGGCATAGTTGATCGCTGGAGAGCGGTCTGTGTGACAGCTCTCCAGCGACCAAACAGCGACGCTGCAGCGATCGACATCGTTGTCGCTATCGCTGCAGCGTCGCTTCGTGTGAAGGTACCTTTACTCTTGAAAACAATGCGTTCAGACTTTTGCCATGATTCTCTGGTGCAAGATTTCTGGCAAACACTTGCCCGTGTTTTTTAGCCGCTATACATCTGTCTTTTAGTTTAGTTGCTCCAAAAAACAGATCAGTATGAGAACCCCTTTACACTCTTCAATCATTGTTCATCAATTGTTCGGCAGATCTGTGGTTGCAGTGAAATTGTGGACAATCAAGGCCAGATTTGTGGCCATGTGCAAATGGAATATGTCCCCAATTTAACAGCAAGCACTGATGTGATGAACCATCAATAAACAATCATTGAAGTGTATAAATGGGTCCTCAGGGTTCATTGACATCTACATTTTGACAGATCCACCCTACTCTGCTTTTCAGCATCAAGATGAATTGGTAACACACATAGAAACTATTACTAAAGGGGGTCTAATACTGTGATGTTGCTATAAGCGATTGTTGACAAGCATCGCTCATGGCTATATGCTGGTATGTTGGTCGCTTTGGTTAGACCCAGTGATACTCACTAGTAATCATAGCAACTTATTGAACAATTAGCCATGGTTGCAATTCTTCTAAAATATGGCAATATAAATACATTGCTGTGGTTTTAGCAGTATTGCTAGAATTGCATTTAAATGCAGTATTTGCCTGTCGCTAGTGACAGGTGAATGACTTGCCATCTCCCAGGCATAAGCAGTTAAGTATGATTTATTGCTCAGTACCCAGTTTGTGGCTGCATTCAAAGCTAGTAATATTGCTTGTTAGATGGCTGATGCCAGCCAATATCATTGATACTGATGTTCATTGTGTAAACCTCCCCTAACACTGACAAGAGGAGACCATGTACTAAAATTGCGTTAATTTGCTTGTGCTTTTTATAAGTGGAAAGACAACTCATGTATGCAGTATTTTTATCCTTGTTTATAAAAAGTGCTAGCAGATTAACATTATTTTAGTCTATGGTTCCTCTTTTTAGTGTTATGGGGGGTCACATGCACAGATATCTCTAGAAATATTGTTTGTTAGAGGCTGGCACCAGCGATCTAACGAACAATATCACTATATTAGAAGTGGGCTGCAATTCTGGCATCCAGTTATGAATTAATTGCTTGATGTGTAGCAGATTGTGGTCCATTCTGATGTTCACTATAGCTAATTGATAGTGCCATTTGAAAGCAGCTCTAGTAATATCACTAGACCTGAGCAATGTATTTTTATTGCCGTGGGTGTAGTGGAATCACAAACTATGATTTCTCTCTCTGATTAGCAGCCTTGACTGTTTGTGGCTGCCAGGGATCATTCACAGTGATATTCTCATGTGTAAACCTCCACTTAGTGCACGATGTTACAATGCGTTTTACTGAACTATGCAATAATGTAGATGTAAATGTAGCCATAGGACTAAAACACACGGGCAAGACTTTCGCATAACTGTTGTGTGATAAAATCTTCCTAGCAGTTGCAGCTCATAGTTTTTAATGGGCTTAAACAGATGGATGTTTTTCTTGCCACAATGGCGGCAAGTAAAAAAAGTGCTAATGTGTTATTCTGCTGTGGGTATCGCAGCACAGTAGAACAATGTAATATAATAGTCAAGCGACAAGGTCGTGTGATGTTACAACAGTGCCGCATGACTATCACACAAGCCCATGGGGGTTCACTCTTAGGGGAGCTTTACACACTATAATATATTTGGTAGTGATTGCTAGTAATTGTCGCTAGTGTGATTGCATGACCCAACGTTTGTTGCATTCAATCTTAGAGATGATCACTAGCGTTAAAAACAGCTTGTCTGGTTGGTCGTTTCAACTGCTGCAATGCAAAATCAATTCTATTACATTCCAATACAATTCACTCCATTTGAGATAATGAAAGTTACTGCGATCTAAAATCTGCTGAGCATCTGCAATCAATTAGTGATGGATTGCTCTGTCAGGTTTGTGGCTGCATTCAAATGGAAAAATATCGGCCACATAACAGCTGGCACTAGCGATCACCTGCACAATATCATGAGCAATACATTGTGTAAAGCTCTCCTTTGGGTGTGTTTACACGATACAATCATTGTATGTCTGGTTGTTGACGGAAGCAAATTTGTGCAGATACAATATAATATCTTTCCTTTTGTACACAGCCACATATCTGGCAGTGCGCAATTAATTGCTCAAAAGTCATAGGTCATTTGCAGTCTGCTTTTCAGTGATATTTGCACAACTGTTGCAATGAATTTGTAGTGTAGCCAATGAGGCAAATTTTCACTGACGCAAATGTTTTAGTGAACGACTATTAGAAGTAGGATACACTGTCCTATTTGAGATTGGACATCCAATGTCAGATCCTATTGAGCTCTATGGGTCCATTGCTTACTAAGGCCAGTTTCACACGTCAGTGGCTCTGGTACGTGAGGTGACAGTTTCCTCACGTACCGGAGACACTGACACACGTAGACTCATAAAAATCAATGCATCTGTTCAGATGTCATTGATTTTTTGCGGACCGTGTCTCCGTGTGCCAAACACGGAGACATGTCAGTGTTCGTGGGAGCGCACGTATTACACGGACCCATTAAAGTCAATGGGTCCGTGTAAAGCACGGACCTCATACGGACATTCTCCGTCTGGGGTCCGTGTGCGTGCAGGAGACAGTGCTACAGTAAGCGCTGTCCCCCCACATGGTGCTGAAGCCGCGATTCATATGTTCCCTGCAGCAGCATTTGCTGCAGAGAAAATATGAATAATAGTGTTCAAAATAAAGATCTATGTGTCCGCCGCCCTCCCACCCCCTGTGCGCCCCCCCCGCTGTTCAGAAAATACTCACCCGCTCCCACGTTGGCTGTCACTCCTTCCTCTCTGCCCCGCGCCTTCTACTGTATGCGGTCACGTGGGGCCACTCATTTACAATCATGAATAGTCGGCTCCGCCCCTATGGGAGGTGGAGCCACATATTCATGACTGTAAATGATCAGCCCCACGTGACCGCATACAGGAGAAGATGGGGCCAGACCAGGAAGGAGCGACAGCCAACGAGGGAGTGGGTGAGTATTTTCTGAACAGCGGGGGGGGGGCGCACAGGGGGTGGGGGGGCGGCAGACACATAGATCTTTATTTTAAACACTATTATTCATATTTTCTCTGCAGCAAACGCTGCTGCAGGGAACATATGAATCGCGGCTTCAGCACGATGCAGGGTACCACACGCGTGGGTACCACACGTTCCGTGTGGTACCCACTCGCCATACGGGCAGCACACGTGTGCCGCACGTATGGCCTACGTGAGTTCCCAGGCACACGGACACGGATAACTCCGGTAACGATTTATTCCGGTACCGGAATTATCTGGACGTGTGGGACAGCCCTAAATTAGCATCCAATTCAACTATCTGACAGTCTGATCTGATTTTTAAAGATCAGACTTGTCGGACTTTAATGTGAGATTGAATGTTGATCCATAGGAATCAATGGCTCCAACATCAAAATTGGATAGGGTACAATTAGATGCCATCAGTAGCATCTGACATTGGATCTGACTTTGGATGTTGGATCTCATGTCAGACAGTGTGTGCTAGGTCTTATTTGGCTGCTAGTGATTGTCGCAGCGCTAAAACTGAACTATTGGTTGTGTAGTCACAACAGCCACTATAGCTAGTGATGGATTTGTCTAAGGTCATGTTCACACTTGTCGGATTACAGACTGATTCTTCTGTCAGAATTTTCAGTAGGATTTTTCAGTTCCGTAGGCTTAATCTGAATTAACCCATAGGCAGCAATGTAAAACAGTCAAATCCCTGTGCACACTTGCTAGGGGAATTTTCTGACCGGATTCGTCCGGATTTTTCACTCCGCTGCATGTTGTTGTTCTCGTCGGATCCATGTCGGAGCTCCGATGGGGGCAATGCATTGTAAAAAAACCCGCTCCTAAATTCCGCCGGTAAATCCGATGCCAAAAGCAGTGGATCGGATTTATCGGCAGAATTTCAGCGCCCAATCCGACGGAAGAATCAGTCTGTAATCCGACAAGTGTGAACATAGCCTAATATCATAGTGTCTAAACCCATCTGTAGGCTGGGCTTACATGCCTAAATAATTGTGCTATCATTATAATGATTAAATAATTATTAATTCAGAGCTATGATTGCAGTGAAATCTTGTACATATTGTTCAATTTGTACATGGCCACAAACCTGGCACTGAACAATTTTTCACTGAAAATCGTGTGTTGTCCTGCAGTCTATGCATGACTAACAACTTTTGGAGATAAATCGTTCAATGCCAGGTTTGTGGCCATGTACAAATGGAACAATATGTCCCCGATCTAATGAACAATGATTGCACAATCATTGAAGAGTGTAAACCTTATGTCTGTTATTTGACAGCATTTTGTTTCTGAAAACATGTTGCTAAAGGGATGCATTATCATTATTACTGTACAGAATGCCACGCAAAGGGAAACGATCTGAAGCTCAAAAAAAACGCTTGCAAAGAATCAATATTTCTGCTTGTGAAAAGTCTGGTAAGCTGCCACTTGGTCATAGCATAGAAGAGAAGAAGCAGTTAGAAATTGTGTGTGATGCTGCTGAATTACAAAAAGAACAGGTCAAAAGCGTTACTTCTGTACAAGCGTCTCATAGTCAGGGCGATTACAGGTATACAGAATTTTCCAGAAACAAACAGTGCACATGTAATTCCCTAATTTTTCTCATTGCCCTTAATGAGAACTCAAAGTTATCAAGTAATGATCTTGATTATATTTTGAAAGAGGGTGACTTGTTGTATACAAGCACAAAGCAAAAGCTAATTACTGAAGGCAAGTTTGTGCATGACTTTTTAGCTCATGATGAGCTTCCAGACACTGTTGTGTACAATATGCATACATACAGTGTTATTAAATTTCCCTCACAGTATGGATATTTAAGGAAGCGGGGACCTGATGGTGCGCCAGACTTTTTGGAACTTTCTGAAAGATTACAGTGTCTGTCTTCAGATATAAAATATGCACTACTCACAATGAGCAGTCTGACTATTGCTGTGTTCTGCAATAGTTTAGGCCACTTTGGTTTTTTCGATCCTCACTGTAGGTCTCCTGAAGGATTGTTCTCTGACACAGGTACTGCTGTAATGGTGACTTTTGAATATCTGAATGACATGATTGAAAGACTGCTTTTATTTCATGCATTGCTACCAACACCTGATGACTGCATTTATGAGTTTATGCCAGTTATGTTTATCTGTACAATGGACAGTCAGCAGGCAAACAGTTCTTCTAATATACAATCTGCAGTGAGCGAAAAGAATGCACCAGTCGACGAATGTGGTACTTCAAATTTAAACACATTAAACATGCTAAAGCGTAACAAAAATAGAAGACGCAGAATAGTAATAGCAAATAAACAAAAGAAAATGTACCATAAAGAGGTCATCAAATTGAGAAATCATATTTATTATGAAAAAAATAAGACAAACATGTTAAAGAACCAAAAAGACAAGTATTTAAATTATTCTCATTTTAGAATGAAACAAAAAGCATTTATTACAGATCGATATTCCCGTGATGCGCACTACAGGATGAAGCAACAATTATATGTCAAGTTGCATTATTCTAGGGATGCAGATTACAGACTGAGGAAAAAATCATGTGCAAATGTACGTTATGCTCATGATCCAGAGTACAGACTGAGGCAAAAATCATATGTAAATGTACGTTATGCCCATGATCCAGATTACAGACTGAGGAAAAAATCATATGTAAATGTACGTTATGCCTGTGATGCAGACTACAGATTTAAACGGATAGCATACATGAAGAAACGTTATCTCAATTACCCTGAATTTCAAAGAAAACGGAAAAACTACATGCGACAGTATGCATCAGACCTTCAAAACAAACAGAATAGGAAGCAACGTTTTGTAGAAAAATACAAAAATGAAACTTATTTCAGAATGTTTCATAAAATGTTATGTGCTTTCAGGATACAACAAAAATATAAGCAGTCTAAACTTCAACTAATTCGACAAAAAATGAAAGCAGTTAAATCAAATTCTGATGACAGGGTTAGTGCTATAATGCAACAAGCCATTGACGCCTTTCATATGGAAATACAGAGTGGACCAACTCACATCTGCACAAGCTGTCACAGAGCCCTGTTCCCCAAACAGGTGAAAGTGTGTAAACGTGAGAAATATAAAAAAAACACAGCCATGGTATCACATTGTCTTACAGGGAAATATGTTCATGTTTGTAGTGATGGCTGTCAACATGTAGAACTATGTGCAGTACCTGAAAGGATGACAGAGTGGATTTGCCACAGCTGCCACGAAAACCTAATGACAGGAAATGTTCCTCCAATTGCCGTTTTTAATAAGTTAGAACTGGCGCCAATTCCAGCTGAACTTGCTGACTTAAACATACTCGAAAGACACATAATAGCACTATATATACCATTTGCAAAAATAATCACTCTCCCTAAAGGGCAACAGAGAGCGATCCATGGTTCTGTTGTGTGTGTTCCATCAGAAGTGGAGACAACAGTCAATGCTTTACCGAGACCCATTAGTCAGTCTCAGTTGTTAAAAGTAAAACTAAAAAGACGACTTAATTACAAAGGACACTACCAATTCCAAACGTTAAATATGTGCAAAATACTAACTGCACTGCTTAAACTGAAATAAGTACATTCAGAATACAAAAATATAGATATCATTCATGATAGCTGTCACTTTGATCAGCTATGTCATGACTTAACAAATGAAGATGATATAATAGAAAACATATCTGAAATTAGAGATGATATTCAACAAGCAATTGATTTAATGGAAACAGACAATTGGGATAACATTACAGTAAACGAAGAAGCAAGACCCAATAGCCAACTCCCAGAACCCTCAGAAGAAAACATTGATCAGGAGGACTTGCATGCTTCGGATCAAGAAACTAATGAACAGAATGGCGCTTGCTACTTTGATAGTTGTTTACAGCCATCTGATATTGCCCAAGAGCTTATAGCATTTGGTGAGGGTATCTTTTGTGTTGCACCATCAGAAGGAAAAAAGCCAGTGAGTTTTTTTAGAGTACCAAAACTAGAGGTTATGGCTTTTCCAGTTCAGTTCCCGACTGGTATTAACACCTTAGATCAAATGAACAGAATTAGGAATTTGACTCCGAGCAGGTACTTTAATGTACGTCTCCTTTCTGTCGACAATCGTTTTGCTATTGATTCAAATTATATTTTCTTTGCACAGTTTGTTACTGAAATGCATTTAGCAACATCCAGTATGTCCATTCAGCTCCGGAAAGGAAAACCTGTGACCAGAGATGGACGTAAAATCACAGTTCAAATGCTGAAAGATAAGAATGAAGTTGAAAGACTAGTAAGGAATAAAGATGCAACTAGATTTATGCAGCCATTGAGAGGCACTCCAGCTTATTGGGAGAAAACCTTGAGAGATCTTTTTGCTATGCTTCGTCAGTTGGGAACTCCAACTTTCTTCTGCACATTTAGTGCTGCAGAAATGAGATGGCCAGAAGTCATTCAAATAATAAAGGCGCAGCAAAATGAGCAAGTTAATTTTTCTGAGATGGACTGGGCCTCAAAATGTGAAGTTTTACATAGTAACCCTGTAACAACTATGCGTATTTTTGAAAAAAGAGTAGAAGCACTACTAAGACATCTACTCTTGTCACCCGCACAGCCTATTGGAGAGGTCATTGACTACTTTTATCGAGTGGAATACCAAGCTAGAGGATCTCCACATATACATCTTTTGGCTTGGTGTAAAGATGCACCTGAATTTGAGAAAGATCCCGATAAAAAAGTGTGTGAGTTCGTGGATAGATATATAACATGTCAGCTACCGGATCCTAATGCAGACCCAGATCTTTACAAAATTGTAACTGAAGTACAAACTCACAGCAAAACACATTCAAAGTCATGTAAGAAAGGAAAAAAACATTGTAGATTCGGATTTCCAAAGCCACCAGTAGAACATACTTATATAACGAGACCTGTTCCAGCACAGACAAGTGAAGAACAAGCAGCTGATTCAGACAGTGATCCATCTGTCATGTCCCTTGAAAAAGCAAAAAGGAGACTTAAACCCCTTTGGGATTTACTGCATAAACCTGAGGCTTCATCTGCAAGCATATCCCAACTACTTGCACAATGCAAATTAAGTCATGAGGAATACAAGTGTTGTATAAGTTTCCTAAACAGTTCTAGTGCGCTAATGATGAAACGACAGCCAAAGGATGCCTGGGTAAATAATTATAACAAGCATTTGTTAAGAGCATGGAATGCAAATATCGATATTCAGTATATATTAAATCCACACTCTTGTATAATGTATATTTTATCATACATTTCAAAAGGTGAACATGAGATGAGTCATTACCTTAAAAGAATTGTTGCCGACACAAGACAAGCTAACATATCTGATCGTGATGAAATGAAACAGATTATGCAGGCCTATTCTAAAAATCGAGAGGTCAGTATTCAAGAAGCCGTTGCCCGTGTATGCAGTCTGAAACTTAAATCCTGTTCTCGTCTTGTTGTATTCATACCCACTGATGACAATGCCTTAAAAATGAGTTTGCCTTTGAGGTCCTTAAATGATAAAAGTCCAGAATCAGAAAATGTTTGGATGTCAGGAATAACAGAAAAATATCAAAACAGGCCAGACACACCAGAGTTTGAAAACATGTGCATGGCAGAATTCGCTTCCACTTATAGAGTAGTCTATGGTAGGCAGAGAAAAAGCAGAAATGTCCTGTCCCTTCTAAATGGTATTGGATCCATTCAAAAACGAACACAAGGAAAACCTGCTGTCATTAGATATGCTCGATTTTCCCAGAAAAATTCTCCTGAGAAATTCTATGCCACAGTACTAAAACTATACCTACCCTACCGCTCACCTACACAGCTCAAACCAAAAGATTTCCCATCATACGAATCTTTCTTAGCTTGTGGAACTGTACAGCTTCCTGGAAGTAACTGTGTTCAGACCGTGTTTTCAATTGTCAAAAAAAATAGGGCACCGTACGAAAAATACAGTAAAACAGTTGAAAAGGCCATTGAAGAGCTTGAAAAAAATGGACCGATGGAGGATGCATGGGCGACACTTGCTCCAGAGTCTGAGCTTATTAGACTGGAGTGTATTTCAGAGCGTGAGGAGATAAACCCTGAGGAACTGAACGAATTAGATGATGTTCCTGAATACAGTAAAAGTCCCAAAAAGAAATGTACCACAGCAGCAACATTTGAAGGACCTGTTGCAAACCCTGCTGTGATGAAACAGATGTATCAGAATCTGAATCAAAGTCAGGCATCCATTTTCTATACAATACGTAAATGGTGCGTAAGACGTGTGTGCGGAGAAAATCCAGAACAGTTTTTTCTATTTGTGACTGGTGGAGCTGGTACTGGTAAATCACACCTCATTAAATGTATCTATTTAGAGGCATCAAAGATACTTCAGAGGCTTCCCAGGATTTCTGAGGAAACTGATATTTCCATGCCTACTGTCCTACTCTCAGCCTTCACTGGCACAGCAGCCTTTAACATTTCAGGCAAAACTTTACATTCCATTTTGAAATTACCAAGAAGTCTTAAACCACCATACCAGGGGTTGGGAAATTGTCTTGATGAACTGAGAGTAGCGCTGTCAAATGCTGAAATTATTATTATTGATGAGGTGTCCATGGTCTCCAAACCACTGTTTGCTTACATCAATTGGAGGCTACAAGACATTAAAGGTATCAAAAAACCTTTTGGAGGCATGTCTGTTCTAGCAGTGTGAGACTTCTACCAGTTGCCACCTCCAGGTAAAGCGAAACCTCTCTGTGTTTTTGAAGACCACATGCTTGATTTCTGGCAGGACCTCTTTCAGGTAGTTACCCTCACGGAAATAATGCGCCAAAAAGAGGATGTAGCGTTTGCCGAACTATTAAACAGAACTAGATTAAAAGGCAAGGAAGAGGCAATATCTGAAGTAGATAGAGCCTTACTTTCTCAGCAGTTTGTGACTCAAATTGAAGATTGTCCAAAGGACGTCCTTCATGTGTTTGCCAGAAATAAAGATGTAGATGAGCATAACGCAGCCATTATATCTGCTTTGCATTCTGTAGTGATAAACATCGATGCACATGACTATAAAAAAGATCTTAAAACAGGGCGGATGGAAAAGCAGAAAATACCTTTTGCAAGTCAAAAAGGGGATCTGCCAGACAGGCTACAAGTTGCTGAGGGTGCACGTGTGATGCTGATTAGAAACATAGATGTGGAGGATGGACTAGTAAATGGTTCATTTGGAAAAATTGCTGCTATTGTTTCCCAATTAGAAGATGATAAAATAGTTGTAATGAAGCTTGGTGTTGAATTAGATAATCCAAATGCCGGACAGAAGAATCACAACAGGACATGCACACCAACAGGTAACTTGGTGTATATAGAGAGAATAGAAGAGCCCCTGAGCAAAAAAGGAGTTGTTCGTCACCAGTTTCCTATTAAACTTGCTTTTGCCTGCACAGTACATAAGGTGCAAGGCATGACTACAACTTCTGCAGTAGTTTCATTAACCCCTTCACCTCCAAGGGTGGTTTGCACGTTAATGACCGGGCCAATTTTTACAATTCTGACCACTGTCCCTTTATGAGGTTATAACTCTGGAACGCTTCAACGGATCTTGGCGATTCTGACACTGTTTTCTCGCGACATATTGTACTTCATGATAGTGGTAAAATTTCTTCGATATAAATTGCGTTTATTTGTGAAAAAAACGAATATTTGGCGAAAATTTTGAAAATTTCGCAATTTTCCAACTTTTAATTTTTATGCCCTTAAATCACAGACATGTCACGCAAAATACTTAATAAGTAACATTTCCCACATGTCTACTTTACATCAGCACAATTTTGGAACCAAAATTTTTTTTTGTGACGGAGTTATAAGAGTTAAAAGTTGACCAGCAATTTCTCATTTTTACAACACCATTTTTTTTTAGGGACCACATCTCATTTGAAGTCATTTTGAGGGGTCTATATGATAGAAAATACCCAAGTGTGACACCATTCTAAAAACTGCACCCCTCAAGGTACTCAAAACCACTTTCAAGAAGTTTATTAACCCTTCAGGTATTTCACAGGAATTTTTGGAATGTTTAAATAAAAATGAACATTTAACTTTTTTTCACACAAAATTTATTTCAGATCCAATTTGTTTTATTTTACCAAGGGTAACAGGAGAAAATAGACCCAAAATTTGTTGTACAATTTGTCCTGAGTATGCTGATACCCCATATGTGGGGGTAATCCACTGTTTGGGCACATGGCAGAGCTCGGAAGGAAAGGAGCGCCATTTTACTTTTCAATGCAAAATTGACTGGAATTGAGATGGGACGCCATGTTGCATTTGGAGAGCCCCTGATGTGCCTAAACATTAAACCCCCCCCCACAAGTGACACCATTTTGGAAAGTAGACCCCCTAAGGAACTTATCTAGATGTGTGGTGAGCACTTTGACCCAACAAGTGCTTCACAGAAGTTTATAATGCAGAGCGGTAAAAATAAAAAATCATATTTTTTCACAAAAATGATCTTTTCGCCCCCAATTTTTTATTTTCCCAAGGGTAAGAGAAGAAATTGGACCCCAAAAATTGTTGTGCAATTTGTCCTGAGTACGCTGATACCCCATATGTGGGTGTAAACCATTGTTTGGGCGCAGGGCAGAGCTCGGAAGGGAAGGAGCGCCATTTGACTTTTCAATGCAAAATTGACTGGAATTGAGATGGGACGCCATGTTGCATTTGGAGAGCCCCTGATGTGCCTAAACATTGAAACCCCCCACAAGTGACACCATTTTGGAAAGTAGACCCCCTAAGGAACTTATCTAGATGTGTGGTGAGCACTTTGACCCAACAAGTGCTTCACAGAAGTTTATAATGCAGAGCCGTAAAAATAAAAAATCATATTTTTTCACAAAAATGATCTTTTCGCCCCCAATTTTTTATTTTCCCAAGGGTAAGAGAAGAAATTGGACCACAAAAATTGTTGTGCAATTTGTCCTGAGTACGCTGATACCCCATATGTGGGTGTAAACCATTGTTTGGGCGCAGGGCAGAGCTCGGAAGGGAAGGAGCGCCATTTGACTTTTCAATGCAAAATTGACTGGAATTGAGATGGGACGCCATGTTGCATTTGGAGAGCCCCTGATGTGCCTAAACATTGAAACCCCCCACAAGTGACACCATTTTGGAAAGTAGACCCCCTAAGGAACTTATCTAGATGTGTGGTGAGCACTTTGACCCAACAAGTGCTTCACAGAAGTTTATAATGCAGAGCCGTAAAAATAAAAAATCATATTTTTTCACAAAAATGATCTTTTCGCCCCCATTTTTTTATTTCCCCAAGGGTAAGAGAAGAAATTAGAGCACAAAAGTTGTTGTGCAATTTGTCCTGAGTACGACGATACCCCATATGTGGGGGTAAACCACTGTTTGGGCGCATAGCAGAGCTCGGAAGGGAAGGAGCGCTATTTTACTTTTCAATGCAAAATTGACTGGAATTAAGATGGGATGCCATGTTGCGTTTGCAGAGCCCCTGATGTGCCTAAACATTAAAAACCCCCACAAGTGACACCATTTTGGAAAGTAGACCCCCTAAGGAACTTATCTAGATGTGTTTTGAGAGCTTTGAACCCCCAAGTGTTTCACTACAGTTTATAACGCAGAGCCGTGAAAATAAATTCTTTTTTTTTTTCACAAAAATGATTTTTTAGCCCCCAGTTTTGTATTTTCACAAGGGTAACAGGATAAATTGGACCCCAAAATTTGTTGTCCAATTTGTCCTGAGTATGCTGATACCCGATATGTGGGGGGGAACCACTGTTTGGGCGCATGACAGAGCTCGGAAGGGAAGGAGCGCCATTTGGAATGCAGACTTAAATGGATTGGTCTGCAGGCGTCACGTTGCATTTGCAGAGCCCCTGATGTACCCAAACAGTACAAACCCCCCACAAGTGACCCCATATTGGAAACTAGACCCCCCAAGGAACTTATCTAGATGTGTTGTGAGAACTTTGAACCCCCAAGTGTTTCACTACAGTTTATAACGCAGAGCCGTGAAAATAAATTCTTTTTTTTTTTCACAAAAATGATTTTTTAGCCCCCAGTTTTGTATTTTCACAAGGGTAACAGGATAAATTGGACCCCAAAATTTGTTGTCCAATTTGTCCTGAGTATGCTGATACCCAATATGTGGGGGGGAACCACTGTTTGGGCGCATGACAGAGCTCGGAAGGGAAGGAGCGCCATTTGGAATGCAGACTTAAATGGATTGGTCTGCAGGCGTCACGTTGCATTTGCAGAGCCCCTGATGTACCCAAACAGTACAAACCCCCCACAAGTGACCCCATATTGGAAACTAGACCCCCCAAGGAACTTATCTAGATGTGTTGTGAGAACTTTGAACCCCCAAGTGTTTCACTACAGTTTATAACGCAGAGCCGTGAAAATAAAAATTATTATTTTTTTCACAAAAATGATTTTTTTAGCCCCCAGTTTTGTATTTTCACAAGGGTATCAGGATAAATTGGACCCAAAAAGTTGTTGTCTAATTTGTCCGGAGTATGCTGATACCACATATGTGGGGGGGAACCACTGTTTGGGCGCATGACAGAGCTCGGAAGGGAAGGAGCGCCATTTGGAATGCAGACTTAAATGGATTGGTCTGCATGCGTCACGTTGCATTTGCAGAGCCCCTGATGTACGCAAACAGTACAAACCCCCCACAAGTGACCCCATATCGGAAATTAGACCCCCCAAGGAACTTATCTAGATGTGTTGTGAGAACTTTGAACCCCCAAGTGTTTCACTACAGTTTACAACGCAGAGCCGTGAAAATAAAAAATCTTTTTTTTCCCACAAAACTTATTTTTTGGCCCCCAGTTTTGTATTTTCCCAAGGGTAGCAGGATAAATTGGACCCCAAAAGATGATGTCCAATTTGTCCTGAGTGCGCTGATACCCCATATGTTGGGGTAAACCCCTGTTTGGGCACACGGGAGAGCTCGGAAGGGAAGGAGCACTGTTTTCCTTTTTCAACGCAGAATTGGCTGGAATTCAGATCGGATGCCATATCCCGTTTGGAAAGCCCCTGATGTGCCCGAACAGTGGAAACCCCCCAATTATAACTGAAACCCTAATCCAAACACACCCCTTACCCTAATCCCAACAGTAACCCTAACCACTCCTCTAACCCAGACACACCCAACCCTATTCCCAACCGTAAATGTAATCCAAACCCTAACCCTATCTTTAGCCCCAACCCTAACTGTAGCCCCAATCCTAGCCCCAACCCTAGCCCTAACCCTAGCAATAACCCTAGCCCTAACTCTAGTCCTAACTCTAGCCCTAACCCTAACCCTAATGGGAAAATGGAAATAAATACATTTTTTAATTTCTTTATTTTTCCCTAACTAAGGGGGTGATAAAGGGGGGTTTGATTTACTTTTATAGCGGGTTTTTTAGCGGATTTTTATGATTGGCAGCCGTCACACACTGAAAGACGCTTTTCATTGCAAAAAATATTTTTTGCGTTACCACATTTTGAGAGCTGTAATTTTTCCATATTTGAGTCCACAGAGTCATGTGAGATCTTGTTTTTTGCGGGATGCGTTGACGTTTTTATTGGTAACATTTTCGGACACGTGACATTTTTTGATTGCTTTTTATTCCGATTTTTGTGAGGCAGAGTGATCAAAAACCAGCTATTCATGAATTTCTTTTGGGGGAGGCGTTTATACCGTTCCACGTTTGGTAAAATTGATAAAGCAGTTTTATTCTTCGGGTCAGTACGATTACAGCGATATCTCATTTATATCATTTTTTTAATGTTTTGGCGCTTTTATGCGATAAAAACTATTTTATAGAAAAAATAATTATTTTGGTATCGCTTTATTCTCAGGACTATAACTTTTTTATTTTTTTGCTGATGATGCTGTATTGCAGCTCGTTTTTTGCGGGACAAGATGACGTTTTCAGCGGTACCATGGTTATTTATATCAGTCTTTTTGATCGCGTGTTATTCCACTTTTTGTTCGGTGGTATGATAATAAAGCGTTGTTTTTTGCCTCGTTTTTTTTTTTTTTTTCTTACGGCGTTTACTGAAGGGGTTAACTAGTGGGCCAGTTTTATAGGTCGGGTCGTTACGGACGCGGCGATACTAAATATGTGTACTTTTATTGTTTTTTTTATTTTATTTAGATAAAGAAATGTATTTATGGGAATAATATTTTTTTTTTTTTCATTATTTTGGAATATTTTTTTTTTTTTTTTTTTTTTTTACACATTTGGAAAAAATTTTTTTTACTTTTTTACTTTGCCCCAGGGGAGGACAATACAGATCGGTGATCTGTCAGTTTGCATAGCACTCTGACAGATCACTGATCTGCGAGAAGTGCAGGCTGCTTCACAGTGCCTGCTCTGAGCAGGCTTCTGTGAAGCCACCTCCCTCCCTGCAGGACCCGGATCCGCGGCCATCTTGGATCCGGGTCTGGAGCAGGCAGGGAGGGAGGTAAGACCCTCGCAGCAACGCGATCACATCGCGTTGCTGCGGGGGGCTCAGGGAAGCCCGCAGGGAGCCCCCTCCCTGCGCGATGCTTCCCTGCACCGCCGGCACATCGCGATCATGTTTGATCGCGGTGTGCCGGGGGTTAATGTGCCGGGGGCGGTCCGTGACCGCTCCTGGCACATAGTGCCGGATGTCAGCTGCGATATGCAGCTGACACCCGGCCGCGATCGGCCGCGCTCCCCCCGTGAGCGCGGCCGATCGGCTATGACGTACTATTCCGTCCTTGGGAAGTAGGGCCCACCCCACATGGACGGAATAGTACGTCTAATGACAGAAAGGGGTTAAAGCATATTTTTGAACCAGGCATGGCATATGTTGCTCTCAGTAGAACAACTTCCCTTTCTGGACTACACATTTTTGACTTCAATGAAAATCAAATCTATGCTGATCCACAAATCACAAGATCTTTGGAAAACATGAAAATAGCAACAGTCAATAATGCTATGCCTTTACTCAATAGTCTTCAATGGCCAAGTTCTCCTTTTCTAACATTTATTCACCACAACGTGGAAGGACTGTCAGTCCACATTGATGATGTGAGAAGTCATCATGAAATGTGTCGTGCAGACATTTTATGTTTCACCGAAACTCATCTTTCAGGCCAATTTGTCAGTAATGACATAGAATTACAAAACTATCAAATGTTTAAAAGAAACAGGCAGGTTTCATATTCAACCTATTCTAATCTGTCTAATAAGAATGGCGGTGGAGTAGCCATCTATGTGAAAAATGACATTCAAGCAAGTCCAATGCAATATATGCAGAGCGTGACTGACCTTGAGTTCCTGGTTTTGAGAGTTGAGGCACCAATTCCATCTCTAATTTCAGTAATTTACAGGCCTCCAGATTACAGCACTAATCTGTTTTTGCCACAACTCTCTAACTTGTTGAATTCTTTAGAAATTATTCAACATGGTCCACTAATTATTTGTGGTGACTTCAATGAGGATCTATTGTCAGATAGAAAGAAGCCCATATTTGAAATGCTGCAGTCCAGAGGCTACAAACAGCTAATTACAGCAGCTACTACAGAGAAGAATACACTTCTAGATCATTTGTATATTTTCAGCCAGGAGTATTGTGCCGAATCTGGTGTACTCCAGACATATTACAGTTATCATAATCCTGTTTATTGTATTTTAACCTAATTTGCACTCCTGTAATCAATTGATCTCCTGCAGTACTGCTAGACATGTGGTTCTCCTCCCATTCCTTTCCCTGTGGAGGGTTAAATGGCAGGAGCTAAACTCAGGACAGGATGCAGGCAAGCACCTGATGTGTTGTGGATCTTTTCTCTTTTATGAGGGAAGCGCAGAGACTGGGAGTAAAAGTATGATTACAGTTTACTAACTAGTTGGCTGGGTTTTGACTTAATCTCCTCTCTATTCCACATGCACTCTAGCAATGTTATCTTTACTGAACTCAGGGCCAGGATGCAGACAAACACCTGTGCTGTGGATCTTTTCTCTTTTATGAGGGAATAGCAGAGACTGGGAGTGCAAGTATGATTACAGTTTACTAACTAGTTGGCTGGGTTTTGCCTTAAGGTACCGTCACACTAGGCGATATCGCCAGCGATCTGTGACGTTGCAGCGTCCTGTATAGCGATATCGCTATGTTTGGCACGCAGCAGCGATCTGGATCCTGCTGGGATATCGCTGGTTGCAGGGAGAGTGGACGAACTTTCTTTCGTCGCAACTCTCCCGCTGACACCGCTGGATCGCCGTGTGTGACGCCGATCCAGCGATGTCTTCACTGGTATCCATGGTAAACATCGGGTTACTAAGCGCAGGGCCGCGCTTAGAAACCCGATATTTACCATGGATACCATGGTAAAAGTAAAAAAAAAAAACACTACATACTCACCGTCTGTTGTCCGTCACGTCCCCTGGAGCTTGCCGTACTGACTGTCTCAGCGCCGTCCGGCCGTAAAGCAGAGCCCAGCGGTGAACCTGCAGTAACAGCGGTTCACCGCTGGGCACCGCTGTTACGGCCGGCCGGCGCTGAGACACAGTCAGTGCGGCAAGCGCCGAGGGACATGAAGGACGACAGAAGGTGCGTATGTAGTGTTTTTTTTTTTTTTACATGGGGACTTCGGCATCGCTGAAGACAGTTTCAGCGATGCCGAAGTCGCTTGGTCGCTGGAGAGAGCTGTCTGTGTGACAGCTCCCCAGCGACCACACAGCAACTTACCAGCGATCACGTCGCTGGTCGCGATCGCTGGTAAGTTGCTCAGTGTAACGGCACCTTTAATCTCCTCTCTATTCCACATGCCCTCTAGCAATCTTATCTGTACTGAACTCAGGGCCAGGATGCAGACAAACACCTGTGCTGTGGATCTTTTCTTTTATGAGGGAAGAGCAGAGACTGGGAGTACAAGTATGATTACAGCTTACTAACTAGTTGACTGGGTTTTGGCTTAATCTCCTCTCTATTCCACATGCCCTCTAGCAATCTTATCTTTACTGAACTCAGGGCCAGGATGCAGACAAACACCTGTTCTGTGGATCTTTTCTCTTTTATGAGGGAAGAGCAGAGACTGGGAGTACAAGTATGATTACAGTTTACTAACTAGTTGGCTGGATTTTGGCTTAATCTCCTCTCTATTCCACATGCCCTCTAGCAATCTTATCTGTACTGAACTCAGGGCCAGGATGCAGACAAACACCTGTGTTGTGGATCTTTTCTCTTTTATGAGGGAAGCACAGAGACTGGGAGTAAAGCCCCCATTACACATAATGAGATCGTTAGCAAGATCGCTGCTAAGTCACCAGTTTTGTGATGCTACAGCGACCTCGGCAGCGATCTTGCTGTGTTTGACACCTAGTAGCGACCAGACCCCCGCTGTGAGATCGCTGATCGTGACGTAACGGCCTGGACCATTTTCTGATCATTCCTCTCCCGCAGGGCGGCATGCATCAGCGTGTTTGACGCCTAAGCAACGACCTCCACAGCGATTTCCTGGTGCGTGGCTCGTCTAACAGGTCGGCGTATGGGTCGTTACAACGACCCATATCGTTGCTGTGTCGCTGTGGACGTAGTTGTTTTTGACATCTCACCAGTGATCCCAATGATCATTTCGCGACGTTCCAGCGATCCTGGCCAGGTCAGATCGTTGTTGGGATCGCTGGAGAGTCGCTTAGTGTGATGGGACCTTTTAAAGTATGATTACAGCTTACTAACTAGTTGGCTGGGTTTTGGCTTAATCTCCTCTCTATTCCACATGCCCTCTAGCAATCTTATCTTTGCTGAACTCAGGGCCAGGATGTAGACAAACACCTGATGTGTTGTGATCCATGTCATGTCAAATCCATCACGGATCACCTTCTGATGGAGAGGGGCGCAAGTGGAAACGAAGCCTAACCCTGTACTGCTGAGTGGGGTATCTTGCCTCAGCAGTCCTTTTACGTTTACTTATACTGTTGTAGTTTATTTTGTCTTTACTAGTTCTGTATTTACCTGAGACTATATCAGGTATACAGCAGTCCTTTTAAGTTTATTTATACTGCTGTAGTTTATTTTGTCTTTAATAGTTCTCTATTTACCTGAGACTATATCAGGTATACAGAAGTCCTTTTAAGTTTACTTATACTGCTGTAGTTTATTTTGTCTTTACTAGTTCTCTATTTACCTGAGACTATATCAGGTATACAGCAGTCCTTTTAAGTTTACTTATACTGCTGTAGTTTATTTTGTCTTTACTAGTTCTCTATTTACCTGAGACTATATCAGGTATACAGCAGTCCTTTTTTCGTGTATTTGACTCAGGACCCAGTGGAATATGGGTTTTATTATTATTTTTTTTAGTTTTACAAGTAAGGTATGGATTCTTTTCTGTGAGTAACAATATTATGTTATAAATAACTACATTTTACAGAATAGTTGTTGATCCAGGGATTTAATCTGACTGCCATATTTGGAGTCGGGAAGGAATTTTTTCCCTATGTGGAAAATTGGCTGCTACCTCATGGGGTTTTTTGCCTTCCTTTGGATCAACACTGCAGGATAGGTACACTAAAATAGGCTGAACTGGATGGACACAGGCGTTCTTCAGCATAAGGGGTCAAAATAAGAGTGTGTGCAAATTTGTAGGTAAAAATTGAATGCGGGGAGGCAATCTGTGGGGACCTAGCCAAGATTGGGAGAAGATTTATCCCCGGTATGTGACATCTAGGGAGACGCGGTATCCCTGGTATGGAACATATAATATACATATGTATGAAGCTGAGTTATGGCTCCTACACACGTGTTTTATTAGTGCGAATTTGCACTAAAAAAATGCACCCCATTGATTTCAATGGGTTTACACACACTAGAGATGGGGGGGGGGGCTAGAGAGGAAACAGAGCAGACATATTTTGGTCAGTCAAGTGGGGAACATGTTAACAATCTTTCACCCATCTCTATTACACGTCTATCACCCAAATTTATTATACATGTCATTGCCCACCTGTCACACATATCTCTCAAGTCTTCTCGTGTCAATTGTTTGCATGCCTGAAGAAATGCTTCACACTTCTATCAGACACATATCGCAAGCACGCATCGCAGGCGTGCATCACAAGCATGCACACGATATATGCAGCGCAAGCATGCTCAGGATATATGCAGAGCAAACATGTACTGAAGGCATGGGGTGCAAGTGTTTGGACAGAAGGCAGGAAAGTCCGAGCACCCTCACATTAAGTGTATACCGCGACATGCACAGAATCTCCCCTGTATAGCCATTATTATTCCCTTCCTTGCACTTGGTTTTATTGTTATCAATAAAGTATATATTTTTGTATCATACTTTGTTAGACCATGTATCATCCTTTGTTCGGCGTTAGTGACATGCACAGAAGGCAGGAAAGTGCAAGTTGCGTGCACCCCATACACCTTATGTGTGAAGCACAAACATGCACTTGCATGCAAGCACAAGCATGTATCTAATGCATGTAATCGCGGCACCTATATCGTGCATATATCACACTGTACTTCTATGATGTAGTGGCATTTACTGAAGGCATGCATGCCACTTGCATGAGATAGTTTTATTGCAAGCGGACGGCTTGCATCTCCACTAGTTGGGTTCTCTGGCTAGCATGGGGAACTGACTCTTCTTTCAAAGAACCTGCACCTATCATCACCACACTTGGGGAAGGGGTTATAACTGATTTGCTTTGCAGGATCACGTGTGGCATATGTGGGCATGCATCACCACTAGTCGTGTTCTCTGGCTAGCATGGGCTACTACTGACGCTTCTTTCATAAAGTTTTCGATTCTGTCGGCTCCATTTCGGGGTCCGTCTCTTTGCAGTTTTCTGTATAGAAGACGGACACCCAAGAGGACAACCGAGATGGCGCCTACACATGGCGGAAGACAAAACGTGTAAGAACCTGAACTGATCATCACTTTAGATTGTAAGCTTTTAGGAGCGGGGTTAGCGCTAGGTAGGAGGATAGATATGATGCAGGGTGATGAAGGCTCCATTATGCTTCGTTTTTCTGTTAGCTTCGTCTCAATATTCGCCTCTTTGTAGTTTCCTGTAGCTGGACACCCACAGGGCAGAAAAACGAAACATGACAGACCCTGAACCGACCGCCATATTTGGGGTCAGGAAGGAATTTTCTTTCCCCCCTGAGACTCGGATCTCCGGGGGTTTTCTTCGCCTTTCTCTGTATCATCGAGTTGTGTCTCTTCTGTCTTACAATAGGAGGACGATTTGTCTCCCGGAGCTCAGGCTCCACAGGCGTCCTGATACTAGAGACGCAGCTCCTGTCCTATAATAAACGCCATTATTAATGGCTCCTCTGCTAAATGCAAATAAAAGGAGTAAAATGTAAAAAAAAAAAAAAAAAAAAAAAAAAAATTTTTTGCAATCAAACTTTTTTTTTTTTTATTCGCAAAGCCAAATGTACATTGGCTACTCTAAATTTTGACCACCCTAGCTTAGATAGTCTCCCCTTTTATTTTTTTTAGTTAGTTAGGACTCGCAAGAAGATGAGGAGCCTTGACGTGGCTTGCGAGCTTACGTATTGCTGCACAAATTTTCAGCTACTTTTTTTTTTTTAAGAGTTGCATTTTGCATAAATTACGTTTTTAAAAACTGAAATTTGGGCAGAATACTAACCAAGACCTCATATACAATCATTGTGGTACAAAAAAGTAGACAAACAAATGAATGTGAGAATTTTGCATGGTGGGCTTTACACAATACAATATTGGTTGCAATATCATCTGCTAGCAGATAGAGATGAGCAAATGATTGCTTGGTGCCCGGTTCTCGACCAAGTTTAAGCTTAGAGAAATCTGATTGCTAGATCTTTGGTAGCCGCTTTTGGCAGACGATATTGCTAGTGATCTTGACTAGGGATGAGCCGAAACCGTCTTTTTGCCGTTAGTTGGAACCATTTCCAAATACTAACTTTTTTTTGTACGAATCTGAATACTAATACACACGAATACGAACATACGCAATAGGGGAAAAAGTGCGTATATACTGTACGTATGCATATTCGCTAATATGCGTACATATATTCGCTAATATGCGTACACATATTCTCTCATATACGTACGCATATTGTCTTATGTGTACGCATATGCATATGCATAGCGGCATAGGCGGTGGAGTCAATGGGTTACGAGCAGGGACTCCAGAGCTCCGGAAGAGTCCCTGCTCTTAACCCATTGACTCCCCTGATGCCGGGACCTGCTCTTTCGCTGTCATCTCACATGCTGCTGATGCCGGGACCTGCTACTCCGATGCTGTGGGACCTGCCGATGATGATGATGCTGTGACCTGCCGATGGTGATGATGCTGTGACCTGCCGATGGTGCTGATGCCGGGACCTGCCGATGGTGCTGATGCCGAGACCTTCCCGATGGTGCTGATGTTGGGACATGCCGATGATGCTGGGACCTGCCGATGGTGATGAGGCCAGGACCTGCCGATGGTGATGATGCCGGGAGCTGCTGATGGTGCTGATGCCGGGACCTGTGAATGGGGCTGATCCTGGAAACCTGCTCTGCTGACCCCACGCCGCCGACAGGTAAGATGACAGAAAAAAAAAAAATTTGGGGGAACGAACTTTCAGCGTGTGTTCGTATGCACCAAAAGTGAATACAAACACACAAGATTCGCTACTAATAACGAACCTCAGGGAACGGTTCAGCTCAACCCTAATCTTGACACATTTAAACTTCACCTTATATGTTCTGGGGATCTTCCACATGTTGGCCGATGTCAGATCTGCAATTTCCATTTTTAATTTGCTCTTACATTTTCTGAAGATCAAAAAATGGGCCCTAGGAGGCGCAAGTGGCCTCAGCAGGTCCCCAGGGGTTAAGCTCAACCCTGAGGGGCTACAACTACCAAACCAGCGCCTGAGGGGCACCCAAGTGTGAAAGTCTTGCAGGGGCAGCCCGGGCACCATTCCAAAGCACTATCTGTAGTTCCTTCAGGAAATACCCATCTAGTTATTATAGTGCTTTGGAACAAAGCACTATACTGTTATTCCACCGTGGTAAACTTCTTCTTATTCTTATTATTCAGTCCGCACGTAATGCGGCCCGAACCGCTAAACTCACAGACTCCAGTGAGGTGTCATTTCGAAGCCAGCGTTCCTGAGAGGTGTGCTAAGTATTTTTCGTGCCGATCGGATTTGTAGTTTTTGCGCAATTTGTGTTTGAAAAAAGTCTTTCAATGCGTTTCAATAGGGAAATTGTCCCATACGTTTATAATGGGCTGGTTTCTGAGGCAATTTCTAAAAATAACTGCCACCTGGCTGATTAGCTCATTGATATGCGCAGTCAGACACAGTTACTATGCCAACGCCTATGAAGTCTACATCAGCTCACCAGGTCACAAGTTTTGTCAGATAATATCAGCTCTTAAAGTGACAGTACAGCACAATTACAAAACACTATCCGTAGTCTTATGATTATTAGACTGTGGCCCGATTCTAACTCATCGGGTATTCTAGAATATGCATGTCCACGTAGTATATTGCACAGCCACGCAGTATACAGTGCAGAGCCGCGCAGTACACAGCGCAGAGCCGCGCAGTACACAGCGCAGAGCCGCGCAGTATAAAGCGCAGAGCCGCGCAGTACACAGCGCAGAGCCGCGCAGTACACAGCGCAGAGCCGCGCAGTACACAGCGCAGAGCCGCGCAGTATAAAGAGCAGAGCCGCGCAGTACACAGTGCAGAGCCGCGCAGTATAAAGCGCAGAGCCGTGCAGTACACAGCGCAGAGCCGCGCAGTATACCGCGCAGAGCCGCACAGTATAAAGAGCAGAGCCGCGCAGTATACCGCGCAGAGCCGCGCAGTACACAGCGCAGAGCCGCGCAGTACACAGCGCAGAGCCGCGCAGTACAAAGCGCAGAGTCGCGCAGTATAAAGCGCAGAGCCGCGCAGTATAAAGCGCAGAGCCGCGCAGTACACAGCGCAGAGCCGCGCAGTACACAGCGCAGAGCCGCGCAGTACACAGCGCAGAGCCGCGCAGTACAAAGCGCAGAGTCGCGCAGTATAAAGCGCAGAGCCGCGCAGTACACAGCGCAGAGCCGCGCAGTACAAAGCGCAGAGTCGCGCAGTACAAAGCGCAGAGCCGCGCAGTACACAGCGCAGAGCCGCGCAGTACACAGCGCAGAGCCGCGCAGTACACAGCGCAGAGCCGCGCAGTACAAAGTGCAGAGTCGCGCAGTATAAAGCGCAGAGCCACACAGTACACAGCGCAGAGCCGCGCAGTACACAGAGCAGAGCCGCGCAGTACACAGCGCAGAGCCGCGCAGTACACAGCGCAGAGCCGCGCAGTACACAGCGCAGAGCCGCGCAGTACACAGCGCAGAGCCGCGCAGTACACAGCGCAGAGCCGCGCAGTACAAAGCGCAGAGTCGCGCAGTATAAAGCGCAGAGCCGCGCAGTATAAAGCGCAGAGCCGCGCAGTACACAGCGCAGAGCCGCGCAGTACACAGCGCAGAGCCGCGCAGTACACAGCGCAGAGCCGCGCAGTACAAAGCGCAGAGTCGCGCAGTATAAAGCGCAGAGCCGCGCAGTACACAGCGCAGAGCCGCGCAGTACACAGCGCAGAGCCACGCAGTATACAGTGCAGAGCCGCGCAGTACACAGCGCAGAGCCGCGCAGTACACAGCGCAGAGCCGCGCAGTACACAGCGCAGAGCCGCGCAGTACACAGCGCAGAGTCGCGCAGTATAAAGCGCAGAGCCGCGCAGTACACAGCGCAGAGCCGCGCAGTACACAGCGCAGAGCCGCGCAGTACACAGCGCAGAGCCGCGCAGTACACAGCGCAGAGCCGCGCAGTACAAAGCGCAGAGTCGCGCAGTATAAAGCGCAGAGCCGCGCAGTACACAGCGCAGAGCCGCGCAGTACACAGCGCAGAGCCGCGCAGTACACAGCGCAGAGCCGCGCAGTACACAGCGCAGAGCCGCGCAGTACACAGCGCAGAGCCGCGCAGTACACAGCGCAGAGCCGCGCAGTACAAAGCGCAGAGTCGCGCAGTATAAAGCGCAGAGCCGCGCAGTACACAGCGCAGAGCCGCGCAGTACACAGCGCAGAGCCGCGCAGTACACAGCGCAGAGCCGCGCAGTATACAGCGCAGAGCCGCGCAGTGCACAGCGCAGAGCCGCGCAGTACACAGCGCAGAGCCGCGCAGTACACAGCGCAGAGCCGCGCAGTACAAAGCGCAGAGTCGCGCAGTATAAAGCGCAGAGCCGCGCAGTACACAGCGCAGAGCCACGCAGTACACAGCGCAGAGCCGCGCAGTACACAGCGCAGAGCCGCGCAGTATACAGCGCAGAGCCGCGCAGTACACAGCGCAGAGCCGCGCAGTACACAGCGCAGAGCCGCGCAGTACACAGCGCAGAGCCGCGCAGTACAAAGCGCAGAGCCGCGCAGTATAAAGCGCAGAGCCGCGCAGTACACAGCGCAGAGCCGCGCAGTACACAGCGCAGAGCCGCGCAGTATAAAGCGGAGAGCCGCGCAGTACACAGCGCAGAGCCGCGCAGTACACAGCGCAGAGCCGCGCAGTACACAGCGCAGAGCCGCGCAGTATACAGCGCAGAGCCGCGCAGTACACAGCGCAGAGCCGCGCAGTACAGAGCGCAGAGCCGCGCAGTATACCGCGCAGAGCCGTGCAGTGCACAGCGCAGAGCCGCGCAGTACACAGCGCAGAGCCGCGCAGTATAAAGCGCAGAGCCGCGCAGTGTAAAGCGCAGAGCCGCGCAGTACACAGCGCAGAGCCGCGCAGTACACAGCGCAGAGCCGCGCAGTACACAGCGCAGAGCCGCGCAGTACACAGCGCAGAGCCGCGCAGTACACAGCGCAGAGCCGCGCAGTACACAGCGCAGAGCCGCGCAGTACACAGCGCAGAGCCGCGCAGTACACAGCGCAGAGCCGCGCAGTATACAGCGCAGAGCCGCGCAGTATACAGCGCAGAGCCGCGCAGTACACAGCGCAGAGCCGCCCAGTATACAGCGCAGAGCCGCGCAGTATACAGCGCAGAGCCGCGCAGTACACAGCGTAGAGCCACGCAGTATACAGTGCAGAGTCGCGCAGTATAAAGCGCAGAGCCGCGCAGTACACAGCGCAGAGCCGCGCAGTACACAGCGCAGAGCCGCGCAGTACACAGCGCAGAGCCGCGCAGTACACAGCGCAGAGCCGCGCAGTATACAGCGCAGAGCCGCGCAGTACACAGCGCAGAGCCGCCCAGTATATAGCGCAGAGCCGCGCAGTACACAGCGCAGAGCCGCGCAGTACACAGCGCAGAGCCGCGCAGTACAAAGCGCAGAGTCGCGCAGTATAAAGCGCAGAGCCGCGCAGTACACAGCGCAGAGCCGCGCAGTACACAGCGCAGAGCCGCGCAGTACACAGCGCAGAGCCGCGCAGTACACAGCGCAGAGCCGCGCAGTACAAAGCGCAGAGTCGCGCAGTATAAAGCGCAGAGCCGCGCAGTACACAGCGCAGAGCCGCGCAGTACACAGCGCAGAGCCGCGCAGTACACAGCGCAGAGCCGCGCAGTACACAGCGCAGAGCCGCGCAGTACACAGCGCAGAGCCGCGCAGTACACAGCGCAGAGCCGCGCAGTACAAAGCGCAGAGTCGCGCAGTATAAAGCGCAGAGCCGCGCAGTACACAGCGCAGAGCCGCGCAGTACACAGCGCAGAGCCGCGCAGTACACAGCGCAGAGCCGCGCAGTATACAGCGCAGAGCCGCGCAGTGCACAGCGCAGAGCCGCGCAGTACACAGCGCAGAGCCGCGCAGTACACAGCGCAGAGCCACGCAGTACAAAGCGCAGAGTCGCGCAGTATAAAGCGCAGAGCCGCGCAGTACACAGCGCAGAGCCGCGCAGTACACAGCGCAGAGCCGCGCAGTACACAGCGCAGAGCCGCGCAGTATACAGCGCAGAGCCGCGCAGTACACAGCGCAGAGCCGCGCAGTACACAGCGCAGAGCCGCGCAGTACACAGCGCAGAGCCGCGCAGTACAAAGCGCAGAGCCGCGCAGTATAAAGCGCAGAGCCGCGCAGTACACAGCGCAGAGCCGCGCAGTACACAGCGCAGAGCCGCGCAGTATAAAGCGGAGAGCCGCGCAGTACACAGCGCAGAGCCGCGCAGTACACAGCGCAGAGCCGCGCAGTACACAGCGCAGAGCCGCGCAGTACACAGCGCAGAGCCGCGCAGTATACAGCGCAGAGCCGCGCAGTACACAGCGCAGAGCCGCACAGTACAGAGCGCAGAGCCGCGCAGTATACCGCGCAGAGCCGTGCAGTGCACAGCGCAGAGCCGCGCAGTACACAGCGCAGAGCCGCGCAGTATAAAGCGCAGAGCCGCGCAGTGTAAAGCGCAGAGCCGCGCAGTACACAGCGCAGAGCCGCGCAGTACACAGCGCAGAGCCGCGCAGTACACAGCGCAGAGCCGCGCAGTACACAGCGCAGAGCCGCGCAGTACACAGCGCAGAGCCGCGCAGTACACAGCGCAGAGCCGCGCAGTACACAGCGCAGAGCCGCGCAGTATACAGCGCAGAGCCGCGCAGTATACAGCGCAGAGCCGCGCAGTACACAGCGCAGAGCCGCCCAGTATACAGCGCAGAGCCGCGCAGTATACAGCGCAGAGCCGCGCAGTACACAGCGTAGAGCCACGCAGTATACAGCGCAGAGCCGCGCAGTATACAGCGCAGAGCCGTGTAGTATACAGCGCAGAGCCCCGCAGTATACAGTGCAGAGCCCCGCAGTATACAGCGCAGAGCCGTGCAGTACACAGTGCAGAGCCGCGCAGTACACAGCGCAGAGCCGCGCAGTATACAGCGCAGACACACGCAGTACACAGCACGGACACGCGCAGTACACAGCGCAGAGCCGCGCAGTACACAGCGCAGAGCCGCGTAGTGTACAGCGAAGAGCCACGCAGTATATAGCGCAGAGCCGCGCAGTACAAAGCGCAGAGCCGCGCAGTATACAGCGCAGAGCCGCGTAGTATACAGCGCAGAGCCGCGTAGTATACAGCGCAGAGCCATGCAGTATACAGCGCAGAGCCACGCAGTATACAGCGCAGAGCCACGTAGTTATACTGCCCAGTCACGTAGTATATTGTCCAGTCACATAGTATACTGCATATCCCTGTTAAAAAAAAAAAAAAGAATTAAAATAAAAAAGTTACATACTCACCTCCTGGAGCGGCCGGTATCTGATGGTTGTTGCACCTCCTAGAGCGGCCGGTACACGATGCTTGTTGCACCTGGAGTGGCCGGTACCCGATGCTTGTTGCGCGCTCCGGTCCCAAGAGTGCATTGCGGTCTCATGAGATGATGACGTAGCGGTGTTGTGAGACAGAAAGACGGAAGTGCCCTTAGACAATTATATAGTAGATTACCCCGCTCACCAAATCGGACCCCGAGGGGCCCGGCTCACCAAATCGGACCCAGAGTGACCCCGCCCACCAAATCGGACCCAGAGTGACCCCGCCCACCAAATCGGACCCAGAGTGGCTCCGCCCACCAAATCGAACCCAGAGTGACCCCTTCCACCAAATCAGACCCAGAGTGACCCCTTCCACCAAATCGGACCCAGAGTGACCCCACCCACCAAATCGGACCCTGAGGTGCCCAGCCCACCAAATGAGACCCTGAGGTGCCCAGCCCACCAAATCGGACCGAGTGACCCCACCCACCAAATTGGTCCCTAAGGTGCCCCGCCCACCAAATCGGACCCAGAGTGGCTCCGCCCACCGAATCGGACCCAGAGTGGCCGCGCCCACAGAATCGGACCAAAAGTGACCCCGCCCACCGAATCGGACCTAGATTTACCCCGCCCACAAAATCAGACCCAGATTGACCCAACCCACCAAATCGGACCGCCTGAGGGGCACCCAAGTGTGAAAGTCTTGCAGGGGCAGCCCGGGCACCATTCCAAAGCACTATCTGTAGTTCCTTCAGGAAATACCCATCTAGTTATAGTGCTTTGGAACAAAGCACTATACTGTTATTCCACCGTGGTAAACTTCTTCTTATTCTTATTATTCAGTCCGCACGTAATGCGGCCCGAACCGCTAAACTCACAGACTCCAGTGAGGTGTCATTTCGAAGCCAGCGTTCCTGAGAGGTGTGCTAAGTATTTTTCGTGTCGATCGGATTTGTAGTTTTTGCGCAATTTGTGTTTGAAAAAAGTCTTTCAATGCGTTTCAATGGAGAAATTTTCCTATACGTTTATAATGGGCTGGTTTCTGAGGCAATTTCTAAAAATAACTGCCACCTGGCTGATTAGCTCATTGATATGCGCAGTCAGACACAGTTACTATGCCAACGCCTATGAACTCTACATCAGCTCACCAGGTCACAAGTTTTGTCAGATAATATCAGCTCTTAAAGTGACAGTACAGCACAATTCCAAACCACTATCCGTAGTCTTATGATTATTAGACTGTGGCCCGATTCTAACTCATCGGGTATTCTAGAATATGCATGTCCACGTAGTATATTGCACAGCCACGCAGTATACAGTGCAGAGCCGTGCAGTACACAGCGCAGAGCCGCGCAGTACACAGCGCAGAGCCGCGCAGTACACAGCGCAGAGCCGCGCAGTATAAAGCGCAGAGCCGCGCAGTACACAGCGCAGAGCCGCGCAGTACACAGCGCAGAGCCGTGCAGTACACAGCGCAGAGCCGTGCAGTATAAAGCGCAGAGCCGTGCAGTACACAGCGCAGAGCAGCGCAGTACACAGCGCAGAGCCGTGCAGTACACAGCGCAGAGCCGCGCAGTATAAAGCGCAGAGCCGTGCAGTACACAGCGCAGAGCCGCGCAGTACACAGCGCAGAGCCGCGCAGTATAAAGCGCAGAGCCGCGCAGTACACAGCGCAGAGCCGCGCAGTACACAGCGCAGAGCCGTGCAGTACACAGCGCAGAGCCGCGCAGTTTAAAGCGCAGAGCCGTGCAGTACACAGCGCAGAGCCGCGCAGTACACAGCGCAGAGCCGTGCAGTACACAGCGCAGAGCCGCGCAGTATAAAGCGCAGAGCCGTGCAGTACACAGCGCAGAGCCGCGCAGTACACAGCGCAGAGCCGCGCAGTACACAGCGCAGAGCTGCGCAGTATAAAGCGCAGAGCCGCGCAGTATAAAGCGCAGAGCCGCGCAGTACACAGCGCAGAGCCGCGCAGTACACAGCGCAGAGCCGTGCAGTACACAGCGCAGAGCCGCGCAGTATAAAGCGCAGAGCCGTGCAGTACACAGCGCAGAGCCGCGCAGTACACATCGCAGAGCCGTGCAGTACACAGCGCAGAGCCGCGCAGTATTAAGCGCAGAGCCGTGCAGTACACAGCGCAGAGCCGTGCAGTACACAGCGAAGAGCCGCGCAGTACACAGCGCAGAGCCATGCAGTACACAGCGCAAAGCCGCGCAGTATAAAGCGCAGAGCCGCGCAGTATAAAGCGGAGAGCCGCGCAGTACACAGCGCAGAGCCGAGCAGTACACAGCGCAGAGCCGCGCAGTAGACAGCGCAGAGCCGTGCAGTACAGAGCGCAGAGCCGCACAGTATAAAGCGCAGAGCCGCGCAGTATACCGCGCAGAGCCGTGCAGTACACAGCGCAGAGCCGCGCAGTACACAGCGCAGAGCCGTGCAGTACACAGCGCAGAGCCGCGCAGTACACAGCGCAGAGCCGAGCAGTACACAGCGCAGAGCCACGCAGTACACAGCGCAGAGCCGCGCAGTACACAGCGCAGAGCCGCGCAGTGTACAGCGCAGAGCTGCGCAGTACACAGCGCAGAGCCGCGCAGTACAGAGCGCAGAGCCGCACAGTATAAAGCGCAGAGCCGCGCAGTACACAGCGCAGAGCCGCGCAGTACACAGCGCAGAGCCGCGCAGTACACAGTGCAGAGCCGCACAGTACACAGCACAGAGCCGCGCAGTACACAGCGCAGAGCCACCCAGTATACAGCGCAGAGCCGCGCAGTACGCAGCGTAGAGCCACGCAGTATGCAGCGCAGAGCCGCGCAGTATACAGCGCTGAGCCGCGTAGTATACAGCGCAGAGCCCCGCAGTATACAGTGCAGAGCCCCGCAGTATACAGCGCAGACACGCGCAGTACACAGCACGGACACGCGCAGTACACAGCGCAGAGCCGCGCAGTACACAGCGCAGAGCTGCGTAGTATACAGCGAAGAGCCACGCAGTATATAGCGCAGAGCCGCGCAGTACAAAGCGCAGAGCTGCGCAGAGCTGCGCAGTATACAGCGCAGAGCCGCGCAGTATACAGCGCAGAACGCGCAGTACACAGTGCAGAGCCGCGCAGTACACAGCGCAGAGCCGTGCAGTACACAGCGCAGAGCCGCGCAGTACACAGCGCAGAGCCACGCAGTATACAGCGCAGAGCCGCGTAGTATACAGCGCAGAGCCGCGTAGTATACAGCGCAGAGCCACGCAGTATACAGCACAGAGCCACGCAGTATACAGCGCAGAGCCACGTAGTTATACTGCCCAGTCACGTAGTATATTGTCCAGTCACATAGTATACTGCATATCCCTGTTAAAAAAAAAAAAAAGAATTAAAATAAAAAAGTTACATACTCACCTCCTGGAGCGGCCGGTATCTGATGGTTGTTGCACCTCCTAGAGCGGCCGGTACACGATGCTTGTTGCACCTGGAGTGGCCGGTACCCGATGCTTGTTGCGCGCTCCGGTCCCAAGAGTGCATTGCGGTCTCACGAGATGATGACGTAGCGGTGTTGTGAGACAGAAAGACGGAAGTGCCCTTAGACAATTATATAGTAGATTACCCCGCTCACCAATTCGGAACCCGAGGGGCCCGGCCCACCAAATCGGACCCCGAGGGGCCCGGCCCACCAAATCGGACCCAGAGTGACCCCTTCCACCAAATCAGACCCAGAGTGACCCCTTCCACCAAATCGGACCCAGAGTGACCCCGCCCACCAAATCGGACCCAGAGTGACCCCACCCACCAAATCAGACCCAGAGTGACCCCTTCCACCAAATCGGACCCAGAGTGACCCCTTCCACCAAATCGGGCCCAGAGTGACCCCGCCCACCAAATCGGACCCAGAGTGACCCCACCCACCAAATCGGACCCTGAGGTGCCCAGCCCACCAAATCAGACCCTGAGGTGCCCAGCCCACCAAATCGGACCGAGTGACCCCACCCACCAAATTGGTCCCTAAGGTGCCCCGCCCACCAAATCGGACACAGAGTGGCTACGCCCACCGAATCGGACCCAGAGTGGCCGCGCCCACAGAATCGGACCAAAAGTGACCCCGCCCACCGAATCGGACCTAGATTTACCCCGCCCACAAAATCAGACCCAGATTGACCCAACCCACCAAATCGGACCGCCTGAGGGGCACCCAAGTGTGAAAGTCTTGCAGGGGCAGCCCGGGCACCATTCCAAAGCACTATCTGTAGTTCCTTTAGGAAATACCCATCTAGTTATTATTATTATTCAGTCCGCACGTAATGCGGCCCGAACCGCTTCACTCACAGACTCCAGTGAGGTGTCATTTCGAAGCCAGCGTCCCCAAGAGGTGTGCTAAGTATTTTTCGTGCCGATCGGATTTGTAGTTTTTGCACAATTTGTGTTTGAAAAAAGTGTTTCAATGCATTTCAATAGAGAAATTTTCCAATACGTTTATAATGGGCCTGATTTCTGAGGCAATTTCTAAAAATAACTGCCACCTGGCTGATTACCTCATTGATATGCGCAGTGAGACCCAGTTACTATGCCAACGCCTATGAACTCTACATCAGCTCACCAGGTCACAAGTTTTGTCAGATAATATCAGCTCTTAAAGTGACAGTACAGCACAATTACAAAACACTATCCGTAGTCTTATGATTATTAGACTGTGGCCCGATTCTAACTCATCGGGTATTCTAGAATATGCATGTCCACGTAGTATATTGCACAGCCACGCAGTATACAGTGCAGAGCCGCGCAGTACACAGCGCAGAGCCGCGCAGTACACAGCGCAGAGCCGCGCAGTATAAAGCGCAGAGCCGCGCAGTACACAGCGCAGAGCCGCGCAGTACACAGCGCAGAGCCGCGCAGTACACAGCGCAGAGCCGCGCAGTATAAAGAGCAGAGCCGCGCAGTACACAGTGCAGAGCCGCGCAGTATAAAGCGCAGAGCCGTGCAGTACACAGCGCAGAGCCGCGCAGTATACCGCGCAGAGCCGCACAGTATAAAGAGCAGAGCCGCGCAGTATACCGCGCAGAGCCGCGCAGTACACAGTGCAGAGCCGCGCAGTACACAGCGCAGAGCCGCGCAGTACACAGCGCAGAGCCACGCAGTACACAGCGCAGAGCCGCACAGTATAAAGAGCAGAGCCGCGCAGTATACCGCGCAGAGCCGCGCAGTACACAGTGCAGAGCCGCGCAGTACACAGCGCAGAGCCGCGCAGTACACAGCGCAGAGCCGCGCAGTACACAGCGCAGAGCGGCGCAGTGCAAAGCGCAGAGCCGCGCAGTACACAGCGCAGAGCTGCGCAGTACACAGCGCAGAGCCGCGCAGTACACAGCGCAGAGCCGCACAGTATAAAGCGCAGAGCCGCGCAGTACACAGCGCAGAGCCGCGCAGTACACAGCGCAGAGCCGCGCAGAACACAGCACAGAGCCGCGCAGTACACAGCGCAGAGCCGCACAGTATAAAGAGCAGAGCCGCGCAGTACACAGTGCAGAGCCGCACAGTACACAGCGCAGAGCCGCGCAGTACACAGCGCAGAGCCGCGCAGTACACAGCGCAGAGCGGCGCAGTGCAAAGCTCAGAGCCGCGCAGTACACAGCGCAGAGCCGCGCAGTACACAGCGCAGAGCCACGCAGTACACAGCGCAGAGCCGTGCAGTACACAGCGCAGAGCCGCGCAGTACACAGCGCAGAGCCGCGCAGTATAAAGCGCAGAGCCGTGCAGTACACAGCGCAGAGCCGCGCAGTATACCGCGCAGAGCCGCGCAGTACACAGCGCAGAGCCGCGCAGTACACAGCGCAGAGCCGGGCAGTACACAGCGCAGAGCCGCGCAGTACAGAGCGCAGAGCCGCACAGTATAAAGAGCAGAGCCGCGCAGTATACCGCGCAGAGCCGCGCAGTACACAGTGCAGAGCCGCGCAGTACACAGCGCAGAGCCGTGCAGTACACAGCGCAGAGCCGCGCAGTACACAGCGCAGAGCGGCGCAGTGCAAAGCGCAGAGCCGCGCAGTATACAGCGCAGAGCCGCGCAGTACACAGCGCAGAGCCGCGCAGTACACAGCGCAGAGCCGCGCAGTACACAGCGCAGAGCCGCACAGTACACAGCGCAGAGCCGTGCAGTACACAGCGCAGAGCCGCACAGTATAAAGAGCAGAGCCGCACAGTATACCGCGCAGAGCCGCGCAGTACACAGTGCAGAGCCGCGCAGTACACAGCGCAGAGCCGCGCAGTACACAGCGCAGAGCGGCACAGGGCAAAGCGCAGAGCCACACAGTACACAGCGCAGAGCCGCGCAGTACACAGCGCAGAGCCGCGCAGTACACAGTGCAGAGCCGCGCAGTACACAGCGCAGAGCCGCGCAGTATGAAGCGCAGAGCCGTGCAGTACACAGCGCAGAGCCGCGCAGTATACCGCGCAGAGCCGCGCAGTACACAGCGCAGAGCCGCGCAGTACACAGCGCAGAGCCGGGCAGTACACAGCGCAGAGCCGCGCAGTACAGAGCGCAGAGCCGCACAGTATAAAGAGCAGAGCCGCGCAGTATACCGCACAGAGCCGCGCAGTACACAGTGCAGAGCCGTGCAGTACACAGCACAGAGCCGCGCAGTATACAGCGCAGACACGCGCAGTACACAGCACGGACACGCGCAGTACACAGCGCAGAGCCGCGCAGTACACAGCGCAGAGCCGCGTAGTATACAGCGCAGAGCCGCACAGTACAAAGCGCAGAGCCGCGCAGTATACAGCGCAGAGCCGCGCAGTATACAGCGCAGAACGCGCAGTATACAGCGCAGAGCCGCGTAGTATACATCGCAGAGCCGCGTAGTATACAGCGCAGAGCCACGCAGTATACAGCGCAGAGCCACGCAGTATACAGCGCAGAGCCACGTAGTTATACTGCCCAGTCACGTAGTAAATTGTCCAGTCACATAGTATACTGCATATCCCTGTTAAAAAAAAAAAAAAGAATTAAAATAAAAAAGTTACATACTCACCTCCTGGAGCGGCCGGTATCTGATGGTTGTTGCACCTCCTAGAGCGGCCGGTACACGATGCTTGTTGCACCTGGAGTGGCCGGTACCCGATGCTTGTTGCGCGCTCCGGTCCCAAGAGTGCATTGCGGTCTCACGAGATGATGACGTAGCGGTGTTGTGAGACAGAAAGACGGAAGTGCCTTTAGACAATTATATAGTAGATTACCCCGCTCACCAATTCGGAACCCGAGGGGCCCGGCCCACCAAATCGGACCCCGAGGGGCCCGGCCCACCAAATCGGACCCAGAGTGACCCCGCCCACCAAATCGGACCCAGAGTGACCCCGCCCACCAAATCGGACCCAGAGTGGCTCCGCCCACCAAATCGGACCCAGAGTGACCCCTTCCACCAAATCAGACCCAGAGTGACCCCTTCCACCAAATCAGACCCAGAGTGACCCCGTCCACCAAATCGGACCCAGAGTGACCCCTTCCACCAAATCAGACCCAGAGTGACCCCGTCCACCAAATCGGACCCAGAGTGACCCCGCCCACCAAATCGGACCCAGAGTGACCCCACCCACCAAATCGGACCCTGAGGTGCCCAGCCCACCAAATCAGACCCTGAGGTGCCCAGCCCACCAAATCGGACCGAGTGACCCCACCCACCAAATTGGTCCCTAAGGTGCCCCGCCCACCAAATCGGACCCAGAGTGGCTCCGCCCACCGAATCAGACCCAGAGTGGCCGCGCCCACAGAATCGGACCAAAAGTGACCCCGCCCACCGAATCGGACCTAGATTTACCCCGCCCACAAAATCAGACCCAGATTGACCCAACCCACCAAATCGGACCGCCTGAGGGGCACCCAAGTGTGAAAGTCTTGCAGGGGCAGCCCGGGCACCATTCCAAAGCACTATCTGTAGTTCCTTCAGGAAATACCCATCTAGTTATAGTGCTTTGGAACAAAGCACTATACTGTTATTCCACCGTGGTAAACTTCTTCTTATTCTTATTATTCAGTCCGCACGTAATGCGGCCCGAACCGCTAAACTCACAGACTCCAGTGAGGTGTCATTTCGAAGCCAGCGTTCCTGAGAGGTGTGCTAAGTATTTTTCGTGTCGATCGGATTTGTAGTTTTTGCGCAATTTGTGTTTGAAAAAAGTCTTTCAATGCGTTTCAATGGAGAAATTTTCCTATACGTTTATAATGGGCTGGTTTCTGAGGCAATTTCTAAAAATAACTGCCACCTGGCTGATTAGCTCATTGATATGCGCAGTCAGACACAGTTACTATGCCAACTCCTATGAAATCTACATCAGCTCACCAGGTCACAAGTTTTGTCAGATAATATCAGCTCTTAAAGTGACAGTACAGCACAATTCCAAACCACTATCCGTAGTCTTATGATTATTAGACTGTGGCCCGATTCTAACTCATCGGGTATTCTAGAATATGCATGTCCACGTAGTATATTGCACAGCCACGCAGTATACAGTGCAGAGCCGTGCAGTACACAGCGCAGAGCCGCGCAGTACACAGCACAGAGCCGCGCAGTACACAGCGCAGAGCCGCGCAGTATAAAGCGCAGAGCCGCGCAGTACACAGCGCAGAGCCGCGCAGTACACAACGCAGAGCCGTGCAGTACACAGCGCAGAGCCGCGCAGTATAAAGCGCAGAGCCGTGCAGTACACAGCGCAGAGCCGCGCAGTACACAGCGCAGAGCCGTGCAGTACACAGCGCAGAGCCGCGCAGTATAAAGCGCAGAGCCGTGCAGTACACAGCGCAGAGCCGCGCAGTACACAGCGCAGAGCCGCGCAGTACACAGCGCAGAGCCGCGCAGTATAAAGCGCAGAGCCGCGCAGTACACAGCGCAGAGCCGCGCAGTACACAGCGCAGAGCCGCGCAGTACACAGCACAGAGCCGCGCAGTACACAGCGCAGAGCCGCACAGTATAAAGAGCAGAGCCGCGCAGTACACAGTGCAGAGCCGCACAGTACACAGCGCAGAGCCGCGCAGTACACAGCGCAGAGCCGCGCAGTACACAGCGCAGAGCGGCGCAGTGCAAAGCGCAGAGCCGCGCAGTACACAGCGCAGAGCCGCGCAGTACACAGCGCAGAGCCACGCAGTACACAGCGCAGAGCCGTGCAGTACACAGCGCAGAGCCGCGCAGTACACAGCGCAGAGCCGCGCAGTATAAAGCGCAGAGCCGTGCAGTACACAGCGCAGAGCCGCGCAGTATACCGCGCAGAGCCGCGCAGTACACAGCGCAGAGCCGCGCAGTACACAGCGCAGAGCCGGGCAGTACACAGCGCAGAGCCGCGCAGTACAGAGCGCAGAGCCGCACAGTATAAAGAGCAGAGCCGCGCAGTATACCGCGCAGAGCCGCGCAGTACACAGTGCAGAGCCGCGCAGTACACAGCGCAGAGCCGTGCAGTACACAGCGCAGAGCCGCGCAGTACACAGCGCAGAGCGGCGCAGTGCAAAGCGCAGAGCCGCGCAGTATACAGCGCAGAGCCGCGCAGTACACAGCGCAGAGCCGCGCAGTACACAGCGCAGAGCCGCACAGTACACAGCGCAGAGCCGTGCAGTACACAGCGCAGAGCCGCACAGTATAAAGAGCAGAGCCGCGCAGTATACCGCGCAGAGCCGCGCAGTACACAGTGCAGAGCCGCGCAGTACACAGCGCAGAGCCGCGCAGTACACAGCGCAGAGCGGCACAGGGCAAAGCGCAGAGCCACACAGTACACAGCGCAGAGCCGCGCAGTACACAGCGCAGAGCCGCGCAGTACACAGTGCAGAGCCGCGCAGTACACAGCGCAGAGCCGCGCAGTATGAAGCGCAGAGCCGTGCAGTACACAGCGCAGAGCCGCGCAGTATACCGCGCAGAGCCGCGCAGTACACAGCGCAGAGCCGCGCAGTACACAGCGCAGAGCCGGGCAGTACACAGCGCAGAGCCGCGCAGTACAGAGCGCAGAGCCGCACAGTATAAAGAGCAGAGCCGCGCAGTATACCGCACAGAGCCGCGCAGTACACAGTGCAGAGCCATGCAGTACACAGCACAGAGCCGCGCAGTATACAGCGCAGACACGCGCAGTACACAGCACGGACACGCGCAGTACACAGCGCAGAGCCGCGCAGTACACAGCGCAGAGCCGCGTAGTATACAGCGCAGAGCCGCACAGTACAAAGCGCAGAGCCGCGCAGTATACAGCGCAGAGCCGCGCAGTATACAGCGCAGAACGCGCAGTATACAGCGCAGAGCCGCGTAGTATACAGCGCAGAGCCGCGTAGTATACAGCGCAGAGCCACGCAGTATACAGCGCAGAGCCACGCAGTATACAGCGCAGAGCCACGTAGTTATACTGCCCAGTCACGTAGTAAATTGTCCAGTCACATAGTATACTGCATATCCCTGTTAAAAAAAAAAAAAAGAATTAAAATAAAAAAGTTACATACTCACCTCCTGGAGCGGCCGGTATCTGATGGTTGTTGCACCTCCTAGAGCGGCCGGTACACGATGCTTGTTGCACCTGGAGTGGCCGGTACCCGATGCTTGTTGCGCGCTCCGGTCCCAAGAGTGCATTGCGGTCTCACGAGATGATGACGTAGCGGTGTTGTGAGACAGAAAGACGGAAGTGCCCTTAGACAATTATATCGTAGATTACCCCGCTCACCAATTCGGAACCCGAGGGGCCCGGCCCACCAAATCGGACCCCGAGGGGCCCGGCCCACCAAATCGGACCCAGAGTGACCCCGCCCACCAAATCGGACCCAGAGTGACCCCGCCCACCAAATCGGACCCAGAGTGGCTCCGCCCACCAAATCGGACCCAGAGTGACCCCTTCCACCAAATCAGACCCAGAGTGACCCCTTCCACCAAATCAGACCCAGAGTGACCCCTTCCACCAAATCGGACCCAGAGTGACCCCTTCCACCAAATCAGACCCAGAGTGACCCCGTCCACCAAATCGGACCCAGAGTGACCCCGCCCACCAAATCGGACCCAGAGTGACCCCACCCACCAAATCGGACCCTGAGGTGCCCAGCCCACCAAATCAGACCCTGAGGTGCCCAGCCCACCAAATCGGACCGAGTGACCCCACCCACCAAATTGGTCCCTAAGGTGCCCCGCCCACCAAATCGGACCCAGAGTGGCTCCGCCCACCGAATCGGACCCAGAGTGGCCGCGCCCACAGAATCGGACCAAAAGTGACCCCGCCCACCGAATCGGACCTAGATTTACCCCGCCCACAAAATCAGACCCAGATTGACCCAACCCACCAAATCGGACCGCCTGAGGGGCACCCAAGTGTGAAAGTCTTGCAGGGGCAGCCCGGGCACCATTCCAAAGCACTATCTGTAGTTCCTTCAGGAAATACCCATCTAGTTATAGTGCTTTGGAACAAAGCACTATACTGTTATTCCACCGTGGTAAACTTCTTCTTATTCTTATTATTCAGTCCGCACGTAATGCGGCCCGAACCGCTAAACTCACAGACTCCAGTGAGGTGTCATTTCGAAGCCAGCGTTCCTGAGAGGTGTGCTAAGTATTTTTCGTGTCGATCGGATTTGTAGTTTTTGCGCAATTTGTGTTTGAAAAAAGTCTTTCAATGCGTTTCAATGGAGAAATTTTCCTATACGTTTATAATGGGCTGGTTTCTGAGGCAATTTCTAAAAATAACTGCCACCTGGCTGATTAGCTCATTGATATGCGCAGTCAGACACAGCTACTATGCCAACTCCTATGAAATCTACATCAGCTCACCAGGTCACAAGTTTTGTCAGATAATATCAGCTCTTAAAGTGACAGTACAGCACAATTCCAAACCACTATCCGTAGTCTTATGATTATTAGACTGTGGCCCGATTCTAACTCATCGGGTATTCTAGAATATGCATGTCCACGTAGTATATTGCACAGCCACGCAGTATACAGTGCAGAGCCGTGCAGTACACAGCACAGAGCCGCGCAGTACACAGCGCAGAGCCGCGCAGTATAAAGCGCAGAGCCGCGCAGTACACAGCGCAGAGCCGCGCAGTACACAGCGCAGAGCCGTGCAGTACACAGCGCAGAGCCGCGCAGTATAAAGCGCAGAGCCGTGCAGTACACAGCGCAGAGCCGCGCAGTACACAGCGCAGAGCCGTGCAGTACACAGCGCAGAGCCGCGCAGTATAAAGCGCAGAGCCGTGCAGTACACAGCGCAGAGCCGCGCAGTACACAGCGCAGAGCCGCGCAGTACACAGCGCAGAGCCGCGCAGTATAAAGCGCAGAGCCGCGCAGTACACAGCGCAGAGCCGCGCAGTACACAGCGCAGAGCCGCGCAGTTTAAAGCGCAGAGCCGTGCAGTACACAGCGCAGAGCCGCGCAGTACACAGCGCAGAGCCGTGCAGTACACAGCGCAGAGCCGCGCAGTATAAAGCGCAGAGCCGTGCAGTACACAGCGCAGAGCCGCGCAGTACACAGCGCAGAGCCGCGCAGTACACAGCGCAGAGCCGCGCAGTATAAAGCGCAGAGCCGCGCAGTATAAAGCGCAGAGCCGCGCAGTACACAGCACAGAGCCGTGCAGTACACAGCGCAGAGCCGCGCAGTATAAAGCGCAGAGCCGTGCAGTACACAGCGCAGAGCCGCGCAGTACACAGCGCAGAGCCGTGCAGTACACAGCGCAGAGCCGCGCAGTATAAAGCGCAGAGCCGTGCAGTACACAGCGTAGAGCCGTGCAGTACACAGCGCAGAGCCGCGCAGTACACAGCGCAGAGCCATGCAGTACATAGCGCAAAGCCGCGCAGTATAAAGCGCAGAGCCGCGCAGTATAAAGCGGAGAGCCGCGCAGTACACAGCGCAGAGCCGCGCAGTACACAGCGCAGAGCCGAGCAGTACACAGCGCAGAGCCGCGCAGTACACAGCGCAGAGCCGCGCAGTACACAGCGCAGAGCCGCGCAGTATACAGCGCAGAGCTGCGCAGTACACAGCGCAGAGCCGCGCAGTACAGAGCGCAGAGCCGCACAGTATAAAGCGCAGAGCCGCGCAGTACACAGCGCAGAGCCGCGCAGTACACAGCGCAGAGCCGCGCAGTACACAGTGCAGAGCCGCACAGTACACAGCACAGAGCCGCGCAGTACACAGCGCAGAGCCACCCAGTATACAGCGCAGAGCCGCGCAGTACGCAGCGTAGAGCCACGCAGTATGCAGCGCAGAGCCGCGCAGTATACAGCGCTGAGCCGCGTAGTATACAGCGCAGAGCCCCGCAGTATACAGTGCAGAGCCCCGCAGTATACAGCGCAGACACGCGCAGTACACAGCACGGACACGCGCAGTACACAGCGCAGAGCCGCGCAGTACACAGCGCAGAGCCGCGTAGTATACAGCGAAGAGCCACGCAGTATATAGCGCAGAGCCGCGCAGTACAAAGCGCAGAGCTGCGCAGAGCTGCGCAGTATACAGCGCAGAGCCGCGCAGTATACAGCGCAGAACGCGCAGTACACAGTGCAGAGCCGCGCAGTACACAGCGCAGAGCCGTGCAGTACACAGCGCAGAGCCATGCAGTACACAGCGCAGAGCCGCGTAGTATACAGCGCAGAGCCGCGTAGTATACAGCGCAGAGCCACGCAGTATACAGCACAGAGCCACGCAGTATACAGCGCAGAGCCACGTAGTTATACTGCCCAGTCACGTAGTATATTGTCCAGTCACATAGTATACTGCATATCCCTGTTAAAAAAAAAAAGAATTAAAATAAAAAAGTTACATACCTCCTGGAGCGGCCGGTATCTGATGGTTGTTGCACCTCCTAGAGCGGCCGGTACACGATGCTTGTTGCACCTGGAGTGGCCGGTACCCGATGCTTGTTGCGCGCTCCGGTCCCAAGAGTGCATTGCGGTCTCACGAGATGATGACGTAGCGGTGTTGTGAGACAGAAAGACGGAAGTGCCTTTAGACAATTATATAGTAGATTACCCCGCTCACCAATTCGGAACCCGAGGGGCCCGGCCCACCAAATCGGACCCCGAGGGGCCCGGCCCACCAAATCGGACCCAGAGTGACCCCGCCCACCAAATCGGACCCAGAGTGACCCCGCCCACCAAATCGGACCCAGAGTGGCTCCGCCCACCAAATCGGACCCAGAGTGACCCCTTCCACCAAATCAGACCCAGAGTGACCCCTTCCACCAAATCAGACCCAGAGTGACCCCGTCCACCAAATCGGACCCAGAGTGACCCCTTCCACCAAATCAGACCCAGAGTGACCCCGTCCACCAAATCGGACCCAGAGTGACCCCGCCCACCAAATCGGACCCAGAGTGACCCCACCCACCAAATCGGACCCTGAGGTGCCCAGCCCACCAAATCAGACCCTGAGGTGCCCAGCCCACCAAATCGGACCGAGTGACCCCACCCACCAAATTGGTCCCTAAGGTGCCCCGCCCACCAAATCGGACCCAGAGTGGCTCCGCCCACCGAATCAGACCCAGAGTGGCCGCGCCCACAGAATCGGACCAAAAGTGACCCCGCCCACCGAATCGGACCTAGATTTACCCCGCCCACAAAATCAGACCCAGATTGACCCAACCCACCAAATCGGACCGCCTGAGGGGCACCCAAGTGTGAAAGTCTTGCAGGGGCAGCCCGGGCACCATTCCAAAGCACTATCTGTAGTTCCTTCAGGAAATACCCATCTAGTTATAGTGCTTTGGAACAAAGCACTATACTGTTATTCCACCGTGGTAAACTTCTTCTTATTCTTATTATTCAGTCCGCACGTAATGCGGCCCGAACCGCTAAACTCACAGACTCCAGTGAGGTGTCATTTCGAAGCCAGCGTTCCTGAGAGGTGTGCTAAGTATTTTTCGTGTCGATCGGATTTGTAGTTTTTGCGCAATTTGTGTTTGAAAAAAGTCTTTCAATGCGTTTCAATGGAGAAATTTTCCTATACGTTTATAATGGGCTGGTTTCTGAGGCAATTTCTAAAAATAACTGCCACCTGGCTGATTAGCTCATTGATATGCGCAGTCAGACACAGTTACTATGCCAACTCCTATGAAATCTACATCAGCTCACCAGGTCACAAGTTTTGTCAGATAATATCAGCTCTTAAAGTGACAGTACAGCACAATTCCAAACCACTATCCGTAGTCTTATGATTATTAGACTGTGGCCCGATTCTAACTCATCGGGTATTCTAGAATATGCATGTCCACGTAGTATATTGCACAGCCACGCAGTATACAGTGCAGAGCCGTGCAGTACACAGCGCAGAGCCGCGCAGTACACAGCACAGAGCCGCGCAGTACACAGCGCAGAGCCGCGCAGTATAAAGCGCAGAGCCGCGCAGTACACAGCGCAGAGCCGCGCAGTACACAACGCAGAGCCGTGCAGTACACAGCGCAGAGCCGCGCAGTATAAAGCGCAGAGCCGTGCAGTACACAGCGCAGAGCCGCGCAGTACACAGCGCAGAGCCGTGCAGTACACAGCGCAGAGCCGCGCAGTATAAAGCGCAGAGCCGTGCAGTACACAGCGCAGAGCCGCGCAGTACACAGCGCAGAGCCGCGCAGTACACAGCGCAGAGCCGCGCAGTATAAAGCGCAGAGCCGCGCAGTACACAGCGCAGAGCCGCGCAGTACACAGCGCAGAGCCGCGCAGTACACAGCACAGAGCCGCGCAGTACACAGCGCAGAGCCGCACAGTATAAAGAGCAGAGCCGCGCAGTACACAGTGCAGAGCCGCACAGTACACAGCGCAGAGCCGCGCAGTACACAGCGCAGAGCCGCGCAGTACACAGCGCAGAGCGGCGCAGTGCAAAGCGCAGAGCCGCGCAGTACACAGCGCAGAGCCGCGCAGTACACAGCGCAGAGCCACGCAGTACACAGCGCAGAGCCGTGCAGTACACAGCGCAGAGCCGCGCAGTACACAGCGCAGAGCCGCGCAGTATAAAGCGCAGAGCCGTGCAGTACACAGCGCAGAGCCGCGCAGTATACCGCGCAGAGCCGCGCAGTACACAGCGCAGAGCCGCGCAGTACACAGCGCAGAGCCGGGCAGTACACAGCGCAGAGCCGCGCAGTACAGAGCGCAGAGCCGCACAGTATAAAGAGCAGAGCCGCGCAGTATACCGCGCAGAGCCGCGCAGTACACAGTGCAGAGCCGCGCAGTACACAGCGCAGAGCCGTGCAGTACACAGCGCAGAGCCGCGCAGTACACAGCGCAGAGCGGCGCAGTGCAAAGCGCAGAGCCGCGCAGTATACAGCGCAGAGCCGCGCAGTACACAGCGCAGAGCCGCGCAGTACACAGCGCAGAGCCGCACAGTACACAGCGCAGAGCCGTGCAGTACACAGCGCAGAGCCGCACAGTATAAAGAGCAGAGCCGCGCAGTATACCGCGCAGAGCCGCGCAGTACACAGTGCAGAGCCGCGCAGTACACAGCGCAGAGCCGCGCAGTACACAGCGCAGAGCGGCACAGGGCAAAGCGCAGAGCCACACAGTACACAGCGCAGAGCCGCGCAGTACACAGCGCAGAGCCGCGCAGTACACAGTGCAGAGCCGCGCAGTACACAGCGCAGAGCCGCGCAGTATGAAGCGCAGAGCCGTGCAGTACACAGCGCAGAGCCGCGCAGTATACCGCGCAGAGCCGCGCAGTACACAGCGCAGAGCCGCGCAGTACACAGCGCAGAGCCGGGCAGTACACAGCGCAGAGCCGCGCAGTACAGAGCGCAGAGCCGCACAGTATAAAGAGCAGAGCCGCGCAGTATACCGCACAGAGCCGCGCAGTACACAGTGCAGAGCCATGCAGTACACAGCACAGAGCCGCGCAGTATACAGCGCAGACACGCGCAGTACACAGCACGGACACGCGCAGTACACAGCGCAGAGCCGCGCAGTACACAGCGCAGAGCCGCGTAGTATACAGCGCAGAGCCGCACAGTACAAAGCGCAGAGCCGCGCAGTATACAGCGCAGAGCCGCGCAGTATACAGCGCAGAACGCGCAGTATACAGCGCAGAGCCGCGTAGTATACAGCGCAGAGCCGCGTAGTATACAGCGCAGAGCCACGCAGTATACAGCGCAGAGCCACGCAGTATACAGCGCAGAGCCACGTAGTTATACTGCCCAGTCACGTAGTAAATTGTCCAGTCACATAGTATACTGCATATCCCTGTTAAAAAAAAAAAAAAGAATTAAAATAAAAAAGTTACATACTCACCTCCTGGAGCGGCCGGTATCTGATGGTTGTTGCACCTCCTAGAGCGGCCGGTACACGATGCTTGTTGCACCTGGAGTGGCCGGTACCCGATGCTTGTTGCGCGCTCCGGTCCCAAGAGTGCATTGCGGTCTCACGAGATGATGACGTAGCGGTGTTGTGAGACAGAAAGACGGAAGTGCCCTTAGACAATTATATCGTAGATTACCCCGCTCACCAATTCGGAACCCGAGGGGCCCGGCCCACCAAATCGGACCCCGAGGGGCCCGGCCCACCAAATCGGACCCAGAGTGACCCCGCCCACCAAATCGGACCCAGAGTGACCCCGCCCACCAAATCGGACCCAGAGTGGCTCCGCCCACCAAATCGGACCCAGAGTGACCCCTTCCACCAAATCAGACCCAGAGTGACCCCTTCCACCAAATCAGACCCAGAGTGACCCCTTCCACCAAATCGGACCCAGAGTGACCCCTTCCACCAAATCAGACCCAGAGTGACCCCGTCCACCAAATCGGACCCAGAGTGACCCCGCCCACCAAATCGGACCCAGAGTGACCCCACCCACCAAATCGGACCCTGAGGTGCCCAGCCCACCAAATCAGACCCTGAGGTGCCCAGCCCACCAAATCGGACCGAGTGACCCCACCCACCAAATTGGTCCCTAAGGTGCCCCGCCCACCAAATCGGACCCAGAGTGGCTCCGCCCACCGAATCGGACCCAGAGTGGCCGCGCCCACAGAATCGGACCAAAAGTGACCCCGCCCACCGAATCGGACCTAGATTTACCCCGCCCACAAAATCAGACCCAGATTGACCCAACCCACCAAATCGGACCGCCTGAGGGGCACCCAAGTGTGAAAGTCTTGCAGGGGCAGCCCGGGCACCATTCCAAAGCACTATCTGTAGTTCCTTCAGGAAATACCCATCTAGTTATAGTGCTTTGGAACAAAGCACTATACTGTTATTCCACCGTGGTAAACTTCTTCTTATTCTTATTATTCAGTCCGCACGTAATGCGGCCCGAACCGCTAAACTCACAGACTCCAGTGAGGTGTCATTTCGAAGCCAGCGTTCCTGAGAGGTGTGCTAAGTATTTTTCGTGTCGATCGGATTTGTAGTTTTTGCGCAATTTGTGTTTGAAAAAAGTCTTTCAATGCGTTTCAATGGAGAAATTTTCCTATACGTTTATAATGGGCTGGTTTCTGAGGCAATTTCTAAAAATAACTGCCACCTGGCTGATTAGCTCATTGATATGCGCAGTCAGACACAGCTACTATGCCAACTCCTATGAAATCTACATCAGCTCACCAGGTCACAAGTTTTGTCAGATAATATCAGCTCTTAAAGTGACAGTACAGCACAATTCCAAACCACTATCCGTAGTCTTATGATTATTAGACTGTGGCCCGATTCTAACTCATCGGGTATTCTAGAATATGCATGTCCACGTAGTATATTGCACAGCCACGCAGTATACAGTGCAGAGCCGTGCAGTACACAGCACAGAGCCGCGCAGTACACAGCGCAGAGCCGCGCAGTATAAAGCGCAGAGCCGCGCAGTACACAGCGCAGAGCCGCGCAGTACACAGCGCAGAGCCGTGCAGTACACAGCGCAGAGCCGCGCAGTATAAAGCGCAGAGCCGTGCAGTACACAGCGCAGAGCCGCGCAGTACACAGCGCAGAGCCGTGCAGTACACAGCGCAGAGCCGCGCAGTATAAAGCGCAGAGCCGTGCAGTACACAGCGCAGAGCCGCGCAGTACACAGCGCAGAGCCGCGCAGTACACAGCGCAGAGCCGCGCAGTATAAAGCGCAGAGCCGCGCAGTACACAGCGCAGAGCCGCGCAGTACACAGCGCAGAGCCGCGCAGTTTAAAGCGCAGAGCCGTGCAGTACACAGCGCAGAGCCGCGCAGTACACAGCGCAGAGCCGTGCAGTACACAGCGCAGAGCCGCGCAGTATAAAGCGCAGAGCCGTGCAGTACACAGCGCAGAGCCGCGCAGTACACAGCGCAGAGCCGCGCAGTACACAGCGCAGAGCCGCGCAGTATAAAGCGCAGAGCCGCGCAGTATAAAGCGCAGAGCCGCGCAGTACACAGCACAGAGCCGTGCAGTACACAGCGCAGAGCCGCGCAGTATAAAGCGCAGAGCCGTGCAGTACACAGCGCAGAGCCGCGCAGTACACAGCGCAGAGCCGTGCAGTACACAGCGCAGAGCCGCGCAGTATAAAGCGCAGAGCCGTGCAGTACACAGCGTAGAGCCGTGCAGTACACAGCGCAGAGCCGCGCAGTACACAGCGCAGAGCCATGCAGTACATAGCGCAAAGCCGCGCAGTATAAAGCGCAGAGCCGCGCAGTATAAAGCGGAGAGCCGCGCAGTACACAGCGCAGAGCCGCGCAGTACACAGCGCAGAGCCGAGCAGTACACAGCGCAGAGCCGCGCAGTACACAGCGCAGAGCCGCGCAGTACACAGCGCAGAGCCGCGCAGTATACAGCGCAGAGCTGCGCAGTACACAGCGCAGAGCCGCGCAGTACAGAGCGCAGAGCCGCACAGTATAAAGCGCAGAGCCGCGCAGTACACAGCGCAGAGCCGCGCAGTACACAGCGCAGAGCCGCGCAGTACACAGTGCAGAGCCGCACAGTACACAGCACAGAGCCGCGCAGTACACAGCGCAGAGCCACCCAGTATACAGCGCAGAGCCGCGCAGTACGCAGCGTAGAGCCACGCAGTATGCAGCGCAGAGCCGCGCAGTATACAGCGCTGAGCCGCGTAGTATACAGCGCAGAGCCCCGCAGTATACAGTGCAGAGCCCCGCAGTATACAGCGCAGACACGCGCAGTACACAGCACGGACACGCGCAGTACACAGCGCAGAGCCGCGCAGTACACAGCGCAGAGCCGCGTAGTATACAGCGAAGAGCCACGCAGTATATAGCGCAGAGCCGCGCAGTACAAAGCGCAGAGCTGCGCAGAGCTGCGCAGTATACAGCGCAGAGCCGCGCAGTATACAGCGCAGAACGCGCAGTACACAGTGCAGAGCCGCGCAGTACACAGCGCAGAGCCGTGCAGTACACAGCGCAGAGCCATGCAGTACACAGCGCAGAGCCGCGTAGTATACAGCGCAGAGCCGCGTAGTATACAGCGCAGAGCCACGCAGTATACAGCACAGAGCCACGCAGTATACAGCGCAGAGCCACGTAGTTATACTGCCCAGTCACGTAGTATATTGTCCAGTCACATAGTATACTGCATATCCCTGTTAAAAAAAAAAAGAATTAAAATAAAAAAGTTACATACCTCCTGGAGCGGCCGGTATCTGATGGTTGTTGCACCTCCTAGAGCGGCCGGTACACGATGCTTGTTGCACCTGGAGTGGCCGGTACCCGATGCTTGTTGCGCGCTCCGGTCCCAAGAGTGCATTGCGGTCTCACGAGATGATGACGTAGCGGTGTTGTGAGACAGAAAGACGGAAGTGCCCTTAGATAATTAGATAGTAGATTACCCCGCTCACCAATTCGGAACCCGAGAGGCCCGGCCCACCAAATCGGACCCCGAGGGGCCCGGCCCACCAAATCGGACCCAGAGTGACCCCGCCCACCAAATCGGACCCAGAGTGACCCCTTCCACCAAATCAGACCCAGAGTGACCCCTTCCACCAAATCGGACCCAGAGTGACCCCTTCCACCAAATCGGGCCCAGAGTGACCCCGCCCACCAAATCGGACCCAGAGTGACCCCACCCACCAAATCGGACCCTGAGGTGCCCAGCCCACCAAATCAGACCCTGAGGTGCCCAGCCCACCAAATCGGACCGAGTGACCCCACCCACCAAATTGGTCCCTAAGGTGCCCCGCCCACCAAATCGGACCCAGAGTGGCTCCGCCCACCGAATCGGACCCAGAGTGGCCGCGCCCACAGAATCGGACCAAAAGTGACCCCGCCCACCGAATCGGACCTAGATTTACCCCGCCCACAAAATCAGACCCAGATTGACCCAACCCACCAAATCGGACCGCCTGAGGGGCACCCAAGTGTGAAAGTCTTGCAGGGGCAGCCCGGGCACCATTCCAAAGCACTATCTGTAGTTCCTTCAGGAAATACCCATCTAGTTCTTATTATTATTCAGTCCGCACGTAATGCGGCCCGAACCGCTTCACTTACAGACTCCAGTGAGGTGTCATTTCGAAGCCAGCGTCCCCAAGAGGTGTGCTAAGTATTTTTCGTGTCGATCGGATTTGTAGTTTTGGCGCAATTTGCGTTTGAAAATGTTTTTTCCCCTCATTGTAATGCTTTTCAATAGGGAAATTTTCACATAGGTTATAATGGCCGGGTTTCTGAGGCAATTTGAAATGTACCTGCCACCTGGCTGATTAGCTCATTGATATGCTCAGTCAGGCCCAGTTACTATGCCAACGCCTGCGAACTGTACATGACCCTAGCAGGACAGTTTTGGCAGATAATATCAGCTCTTAAAGTGATAGCACAGCACAATTTCAAAGCACTATCTATAGTCTTATTATAATTATTGCCCCGCTCACCAAATCGGACCCAGACCACCAAATCGGACCCAGAGTGGCGCCGCCCGCCAAATCGGACCCAGAGTGGCACCGCCCGCCAAATCGGACCCAGAGTGGCACCGCCCGCCAAATCGGACCCAGAGTGGCGCCGCCCGCCAAATCGGACCCAGAGTGGCGCTGCCCGCCAAATCGGACCCAGAGTGGCGCCGTTCGGCCAAATCGGACCCAGAGTGACCCGGGCCACCAACTCGGACCCAGAGTGACCCGGGCCACCAAATCGGACCCAGAGTGACCCGGCCCACCAAATCGGACCCAGAGTGACCCGGCCCACCAAATCGGACCCAGAGTGACCCGGCCCACCAAATCGGACCCAGAGTGACCCGGGCCACCAAATCGGACCCAGAGTGACCCGGCCCACCAAATCGGACCCAGAGTGACCCGGCCCACCAAATCGGACCCAGAGTGACCCGGCCCACCAAATCGGACCCAGAGTGACCCGGGCCACCAAATCGGACCCAGAGTGACCCGGGCCACCAAATCGGACCCAGAGTGACCCGGCCCACCAAATCGGACCCAGAGTGACCCGGGCCACCAAATCGGACCCAGAGTGACCCGGGCCACCAAATCGGACCCAGAGTGACCCGGGCCACCAAATCGGACCCAGAGTGACCCGGGCCACCAAATCGGACCCAGAGTGACCCGGGCCACCAAATCGGACCCAGAGTGACCCGGGCCACCAAATCGGACCCAGAGTGACCCGGCCCACCAAATCGAACCCAGAGTGACCCGGGCCACCAAATCGGACCCAGAGTGACCCGGGCCACCAAATCGGACCCAGAGTGACCCGGGCCACCAAATCGGACCCAGAGTGACCCGGGCCACCAAATCGGACCCAGAGTGACCCGGGCCACCAAATCGGACCCAGAGTGACCCGGCCCACCAATTCGAACCCAGAGTGACCCGGGCCACCAAATCGGACCCAGAGTGACCCGGGCCACCAAATCGGACCCAGAGTGACCCGGGCCACCAAATCGGACCCAGAGTGACCCGGGCCACCAAATCGGACCCAGAGTGACCCGGGCCACCAAATCGGACCCAGAGTGACCCGGGCCACCAAATCGGACCCAGAGTGACCCGGGCCACCAAATCGGACCCAGAGTGACCCGGCCCACCAAATCGAACCCAGAGTGACCCGGGCCACCAAATCGGACCCAGAGTGACCCGGGCCACCAAATCGGACCCAGAGTGACCCGGGCCACCAAATCGGACCCAGAGTGACCCGGGCCACCAAATCGGACCCAGAGTGACCCGGGCCACCAAATCGGACCCAGAGTGACCCGGCCCACCAATTCGAACCCAGAGTGACCCGGGCCACCAAATCGGACCCAGAGTGACCCGGGCCACCAAATCGGACCCAGAGTGACCCGGCCCACCAAATCGGACCCAGAGTGACCCGGGCCACCAAATCGGACCCAGAGTGACCCGGCCCACCAAATCGGACCCAGAGTGACCCGGCCCACCAAATCGGACCCAGAGTGACCCGGGCCACCAAATCGGACCCAGAGTGATCCGGGCCACCAAATCGGACCCAGAGTGACCCGGGCCACCAAATCGGACCCAGAGTGACCCGGGCCACCAAATCGGACCCAGAGTGACCCGGGCCACCAAATCGGTCCCAGAGTGACCCGGGCCACCAAATCGGACCCAGAGTGACCCGGGCCACCAAATCGGACCCAGAGTGACCCGGCCCACCAAATCGGACCCAGAGTGGCCTCAACCCTGAGGGGCTACAACTACCAAACCAGCGCCTGAGGGGCACCCAAGTGTGAAAGTCTTGCAGGGGCAGCCCGGGCACCATTCCAAAGCACTATCTGTAGTTCCTTCAGGAAATACCCATCTAGTTATTATTATTATTCAGTCCGCACGTAATGCGGCCCGAACCGCTTCACTCACAGACTCCAGTGAGGTGTCATTTCGAAGCCAGCGTCCCCAAGAGGTGTGCTAAGTATTTTTCGTGTCGATCGGATTTGTAGTTTTGGCGCAATTTGCGTTTGAATATGTTTTTTCCCCTCATTGTAATGCATTTCAATAGGGAAATTTTCCTATACGTTTAAAATGGGCTGGTTTCTGAGGCAATTTCTAAAAATAACTTAACTGCCAAATGCCACCTGGCTGATTAGCTCATTGATATGCGCAGTCAGACACAGTTACTATGCCAACGCCTACCAGGCCACAGTTTTGTCAGATAATATCAGCTCTTAAAGTGACAGCACAGCACAATTTCAAAGCACTATCTGTGGTCTTATTATTATTACAGTATACAGCGCAGAGCCCTGCAGCATACAGCGCAGAGCCGCGCATTATACAGCGCGGAGCCCCGCAGCATACAGCGCAGAGCCGCGCATTATACAGCGCGGAGCCGCGCAGCATACAGCGCGGAGCCGCGCAGCATACAGCGCGGAGCCCCGCAGCATACAGCGCGGAGCCCCGCAGCATACAGCGCGGAGCCCCGCAGCATACAGCGCAGAGCCCCGCAGCATACAGCGCAGAGCCGCGCAGTATACAGCGCAGAGCCCCGCAGCATACAGCGCAGAGCCCCGCAGCATACAGCGCAGAGCCGCGCAGCATACAGCGCAGAGCCGCGCAGTATACAGCGCAGAGCCCCGCAGTATACAGCGCAGAGCCGCGCAGTATACAACGCAGAGCCGCGCAGTATACAGCGCCCACCAAATCGGCCCCGGAGGGGCCCCACCCACCAAATCGGACCCAGAGTGGCTACAACTACCAAACCAGCGCCTGAGGGGCACCCAAGTGTGAAAGTCTTGCTGGGGCAGCCCGGGCACCATTCCAAAGCACTATCTGTAGTTCCTTCAGGAAATACCCATCTATTTCTCTCTGTTATCAGCCATTCCCCGTACTGCTGTCAGTCTATTTCTCTCTGTTATCAGCCATTCCCCTGTCCTGCTGTCAGTCTATTCTCTCTGCTATCAGCCATTCCCTGTCCTGCTGTCAGTCTATTCTCTCTGTTATCAGCCATTCCCCGTACTGCAGTCAGTCTATTTTTCTCTGTTATCAGCCATTCCCCGTCCTGATGTCAGTCTATTTCTCTCTATCAGCAATTCCCCTGTCCTGCTGTCAGTCTATTCTCTCTGTTATCAGCCATTCCCTTGTCCTGCTGTCAGTCTATTCTCTGTTATCAGCTATTCCCTTATCCTGCTGTCAGTCAGAGTGACCCGGCCCACCAAATCGGACCCAGAGTGACCCGGCCCACCAAATCGGACCCAGAGTGACCCGGCCCACCAAATCGGACCCAGAGTGACCCGGGCCACCAAATCGGACCCAGAGTGGCCCGGGCCACCAAATCGGACCCAGAGTGGCCCGGGCCACCAAATCGGACCCAGAGTGACCCGGGCCACCAAATCGGACCCAGAGTGACCCGGGCCACCAAATCGGACCCAGAGTGACCCGGGCCACCAAATCGGACCCAGAGTGACCCGGGCCACCAAATCGGACCCAGAGTGACCCGGGCCACCAAATCGGACCCAGAGTGACCCGGCCCACCAAATCGGACCCAGAGTGACCCGGGCCACCAAATCGGACCCAGAGTGACCCGGGCCACCAAATCGGACCCAGAGTGACCCGGGCCACCAAATCGGACCCAGAGTGACCCGGGCCACCAAATCGGACCCAGAGTGACCCGGGCCACCAAATCGGACCCAGAGTGACCCGGGCCACCAAATCGGACCCAGAGTGACCCGGGCCACCAAATCGGACCCAGAGTGACCCGGGCCACCAAATCGGACCCAGAGTGGCCTCAACCCTGAGGGGCTACAACTACCAAACCAGCGCCTGAGGGGCACCCAAGTGTGGAAAGTCTTGCAGGGGCAGCCCGGGCACCATTCCAAAGCACTATCTGTAGTTCCTTCAGGAAATACCCATCTAGTTCTTATTATTATTCAGTCCGCACGTAATGCGGCCCGAACCGCTTCACTCACAGACTCCAGTGAGGTGTCATTTCGAAGCCAGCGTCCCCAAGAGGTGTGCTAAGTATTTTTCGTGTCGATCGGATTTGTAGTTTTGGCGCAATTTGTGTTTGAAAATGTTTTTTCCCCTCATTGTAATGCTTTTCAATAGGGAAATTTTCACATAGGTTATAATGGCCGGGTTTCTGAGGCAATTTGAAATGTACCTGCCACCTGGCTGATTAGCTCATTGATATGCTCAGTCAGGCCCAGTTACTATGCCAACGCCTGCGAACTGTACATGACCCTAGCAGGACAGTTTTGGCAGATAATATCAGCTCTTAAAGTGATAGCACAGCACAATTTCAAAGCACTATCTATAGTCTTATTATAATTATTGCCCCGCTCACCAAATCGGACCCAGCCCGCCAAATCGGACCCAGAGTGGCGCCGCCCGCCAAATCGGACCCAGAGTGGCGCCGCCCGCCAAATCGGACCCAGAGTGGCGCCGCCCGCCAAATCGGACCCAGAGTGGCGCCGTTCGGCCAAATCGGACCCAGAGTGGCGCCGCCCGCCAAATCGGACCCAGAGTGGCGCCGCCCGCCAAATCGGACCCAGAGTGGCGCCGCCCGCCAAATCGGACCCAGAGTGGCGCCGCCCGCCAAATCGGACCCAGAGTGGCGCCGCCCGCCAAATCGGACCCAGAGTGGCGCCGCCCGCCAAATCGGACCCAGAGTGGCGCCGCCCGCCAAATCGGACCCAGAGTGGCGCCGCCCGCCAAATCGGACCCAGAGTGGCGCCGCCCGCCAAATCGGACCCAGAGTGGCGCGGCCCGCCAAATCGGACCCAGAGTGACCCGGGCCGCCAAATCGGACCCAGAGTGACCCGGGCCGCCAAATCGGACCCAGAGTGACCCGGGCCGCCAAATCGGACCCAGAGTGACCCGGGCCGCCAAATCGGACCCAGAGTGACCCGGGCCGCCAAATCGGACCCAGAGTGACCCGGGCCGCCAAATCGGACCCAGAGTGACCCGGGCCGCCAAATCGGACCCAGAGTGACCCGGGCCGCCAAATCGGACCCAGAGTGACCCGGGCCGCCAAATCGGACCCAGAGTGACCCGGGCCGCCAAATCGGACCCAGAGTGACCCGGGCCGCCAAATCGGACCCAGAGTGACCCGGGCCGCCAAATCGGACCCAGAGTGATCCGGGCCGCCAAATCGGACCCAGAGTGACCCGGGCCGCCAAATCGGACCCAGAGTGACCCGGGCCGCCAAATCGGACCCAGAGTGACCCGGGCCGCCAAATGGGACCCAGAGTGACCCGGGCCGCCAAATGGGACCCAGAGTGACCCGGGCCGCCAAATGGGACCCAGAGTGACCCGGGCCGCCAAATGGGACCCAGAGTGGCGCCGCCCGCCAAATGGGACCCAGAGTGGCGCCGCCCGCCAAATGGGACCCAGAGTGGCGCCGCCCGCCAAATGGGACCCAGAGTGGCGCCGCCCGCCAAATGGGACCCAGAGTGGCGCCGCCCGCCAAATGGGACCCAGAGTGGCGCCGCCCACCAAATGGGACCCAGAGTGGCGCCGCCCGCCAAATGGGACCCAGAGTGACCCCGCCCGCCAAATGGGACCCAGAGTGGCGCCACCCGCCAAATGGGACCCAGAGTGGCGCCGCCCGCCAAATGGGACCCAGAGTGGCGCCACCCGCCAAATGGGACCCAGAGTGGCGCCGCCCGCCAAATGGGACCCAGAGTGGCGCCGCCCGCCAAATGGGACCCAGAGTGGCGCCGCCCGCCAAATGGGACCCAGAGTGGCGCCGCCCGCCAAATGGGACCCAGAGTGGCGCCGCCCGCCAAATGGGACCCAGAGTGGCGCCGCCCGCCAAATGGGACCCAGAGTGGCGCCGCCCGCCAAATGGGACCCAGAGTGGCGCCGCCCGCCAAATGGGACCCAGAGTGGCGCCGCCCGCCAAATGGGACCCAGAGTGGCGCCGCCCGCCAAATGGGACCCAAAGTGGCGCCGCCCGCCAAATGGGACTCAGAGTGGCGCCGCCCACCAAATCGGACCCAGAGTGGCCTCACCCCTTTAGGGGCTACAACTACCAAGCCAGCGCCTGAGGGGCACCCAAGTGTGAAAGTCTTGCAGGGGCAGCCCGGGCACCATTCCAAAGCACTATCTGTAGTTCCTTCAGGAAATACCCATCTAGTTATAGTGCTTTGGAACAAAGCACTATACTGTTATTCCACCGTGGTAAACTTCTTCTTATTCTTATTATTCAGTCCGCACGTAATGCGGCCCGAACCGCTAAACTCACAGACTCCAGTGAGGTGTCATTTCGAAGCCAGCGTTCCTGAGAGGTGTGCTAAGTATTTTTCGTGTCGATCGGATTTGTAGTTTTAGCGCAATTTGTGTTTGAAAAAAGTCTTTCAATGCGTTTCAATGGAGAAATTTTCCTATACGTTTATAATGGGCTGGTTTCTGAGGCAATTTCTAAAAATAACTGCCACCTGGCTGATTAGCTCATTGATATGCGCAGTCAGACACAGTTACTATGCCAACGCCTATGAAGTCTACATCAGCTCACTAGGTCACAAGTTTTGTCAGATAATATCAGCTCTTAAAGTGACAGTACAGCACAATTCCAAACCACTATCCGTAGTCTTATGATTATTAGACTGTGGCCCGATTCTAACTCATCGGGTATTCTAGAATATGCATGTCCACGTAGTATATTGCACAGCCACGCAGTATACAGTGCAGAGCCGTGCAGTACACAGCGCAGAGCCGCGCAGTACACAGCGCAGAGCCGCGCAGTACACAGCGCAGAGCCGCGCAGTACACAGCGCAGAGCCGCGCAGTACACAGCGCAGAGCCGCGCAGTATAAAGCGCAGAGCCGTGCAGTACACAGCGCAGAGCCGCGCAGTACACAGCGCAGAGCCGTGCAGTACACAGCGCAGAGCCGCGCAGTATAAAGCGCAGAGCCGTGCAGTACACAGCACAGAGCCGCGCAGTACACAGCGCAGAGCCGCGCAGTACACAGCGCAGAGCCGCGCAGTATAAAGCGCAGAGCCGCGCAGTACACAGCGCAGAGCCGCGCAGTACACAGCGCAGAGCCGTGCAGTACACAGCGCAGAGCCGCGCAGTTTAAAGCGCAGAGCCGCGCAGTACACAGCGCAGAGCCGTGCAGTACACAGCGCAGAGCCGCGCAGTTTAAAGCGCAGAGCCGTGCAGTACACAGCGCAGAGCCGCGCAGTACACAGCGCAGAGCCGCGCAGTACACAGCGCAGAGCCGCGCAGTATAAAGCGCAGAGCCGCGCAGTATAAAGCGCAGAGCCGCGCAGTATAAAGCGCAGAGCCGCGCAGTACACAGCGCAGAGCCGCGCAGTACACAGCGCAGAGCCGTGCAGTACACAGCGCAGAGCCGCGCAGTATAAAGCGCAGAGCCGTGCAGTACACAGCGCAGAGCCACGCAGTACACAGCGCAGAGCCGTGCAGTACACAGCGCAGAGCCGCGCAGTATAAAGCGCAGAGCCGCGCAGTACACAGCGCAGAGCCGTGCAGTACACAGCGCAGAGCCGCGCAGTACACAGCGCAGAGCCATGCAGTACACAGCGCAAAGCCGCGCAGTATAAAGCGCAGAGCCGCGCAGTATAAAGCGGAGAGCCACGCAGTACACAGCGCAGAGCCGAGCAGTACACAGCGCAGAGCCGCGCAGTAGACAGCGCAGAGCCGTGCAGTACAGAGCGCAGAGCCGCACAGTATAAAGCGCAGAGCCGCGCAGTATACCGCGCAGAGCCGTGCAGTACACAGCGCAGAGCCGCGCAGTACACAGCGCAGAGCCGCGCAGTACACAGCGCAGAGCCGCGCAGTACACAGCGCAGAGCCGCGCAGTACACAGCGCAGAGCCGAGCAGTACACAGCGCAGAGCCGCGCAGTACACAGCGCAGAGCCGCGCAGTACACAGCGCAGAGCCGCGCAGTATACAGCGCAGAGCTGCGCAGTACACAGCGCAGAGCCGCGCAGTACAGAGCGCAGAGCCGCACAGTATAAAGCGCAGAGCCGCGCAGTACACAGCGCAGAGCCGCGCAGTACACAGTGCAGAGCCGCACAGTACACAGCACAGAGCCGCGCAGTACACAGCGCAGAGCCACCCAGTATACAGCGCAGAGCCGCGCAGTACGCAGCGTAGAGCCACGCAGTATGCAGCGCAGAGCCGCGCAGTATACAGCGCTGAGCCGCGTAGTATACAGCGCAGAGCCCCGCAGTATACAGTGCAGAGCCCCGCAGTATACAGCGCAGACACGCGCAGTACACAGCACGGACACGCGCAGTACACAGCGCAGAGCCGCGCAGTACACAGCGCAGAGCCGCGTAGTATACAGCGAAGAGCCACGCAGTATATAGCGCAGAGCCGCGCAGTACAAAGCGCAGAGCTGCGCAGTATACAGCGCAGAGCCGCGCAGTATACAGCGCAGAGCCGCGTAGTATACAGCGCAGAGCCGCGTAGTATACAGCGCAGAGCCACGCAGTATACAGCACAGAGCCACACAGTATACAGCGCAGAGCCACGTAGTTATACTGCCCAGTCACGTAGTATATTGTCCAGTCACATAGTATACTGCATATCCCTGTTAAAAAAAAAAGAATTAAAATAAAAAAGTTACATACTCACCTCCTGGAGCGGCCGGTATCTGATGGTTGTTGCACCTCCTAGAGCGGCCGGTACACGATGCTTGTTGCACCTGGAGTGGCCGCTACCCGATGCTTGTTGCGCGCTCCGGTCCCAAGAGTGCATTGCGGTCTCACGAGATGATGACGTAGCGGTGTTGTGAGACAGAAAGACGGAAGTGCCCTTAGATAATTAGATAGTAGATTACCCCGCTCACCAATTCGGAACCCGAGAGGCCCGGCCCACCAAATCGGACCCCGAGGGGCCCGGCCCACCAAATCGGACCCAGAGTGACCCCGCCCCCTAAATCAAACCCAGAGTGACCCCGCCCACCAAATCGGACCCAGAGTGGCTCCGCCCACCAAATCGGACCCAGAGTGACCCCTTCCACCAAATCAGACCCAGAGTGACCCCTTCCACCAAATCGGACCCAGAGTGACCCCTTCCACCAAATCGGGCCCAGAGTGACCCCGCCCACCAAATCGGACCCAGAGTGACCCCACCCACCAAATCGGACCCTGAGGTGCCCAGCCCACCAAATCAGACCCTGAGGTGCCCAGCCCACCAAATCGGACCGAGTGACCCCACCCACCAAATTGGTCCCTAAGGTGCCCCGCCCACCAAATCGGACACAGAGTGGCTACGCCCACCGAATCGGACCCAGAGTGGCCGCGCCCACAGAATCGGACCAAAAGTGACCCCGCCCACCGAATCGGACCTAGATTTACCCCGCCCACAAAATCAGACCCAGATTGACCCAACCCACCAAATCGGACCGCCTGAGGGGCACCCAAGTGTGAAAGTCTTGCAGGGGCAGCCCGGGCACCATTCCAAAGCACTATCTGTAGTTCCTTCAGGAAATACCCATCTAGTTATTATTATTATTCAGTCCGCACGTAATGCGGCCCGAACCGCTAAACTCACAGACTCCAGTGAGGTGTCATTTCGAAGCCAGCGTTCCTGAGAGGTGTGCTAAGTATTTTTCGTGTCGATCGGATTTGTAGTTTTGGCGCAACTTGCGTTTGAAAAAAGTGTCTCAATGCGTTTCAATAGGGAAATTTTCCCATACGTTTATAATGGCTGGGTTTCTGAGGCAATTTATAAAAATAACTGCCAAATGCCACCTGGCTGATTAGCTCATTGATATGCGCAGTCAGACACAGTTACTATGCCAACGCCTATGAACTCTACATCAGCCCACCAGGTCACAAGTTTTGTCAGATAATATCAGCTCTTAAAGTGACAGTACAGCACAATTCCAAAGCACTATCTGTAGTCTTATTATTATTATTACTAGATGGTAGCCCGATTCTAACGCATCGGGTATTCTAGAATATGTATGTCCACGTAGTATATTGCACAGACCCGTAGTATACAGCGCAGAGCCGCGCAGTATACAGCGCAGAGCCGCGCAGTATACAGCGCAGAGCCCCGCAGTATACAGCGCAGAGCCGCGCAGTATACAGCGCAGAGCCGCGCAGTATACAGCGCAGAGCCGCGCAGTATACAGCGCAGAGCCGCGCAGTACACAGCGCAGAGCCGCGCAGTACACAGCGCAGAGCCGCGCAGTACACAGCGCAGAGCCGCGCAGTATACAGCGCAGAGTGGCCCCGCCCACCAAATCGGACCCAGAGTGGCCCCGCCCACCAAATCGGACCCAGAGTGGCCCCGCCCACCAAATCGGACCCAGAGTGGCCCCGCCCACCAAATCGGCCCCTGAGTGGCCCCGCCCACCAAATCGGCCCCAGAGTGGCCCTGCCCACCAAATCGGCCCCTGAGGTGCCCCGCCCACCAAATCTGACCGAGGGCCCCGCCCACCAAATCTGACCCTGAGGGGCCCCGCCCACCAAATCGGACCCAGAGTGGCCCCGCCCACCAAATAATCGGCCCCTGAGGGGCCCCGCTCACCAAATCGGCACCCGAGGTGCCCCACCCACCAAATCGGTCCTGAGGGGCATGCAAGTGTAAAACTCTTGCAGGGGCAGCCTGAGTACCATTCCAAAGCACTATCTGTAGTTCCTTCAGGAAATACCCATCTAGTGTTAAAATTGCTATTATCTGTTTAAAAAAATGTTATTTTAAAAAGTACTATGAATTGCGTACATTTGTGATCTTTTATTCCCCCAGATATACAACCATGTGTGATATTTTTCTAGTATTTTTAGGTTTACTGATCTTACTATAGTAGCAAAAAATGTTCCAAAATTTATTGGAGCGCAAAAAAGTTTTAACTTTTTTTTGTATTATATTTTTAGACATTGTATGCACCTCAAGTCAAGGAGATTGGCATAGAGGAAAGGTGCACTAAATTGCTTTATGTGTATGAAGTGGTGCCAAGTAAGCCAAACAATAGGTGCATAGAAGTCACAGAAAAACATCAAAATATGACATCCAACATGAGACACCGTGATACATTTTCTGCATTTTTATACTATATAGTCTAAGCTTAAACTGTCTACATATTATGCTTATGTGGTCTTCATTCCTATGCTGTATCTGTTTAAAACTATTTTGTCTTTAAATAATTTGCCTGTTTTTGTTTTTTGCCTGGAACTACAGAAGAAACAATTGTGTGGCTCCAGCATTCATTAGCTGGTGTGCGTGCACAGGCATAGGAGCACAGCATTAGAATTAATCTTGACATAATGAGGCTTATATTTTACAAAGAACTGGACAGGTTGCATTAAAACATATAAAGAAGTGCCAAATTTCAAACACACCTTTTAAGTATGTGATTAATGACTGTTATATTTTGTAATACAAACAGCCTATAACATTATACATTATTTTGCCACTATTCAAAATTGAAATGAACTTCATGTATTGAGAAGCAATAAAAAAAAAAAAAACCTGAAATAATTAGAATTTTTACTAAAGAATGTAGGGTTCCAATTAAAGATTTGTTTGGATCAATGCTCTCTAGTCTAGTTTAGTGTTAATCTTTGTAGAAGGCCTAATCACTTATCTAGAATAAAAGACAAATGAGGGAAGTGTCAAAATGTAATGAAATGCAGCATAATACATCAGTCAAAGACAAAGACAGCAGAGTTGGAGAAGGAAAGTACAAGACCAATGACATTCATAAAGTTATTTTATTTTGAAGCTATCACTTTTTTACATAAATACAGCATTTTATACAATCACTCAGTAGAATAAGAGTTTATTTTTAGCATGGTACACATGTAAAATTTTGTAATACACTTATCGCTAGAGAAGAGCGAATCTGACAAGATTTAAATTTGCCAAATCTGCTAGATTTTACTGGGAAATTTGATTCATAGCACATTTATTCCCAAAGAATTAAATATCTTTCATTATGCACTGGGATCCCACAGCATTCTAAATGTAACATGTAGAAATATGAAAATAAAAACAGAACAAAACATAATACTCTACTTTTCTGCTCACCTCCACTGCTCACTTTCCCTTGTACAGTCCTTGGCGCCTCTTTTTACTGAAGCCACTTGTTTAAAACTATGGGCATCTTCATAAAAATCCACTTACCTTATCTTCATAAGTATGCATTGTAAGGCCGTGGTGATTGCCCAGACGTCACAATCTTGTCATGACCTTATAATGCTCATGTACAAAGACGTCCTTGGCCTAGTTGTGGCTTGTTAGACCAGGCTTAGAGTTTGCATTGCAATGTTGTTGTGTACATCCAGATGCCCTAGCCTAGCCTGTTTGAACACCTGGTAGCGTTAAGAAAAGGAAGTTAGAACTGTATAGGGGACAACTTGCAGAAAAGTTTAGAGATGAGTGTTGTTGTGAATTCTGTTCTCGAACTCCCTCCGGTGGTTATGAATGGTACTTTGGCGAGTTCTGTCCATGGACTCCCTCTGGTGGCTGTGAGTGGAGCTGCTGGTTCTGAGGTTCCTTCCTCAGCTGACCTCGTTTAGTCCTAGGCTGGCTGCTCTATTTAACTCCACTTAGATCGTTACTTGATGGCAGCTGTCAATGTCCTAGTACTGGTTCAGTTCTCTCTTGGATCTTTCAGATGACCTGTCTACTCCAGCAAAAGCTATGTCCCTGCTAGCTTATTTGTTTACCACTGTTTTCTTGTCCAGCTTTCTATCATGATTCTGCCTTGCTAGCTGGAAGCTCTGGGATGCAGAGTGGCACCTCCATACCGTGAGTCGGTGTGGGGTTTCTTTTGCACACTCTGCGTGGTTTTTTGGTAGTTTTTTATGCTGACCGCAAAGATACCTTTTCTATCCTCAAGTCTGTTTAGTTAAGTCTGGCCTCCTTTGCTGAAACCTATTTCATTCCTGTGTTTGTGACTTCCATCTTAACTCACAGTCAATATGTGTGGGGGGCTGCCTTTCTCTTTGGGGGAATTTCTCTGAGGCAAGTTAGGCCTTATTTTCTATCTTTAGGGGTAGTTAGCTCTTAGGCTGTGAATAGGTGTCTAGGCAGAGTCAGGTACGCTCCACGGCTATTTCTAGTTGTTGTGATAGGATTAGGGGTTGCGGTCAGCAGAGCTCCCACTTCCCAGAGCTTGTCCTGTATTACTAGTTTGCTCATCAGGTCATTCCTAGTGCTCCTAACCACCAGGTCATCATAACAGTACAGCTGGCCCGTAAAGTGTTAATGCATCTCAATAGAGGGATAAAGGAAGTTCTGAGACCATTTTTTTTCCTCTGCAGCGTGTTTTGTTTTTCTTTTCCCCTAAATCTCTGGGTGGTTCAGGACACAGGTGTAGATATGGACATTCAAGGTCTGTCCTCTTGTGTGGATCAACTCACTGCAAGGGTACAAGGCATTCAAGATTATGTAGTTCAGAACCCGATGTTAGAACCCAGAATTCCAATTCTTGATTTGTTTTCTGGGGATAGATCTAAGTTCCTGAATTTCAAAAATAATTGTAGACTGTTTTTTGCTTTGAAACCCCGCTCCTCTGGTGACCCCATTCAGCAAATAAAAATCATTATTTCTTTGCTACGTGGCGACCCTCAGGACTGGGCATTTTCCCTTGCGCCAGGAGATCCTGCATTGCGTAATGTAGATGCGTTTTTTCTGGCACTTGGGTTGCTTTATGATGAACCAGATTCAGTGGATCAGGCAGAGAAAATCTTGCTGGCTTTGTGTCAGGGTCAGGATGAAGTGGAGGTATATTGTCAGAAGTTTAGAAAGTGGTCTGTGCTTACTCAGTGGAATGAGTGTGCCCTGGCGGCAATTTTCAGAAAGGGTCTTTCTGAAGCCCTTAAGGATGTTATGGTGGGATTCCCCACGCCTGCTGGTCTGAATGAGTCTATGTCCTTGGCCATTCAGATCGATCAACCCTTACGTGAGCGCAAAACTGTGCACCATTTGGCGGTATCTTCTGAGCAGAGGCCTGAGCCTATGCAATGTGATAGGACCTTGACCAAAGCTGAACGGCAAGAATATAGACATCAGAATGGGCTGTGTTTTTACTGTGGTGACTCCACTCATGCTATCTCTGATTGTCCTACGGTACAGCCAAAATTTCTTTTGTCCGTTACTCTGATTTGCTCTTTGTCATCCTATTCTGTTATGGCATTTGTGGATTCAGGCGCTGCCCTGAATTTGATATAACAATATAGTACACGTCACTCTGTAATTAGGTGGTGCTCGGAGAGGGATACCACCCCCTTCAACATATAATCAAAAAACTCCGGCACTCAAAAAAATGTCTGCAATTAAGATTTATTCAGATGCAATCCAAAATTCATTCACATGACGTTTCGGTCAATAACTTAGACCTTCCTCAGACTGGGATTGAAAACACAAAATAAACAATCAGATACAAAAATAATAAATACAATCAATGCCATATGTATAAATAGTAACACATATTATGGCTTTTACATAACACGTAACTTCTGTAGGCCACATATATTTAAATTTATCGCAAAAAGTACCTATGTTCACAATGTGGTCAAAAATTGATATACATCAAAAGAAAGTATGTCATAGTACAAGTGACATCCGTATTAATGACAGTACAATTGTAGATGAACAATAATGTCACGATATAGATTATAACGAACTTAATAGCCATATAGGCTGTAAATACCAATAAGAAGGCAATATAGGACTAAGTCATTATGAGGCATATCTAGACCATTTTGGGAAGTCATATGGGTTAATGGAGGAAAAAAATTAAAATGATATAGAAAAAATGAGAAAGAAAAAAATATTAATAATTGCTGAAAAAAACAGAAAAAGCTGTTTACTGAAGCTGATTTAGTCAAAATAGGCTGTAATACAATGAGCACCTTGTCTTGAAAAAAGGGGAGGGGAAGGGGTTAAAGGCTGTGAAAACAGACTAAGCTATTAAAATGCTTACCGGATTGCTGTGAAGGAAATTTGAATGGACTTGGAGTTTGCCAGGCGCTGTGGTTTTTTCTTGGAGCCTTTACAGTATCCTATTCCATTGAGAGGAATTGATGCTATGCCTTTGGCCAAGAATAAGCCTCAGTACTGGACTCAATTGACCATGTGCATGGCTCCTGCACATCAGGAGGATGTTCGCTTTTTGGTGTTGCATAATCTGCATGATGTGGTCGTGTTGGGTTTGCCATGGCTACAGGTCCATAATCCAGTATTGGATTGGAAATCAATGTCTGTATCTAGTTGGGGTTGTCAAGGGGTACATGGGGATGTCCCATTGTTGTCAATTTCGTCTTCCCATCCTTCTGAAGTCCCTGAGTTCTTGTCAGATTACCTGGATGTATTTGATGAGCCAAAATCCAGTGCCCTACCTCCTCATAGGGATTGTGATTGTGCTATTAATTTGATTCCTGGTATTAAGTTTCCGAAGGGCCGACTGTTCAATTTATCTGTGCCAGAACACGCCGCTATGCGGAGTTATGTAAAGGAGTCCTTGGAGAAAGGGCATATTCGCCCGTCGTCATCACCGTTGGGAGCAGGGTTCTTTTTTGTGGCCAAGAAGGATGGTTCTCTGAGACCTTGTATAGTTTACCGCCTTCTCAATAAAATTACCGTCAAATTTCAGTACCCTTTGTCGCTACTGTCAGATTTGTTTGCTCGGATTAAGGGGGCTAGCTGGTTCACCAAGATAGATCTTCGAGGGGCGTATAATCTTGTGCGTATTAAACAGGGCGACGAATGGAAAACAGCATTTAATACGCCCGAGGGCCATTTTGAGTACCTGGTGATGCCATTCGGGCTTTCTAATGCTCCATCTGTGTTTCAGTCCTTTATGCATGACATCTTCCGAAAGTACCTGGATCGATTCATGATTGTATATTTGGAAGATATTTTGGTCTTTTCGGACGATTGGGAGTCTCATGTGAAGCGGGTCAGAATGGTGTTCCAGGTCCTTCGTGCTAATTCCTTGTTTGTGAAGGGGTCTAAATGTCTCTTTGGAGTTCAGAAGGTTTCATTTTTGGGCTTCATTTTTTCCCCTTCTACTATCGAGATGGATCCTGTTAAAGTTCAGGCCATTTATGATTGGACTCAGCCTACTTCTGTGAAGAGCCTTCAGAAATTCCTGGGCTTTGCTAATTTTTACCGTCGCTTCATCGCTAATTTTTCTAGTGTTGTTAAACCATTGACTGATTTAACCAAGAAAGGTGCGGATGTGGTCAATTGGTCCTCTTCGGCCGTTGAGGCTTTTCAGGAGTTGAAGCGTCGTTTTTCTTCTGCCCCTGTGTTGTGTCAGCCAGATGTTTCGCTCCCGTTTCAGGTCGAGGTGGATGCTTCTGAGATTGGAGCAGGGGCTGTTCTATCTCAAAGAAGTTCTGATGGCTCGGTGATGAAACCATGTGCTTTCTTTTTTAGAAAGTTTTCGCCTGCTGAGCACAATTATGATGTGGGCAATCGAGAGTTGTTGGCTAGGAAGTGGGCGTTCGAGGAGTGGCGACATTGGCTTGAAGGAGCCAAGCATTGCGTGGTTGTCTTGACGGATCACAAGAATCTGACTTATCTCGAGTCTGCCAAGCGGTTGAATCCTAGACAGGCTCGATGGTCGCTGTTTTTCTCCCGCTTCAATTTTGTGGTTTCGTACCTTCCGTGTTCTAAGAATGTGAAGGCTGATGCCCTTTCAAGGAGTTTTGTGCCTGATTCTCCGGGAGTTCCTGAGCCGGCTGGTATTCTCAAAGAGGGGGTAATTTTGTCTGCCATCTCCCCTGATTTGCGGCGGGTGCTGCAGGAGTTTCAGGCTGATAGACCTGACCGTTGCCCAGCGGAGAAACTGTTTGTCCCTGATAGATGGACTAGTAGAGTTATCTCTGAGGTTCATTGTTCGGTGTTGGCTGGTCATCCGGGAATTTTTGGTACCAGGGATTTGGTGGCTAGATCCTTTTGGTGGCCTTCCTTGTCACGGGATGTGCATTGTTTTGTGCAGTCCTGTGGGACTTGTGCTCGGGCTAAGCCCTGCTGTTCTCGTGCCAGTGGGTTGCTTTTGCCCTTGCCGGTCCCGAAAAGGCCCTGGACGCATATTTCCATGGATTTTATTTCAGATCTCCCTGTCTCTCAAAGGATGTCGGTTATCTGGGTGGTTTGTGATCGCTTCTCTAAGATGGTCCATTTGGTACCTTTGCCTAAATTGCCTTCCTCCTCTGATTTGGTTCCATTGTTTTTCCAGCATGTGGTTCGTTTGCATGGCATTCCGGAGAACATCGTGTCAGACAGAGGTTCCCAGTTTGTTTCGAGCTTTTGGCGGTCCTTTTGTGCTAAGATGGGCATTGATTTGTCTTTTTCTTCAGCTTTCCATCCTCAGACAAATGGCCAAACCGAACGAACCAATCAGACTTTGGAGACATATCTGAGATGCTTTGTTTCTGCTGATCAGGATGATTGGGTGTCCTTCTTGCCTTTGGCTGAGTTCGCCCTTAATAATCGGGCCAGCTCAGCCACTTTGGTTTTGCCTTTTTTCTGTAATTCTGGTTTCCATCCTCATTTTTCTTCAGGACAGGTTGAGCCTTCGTACTGTCCTGGTGTGGATTCTGTGGTGGACAGGTTGCAGCAGATTTGGACTCACGTGGTGGACAATTTGACATTGTCCCAGGAGAAGGCTCAACGTTTCGCTAACCGCCGTCGCTGTGTTGGTCCCCGACTTTGTGTTGGGGATTTGGTTTGGTTATTGTCTCGTTATGTTCCTATGAAGGTTTCGTCTCCTAAGTTTAAGCCTCGTTTCATTGGTCCTTATAAGATTTCTGAAATTCTTAATCCTGTGTCATTTCGTTTGGACCTTTCAGCTTCTTTCGCCATCCATAATGTGTTCCATAGGTCGTTATTGCGGAGATATGTGGCTCCTTTGGTTCCCTCCGTCGACCCTCCTGCCCCGGTGTTGGTTGAGGGGGAGTTGGAGTATGTGGTGGAGAAGATTTTAGATTCTCGTATTTCGAGACGGAAACTTCAGTACCTAGTCAAGTGGAAAGGTTATGGTCAGGAGGATAATTCCTGGGTGGTTGCCTCTGATGTTCATGCTGCCGATCTTGTTCGTTCCTTTCATTTGGCTCGTCCTGATCGGCCTGGGGGCTCTGGTGAGGGTTCGGTGACCCCTCCTCAAGGGGGGGGTACTGTTGTGAATTCTGTTCCCGAACTCCCTCCGGTGGTTATGAATGGTACTTCGGTGAGTTCTGTCCATGGACTCCCTCTGGTGGCTGTGAGTGGAGCTGCTGGTTCTGAGGTTCCTTCCTCAGCTGACCTCGTTTAGTCCTAGGCTGGCTGCTCTATTTAACTCCACTTAGATCGTTACTTGATGCCAGCTGTCAATGTCCTAGCACTGGTTCAGTTCTCTCTTGGATCTTTCAGATGACCTGTCTACTCCAGCAAAAGCTAAGTCCCTGCTAGCTTATTTGTTTACCACTGTTTTCTTGTCCAGCTTGCTATCATGATTCTGCCTTGCTAGCTGGAAGCTCTGGGATGCAGAGTGGCACCTCCACGCCGTGAGTCGGTGTGGGGTCTCTTTTGCACACTCTGCGTGGTTTTTTTGTAGTTTTTTATGCTGACCGCAAAGATACCTTTTCTATCCTCAAGTCTGTTTAGTTAAGTCTGGCCTCCTTTGCTGAAACCTATTTCATTCCTGTGTTTGTAACTTCCATCTTAACTCACAGTCAATATGTGTGGGGGGCTGCCTTTCTCTTTGGGGGAATTTCTCTGAGGCAAGTTAGGCCTTATTTTCTATCTTTAGGGGTAGTTAGCTCTTAGGCTGTGAATAGGCGTCTAGGCAGAGTCAGGTACGCTCCACGGCTATTTCTAGTTGTTGTGATAGGATTAGGGGTTGTGGTCAGCAGAGCTCCCACTTCCCAGAGCTTGTCCTGTATTACTAGTTTGCTCATCAGGTCATTCCTAGTGCTCCTAACCACCAGGTCATCATAACAGAGTGTGAAGTTAGTATTTTTTTTGAATATAGACATTTGCAAAATTCAAGAAGAATTCAATTCCACTCAAATACATTGACTCAACTCTACAAAATATCAATTGTATACACAAGTAGTAAATAGGGATGAGTCAACCCAAACTGTAAAGTTTAGGGTCTGTACTGGTACCAAACCTTGAACACAAGCTTTTTAAGTTACATCCGGTTTCCTGTTCAAGTTTGACTGTCTAATAAAGCCTGTTAAAAGGCTGAAGTACAGCCAATCAACAAGTTTTTATACTGTGTATACTAGTGTATACTACACTTCCAGAACCATCGAGTATTAGCATGGCTTTGATTGGTTAGTGCAGCACGTGACCAAGCCTTTATAAGGACCAGTTCATGAGTGCCTCTGCCATTATGCTCTCATTAGTGTAGGGAAAGGCCACAGCTGGAGTGAGGGAAAGATTCTGACTGTAGACACTGCAAAAAAAGCCACTGTGTGTACTATGAAACCCTGTGGGAGTACTATGCTAAAAGTCACTGTCACAATCCATTTTTAGATTTGTTGCAGCTATGGTTTCACTCAGTTTAAAACTTTTTTTCCTTTTGGACCATCGTGGGTTAATGTTAGTTTCTTTCCCTTGCTGGCAATCTGATGTTACTGCAGTGCTTTAGACTGTTGGTGATACAGTTTCTTTCTGGAGACCAGCCTTGCAGGAGCAGCTATCTGGTGTCAGAAACATCTGGTGATTGGTTTCCAGTTGCTGTTGTTATTTGCAGTGGAGCAAAGCAAGTGGAGCTTAGCAGCGGTGTTCATAAGCTGAGTGTGGTGGTTTTTTTTACCTTGTTTCTTTGGTGTTTGTCACTTCCCCCTGTGTGTATCATCTGTAGAGGCAAGGCTAGTGCTCCTTGCCAGCCAGTGCATTAGCCAGGTGACTAAAGGTGACTACTAGGGATGAGGTATTCTGACGGCGGCTGGGGGAAGGACCCGCATAGGGCATTAGGTGAATGCAGGGACAGGCTCAGGTTTGAGCTCAGGTGGTGACCATCCCCCATTCCTTATGTGTAGGGCCTTCCTCTCACCTTTTCCATCCCGTTGGTTGTGGGTTGTGCTGTCCATTGTCCGACCACCCGTTGGGTTGGGTCACATCATGACAGACACGCTGTATGTACTCTGCAACCCCGCCTTTAAAAGTACTGTGTCTTTAAGCTGCTGTGTGTACTCTGTATCCCCTGCCTGTGGGAGTTATGTTCCTTTAAGTCACTGTGTCTGCTCAGAATGCTCAGCCTGTGGGAGTACTGTGTTAGGGTTAGCGGAACGCACCAAACAATTAGAGAGAAGGTATGAGGTGCGTTCGCAGCCCAGGGTCCACGTGCAGAGATAGAACCTGCTGCTGAGTAATGACGGACTATATGGCAGTACAATGTGGATACACACATGGGATAACTTAACCCTGTATGAAGGAAGCAAACCCTGTTGCGTCACAGGGCCGTGGTACCGCACAAAGAGCACAAGCAAGGAATCACAGAACTCTATCCCAGGACACAGGATTAGAATTCGTGTAGACCTCTTGCGCTTCACACCACAATTGGGGTATCAGAGAAACTGAAAAAGTAACTTATATGCACAAGAGTGCGTGCTGTTCCTCTCTGGTGGATGCCACTAACCACCCAGACTTGGGTCAGGAAAGCACTCTAATAGCGCACGGCGCCGTACTAGCGGTCACAACAATTAGACACGGTTTCGTGTGTTTTAGTGCTGATAGCTCAGTCGGGCGCTAGATAGCAGACATCCACCTTACACGAGCAGTCATACACAAGGAATGAGATGATTAAGGAATGACTTGCACTCATCAACACACACACATTTTCAAATGTCCACTAGCGCATGGCTGAGCGGCCATGCGAACCTTTTATAGCGGCTGTGAGGATAATATATAATATATGTTTTAGTCTCTTTCCTGTTAGTGCCATGCTGTGGGCTAAAAAAACCCCTTCACTCTGTGTTTTGCTTGCTGGAATGTGTGTGAAGCTATTCTTCTCAATTCTCTGCCCTGCCCCCCAAGCCAGGAAGTTCTATTGCGCTTGTGGCAGACACTGGGTAATTTGAAGCTAGTGTGTGAGCAGGGTGTGGCTTTAAACTGCAGGTGACCAATCCTGCAAAGCCACCTGTGGTCCCTCCCTTCTCAGTCAGGAATGTCTTTGTCTCCAGAGTCTCAGAACGTAAAGATCTCTGACCTCAGTGAATATAATTAACCAGCCCTTTAGTGATGCCCCGAGGCTAGAGTATATAAGTCTCTACTCTTAACCCAGCCGAGTAGTCAGCAGAGTTTTACTTGAGGAGCTGTTTCTATCCAGACCTCCTGATGCACTGGGACTTTTGGGAGTTCTGCTCTGCCAGCATGGGTTTGCCTGCAATGTCCTGAGAACATGTTAGTGTTACCTTTTCTCATTTAATCCCTTTATTTTATAATTACCTTGTACATTTTCAATTGTCTCATATTGTAACATCTTTTATACCTTTTTATAAACACTGCCTTAATCTTTAATGGAGTAAAATATTTAAAATACTAGATTCGTTCTCCTGTTCTAAAATGTACCTTAAGACTTCTGATGGGAATTACGCTACTGTTTTGGGTTAGCTTCGGACCCGTTTAATCGAAGCTGGTGGCAGCATACCATGTGCGGGGCCTTTGGGTGTCGTTGTAGCGACTGTGGCATTGATATTGTTCCTGCCTGAGTGGAAGTAGTTATATCGCCTCACTGCAGCGTTCCCAATAGCCAGTACATAGCAGGCAGCCTTTCTGGCGACTAATTACCCTAGGTGCAGTACCTAATCTGACCTGAGAGTAAGGGGGTGCCAGAGAGCTGCAAGTTTCAAGTGGAACTGTAAGCGGGATATACAGAAATCCCTGCAGTTCGTGGTATATTGAAGAGCAGTGGCATACCTAAAATAAGCCCCTGCTGTAAACTAAGAGGTCAATAACCTTGTGTGTGTTTTTTCATCACATTGTAGCAGCGGAGGGATAACTAAGATAAGCCCCCCTGCACATGTGATAGCTGTCTCTTGGCCTAAGGTCACCCCGATCCGTGACGTAGGGGTGACGGTCATGGTGTGAATCGTGGCAAATTGGTGGCAGCGGTGTGGATTTATGACAAATTGGTGGCAAGGTGGTGGGAGATCTTAGAGCATTAGTGATTTGGTTTGAGTGATCATTCCTCTCACTAAAAACTTGCAAAGTTCTTGCGAGAACTCTGCGCAAATAAGTTTGGAGAACGAACTCACTGTTTATTAGTCCTGAGACAATTGTGTGTATTGGTAATTATCCCTTCTCTTTCTCTTCGTTTTTCTGTCCTATCTTTTATTTGGTAACCATGGTTGTGCTGGGATAAACCTTTTATAAGAAGCAGTCCAAGGACACTTTTATGGCCTTGTGCATGTCACAGCAGATTGACTGTGCAGGCAAAACCAAAGACCAAATGGTCGCTGAACTGGTGCAATTCGAAGCACACCGCTCTCAGAGCCCAGTGGCCGCAGATCCTGGCACCAGCGAAAATGGTGCTGCCGTAGAGGTCCAACCACTGAATGCCGGCCCTTCTAGCAATCAGGGCGAATTGGACCCCCACCTGCTGGCGGCCTTGGAAGAATTCCCCACTGATGACCATGAGGGACCTCGGCAGCTGATTCAGCAATACCGGCAGGAGGCCCAGGCCGAGCGAGCTGAGCGAGAGGCCCGAGCCGAGCGGCAAGCGGATCGGGAGTACCAGCTGCAGTTAGCCCAACTGCAAATGCAGGGGTCGTCCCAGTCCAGCCGTGAGCCCAGCAGCGCTCAGATACCGAAGCCCTGGCCTGATCACTTTCCTGTTATGGAAAAGGATGGGGACTTGGACACTTTTCTGCGGGCTTTTGAGAAAGCCTGCAGACAGTACCAGCTTCCTGCACAAGAATGGGCAGGATACCTGACCCCAGGGCTGAGAGGCAAAGCTCTGGAGGTGTTTGCTGCCCTCCGTCAAGAGCAAGATGGTGACTATGAGGTCATCAAGCAGGCCCTCATAGCCAAGTACCAGCTTACACCCGAGGTGTACCATAGAAAGTTCCTTAACCTCCAACGTGGCCCACACGACAGCTACTGCGATGTGGTGCATGGACTCAGGACCCACTTTCACCAGTGGATCCAAGGACTCTCAGTGACCACCTTTGCACAGCTGGAAGACCTGATGATCAAAGACCAGTTCTTACATCTTTGCTCAGCTGAGGTGCGACAGTTCATGATGGAAAGAGAGCCCAAAGACGTGACGAAAGCAGCACAGATTGCCGATGCCTATGAGGCCAACCATAGATCCGAAGTGCGGAAGCCAGTCACCACCAGCTGGAGAGGGGGTAAGCCTGCAACCAATGCCAGTACCCCTGCCAGCCAACACACCAGAGGTCCTGTCCCCGTAGCCAACAGCATCAGACCTACTGTAATAATTATAGGGGATAACTCAGGAGACTCTTTGCGTGGAACAAGACAACTACAGGACACAGTTTTATAAGTGGTAAAGTCTATATTGTCACACGGTGATTCAAACAGGTGCAGAGAGAAACTCAAGTCCACAACACTTGGTGCAAATAATAAACACAGCTTAGCAGTCTATAGGAAACTTCAGAGAAACAAGCAATCAAGCAGAAAGTCTATGAAGTACAGTTATACTTGAGGATACTAGACACGAATAAATCCTTGATTTAGTCCAGACACAGATAGATATGCTTATAAGACAGTTCAAATCATATCTTAGCTCAACCAGGGAGGCCTGGTTAATAGTCTCAGGTTATTGCAGCAGCAGCTTACATGTCCAGCAAATGCAGATGGAAGTAAACACGAGCAGCAGATGAAGGAGGATTACTAGCTACTTGTGTATGCAGCAGGTAGTCAGAGCAGAGTATCAGGATCACCACACAGGTTCACAGGAGCAGGTGTATAGCCAGGGAGTAATCAGAGGTCAGGAGCTGGATGCAAGGCAGAATAATCTAGCACAGACTAAAGGATGGGGTGGAGTTTTATAGCAGGAAGACAAGTGCACATGAGACCAAAGACGCCACGTTGGAAAAGGGCAGTGATGCACAAAAGAGTCCTGACATTACTCCCTCCTTAGAAGCAGCCTCAGGACGATCCTGGACCTGGTTTCTCAGGGAATCTCTGATGAAAACGAGAAATCTTCTGTTGGGCATTGATGTTTTCCACAGGTTCCCAAGAGTCTTCCTCAGGGGGATATCCGTGCCATCTTTTTAGATATTGGAGCCGATTCCTATGAATCCTGGAATTAATAATTTCCTCCACCACAAATTGTTCTTGCCCATCAATCACCACAGGCTGTGGAGGTGGCACAACACGTCCTTGGAAGGTATTAGTTGATACAGGCTTTAGTAAAGATGAATGAAAAACTGGGTGTACCTTCATTGTCCTAGGTAGCTTCAGCTGGCAGGCCACAGAGCTCACAATACCGTTGATCTTGAAAGGGCCAATTAATTTTCGTCCAAGTTTTTGTGAAGGAACGTTTAAGTTCAGATTCTTAGTTGCTAACCACACGGAATCTCCTACCTTGAACATGGGTGCAGGTTTACGGAATCTATCAGCCGATCTCTTATCACGTTCTTGAGCTGTGGTCAGGGATTCCTTCAGAACCTCCAGATTTTGTCTCATCGCAGTCAGCCTTTCCTCCACTGCTGGAACCGGAGAATTAATTGAAGACCTATGTAAAATACACGGATGATAACCCAGATTGGCAAAGAAAGGTGTAAATTTAGTGGAGGCGCTCTGAGAATTATTGTATGAAAATTCGGCTAACGGCAACAACTCCAACCTATCATCCTGGAGATGGCTGACATAGCATCTTAGATATTGTTCCAGCGTCTGGTTGGTACGCTCAGTCTGACCATTTGTCTTGGGATGGTAAGCAGAAGAGAGACAGACATTAATATTAAGTGCAGAGCAAAACCCCTTCCAGAATCTTGAAGTGAACTGTACTCCACGGTCAGAGATGATCTCATCCGGCAACCCATGCAACCGAAAAACATTCTGTATAACCAAGTTCACTGTATCTTTAGCTGAGGGGAGGCCGGTGCACAGAACAAAATGAGCAGCTTTAGTCAGGCGATCAACTACCACCATGATTGTATTCATGCCCCCCAATGTAGGCAGCTCCACAATAAAGTCCATTGATATAGACGCCCAAGGGCGGGACGGAACAGGTAATTGTTGTAGAAGACCCATAGGTGCCACATGAGGAGTCTTGTAATGGGCACATACCTCGCAAGAGAGAACATAGTCCTTGGTATCCTTCAGGCAAGTTGGCCACCAGAAGAATCGGCTCAGGAACTCTTGTGTCTTCTGTACCCCCCTGTGACCAGCCAACTTGGAGTCATGTACCATCTTGAGGATCTGCAGACGGACGACCTCCGGGACGTAGATACGTCGATCTCTGAACCACATGCCACCCTTAAAGACAAGATTAATATCCACAGGTGGGTTGGCCAGAAATACATCACCTTCATAAGCCTCCCTGCACTCCTTCCACAAGTCCTGATCATAGATAACTCCAATGAAATTGGCATCAGATAGAATGGTCTTGGACGGGGCTCCAGGTACGGAATCCACAGCATGGATTCGGGATAAAGCATCAGCCTTCCCATTACGAGAACCTGGACGGTACGAGATAACAAAGTTAAATTGATTTAAAAATAAGTTCCAATGAGCCTGACAAGGACAAAGACATCTAGCGGATCTAAGGAACTCTAGATTGCGATGGTCAGTTAGCACTATGATCTGTTGTGCAGCTCCTTGCAGATGATGCCTCCATTCTTTGAAAGCTGCAATAATAGCCAGCAATTCCTTGTCTCCCACATCATAATTCTTCTCTGCTGAGGTTAGTCTACGGGAAAAGAAAGCACAAGGATGTAGCAGACCCTTCTCTCCAGTTCTTTGGGAGAGAATAGCCCCCAAAGCATTATCAGAAGCGTCCACCTCCACAATGAAAGGAAGTGTTGGATCTGGGTGTATCAACAACGGTGCTGATGTGAAACAGATCTTCAGCCGATCAAAAGCTTCTTGAGCCTGTGATGACCACTTAAAGGGCTTTTCCTTCTTTGTCAAGGAAGTAATGGGACGGATAATATCAGAAACATTTCGAATGAAGCGTCTGTAGAAATTTGCAAAACCAATAAAACGTTGGACCTCCTTAACGTTCTTGGGTACCGGCCAGTCAAGGATAGCCTGAATCTTACCAGATTCCATGTTCAGCCCCTGGGGATAGATGATATACCCTAAGAACTGTATCTCAAAACGATGGAACTCGCATTTTCCCGGCTTAATATACAGATGGTTCTCTTTCAGACGTCTTAAAACAGTTTTGACATATTCTTCATGTTCCTGTAGAGAGTCAGAAAAGATTAGTATATCATCCAAATAGATCACTACAAACTGGTCCAACAAATCTCTGAAAATGTCATTAGCAAGGTGTTGAAATGTTGCAGGGGCTTACAAAATGTCCATACCGGCATCTGAATGCTGTCTTCCACTCATCCCCTGGACGAATATGCACCAAATTATAAGCCCCAAGAAGATCCAGTTTAGAGAACACCTTCGCATAGCGGGCTGTTTCCAGTAATTCGGGAATCAGAGGTAAAGGGTAACGGTTTCATATGGTTACCTTATTAAGTTCCCGATAGTCAACACAGGGTCTCAGGGTCCCATCCATCTTCTTTACAAAAAAGATAGGTGCCCCTGCTGGTGAGGAAGAAGGACAAATGAAGCCTTTGGCCAGATTTTCATCAATATATTCTTTTAACGCTTGAAGCTCAGGTGCCGCCAAAGAGTATACGTTACCAAAAGGAATGGCTGCCCCGGGCAGCAGCTCAATGGGACAGTCATAATGCCTGTGTGGAGGAAGCTGATCTGCATTCTTCTTGTCACAGATGTCAGAGAACTCTTTATAAGTAGTGTTGAGCGATACCTTCCGATGCTTGAAAGTATCGGTATCAGATAGTATCGGCCAATATCCGAAAAATATCGGATATCGCCGATACCGATACCCGATACCAATACAAGTCAATGGGACACAAGTATCGGAAGGTATCCTGGATGGTTCCCAGGGTCTGAAGGAGAGGAAATTCTCCTTCAGGCCCTGGGATCCATATTCATGTGTGAAATAAAGAATAAAAATAAAAAATAGGGATATACTCACCCTGTGACGCGCCCTGGTAGTAACCGCTGTAACCGGCAGCCTCCGTTCCTAAGAATGAGCGCCTGAAGGACCTTCGATGATGTCGCAGCTTGTGATTGGTCGCGTGAGCGCTCATATGACCGCTCACGTGACCAATCACAAGCTGCGACGTCATCGAAGGTCTTTCACCCCTGCATTCTTAGGAACGGAGGCACCGCTAAGAGCAGGGGCCGTCGGACGGGTGACTATATCAATATTTTTTATTTTTATTATTTATTTTATACATGAATATGGATCCCAAGCCATGAAGGAGAGTCTCCTCTCCTCCAGACCCTGTGAACCATACGCACCGCACACTTCCGATTCCAATTTCCGATATCACAAAAGTATCGGAACTCAGTATCGGAATTCCGATACTTGCGGTATCGGAATGCTCAACACTATTTATAAGCTTTAGGTAAAGAAAATACCTGTACATGTGGTTCCGCAGCCGTGGACTCAGGGACAGCTTCTGTTAACGCTGAGTTGCTCCTTGTTGGGAAGATAATCTCCTTGGTCTCCCAGTTGATAATTGCGTTTTGAGAATGCAACCAAGGAATGCCTAAAATCACAGGGAAATGAGGAGAAGAAATTAGCAAGAAAGAAAGTTGCTCCTGATGATTAGGCTCCAACAAAATTTCAAGGGGTACGGTCTCCTGATCCACAGGCCCAGAGATTAAAGGTGACCCCCATCCACTGTTTCCATGGTAATTGGAGAAGCTCTTTGCTGAATTTTAATACCATGTTCCTTGGCAAATGCGATATCCATGAAATTGCCACCTGCACCAGAGTCAATCATAGCTGAACTGGAAATCCACTGTCCTGAACACAGGATCTTAATAGGGAGAGAACAGTGAGAGTTCTTTTCCTTCAGCTCCTTGGGGGGTGAAGTCATAGAAAGTGAATGGAATACAGTGTTTAAAGGCAGGCTACATTCAGAGAAATCAGATTCATCATCACAGTTGTCATACTCCCCTATTGCTGCTAGCACCTTGTTAGGCCGTCTAGGACACTTATGACAATTGATCAAGAAGTGGTCAGACTGGCCGCAGTAGAAACATAGACTTTCACGAAGGCGATGCTCCCGGCGCTCATTGATCTCACACCTCTGAACGGAATCAATTTGCATGGGCACCTCCTCCACCTCCTGAGAGGTTTTACCGGCAGGCTCTTTGGAAGGAAGGGAAAAGTTAGAAACATGGTTATATGTGGCAAATTTCTCCTGCCTAGTCTCAGTAAGGTGAATGTCTATGCGCACACAATGCTGTATAAATGTCTCTAGCTCTTGTGGTGACTCAGAGTGGGATAGTTCATCTTTTACAATACTAGACAGACCCCTTTTAAAAATAGGCAATTGTGCATAACTGTCCCAATTGGTATCTACCGCCAATCTCCTGAATTCAGTGGCATACTCAATAACAGAACTTTTAGCCTGGCGTAAAGACAACAAAGCAGATTCAGCGGTTGCACGGCGATTAGGGTCATCAAACATTAATGCCATAGCGGCCAAGAAATCATCCGAGTCATTTATCCTTGGGTCACGAGACTCAATCATCGGATTAGCCCAGGCGAGCGCTCATGAAGTCAGTAGCATTATTACACACAATACTTTGGATCTATCAGTAGGAAAACGGTCAGCATGCACATCAAAATATAGCATACATTGATTCACAAAGCCACGAAATTTGTCGCGATCACCATTAAATCTGAATGGGGGCAACTTAGGTGGGCTAGCTGGTGGCGGTTGCCCAGAGGGTAAAGTCACTTGTGCAGCTATTTGCGTGCTTATGTCCTGAAAAGCCAGTCCATACTGGGACTTTATGCCAGCAAGTTTGTTTTCCTGGGCTGCCATGCGGTTGCTCAAGTCCTGCAAAGTTTGTCCAAACACCTGTTGATTGAGTTCAAAGCTTCCAAACTTCTTTTGGAGACCTTCCACATCTTTCTGCAGTGATCTAATTATGGAAAACACATGCTCTAATCTGCTTTCTGCAGTCATTGTTCCAGCAGTCTCCTTTTTTTCTTTTTTTAGGCTAGATTATCCTGTAATAATTATAGGGGATAACTCAGGAGACTCTTTGCGTGGAACAAGACAACTACAGGACACAGTTTTATAAGTGGTAAAGTCTATATTGTCACATGGTGATTCAATCAGGTGCAGAGAGAAACTCAAGTCCACAACACTTGGTGCAAATAATAAACACAGCTTAGCAGTCTATAGGAAACTTCAGAGAAACAAGCAATCAAGCAGAAAGTCTATGAAGTACAGTTATACTTGAGGATACTTGACACGAATAAATTCTTGACTTAGTCCAGACACAGATAGATATGCTTATAAGGCAGTTCAAATCATATCTTTGCGCAACCAGGGAGGCCTGGTTAATAGTCTCAGGTTATTGCAGCAGCAGCAGCAGCAGCTTACTTGTCCAGCAAATGCAGATGGAAGTAAACACGAGCAGCAGATGAAGGAGGATTACTGGAGACTTGTGTATGCAGCAGGAACTCAGAGCAGAGTAGCAGGATCACCACACAGGTTCACAGGAGCAGGTGTATAGTCAGGGAGTAATCAGAGGTCAGGAGCTGGATGCAAGGCAGAATAATCTAGCACAGACTGAAGGCTTGAGTGGAATTTTATAGCAGGAAGACAAGTGCACATGAGACCAAAGATGCCATGTTGGAAAAGGGCAGCGATGCACAAAAGGTAAAAAATGTTCAGAGTCCTGACATTTACCACCGAACCTCGCCAGTGTTACGTCTGCAAGCGGACTGGTCATATCAGTCCCCACTGTCCAGACAAGCTGAAGAACCCCTCATCCAAGGCCGCAGTGTTGTGAAATTGGATTCTGGGCTCCCCCGGTGGCCACTTGTGGAATTTAACTTGTGTGCATCATCCCCTCTGTTCACCTGCTCCTATCAGGATGTGGGAGTCGCTATATAACCTTGCTCCTCTGTCAGTTTCATGCCGGTCAACAATGTAATCAGTAGCCTTTCTGTGCATGTTCCTGCTACTAGACAACTCCCAGCTAAGTTGGACTTTTGTCCTTGTGTGTTTTTGCATTTTGTTCCTGTTCACAGCTGCTGTTTCGTTACTGTGTCTGGAAAGCTCTTGTGAGCGGAAATTGCCACTCTGGTGTTATGAGTTAATGCTAGAGTCTTAAAGTAATTTCTGGATGGTGTTTTGATAGGGTTTTCTGCTGACCATGAAAGTGCCCTTTCTGTCTTCATGCTATCTAGTAAGCGGACCTCGATTTTGCTAAACCTATTTTCATACTACGTTTGTCATTTCATCTTAAATCACCGCCAATATATGTGGGGGCCTCTGTCTGCCTTTTGGGAAAATTTCTCTAGAGGTGAGCCAGGACTGTCTTTTCCTCTGCTAGGATTAGGTAGTTCTCCGGCTGGCGCTGGGCATCTAGGGATAAAAAGACGTAGGCATGCTACCCGGCCACTTCTAGTTGTGCGGCAGGTTTAGTTCATGGTCAGTATAGTTTCCATCTTCCAAGAGCTAGTTCTCATATATGCTGGGCTATGTTCTCTCGCCATTGAGAATCATGACAGTTTGACCGGCCCAAAAAAGGGTTAAATTACTGGCTGAGAAAGGAGAGAAAAAAGAAGTCTGCTACAATTTTTTTTTTTTTTTTTCCCTCTAGTTCTGAGTGTGCTCTTAATTGAATCACTTGCTAGTCTGCCTATACTGCAGCCTTCCTCTCTTCCTCTCCTTCTAATCCTTGAATGGCTCTGTGTTCACCTGTTTCAAATGGATCTTCAGAGTGTAGCTACAGGTTTGAATAATCTCGCCACAAAGGTACAGAATTTGCAAGATTTTGTTGTTCATGCACCTATGTCTGAGCCTAGAATTCCTTTGCCTGAATTCTTCTCGGGGAATAGATCTCACTTTCAAAATTTTAAAAATAATTGCAAATTGTTTTTGTCCCTGAAGTCTCGCTCTGCCGGAGACCCTGCACAGCAGGTCAGGATTGTAATTTCCTTGCTCCGGGGCGACCCTCAAGACTGGGCTTTTGCATTGGCACCAGGGGATCCTGCGTTGCTCAATGTGGATGCGTTTTTTCTGGCCTTGGGGTTGCTTTATGAGGAACCTCATTTAGAGCTTCAGGCGGAAAAGGCCTTGATGTCCTTGTCTCAGGGGCAAGATGAAGCTGAAATATACTGCCAAAAATTCCGCAAATGGTCTGTGCTTACTCAGTGGAATGAGTGCGCCCTGGCGGCGATTTTCAGAGAAGGTCTCTCTGATGCCATTAAGGATGTTATGGTGGGGTTCCCTGTGCCTGCGAGTCTGAATGAGTCCATGACGATGGCTATTCAGATCGATAGGCGTCTGCGGGAGCGCAAACCTGTGCACCATTTGGCGGTGTCTACTGAGAAAACGCCAGAAAATATGCAATGTGATAGAATTCTGTCCAGAAGCGAGCGGCAGAATTTTAGACGAAAAAATGGGTTGTGCTTCTATTGTGGTGATTCAACTCATGTTATATCAGCATGCTTTAAGCGTACTAAGAAGCCTGACAAGTCTGTTTCAATTAGCACTTTACAGTCTAAGTTTATTCTATCTGTGACCCTGATTTGTTCTTTGTCATCTATTACCGCGGACGCCTATGTCGACTCTGGCGCTGCTTTGAGTCTTATGGATTGGTCCTTTGCCAAACGCTGTGGGTATGATTTGGAGCCATTGGAGGCTCCGATACCTCTGAAAGGGATTGACTCCACCCCATTGGCTAGTAATAAACCACAATACTGGACACAAGTGACTATGCGTGTTAATCCGGATCACCAGGAGGTTATTCGCTTTCTGGTGCTGTATAATCTACATGATGTTTTGGTGCTGGGATTGCCATGGCTGCAATCTCATAACCCAGTCCTCGACTGGAGAGCTATGTCTGTGTTAAGCTGGGGATGTAAAGGAACTCATGGGGACGTACCTTTGGTTTCCATTTCATCATCTATTCCCTCTGAGATTCCTGAATTCTTGTCTGACTTTCGTGACGTTTTTGAAGAACCCAAGGTTGGTTCACTACCTCCGCACCGGGAGTGCGATTGTGCCATAGACTTGATCCCGGGTAGTAAATACCCTAAGGGTCGTTTATTTAATCTGTCTGTGCCTGAACACGCTGCTATGCGAGAATATATAAAGGAGTCCTTGGAAAAGGGACATATTCGTCCTTCGTCATCTCCCTTAGGAGCCGGTTTTTTCTTTGTGTCTAAGAAAGACGGCTCTTTGAGGCCGTGTATTGATTATCGACTTTTGAATAAAATCACGGTTAAATATCAATATCCGTTACCACTGCTTACTGATTTGTTTGCTCGTATAAAGGGGGCCAAGTGGTTCTCTAAGATTGATCTCCGTGGGGCGTATAATTTGGTGCGAATCAAGCAGGGGGATGAGTGGAAAACCGCATTTAATACGCCCGAGGGCCATTTTGAGTATTTGGTGATGCCTTTTGGTCTTTCAAATGCCCCTTCAGTCTTCCAGTCCTTTATGCATGACATTTTCCGCGATTATTTGGATAAATTTATGATTGTGTATCTGGATGATATTCTGATTTTTTCGGATGACTGGGACTCTCATGTCCAGCAGGTCAGGAGGGTTTTTCAGGTTTTGCGGTCTAATTCCTTGTGTGTGAAGGGTTCTAAGTGTGTTTTTGGGGTTCAGAAGATTTCCTTCTTGGGATACATTTTTTCCCCCTCTTCCATCGAGATGGATCCTGTCAAGGTTCAGGCTATTGGTGATTGGACGCAACCCTCTTCTCTTAAGAGTCTTCAGAAATTTTTGGGCTTTGCTAACTTTTATCGTCGATTTATTGCTGGTTTTTCTGATGTTGTAAAACCATTGACTGATTTGACTAAGAAGGGTGCTGATGTTGCTGATTGGTCCCCTGATGCTGTGGAGGCCTTTCGGGAGCTCAAGCGCCGCTTTTCTTCCGCCCCAGTGTTGCGTCAGCCTGATGTTGCTCTTCCTTTTCAGGTTGAGGTCGACGCTTCTGAAATCGGAGCTGGGGCGGTGTTGTCGCAGAGAAGTTCCGACTGCTCCGTGATGAGACCTTGTGCTTTTTTTTCCCGTAAATTTTCGCCCGCCGAGCGGAATTATGATATTGGGAATCGAGAGCTTTTGGCCATGAAGTGGGCTTTTGAGGAGTGGCGTCACTGGCTTGAGGGGGCCAGACATCAGGTGGTGGTATTGACTGACCACAAAAATTTAATTTACCTTGAGTCTGCCAGGCGCCTGAATCCTAGACAAGCGCGCTGGTCGTTGTTTTTCTCTCGGTTTAATTTTGTGGTGTCTTACCTACCGGGTTCTAAGAATGTTAAGGCGGATGCCCTTTCTAGGAGTTTTGAGCCTGACTCCCCTGGTAATTCTGAGCCCACAGGTATCCTTAAAGATGGAGTGATATTGTCTGCCGTTTCTCCAGACCTGCGGCGGGCCTTGCAGGAGTTTCAGGCGGATAGACCTGATCGTTGCCCACCTGGTAGACTGTTTGTTCCTGATGATTGGACCAGTAGAGTCATCTCTGAGGTTCATTCTTCTGCGTTGGCAGGTCATCCTGGAATCTTTGGTACCAGGGATTTGGTGGCAAGGTCCTTCTGGTGGCCTTCCCTGTCACGAGATGTGCGAGGCTTTGTGCAGTCTTGTGACGTTTGTGCTCGGGCCAAGCCTTGTTGTTCTCGGGCTAGTGGATTGTGGTTACCCTTGCCTATCCCGAAGAGGCCTTGGACGCACATCTCGATGGATTTTATTTCGGATCTGCCTGTTTCTCAGAAGATGTCTGTCATCTGGGTGGTGTGTGACCGTTTCTCTAAGATGGTCCATCTGGTTCCCTTGCCTAAGTTGCCTTCTTCTTCCGAGTTGGTTCCTCTGTTTTTTCAAAATGTTGTTCGTTTGCATGGTATTCCGGAGAATATCGTTTCTGACAGAGGGACCCAATTCGTGTCTAGATTTTGGCGGGCATTCTGTGCTAGGATGGGCATAGATTTGTCTTTTTCGTCTGCTTTCCATCCTCAGACTAATGGCCAGACCGAGCGGACTAATCAGACCTTGGAGACATATTTGAGGTGTTTTGTGTCTGCGGATCAGGATGATTGGGTTGCTTTTTTGCCTTTGGCGGAGTTCGCCCTCAATAATCGGGCCAGCTCTGCCACCTTGGTGTCCCCGTTTTTCTGTAATTCGGGGTTTCATCCTCGATTTTCCTCCGGTCAAGTGGAATCTTCGGATTGTCCTGGAGTGGATGCTGTGGTGGAGAGGTTGCATCAGATTTGGGGGCAGGTGGTGGACAATTTGAAGTTGTCCCAGGAGAAGACTCAGCTTTTTGCCAACCGCCGTCGTCGTGTTGGTCCTCGGCTTTGTGTTGGGGACTTGGTATGGTTGTCTTCTCGTTTTGTCCCTATGAGGGTTTCTTCTCCTAAGTTTAAGCCTCGGTTCATCGGCCCGTACAAGATATTGGAGATTCTTAACCCTGTGTCCTTCCGTTTGGACCTCCCTGCATCCTTTTCGATTCATAATGTTTTTCATCGGTCATTGTTGCGCAGGTATGAGGTACCAGCTGTGCCTTCCGTTGAGCCTCCTGCTCCGGTGTTGGTTGAGGGTGAGTTGGAGTACGTTGTGGAAAAGATCTTGGACTCTCGTGTTTCCAGACGGAAACTCCAGTATCTGGTCAAATGGAAGGGATACGGTCAGGAGGATAATTCTTGGGTCACTGCCTCTGATGTTCATGCCTCCGATCTTGTCCGTGCCTTTCATAGGGCTCATCCTGATCGCCCGGGTGGTTCTGGTGAGGGTTCGGTGCCCCCTCCTTGAGGGGGGGGTACTGTTGTGAAATTGGATTCTGGGCTCCCCCGGTGGCCACTTGTGGAATTTAACTTGTGTGCATCATCCCCTCTGTTCACCTGCTCCTATCAGGATGTGGGAGTCGCTATTAGTGTTGAGCATTCCGATGCTGCAAGTATCGGGTATCGGCCGATACTTGCTGTATCGGAATTCCGATACCGGGATTCCGATACTCTTGTGGTATCGGGTATCGGGTATCGGAACAACATTAATGTTAAAATGTGTAAAATAGAGAATTAAAATAAAAAATATCGCTATACTCACCTGTCCGACGCAGCCGGGACCTCAGCGCAGGAACCGGCAGCGTTGTTTGTTTAAAATTCCCGCTTTTACATGGTTACGCGAAGTCCCGGCTTGTGATTGGTCAGGGCGGCCATGTTGCCGGGACGCGGACCAATCACAAGCCGTGACGTCACGGGAGGCTGGAAACGCGCTCATTTTAAAAAGGGCGCGTGTCCAGCCTCCCGTGACGTCACGGCTTGTGATTGGTTGCGTCGCGGTCAACCAATCACAAGCCGGGAGGCTGGACACGCGCCCATTTCAAAATGAGCGCGTCCAGCCTCCCGGCTTGTGATTGGTTGATCGCGGCGCAACCAATCACAAGCCGTGACGTCACGGGAGGCTGGACACGCGCCCATTTCAAAATGAGCGCGTCCAGCCTCCCGGCTTGTGATTGGTTGATCGCGGCGCAACCAATCACAAGCCGTGACGTCACGGGAGGCTGGACACGCGCCCATTTCAAAATGAGCGCGTCCAGCCTCCCGGCTTGTGATTGGTTGATCGCAGCGCAACCAATCACAAGCCGTGACGTCACGGGAGGCTGGACACGCGCCCATTTTAAAATGAGCGCGTGTCCAGCCTCCCGTGACGTCCCGGCTTGTGATTGGTCAGGGCGGCCATATTGCCGGGACGCGGACCAATCACAGCAAGCCGTGACGTAATTTCGTCACGGCTTGCTGTGATTGGTCCGCGTCCCGGCAACATGGCCGACCTGACCAATCACAAGCCGGGAATTCACGTAACCAAGTAATAGCGCGATTTTTAAACAAACAACGCTGCCGGTTCCCTCGCTGAAGTCCCGGCTGCGTCGGAGAGGTGAGTATAGCGATATTTTTTATTTTAATTCTTTCTTTTACACATTTATATGGTTCCCAGGGCCTGAAGGAGAGTTTCCTCTCCTTCAGACCCTGGGAACCATCAGGGATACCGTCCGATACATGAGTCCCATTGACTTGTATTGGTATCGGGTATCGGTATCGGATTGGATTCCGATACTGTGACGGTATCGGCCGATACTTTCCGATACCGATACTTTCAAGTATCGGACGGTATCGCTCAACACTAGTCGCTATATAACCTTGCTCCTCTGTCAGTTTCATGCCGGTCAACAATGTAATCAGTAGCCTTTCTGTGCATGTTCCTGCTACTAGACAACTCCCAGCTAAGTTGGACTTTTGTCCTTGTGTGTTTTTGCATTTTGTTCCTGTTCACAGCTGCTGTTTCGTTACTGTGTCTGGAAAGCTCTTGTGAGCGGAAATTGCCACTCTGGTGTTATGAGTTAATGCTAGAGTCTTAAAGTAATTTCTGGATGGTGTTTTGATAGGGTTTTCTGCTGACCATGAAAGTGCCCTTTCTGTCTTCATGCTATCTAGTAAGCGGACCTCGATTTTGCTAAACCTATTTTCATACTACGTTTGTCATTTCATCTTAAATCACCGCCAATATATGTGGGGGCCTCTGTCTGCCTTTTGGGAAAATTTCTCTAGAGGTGAGCCAGGACTGTCTTTTCCTCTGCTAGGATTAGGTAGTTCTCCGGCTGGCGCTGGGCATCTAGGGATAAAAAGACGTAGGCATGCTACCCGGCCACTTCTAGTTGTGCGGCAGGTTTAGTTCATGGTCAGTATAGTTTCCATCTTCCAAGAGCTAGTTCTCATATATGCTGGGCTATGTTCTCTCGCCATTGAGAATCATGACACCGCAGGGCCTAATGCAGCAGTTCTTTTGGTGGGTGGTGTGGCTGGGAGGGTGTGTGACAACGTACAGCACGTCACCTTGGGAGGCCATGTTGCTACAGGCCTCAAGGACACCGGGGCTGAACGAACCCTCATCTGACCCGAACTGGCAGCCCCTGAAGAAATCATTCTGGGGAAAACCCTAACTGTCACTGGGATTGGGGGCATCAGCTGTCCCTTTTCAATGGCCCAGGTTAATATTGATTGGGGTGCCGGGAGCGGGGTGAAGGAAGTGGGGCTGTCTGATAATTTGCCCACTGATGTTTTGTTGGGGGCTGATTTGGGGAGGATGGTTGCATACTACGTCCCTGACACCCCTTCCCAATCTGCGAATAAGGGTAACGTTAACCCTGATGATGATGATGATGATGATGATGGGAAATCGCATGTGTTACCTGACCATGCTTTATCTTATAATGATGCATCTGATAACCATTTTTCCCTAGGATTGATGGTGAAAATGTTGTACCTGTGCCATCTGAACCTGAAAATGATTTTTCTGTGAAAGTTGATGTGTCCATAGGTGCAGGAGTACTCAGCCACGTCGCTCTGCGGAGTGAGACGGCTGAGGAACCCCTAGCAGGGGCAAGTGTTGGTGCTACAGGAAATGGGGAGATACATGGGAACCATGAGGAAGGTGATGCCATGCAATTGACCAGTGCCACCAAGGAAGGTAACTGGTCCATAAGTAGCACTGCTCCTGAGGTAATGGGGGTGGATGGGGAGGTAGAGCCCATAGCAGCGCCGGATGATGGGTCTGTAGAAATCCCTGGGGAGACAGCCTACGTAGCTGCTGTCACCCGCAGTCAGAGTGCCCGGAACGCAGATAACTGTCTGCCTTCTGGACCCTCCTCAGTCATCATGGTGACTGAACCAGAGGAGGACCCAGAACAGGTCCCAGAGGGTTCCCGTGGGGAAGGGACCCTGACATCGCTTCTGGCTTCCCCTAGCCAGGAGTTTCAGGCCGCTCTGCACGCAGATGCGAACCTAGAGAGTTTGAGACAGCTCGCCGACACGCCCATCTCCAAGACCAATAAGGAGAGGGTGTTCTGGGAAAGAGGAAGGTTGTACCGGGAGACAGTACCCAGAAAATCGCAAAAGGAGTGGTTGAGGGAAAGACAGCTGGTCGTCCCGCAGCAATTCCGGGGTAAGTTGTTACGGATTACCCATGAGATCCCTCTAGCTGGACACTTGGGGATCAGCAAAACTAAGGCCCAGCTGTCTCAACACTTCTATTGGCCAAAGATGGGGACAGATGTGTCAAACTACTGCCGCTCCTGTGTCACCTGTCAAAGAGTGGGGAAGGTGGGGCCTGATCTTAAGGCTCCCCTGATCCCTTTGCCAGTGATAGAGGATCCTTTCCAGAGGATCATGGTGTACATTGTGGGCCCACTGGCCGTCCCCTGCAGCTCTGGAAAGCAATACATCCTTACTGTGGTAGACTACGCTACCCGGTTCCCAGAGGCAGTAGCTCTGTCATCAACTAGGGCAGATTAGGTGGCGGATGCCCTGTTGGCTATCTTTTCATGTGTAGGATTTCCCAGGAAGATGCTTACTGATCAAGGGACCCAATTCATGTCTCGCCTAATGGAGGCTCTCTGTAAGAGAATGCAGGTGAAGCACCTGGTATCGAGTGCGTGTCACATCCACAGACCAATGGCTTGTGTGAACGCTTCAATGGTACCCTGTTATGGACCTGGTGGTTAGGAGCACCCGAAATGACCTGATGGTTAAAATGTAAAAACCTGGGACAAGCTCTGAGGACGTGGTAACTCTACTGATCGCAATCCCTAATCCTATCACACACACTAGAAATAGCCGTGGAGCGTACCTAACTCTCCCTAGATGCCTCTTCACAGCCTAAGAGCTAACTACCCCTAAAGATAGAAATAGTAGCCTACCTTGCCTCAGAGAAATTCCCCAAAGTAAAGGTAGCCCCCCACAAATATTGACTGTGAGTTAAGAGGAAGTAACAAACACAGGAATGAAACAGATTTTAGCAAAGGAGGCCGAATCTTCTCTAGACAGACAGAGGATAGGAAAGGGAACTATGCGGTCAGTATTAAAAACTACAAAAACCACGCAGAGTGTGCAAAAAGACCTCCACACCGACTCATGGTGTGGAGGTGCAGCTCTGCACCCCCAGAGCTTCCAGCTAGCAAGGAAATATCATAATAGCAAGCTGGACTAGAAACATAGCATGTACTGAGAAATATATTCAAAAAACCAATAAACAGCAAATGGACTAGCAATGACTTAGCTTCTGCTGGAGTAGACAGGTCATCTGAGAAATCCAAGAGAGATCTGAACCAGTACTGAGACATTGACAGCTGGCATGAATTAACGACCTGGGCAGAGTTAAATAGGGAAGCCAGCAGCAGCAATAAACAAGGGCAGCTGAGAAAGCCAACCTCAAAGATCAGCAGTTCCACTTAAAGCCACCAGAGGGTGTCCAAGGACAGAACTCACAAAAGTACCATTCACGACCACAGGAGGGAGCCTGAGAACGGAATTCACAACAGTACCCCCCCTTGAGGAGGGGTCACCGAACCCTCACCAGAGCCCCCAGGCCGATCAGGACGAGCCAAATGAAAGGCACGAACCAAATCGGCAGCATGGACATCGGAGGCAACAACCCAGGAATTATCCTCCTGACCATAGCCCTTCCATTTAACCAGGTACTGAAGCTTCCGTCTCAAAATACGAGAATCCAAAATCTTCTCCACCACATACTCCAACTCCCCCTCAACCAACACCGGAGCAGGAGGATCAACGGAAGGAACCATAGGCGCCACATATCTCCGCAACAACGACCTATGGAACACATTATGGATGGCAAAAGAAGCTGGAAGGGCAAAACGAAACGACACAGGATTGATAATTTCAGAAATCTTATAAGGACTGTAAGAATCATGTCGGTCTGGTAGTCGGGGGCAGGTATATCTCGCCCAGGTATTTGTCCTATGTGAATTAGGCTGCTCAGTATCTTCAGGATAATGATGGGTTAATGAGTGCAGGAATAAAGGATGACCAGCTGAGGGTTTCCGGCGTCAGCCTGGGGCACACAGATTGCCTGTCTGTGTGAGACAAACGTGAGTGAGAGCTGTGCTTAAGGACTGTGTGTTGTTAGCTGGGAGGGAGAAGCCCCCCAGTTGTTTAGATAGCAATGTATCTGTTTAGTTAGTGCCGGACAGGCTAGGATTTATTTTTATGTTTTGTTTTTTCTATGTTGCTTTCATGTTAATAAATCTGACCTGAGGTCAGCCAACTCAGAAACCTGCTGTCGCCTCAGAATTCAATGCACAAACCACGTGACCTTTGACCCCAGCAAAGGCGATCCCGGAGTGTTTTGTCACATTGTGGTGGAGAACGCGGGCAATTACGTGGCACAGGCGATAGTATGGAAGACGTGGTGAAAGCCCTAGTACAGTCCACTGCCGTACAGCAGCAGGCCACTGCCGCACAGCATGAAGCTAATCGCTTGATGGCCGCACAGCTGAAGGAGTTAATGGACATGACGGGTGCAGACCGCCAGCTTCTCCAACAGGTGGCGCAGCGCCTGATGAGCATGCCTGAGGCAGATCCGGAAGCAGAGTCCAGAAGGATCCATGTGAGTTGATACTGGCAAAAGTTGACTACAGAAGATGACGTCGAGGCATACCTGATGTTGTGAATTTGGTTTTTGGGCTCCCCCGGTGGTCACTGGTGGTACTGGACTTGTGTGCTTCACTTTCTCTGTTCACCTGTTTCCATCTGGATATGGGTGTATCCTATTTAACCTTGCTGCTCAGTTATTCTAGTGCCGGCCATCAATGTAACCAGAGCCTTTCTGTTGCATGTTCCTGCTTCTAGACTACTATCAGCTAAGTTGGACTCTTAGTCCTAAGTTTGTTTTGCATTTTTGTTCCAGTTCACAGTTATGTTATTTTTCTGTAGCTGGAAGCTCTGTTGGGCCGAAATTGCCACTCCGGTGTCATGAGTTGACACATGAGTCTTAAAGTAACTTCGGGATGGTATTTTAATAGGGTTTTCAGCTGACCGTGAAGTTCCCTATTGTATCTTCTTGCTATCTAGTAAGCGGACCTCGCTTTGCTGAACCTACCTTCATACTGCGTATGTCTTTTCCTCTGAACTCACCGTCAATATATGTGGGGGGCTTCTGTCTCCTTTTTGGGGGAATTTCCCTAGAGGTAAGCCAGGTCTGTCTTTTCCTCTATTAGGGTTAGTTAGTCCTCCGGCTGGCGCTAGGCGTCTAGGGATAAAACGTAGGTACGCCACCCGGCCACTGTTAGTTGTGTGGTAGGTTTAGCTCACGGTCAGCTCGAGATTCCATCACCCAAGAGCTAGTCTGTTGTTTAAGTTCTCTGACGTTCCCTTGCCATTGGGAACCATGACAGTATGGCCGGCCAAGGGTTAAAACCGTTGGCAGAAGAAAGGAGAGAAAAAGAAGTCTGCAGATTTTTTTTTAATTTATTTATTTATTTTTTTCCTTCTGAGTTTGCTTTTTAGTTGACTCAGTTGCATTTCTGCTCTAATTGCAGCCTTTGTCTCTCTCTCTCCTTCTAATCCTTGAATGGCTCTGATCTCACCTGATTAAAATGGATCCTCAGAGTTTGGTTACAGGTTTGAATAATCTTGCTACGAAGGTTCAAAATTTACAGGATTTTGTTATTCATGCTCCTATATCTGAACCTAGAATTCCTATACCAGAATTTTTCTCCGGGGATAGATCTCGTTTCCTGAATTTCAAAAATAATTGTAAATTATTTCTTTCCCTGAGATCTCGCTCCGCTGGAGATCCCGCACAGCAGGTTAAGATAGTAATTTCCTTGCTGCGGGGTGACCCTCAAAACTGGGCATTTGCATTGGCACCCGGGGATCCTGCGTTGCTCAATGTGGATGCATTTTTTCTGGCTTTGGGGTTGCTTTATGAGGAACCTAACTTAGAGATTCAGGCTGAAAAAGCCTTGATGGCCCTATCTCAAGGGCAAGATGAAGCTGAAATATACTGCCAAAAATTTCGTAAATGGTCTGTGCTTACTCAGTGGAATGAGTGCGCCCTGGCGGCGAATTTCAGAGAGGGTCTCTCTGATGCCATTAAAGATGTTATGGTGGGGTTCCCTGCACCTACAGGTCTGAATGAGTCCATGACAATGGCTATTCAGATTGATCGGCGTTTGCGGGAGCGCAAACCTGTGCACCATTTGGCGGTGTCTTCTGAGAAGGCTCCAGAAAATATGCAATGTGATAGAATTCTGTCCAGAGGCGAACGGCAGAATTTTAGGCGAAAAAATGGGTTGTGCTTCTATTGTGGTGATTCAACTCATGTTATATCAGCATGCTCTAAACGTACAAAGAAGGTTGATAAGTCTATTTCAATTGGCACTTTACAGTCTAAGTTTATTCTGTCTGTGACCTTGATTTGTTCATTATCGTCAATTACCGCGGATGCCTATGTCGACTCTGGCGCCGCTTTGAGTCTAATGGATTGGTCCTTTGCCAGGCGCTGTGGGTTTGATCTAGAGCCTCTGGAAGTTCCTATACCTCTGAAGGGTATTGACTCTACACCATTGGCTAGTAATAAACCACAATACTGGACACAAGTGACTATGCGTATGAATCCAGACCATCAGGAGATGATTCGCTTCCTTGTGTTGTACAGTCTACATGACGTTTTGGTGCTCGGATTACCATGGTTGCAATCTCATAACCCAGTCCTTGACTGGAAAGCTATGTCTGTGTTAAGCTGGGGATGTCAGGGGGCTCATGGGGACGTACCTTTGGTTTCCATTTCGTCATCTATTCCCTCTGAGATTCCGGAATTTTTGTCTGATTATCATGATGTTTTTGAGGAGCCTAAGCTTGGTTCACTACCTCCTCACAGAGATTGCGATTGTACCATAGATCTGATTCCGGGCAGTAAATTTCCAAAGGGTCGTTTATTTAATCTATCTGTACCTGAACATGCTGCTATGCGAGAATATATTAAGGAGTCCCTGGAAAAGGGACATATTCGTCCTTCTTCATCTCCCTTGGGAGCCGGTTTTTTCTTTGTATCTAAAAAAGATGGCTCTTTGAGGCCGTGTATTGATTATCGACTCTTGAATAAGATTACAGTCAAATATCAGTATCCTCTGCCACTGCTGACTGATTTGTTTGCTCGAATAAAGGGGGCTAAGTGGTTCTCTAAGATTGATCTCCGTGGGGCGTATAATTTGGTGCGAATTAAGCAGGGGGATGAGTGGAAAACCGCATTTAATACGCCCGAGGGCCATTTTGAGTATTTAGTAATGCCTTTTGGTCTTTCAAATGCCCCTTCAGTCTTTCAGTCCTTTATGCATGACATTTTCCGTGAATATTTGGATAAATTTATGATCGTGTATCTGGATGATATTTTGATTTTTTCGGATGACTGGGATTCTCATGTCCAACAGGTCAGGAGGGTTTTTCAGGTTTTGTGGGCTAATTCCTTGTGTGTGAAGGGTTCTAAGTGTATTTTTGGGGTTCAAAAGATTTCTTTTTTGGGGTACATTTTTTCCCCCTCTTCCATTGAGATGGATCCTGTTAAGGTTCGGGCTATTTGTGATTGGACGCAACCTTCTTCTCTTAAGAGCCTTCAGAAATTTTTGGGCTTTGCTAATTTTTATCGTCGATTTATAACTGGTTTTTCTGATGTTGCTAAACCTTTGACTGATTTGACCAAAAAGGGTGCTGATGTTGCTGATTGGTCCCCTGCTGCTGTGGAGGCCTTTTGGGAGCTTAAGCGCCGCTTTTCTTCCGCCCCTGTGTTGCGTCAGCCTGATGTTACTCTTCCTTTTCAGCTTGAGGTTGATGCTTCCGAGATCGGAGCTGGGGCGGTCTTGTCGCAGAAAAGTTCCGACTGCTCCGTGATGAGACCTTGTGCGTTCTTTTCACGAAAATTTTCGCCCGCCGAGCGAAATTATGATATTGGTAATCGGGAGCTTTTGGCTATGAAGTGGGCTTTTGAGGAGTGGCGTCATTGGCTTGAGGGGGCTAGACATCAGGTGGTGGTATTGACCGATCACAAGAATTTGATTTATCTTGAGTCTGCCAGGCGCCTGAATCCTAGACAGGCGCGCTGGTCGTTGTTTTTCTCTCGGTTTAATTTTGTGGTCTCATACTTACCAGGTTCTAAAAATGTGAAGGCGGATGCCCTTTCTAGGAGTTTTGAGCCTGATTCCCCTGGTGATTCTGAACCTACAGGTATCCTTAAGGATGGGGTGATATTATCTGCTGTTTCCCCAGACCTGCGACGGGCTTTGCAGGAGTTTCAGGCGGATAGACCAGATCGTTGCCCGCCTGGTAGACTGTTTGTTCCTGATGATTGGACCAGTAGAGTCATCTCGGAGGTTCATTCTTCTGTGTTGGCAGGTCATCCCGGGATCTTTGGTACCAGGGATTTGGTGGCTAGGTCCTTCTGGTGGCCTTCCCTGTCTCGAGATGTACGAGTTTTTGTGCAGTCTTGTGATGTTTGTGCTCGGGCCAAACCTTGTTGTTCTCGGGCCAGCGGATTGTTGTTATCTTTGCCTATTCCGAAGAGGCCTTGGACTCACATCTCTATGGATTTTATTTCTGATCTCCCTGTTTCTCAGAAAATGTCTGTCATCTGGGTGGTGTGTGACCGTTTTTCAAAGATGGTCCATTTGGTGCCCTTGCCTAAGTTGCCTTCCTCATCCGAGTTGGTTCCTCTGTTTTTTCAAAATGTGGTTCGCTTGCATGGTATTCCGGAGAATATCGTTTCTGACAGGGGGACCCAGTTCGTGTCTAGATTTTGGCGGGCGTTCTGTGCTAGGATGGGCATTGATTTGTCTTTTTCGTCTGCGTTCCATCCTCAGACTAATGGCCAGACTGAGCGAACTAATCAGACCTTGGAGACTTATTTGAGGTGTTTTGTGTCTGCGGATCAGGATGACTGGGTTGCCTTTTTGCCGTTGGCGGAGTTTGCCCTCAATAATCGGGCTAGTTCTGCCACTTTGGTTTCTCCTTTCTTTTGCAATTCGGGGTTTCATCCTCGTTTTTCTTCTGGTCAGGTGGAGTCTTCGGATTGTCCTGGAGTGGATACTGTGGTGGATAGGTTGCATCGGATTTGGGGACAGGTGGTGGACAATTTGGAGTTGTCCCAGGAGAAGACTCGGCATTTTGCTAACCGCCGTCGTCGTGTTGGTCCTCGTCTTCGTGTTGGGGACTTGGTGTGGTTGTCTTCTCGTTTTGTCCCTATGAGGGTTTCTTCTCCTAAGTTTAAGCCTCGGTTCATCGGCCCGTATAAGATTTTGGAGATTCTTAACCCCGTGTCCTTTCGATTGGACCTCCCAGCATCTTTTTCTATCCATAATGTCTTCCATCGGTCATTATTGCGCAGGTATGAGGTACCGGTTGTGCCTTCCGTTGAGCCTCCCGCTCCGGTGTTGGTTGAGGGTGAATTGGAGTACGTTGTGGAGAAGATCTTGGACTCCCGTGTTTCCAGACGGAAACTTCAGTATCTGGTCAAGTGGAAAGGCTACGGTCAAGAGGATAATTCTTGGGTGACAGCCTCTGATGTTCATGCCTCTGATTTGGTCCGTGCCTTTCATAGGGCTCATCCTGATCGCCCTGGTGGTTCTTGTGAGGGTTCGGTGCCCCCTCCTTGAGGGGGGGTACTGTTGTGAATTTGGTTTTTGGGCTCCCCCGGTGGTCACTGGTGGTACTGGACTTGTGTGCTTCACTTTCTCTGTTCACCTGTTTCCATCTGGATATGGGTGTATCCTATTTAACCTTGCTGCTCAGTTATTCTAGTGCCGGCCATCAATGTAACCAGAGCCTTTCTGTTGCATGTTCCTGCTTCTAGACTACTATCAGCTAAGTTGGACTCTTAGTCCTAAGTTTGTTTTGCATTTTTGTTCCAGTTCACAGTTATGTTATTTTTCTGTAGCTGGAAGCTCTGTTGGGCCGAAATTGCCACTCCGGTGTCATGAGTTGACACATGAGTCTTAAAGTAACTTCGGGATGGTATTTTAATAGGGTTTTCAGCTGACCGTGAAGTTCCCTATTGTATCTTCTTGCTATCTAGTAAGCGGACCTCGCTTTGCTGAACCTACCTTCATACTGCGTATGTCTTTTCCTCTGAACTCACCGTCAATATATGTGGGGGGCTTCTGTCTCCTTTTTGGGGGAATTTCCCTAGAGGTAAGCCAGGTCTGTCTTTTCCTCTATGAGGGTTAGTTAGTCCTCCGGCTGGCGCTAGGCGTCTAGGGATAAAACGTAGGTACGCCACCCGGCCACTGTTAGTTGTGTGGTAGGTTTAGCTCACGGTCAGCTCGAGATTCCATCACCCAAGAGCTAGTCTGTTGTTTAAGTTCTCTGATGTTCCCTTGCCATTGGGAACCATGACAACCTGACAACGTTTGAGCTCACAGCATTGAGGGAGAAGTGGCCGAAGGCACGATGGGCCGATTTGATTGCTCCATTTCTCTCCGGCGAGGCCCAAAAAGCTTACCATGACTTGGACCCGGAAGTCGCTCAGGACTTCGAGAAGCTGAAAGTTGAGATCCTGGCCCGGCTGGGTGTAACGACGGCTGTCCGTGCACAGAGGGTACACCAGTGGACATACCAGCAAGATAAACCGGCGCGGTCTCAGATGTTCGACCTGATCTGCTTGACAAAGAAATGGCTGCAATCCAGCGGATTGTCTTGGACAAGTACCTGAGAGTACTACCACCAGCGCTGAAAAGGTGGGTAAGCCAAGGAAATCCCACGACAGCGGATCAACTTGTGGAGTTGGTCGAGCGTTATTCCGTAGCAGAAGGACTTCCCGACAAAACCGCTAGCACCAGGTCTGTGCCTTCTCCTCGTGGAACCGGTAAGATTGTTCCAGTGACTACGGGTGAAGGAAAATTGCCAAAAACTGTGGGGGAGGAACACGGGACTGCTCGCACTCCGAGACCGAGAGTGTTGGACGGTGGTCTCAGTAGGGGGCCTGTTAGGTGTTTTCGCTGCCGTGTGAAGGGCCATATTTCTGCGAACTGTCCTGTTACCACTGAACCCATGCAGTGCGATGTTACAGACTCTAAGAAACGCATGTCTTTGGTTACACGGCTAGTGAATGTGAATACGGGTCAAAATGATATAGCAAAACACCTGTGTGAATTATCTGTTGATGGGAAAAGTGTTGTGGCATTACTAGACTCTGGAAGTGTGGTGACTCTGGTGAAAGCTAGTCTGGTGGCACTTCATCTGGTTCGTCTGACAAATTTTCTGTAACGTGTGTGCATGGTGACACCTGCTCGTACCTAACAGCGGTCATATCGATTTCCACTCCCTATGGGTCTGTGCAACACAAAGTGAGACTCGTTCCCGCATTGTTACAGGATGTAATCCTGGGCAGGGATTTTCCCCATTTCTGGCAGTTGTGGGAGAATCAGTTGCTCCTTCACGGTAGCTGTGAGTCTTTTCCCATGCCATCTGGAGGTCCCGAACTCCTAGAGGAGGACCCACAGGAAGACGTTGCTGGGGAGGTTATTGAAACTAACCTTCAGTTCCCCTTCTCAGTTCTGGCGGGGGAAACTGAGGAAACTGAGGAAACTCAGCGAGAGGCGGAGGCAGACAGCCATCCAGCACCTTGCCTGCCAGATTTGGGAGTCCAGTTGGATGACTTCCACAGCGAGCAAATGAAAGATCCTACCCTGATTCCGGCTAGGAAAAATGTAAAAATGATAGATGGGGTACCCGTAGAACCTGACACTAGGCTAGCGTACCCGTACATGGTTCTTGAAAATGATTTGCTCTACCAGGTAGAGAAAAAAGGAGAAGACACTGTGCAACAGTTAGTGGTACCCAAAACTTATCGGCGGAAGGTACTGGACCTGGCCCATGGACATATAATGGGGGGACATCTGGGGGTACAGAAAACCACAGAAAGGATATTGGATTGTTTTGTGTGGCCCGGAATACATAGTGATGTACGTAACTATTGTGAGTCCTGTCCAGAGTGCCAAATCTCTGCGCCTAAAACTCGGTTCTGTAGCCCTTTGGTACCCCTCCCTATCATTGGAGTCCCTTTTGAGAGAATTGGGATGGATCTGGTTGGGCACCTTCCCCTGTCCGCACGTGGGCACCAACATATCCTCGTCATCATGGACTATGCCACTCGTTACCCAGAAGCTATCCCTTTGCGTAACACTGCTACCAAAGTGATCGCCAAAGAGTTGGTACAAGTGTTTAGTCGGGTGGGAATTCCAAAACAGATACTCACCGACCAGGGGACTCCTTTTATGTCGAGGGTGATGAAGGAGCTCTGCAGACTCTTACAAATAGACCAGTTGCGTACGTCTGTCTATCACCCTCAAACAGATGGCCTGGTTGAGCGGTTCAACAAAACCTTAAAACAGATGCTCCGGAAGGCGATAGACAAAGATGGGAAGAACTGGGATTACTTGCTACCCTATTTGCTGTTTGCCATTAGGGAAGTTCCCCAGTCTTCCACAGGGTTTTCGCCTTTCGAACTGTTGTACGCCCGTCGTCCCCGGGGACTGTTGGACGTCGCAAAAGAAACCTGGGAAGGTCAAGTCACTCCCTTTAAAACGGTGATCGACCATGTAACACAAATGCAGGACCGTATTGCCGCTGTCATGCCCATTGTTAGGGACCATATGTTACAGGCCCAGGGAGCCCAGAGGCAAAGTTATGATAGAGGTGCTAAGGTCCGTACGTTTGCATCCGGGGATAGGGTGTTGGTCCTAATCCCTACAGTGGATAGTAAATTTCTGGCGAAATGGCAGGGCCCCATTGAGGTCAAGGAAAGAGTTGGGGAAGTGAACTATAAAGTGTACCAGCCCGGTAAGAGAAAACCAGAACAGATTTATCATGTGAATCTGATAAAACCCTGGAAAGACCGCTCTGCCTTAATGGCGGATCTGCCCCGTCCGGTTTGCGCACCTACCGTACCGGAGGTGCAGATTGCCGAGACTCTCTCGGAACAACAAAAATCTGAGGTTAAGCAGTTTTTGTTACAGAACCGACAGTTTTTCTCGGAAAAACCTGGCCGGACTAAGCTGGTAAAACATGAGATTGTTACAGAGCCTGGTGTCACAGTTCATGTGAAGCCAAACCGGATTCCGGAAGCACGCCGTGAAGCCATCTCCCGGGAAGTGGTGGCAATGTTGGACTTAGGAGTCATTGAGGAGTCACACAGCGCCTGGTCCAGTCCAATCGTGTTGATACCAAAGCCGGATGGCTCCATACGGTTTTGTAATGACTTTAGGAAACTGAATGCGGTTTCTAAATTTGATGTGTACCCTATGCCTTGGGTCGATGAGTTGATCGACCGGCTGGGTAAAGCCCGATACATTACGACCCTGGATCTAACAAAGGGGTACTGGCAGATCCCTCTGGCCGAGGCGGCCAGAGAGAAGACGGCATTTGCTACACCGGAAGGTCTGTTCCGGTATGTCTACATACCGTTTGGACTTCACGGAGCTCCAGCAACGTTCCAGAGGTTGATGGATCGAGTCTTGAGGCCCCACAGGCAGTACGCTTCGGCCTACCTGGATGACATCGTAATTTACAGCTTGGACTGGTAAACTCACCTCCGAAAGGTACAGGCGGTGATTGATGACCTGCGAGACGCAGGCTTAACGGCAAACCCCAAGAAATGTCACATCAGGCTTGAAGAAGCCCGATACTTGGGTTACATGATTGGCAGAGGAGTGGTTAAACCACAGATCGACAAAATACAGGCCATTCAGGGCTGGCCGCAACCAGTGAACAAAAAACAAGTACAAGCTTTCCTGGGGATCGCCGGCTACTATCGCCGGTTCATACCCAATTTTGCAGCCATGGCTACCCCCTTGACGGATCTTACCAAAGGGAAGGGTTCCGTCATGGTAAAATGGACCTCAGCGGCTGGAGAGGCCTTCCACAGCCTGAAACGAGCTTTGTGCTCTCAGCCCGTACTAGTGACTCCTGATTTCAGCAGCGAGTTTGTGGTCCAAACTGATGCCTCTGATACTGGTGTCGGAGCTGTACTTTCACAGGTGAGGGACGGAGTCGAACACCCGGTCCTCTACCTCAGCCGGAAACTGAATGTACATGAGCAGAGGTATGCCGTGGTTGAAAAAGAGTGCCTAGCCATTAAATGGGCTCTCGACTCCCTCAAGTATTACCTGGCAGGTAGGAAGTTTAAGCTGGTCACGGACCATGCCCCTCTCAAGTGGATGCACCTCCACAAAGACCGTAATAGTCGGGTAACCCGGTGGTTCCTTGCCCTGCAGGCTTACTCTTTCACGGTGGAGCACCGCCCCGGGCTGCAAATGGGGAACGCTGATGCCCTGTCCTGAGTGCACTGTTTCGAGAGTGTTCTTGCTCGACCTGAGTGGTCTGAGCAGGGGGGAGGATATGTAAGAATCATGTCAGTCTGGTAGTCGGGGGCAGGTATATCTCGCCCAGGTATTTGTCCTAAGTGAATTAGGCTGCTCAGTATCTTCAGGATAATGATGGGTTAATGAGTGCAGGAATAAAGGATGACCAGCTGAGGGTTTCCGGCATCAGCCTGGGGCACACAGATTGCCTGTCTGTGTGAGACAAACGTGAGTGAGAGCTGTGCTTAAGGACTGTGTGTTGTTAGCTGGGAGGGAGAAGCCCCCCCAGTTGTTTAGATAGCAACGTATCTGTTTAGTTAGTGCCAGACAGGCTAGGATTTATTTTTATGTTTTGTTTTTTCTATGTTGCTTTCACGTTAATAAATCTGACCTGAGGTCAGCCAACTCAGAAACCTGCTGTCACCTCAGAATTCAATGCACAAACCACGTGACCTTTGACCCCAGCAAAGGCGATCCCAGAGTGTTTTGTCACAGGACCAATGAAACGAGGCTTGAACTTAGGAGAAGAAACCTTCATAGGAACAAAACGAGAAGACAACCAAACCAAATCCCCAACACGAAGTCGGGGACCAACACAGCGACGGCGGTTAGCAAAACGTTGCGCCTTCTCCTGAGACAACGTCAAATTGTCCACCACGTGAGTCCAAATTTGCTGCAACCTGTCCACTATAGAATCCACACCAGGACAGTCAGAAGGCTCACCCTGCCCTGAAGAAAAACGAGGATGAAAACCAGAATTACAAAAAAAAGGCGAAACCAAGGTAGCAGAAATAGCCCGATTAAATTAAGGGCGAACTCGGCCAATGGCAAGAAGGTCACCCAATCATCCTGATCAGCAGAGACAAAGCATCTCAGATAGGTCTCCAAGGTCTGATTAGTTCATTCGGTTTGGCCATTTGTCTGAGGATGGAACGCTGAAGAAAAAGACAAATCAATTCCCATCTTAGCACAAAAGGACCGCCAAAACCTAGAAACAAACTGGGAACCTCTGTCCGACACAATGTTCTCCGGAATGCCATGCAAACGAACCACATGCTGAAAAAATAATGGAACTAAATCAGAGGAGGAAGGCAATTTAGGCAAGGGTACCAAATGGACCATCTTAGAAAACCGATTACAAACCACCCAGATGACAGACATCCTTTGAGAGACAGGAAGATCAGAAATGAAATCCATGGAAATATGCGTCCAGGGCCTCTTCGGGACAGGCAAAGGCAAAAGCAACCCACTGGCACGAGAACAGCAAGGTTTGGCCCGAGCACAAGTCCCACAGGACTGCACAAAAGAACGCACATCCCGTGACAAGGAAGGCCACCAAAAGGACCTAGCAACCAAATCTCTGGTACCAAAAATCCCAGGATGACCAGCCAATACAAATGCTTTGTATTTCTGTGTGAACATGTCACATACAGATCATTTTTGCGCAGGTGTGCCAGGCGGCCAAATCGTGATTGTAGGCTGGCTTGCAGTATTGGTATTATTGCACCTGTGCATTTGTCATCCACCAACTTAACTTGGGTCCGCTGCACTTTGGTTAGTGTAATTGGTTGGAGGCCTCAGACAGGTAAGCATCTCTGCCTGTGTAATGGTTTTTTGTCTTGATTTTTTTTTTTTTTTTTTCCTCTCATGGGTTTTTTTTTAAAACAACTAGCCCCCTTAATCCGAACAAACAAATCAGAGAACAGAGGCAAAGGGTACTGAAATTTGACCGTGATTTTATTGAGAAGGCATTAATCTATACAGGGTCTCAGAGAGCCATCCTTCTTGGCCACAAAAAAGAACCCTGCTTCCAACGGTGACGAAGACGGGCGAATAAGTCCTTTCTCCAAGGACTCCTTTACATAACTCCGCATAGCGGCATGTTCTGGCACAGATAAATTAAACAGTCGGCCCTTAGGGAACTTACTACCAGGAATCAAGTTAATAGCGCAATCACAGTCCCTATGAGGAGGTAGGGCACTGGACTTGGGCTCATCAAATACATCCTGGTAATCGGACAAAAACTCAGGAATTTCAGAAGGAGAGGAAGAAGAAATTGACATCAAAGGAACATCAGTATGTATCCCTTGACAACCCCAACTAGACACAGACATTGATTTCCAATCCAGTACTGGATTATGAACCTGTAACCATGGCAAACCCAATACGACAACATCATGCAAATTATGCAACACCAAAAAGCAAATATTTTCCTGATGTGCGGGAGCCATGCACATGGTCAGCTGAGTCCAGTACTGAGGTTTATTCTTGGCCAATGGCGTAGCATCAATCCCCCTTAAGGGAATAGGAATCTGCAAAGGCTCCAAGAAAAAACCACAGCGCCTGGCAAACTCCAAGTCCATCAAATTCAGAGCAGCGCCCAAATCCACAAATGCCATAACAGAGTAGGACGACAATGAGCAAATCAGAGTAACAGATAAGAGAAATTTAGGCTGCACAGTACTAATGGTGACAGACCTAGCGAACCTCTTAGTGCGCTTAGGACAATCAGAGATAGCATGAGAAGAGTCACCACAGTAAAAACACAGCCCATTCAGACGTCTGTGTTCTTGCCGTTCAGCTCTGGTGCATTGCATAGGCTCAGGCCTTTGCTCAGAGGACACCGCCAAATGGTGCACAACTTTGCGCTCACGCAAATGCCGATCAATCTGAATGGCCACAGACATTGACTCATTCAGACCAGCAGGCGTGGGGAACCCCACCATAACATCCTTAAGGGCTTCAGAAAGACCCTTTCTGAAAATTGCTGCCAGGGCAGACTCATTCCATTGGGTAAGCACAGACCACTTTCTAAACTTCTGGCAATATACTTCTGCTTCATCCTGACCCTGACATAGAGTCAGCAAGATCTTTTCTGCCTGATCCACAGAATTAGGTTCGTCATAAAGCAATCCAAGCGCTAGAAAAAATGCATCCACATTAAGCAATGCAGGATTTCCTGGCTCAAGAGAGAATGCCCAGTCTTGCGGGTCGCCACGCAACAAAGAAATAATAATCTTTACTTGCTGAATAGGATCCCCAGAGGAGCGGGGTTTCAGAGCAAGAAACAGTCTGCAATTATTTTTGAAATTCAAAAATTTAGATCTATCCCCAGAAAACAAATCAGGAATTGGAATTCTAGGCTCTAACATCAGATTCTGAACTACATAATCTTGAATACTCTGTACCCTAGCAGCGAGTTGATCCACACAAGAGGACAAACCTTGAATATCCATATCTACACCTGAGTCCTGAACCACCCAGAGGTTAAGGGGAAAAGAAACACAAAACAAGCTGCAAAGAAAAAAAAATTGACTCAGAACTTCTCTTTTCCCTCTTTTGGGATGCATTAACACTTTGGGCCAGCTGTACTGTTATGGACCTGGTGGTTAGGAGCACCCGAAATGACCTGATGGTTAAAATGTAAAAACCAGGGACAAGCTCTGAGGACGTGGTAACTCTACTGACCGCAATCCCTAATCCTATCACACACACTAGAAATAGCTGTGGAGCGTACCTAAATCTCCCTAGACGCCTCTTCACAGCCTAAGAGCTAACTACCCCTAAAGATAGAAATAGTAGCCTACCTTGCCTCAGAGAAATTCCCCAAAGTAAAGGTAGCCCCCCACAAATATTGACTGGAGTTAAGAGGAAGTAACAAACACAGGAATGAAACAGATTTTAGCAAAGGAGGCCGAATCTTCTCTAGACAGACAGAGGATAGGAAAGGGAACTATGCGGTCAGTATTAAAAACTACAAAAACCATGCAGAGTGTGCAAAAAGACCTCCACACCGACTCACGGTGTGGAGGTGCAGCTCTGCACCCCCAGAGCTTCCAGCTAGCAAGGAAATATCATAATAGCAAGCTGGACTAGAAACATAGCATGTACTGAGAAATATATTCAAAAAACCAATAAACAGCAAATGGACTAGCAATGACTTAGCTTCTGCTGGAGTAGACAGGTCATCTGAGAAATCCAAGAGAGATCTGAACCAGTACTGACACATTGACAGCTGGCATGAATTAACGACCTGGGCAGAGTTAAATAGGGAAGCCAGCAGCAGCAATAAACGAGGGCAGCTGAGAAAGCCAACCTCAAAGATCAGCAGTTCCACTTAAAGCCACCAGAGGGTGTCCAAGGACAGAACTCACCAAAGTACCATTCACGACCACAGGAGGGAGCCTGAGAACGGAATTCACAACAGTACCCTCAAACAGATGCTACGCATTCTGGTTGAGACACAAGGGCACGACTGGGAGCGGTAACTCCCACACCTGCTGTTCACTTACCGAGAGGTTCCGCAGGCCTCGACAGGGTTCTCCCCCTTCGAGCTCCTGTACGGCAGGTGAGTACGGGGACCCCTTGGGTTGGTAAGAGAATCCTGGGAAGAGGAGCTGAATCCTTCTGAAGTGTCCATAGTGGAGTATGTCATGCGCTTCCGTGACAAGATGCAGACCTTGACCCAGTTGGTGCATGACAACATGACGCAGGCTCAGGCTGATCAGAAGCGCTGGTATGACCAGAATGCCCAGGAGAGGACCTACCATGTGGGTCAAAAGGTGGGTGCTGGTCCCCGTGCCAACGGATAAGCTTCAGGCAGCCTTGGAGGGCCCGTACGTCATCCACCAACAGCTCAACCCGGTCACCTACGTGGTCACGCTTGACCACGCTCGGGGTAGGTGAAAGGCCTTTCACGTCAACATGATGAAGGCTCATCACGAATGTGAACCTTTTGTCCTACCGGTCTGCAGCTTGCCCAAAGATGGGGAGGAAGACACCCTCCTGGACATGCTGGCCCAAGCCAAGGCCGGTGGGTCCATTGAGGACGTGGAGGTAAGCTCCTCTTTAACCGAACCCCAGCGGTTGCAGTTGAAAACCACGCTGGAACTCTTCCGGACTGTGTTCTCCAACCGACCTGGAAGGACTGAGTTAGTAGTCCACGAGGTGGACACCGGGAATCATGCCCCAAAACGGTGAACACCCTATCGAATCTCTGACCAGGTGCAGCAGGTTATGTGCCAGGAGATCGATGAGATGTTACAGCTGGGGGTGATTCAACGGTCAAAGAGTGCATGGGCCTCACCTGTAGTTCTCGTGCCCAAGAAGATCCGGACCACCCGGTTCTGCGTGGACTACAAGAGGCTCAACACCATCACAGCCTCTGACGTGCACAAAATGCCCCTCATTGAAGAGCTGCTTGAGAGGTTAGCTGGCGCAAAATATAATATCCCATAATGGATCTGAGTCGAGGATACTGGCAGATTCCCCTGAGCCCCAAGGCACAGGAGAAGTCCACCTTTATCACACCCTTTGGACTGTACGAGTCCACGGTCATGCCCTTCGGCATGAAGAATCTCCCTGCCACTTTCCAGCGGATGGTCAACCTCCTGCTTCAGGGACTGGATGAGTACGCCGTGGCGTACTTGGATGACATTGCCATCTTCAGTTCCTCCTGGAAGGAACACCTGCAGCATCTCAAGGAGGTGCTCAGGCTAATTCACCAAGCAGGACTGACTATCAAGCCGGGAAAGTGCCAGATGGGCATGAGGGAGGTCCACTACCTGGGACACTGGGTAGGCAGAGGCACCCTAAAGCCAGAGCCTGAGAAAGCGGGAGCGATCATGAACTGGCTCACTCCAGGACCAAGAAACAGGTGATGTCCTTCCTGGGCACTGCAGTGTACTATAGGCGCTTCGTACAGCACTATAGTGGCCTGGCAAAACCCTTGACGGACCTCACCAGGAAGATGCTACCCCACATTGTCAACTGGACCGACGGCTGTGAGGGGGCCTTCCAGGCGTTGAAAACAGCACTGTGCAATGCCCCTGTGTTGAAAGCAGCCGACAGCAGTAGATCGTTCTTGGTACAGACCGATGCCAGCGAGTTTGGCCTTGGTGCTGTGCTCAGCCAGGTTGACTCAGAGGACCAAGAGCACCCCATGTTGTATCTGAGCCGGAAACTTTTGCCGAGGGAAGTGGCCTACTCCACCATCGAGAAGGAGTGCCTGGCCATAGTCTGGGCCCAGCAGCGCTTGCAGCCCTACTTGTACGGTTGCACCTTCACTGTGGTGACCACAACCCTCTGTGCTGGCTAAACATCATGTGTGGAACCTACGGCTGGTTGCAATGCTGGAGCCTTACCCTTCAGCAGTTTGACTTCACCATTGAACGCAAAACGGGCAGGAAGCATGGCAATGCAGATGGTCTGTCCCGCCAGGGTTAACCTACTGAGGTGCGCATGGAGGCATACCGTGGGGTTCTGCCTCCGTAGTGCAGACCAAAAGGGGGAGGTGTGAGGATAATGTATAATATATGTTTTAGACTCTTGCCTGTTGCCATGCTGTGGGCTAAAAACCCCCCTTCACTCTGTATTTTGCTTGCTGGAATGTGTGTGAAGCTATTCTTCTCAATTATCTGCCCTGCCCTCCAAGCCAGGAAGGTCTATTGCGCTTGTGGCAGACACTGGGTAATTTGAAGCTAGTGTGTGAGCAAGGTGTGGCTTTAAACTGCAGGTGACCAATCCTGCAAAGCCACCTGTGGTCCCTCCCTTCTCAGTCAGGAATGTCTTTGTCTCCAGAGTCTCAGAACGTAAAGATCTCTGACCTCAGTGAATATAATTAACCAGCCCTTTAGTGATGCCCCGAGGCTAGAGTATATAGGTCTCTACTCTTAACCCAGCCGAGTAGTCAGCAGAGTTTTACTTGAGGAGCTGTTTCTATCCAGACCTCCTGATGCACTGGGACTTTTGGGAGTTCTGCTCTGCCAGCATGGGTTTGCCTGCAATGTCCTGAGAACATGTGAGTGTTACCTTTTCTCTTTTAATCCCTTTATTTTATAATTACCTTGTACATTTTCAATTGTCTCATATTGTAACATCTTTTATACCTTTTTATAAACACTGCCTTAATCTTTAATGGAGTAAAATATTTAAAATAATAGATTCGTTCTCCTGTTCTAAAACGTACCTTAAGCCTTCTGATGGGAAATACGCTACTGTTTTGGGTTAGCTTTGGACCCGTTTAATTGAAGCTGGTGGCAGCATACCGTGTGCGGGGCCTTTGAGTGTCATTGTAGCGACTGCGGCGTTGATAATTATTGTTCCTGCCTGAGTGGGAGTTGTTGTATCGCCTCGCTGCAGCGTTCCCAATAGCCAGTACATAGTAGGCAGCCTTTCTGGCGACTAATTAACCTAGATGCAGTACCTAATCTGACCTGAGAGTAAGGGGGGCGCCAGAGAGCTGCAAGTTTCAAGTGGAACTGTAAGCGGGATATACATAAATCTCTGCAGTTCGTGGTATATTGAAGAGCAGTGGGATACCTAAAATAAGCCCCTGCTGTAAACTAAGAGGTCAATAACCTTGTGTGTGTTTTTGCATCACATTGTAGCAGCGGAGGGATAACTAAGATAAGCCCACTGCACATGTGATAGCCGTCTGTTGGCCTAAGGTCACCCCAATCCGTGACGTAGGGGTGACGGTCATGGTGTGAATCATGACAAATTGGTGGCAGCGGTGAGGATTTATGACAGCGGCAGTGCTACAAGACCTTCCAGAAGGACCAATAGGAGCCACAACAGGACCTGAGCATGTGACCCCCAACCTCCAATGGGAGGTCGTCCCGTGGGACTGCTCAGTATGGGAAAAGCAGGACTTAGTCCCAGAAAGACCTGCTCACTGCTCATCAGTGCTGACTACAAAGGCAGAGCCTGGAAGAACAGTAGTAACCAGTCACCCAGTATAAGCCTGAGCTAGACGCTGGGACCGACGTCTCTGCTGAGCAGGCTCCACTGTGGCTAGAGAAGAATTGGAGACGGCAGAGGAGATGGTTCAAGATTCCCCCTGTGCAGAGGCAGGAATTCGACACCTAATATTACCCCCCTCCTAGGGCCCCCTCCTTGGACCTTGCTACGCTCAAAGGCAGCAATGAGCTGTGGAGCTGGAATGTGCTTAGCAGGCTCCCAGGACCTGTCCTCTGGGCAATAACTCTTCCAATCCACCCAAAAAAATTTCTTACCACGTACCACCTTACACCCCAAGATAGCGTTCACCTCGTAATCGTCTATAGACAAACCCGATGTCCCGACAGATGACTCGGAAAACCGGGACATTTGTACAGGCTTTAAGAGGGACACATGAAAGGTGTCGGTGATACCTAGGCGTGGAGGAAGGGCCAGACGGTAGACCACAAGGCTTAACCTGTTTGAGGACCTTGAAGGGACCCAAGTAGCAAGGTGCAAATTTAGTGGACTCAAATCGCAGCCTGATGTTACGGGTGGAGAGCCACACTAAATTGCCAGGAGTAAAAGTCAGAGTGGGGCGCCGATGTGCATTGGCGGAGGACCTCATTCTCTCCTTGGAGGCCCGGATGGCATCCTGAGTGCGATTCCTAATGTCCCGTGCCTTCACAGCCCAGTTTGCCACCCTGGAGTCGGCGGAAGACATGGGCATAGGCACAGGAACCCACAGATGCTGACCGTAGTTAAGAAGGAATGGAGTCAGCCCAGTGGAGTTGGCTATGGCATTGTTTAGCGCAAACTCTGCCCATGGTAGCAAAGATGCCCAGTCATCCTGCCTGGCAGAAACAAACTGTCATAGATATGGGACCAAGGTCTGGTTGGCCCTCTCTACCAAGCCATTCGTCTCGGGATGGTTTGCTGAAGAGAGATTCATCTTAATGCTGAGTAGACGACAAAGCTCTCTCCAGAACCGAGATGCAAACTGGGGACCCCGGTCACTGACAATTTTGTCTGGCATACCGTGTAGGCAGAAAACGTGTTTTATAAACAACGCTGCCAAGGCCTGTGCAGAAGGTAGCTGTGGAAGCGGCACCAAGTGCACCATTTTAGAAAAATGGTCAGTGATTACCCAAATGATAGTGCAACCACGGGACTTGGGTAAGCCCACCACAAAATCCATCCCAACGATCTCCCAGGGCCTGTCTGCCACAGGCAGGGGATAAAGCAACCCAGCTGGCCGTTGTCAAGGAGACTTATTCTTAGCGCAGGAGACACATGCCCGAATATAGTCTCCGACGTCACGGGCCATATGCTGCCACCAGTACATCTTCGCCAGAAGATCAGATGTCCTTTTGTTCCCGAAGTGTCCACCCACCCTGGACGAGTGAGCCCAAAAGAGAACCTCAGGTCATAGATATGATGGTACAAAGGTCTTGCCCGGGGGCACAGATTCTAGCGAATCCGGAGCCACGGTTCTCAGGCTCTCAGAAGGGACAATAAGCTGAGGCTCCTCTACCTTCTCCTCAGATGATACAACGGAGCAAGAGAGGGCGTTCGCACGAATGTTCTTTTCCCCGGAGAGGAAGTGGGGAGTGAAATGGAACCAGGAGAAGAAAAGGGACCATCTGGCCTGACGAGAATTTAGCTGCTGGGGAGTCTGTAAGTGCACCAAATTTTTGTGGTCTGTAAAAAATTGGAAGGGAAAGCGATCCCCCTCCAGAAGATGTCTCCACTCCGAGAAAGCCAACTTCATGGATAGCAACTCCCTGTCCCTGATGGAATAATTACTCTCCGCTGGTGTGAAGATCTTGGAAAAGAAGAAGCAAGGATACTTCCGACCTTGAGCATCCTTTTGGAAGGGGACTGCTCCAGCATCAACGAATGAGGCATCCACCTCTATTATAAACAGCTTATCTACACCAGGGCGATGTAGGATGAGAGCGCTAGCAAAATGAGACTTAATAGAAGTGAAGGCCTTGAAGACCTCCTCTGATGACAATTTGGGATTTGCTCACTTCTTGGTGAGGGCTACCAAGGGAGCTACCAAAGTTATGAAATGAGGGATGAACTGGCGATAATAGTTAATAAACCCCATAAAGCTCTGCACCACTTTAAGAGAATGGGGTTCTTGCCAGTCCATCACAGCCTGTAGTTTGGCAGGATCCATAGCCAATCCCTGGGCGGAGATGATAGAGCTCAGGAAAGGTAGGGACTCCTGCTCAAACACACATATCTCCAACTTGGCATAGAGGGAATTTGCCTGCAAGAGGTCGAAGACTCTTAAAATAACTCTCAGATGGGAGTCAATATCTGGAGGTTAGATGAGAATATCGTTTAGATAGACTACGACCGAGGTGGAGAGCATATCCCGGCAAATATCATTTACAAATTCTTGGAAAACGGCTGGGGCATTACAGAGCCCAAAGGGCATCACTAGGTATTCATAGTGCCCATCCTTGGTGTTAAAAGCCGTCTTCCATTCGTCCCCCTCATGGATGCGAATCAGGTTGTAAGCACCCCACAGATCTAGTTGAGTAAATACCCTTGCTCCCCAAAGCCTATCAAATAGCTCAGATATCAGGGGCAAAGGATATGTATTATTAATGGTGATGGCTTTAAGACTAGGGTTGAGCGACTTTTATTTTTATAGGATCGGGTCGGGTTTCACGAAACCCTACTTTCTCAAAAGTCGGGTCGAGTGAAATCGGCCGATCCTATAAAAAAGTCGGGGTCGGGGTCGGCCGAAACACGAAACCCAATGCAGTGCAATGGGATACTATGGTTCCCAGGGTCTGAAGGAGAGGAAACTCTCCTTCATGCCCTGGGATCCGAATTAATGTGTAAAATAAAGAATCAAAATAAAAAATATTGATATACTCACCCTCGGACGCGCCCTGGTTCTAACCGGCAGCCTTCCTTCCTAAGAATGAGCGCGTGAATGACCTGCGGTGACGTCGCGGCTTGTGATTGGTCATGTGAGCGGTCACATGGGCGGTCACGCGACCAATCACAAGCCAAGACGTCATCTAAGGTCCTTCACGTGCTCATTCTTAGGAAGGAAGGCTGCCGGAAAGAAGCAGGGCGCGTCCGAGGGTGAGTATATTCCTATTAGGTACCTATTAGGAATTCCGATACCAGATTCAGAAGATCGCCGACCTCATGGCCGACCCCACACAGGGGTCGGGTCGGGTTTCATGAAACCCGACTTTGCCAAAAGTCGGCGACTTCTGAAAATGGCCGACCCGTTTCGCTCAATCCTAGTTAAGACCCCTGTAGTCTATGCATGGATGTAGTTTACCGTTCTTCTGCACGAAGAAGAACCCAGCCCCTGCAGGTGACACTGACTTCCTAATGAATCCTCTTGCCAGATTTTCCTTGATGTTCTGTGACATTGCCTCCGTCTCCAGGAGAGAGATAACAGACAGACTTGACCCCGGGGTGTCTCAGCACCAAGGTCAATAGGACAGTCATAGGGGCGGTGAGGCGGAATGGTCTCCGCAGCTCTTTTGGAGAACACGTCCGCATAGAGCCAATATTGCTTGGGGAAAGAGGAGAGATCTGCGGGTACCTCCATAGTAGCAACCTGAACGCATTCCCTCTGACATCTACTCTCACAAGATTCACCCCATCCCAAAATTTGGCCTGTGCACCACTCAATATGAGGAGAGTGGTACCGTAGCCAAGGTATCCCTAACAGGACCTCATTAATTCCCTCAGGAATGACGAGCAGAGATATAATCTCCTGATGAGATAGCGACATAGACAAAGTAAAAAGGATGGTCTGGTGTGTTATCTGTGAGGGCAGTGTCGACCCATTCACCACTTGTACGGTTATTGGTTAAGCAAGCATCACTAGGGGTATTGCGTGACGTTGGGCGAAGGCAGAAGAAAAAATATTACCCTCCACCCCAGAATCCACGCAGAGCTCTACCGAATGAGTGGATGAGCCTATTGTAATTGTCCCCTTAAAGGACAATTTGGAGGCAAACATTGCCGTGTCTAGTGTACCTCCACCTACTACCACTAGATGCTGACATTTCCCCAACCGCTGGGAACATCTGGTGGCAAGATGTCCTGACTGCTGGCAAACATGACAGACCTTGAGTGCACAAGCAGTTCGAAACTTAGATCCTGCTCGTGACACTTCCATTGCCTCATGTGACTGGACCGGAGATTCCAAAGGTTTGGCGAAGGTGGGAGCCAGCCGAAACCTCTGCCTACACTGGGCTCGCTCTAACCTCGGCTCGATAAAATGGAGGTGAATACGAGTGGACACAGCTATTAGCTCCTCCATTGTGGCGGGAATCTCCCTAGTGGCCAAAGTGTCCTTCACATGGTCAGCCAGCCGCCTCCAAAATATAGGGATAAGGGCTTTATCAAACCACTACAGCTCAGATGCTAAGGTGCAGAATTGGACTGCAAAATGGCTGACCAAGGAAGAACCCTGAGTCAATGCCAACAGTTGGAGCTCCATATCATGGGTGACTCGAGGAAAGACCTGTTTCAGAGTGCTCAGGAACAGTGGAGCACTCTGCACCACAAGATCGCCACGCTCCCACAGTGGCGTAGCCCATTCCAACACCCTGTCCGACAGGAGAGATAAAATTAATCCCAACTTTGCCCGCTCTATGGGGAAATGTGCAGCCAGGAACTTAAGGTGTATAGAGCACTGGCTCACAAAACCCATACAAGATTTGCTATCACCAGAAAATTTATCTGGCAGCGGGAGGCGAGATAGGGTCGGAACAGGGGTGGCAGTGGACAAAGTTGCTGCAGCCACGCTAACAGCCTGAACAGCTACTGCGGTAACATCCACAGCTGAGGTTGTGCACTCAAGAGCCGCCAACCTACCCTCCAGCTGCTTTATGAACCGCAAGGATTGCTGTTTGTCCATAATTACTAGCCAGACCCTGGCACTAGTGTACTGTTAGGGGTAGCGGAACGCACCAAATAATTAGAGAGAAGGTATGAGGTGCATTCGCAGCCTGGGTTCCACCGTGCAGAGATGGAACCTGCTGCTGAGTGATGACAGACTTTATGGATACACACATGGGTTAACTTCACCCTGCATGAAGGAAGCAAACCCTGTTGCGTCACAGGGCCACAGTACCGCACAAAGAGCGCAAGCAAGGAGTCACAGAACTCTATCCCAGGACACAGGATTAGAGTTTGTGTAGACCTCTTGCACTCGACACCACAATTGGGGTATCAGAGTAACTGAAAAAGTAACTTATATGCACAAGAGTGCGTGCTGTGCCACTCTGGCAGATGCCACTAACCACCCAAACTTGGGTCAGGGAAGCGCTCTAATAGCGCACGGCGCCACACTGGCGGTCACAGCAATTAGACGCTGTTTCGTGTGTTTTTGTGCTGATAGCTCAGCCGGGCACTAGATAGCAGACATCCACCTTACGCGACCAGTTATACACAAGGGAGGGGATGATTAAAAGGACGACTTGCACTCATCAACACTCACATGTTTTCAAATGTGCACTAGCGCATGGCCAAGCGGCCATGCGAACCCTTTATAGCGGCAGTGCTACAAGACCTTCCAGATGGACCAATAGGAGCCTCAACAGGATCTGAGCATGTGACCCCCGACCTCCAATGGGAAGTCATCTCATGGGCTTGCTCAGTATGGGAAAAGCAAGACTTAGTCCCAGAAAGACCTGCTCGCTGCTGATCAGTGCTGACAACAAAGGCAGATCCTGGAAGAACAGTAGTAACCAGTCGCCCAGTATCAGCATGAGCTGGACACTGGTGAGCAGGCTCCACTGCGGCTAGAGAAGAATGGGGGACTGCAGCGGAGATGGTTCGAGATTCCCCCTGTGTAAAGATGGGAACTCGACACCTAACATTCTGTGCCTTTATGCTGGTGTGTGTACTCTGCACCCTCCGCTTGTGTGAGTACTGTGCCTTTAAGCCGATTTGTGCTTTCTTGTAGTCTTGGACAGAGATAATTGGCATCAGCAAGGCTATTAATATCTGCCCTCAGTCACTGGCTTTACCACTCTGGCGGACAAAATTGAGCGGGAGCCCACGCCAATTTTTTCCGCGATTTAACCCTTAAATTTAATGGCTACAGCGCCGAAATTTTGCACATACACACTACTAACAGTAGTAGTGTGGAATATGCAAAAAAAAGGGGTATATGACATGGTTTACTGTATGTAAACCAGGTCTCATATCTTGTCTGGTTTAGGCAGGAGAAATGAAAAGCCGGCAATTGAATTACCGGCTTTTCACATATATCGCGCTGAAGTAAATATAAAAATATATAGATTTTCCAGTAACTTGCATTGGGTTTCGTGTTTCAGCCGATCCCCGACCCCGACTTTTCAAGAAGATCGGCCGATTTCACTCGACTCGACTTTTGAGAAAGTCGGGTTTCATGAAACCCGACTCGACCTCAAAAAAGGAAAAGTCGCTCAACCCTAGATGCCAGTAGTAGGCCAAATAAATAGTTTTCTTAAACAGATGTGTTCTATAGTAGTCTAGGAAATAAATAGTGATTAGCGAATAGTGAAATATTTGGATTTGGGAAAATCGGCACAAATACTTTCTAACATCCGTGTATTCGTATCGGATAACAGATCCAATGCAAGTCAAAGGGAAAGCCGAAAATTTTTCTGCTGGACCCAACAAACAGGTCTGGGGGCATGAGAAAAAAGGAGAAATGGATGGGAAAGTGCTAAAACTAAAAGGTAACAGCATGGAGAAGATGCTTGCATGCCTTTCTGACTCAGCAATTCATCTGTCGGGCACACGAGCTGACAGGACAGAATAGACAGATTACATACAGTAATTACAGATAGAATAGGTACATATATAATTGTCTGTGACACACACATATATATATATATATATATATATATATACACTTATATGCAGTGGATGCGGAAAGCATTCAGAGTGACCCCTTTAAATTTCTTACTCTTTGTTTCATTGCAGCCATATGGTAAATTCAAAAATTTTATTTTTTTCTTATTAATGTACACTCTGCACACCATCTTGACTGAAAAAAACAGAAATGTAGAAAATTTTGCAAATGTATTAAAACAGAAAAACTGAAATATCACATGGTTTTAAGTATTCACACTCTTTGCTCAGTATTGAGTAGAAGCACCCTTTTGAGCTAGTACAGCCATGAGTCTTCTTGGGAATGATGCAACACGTTTTTCATGCCTGGATTTGGGGATCCTCTGCCATTGTTCCTTACAGATCCTCTCCAGTTCTGTCAGGTTGGATGGTGAAAGATGGTTGACAGCCATTTTCAGGTCTCTCCAGAGATGTTCAATTGGGTTTAGGTTGAGACTCTGGGCCAGTCAAAAATGGTCAAGGAGTTGTTCTGAATCTACTCCTTTGTTATTTTAGCTGTGTTCTTAGGGTCATTGTCTTGTTGGAAGGTGAACCATCATCGAAGTCTGAGGTCCAGAGCACTCTGGAAGAGGTTTTTATCAACGATATCTCTGTACTTGGCCACATTCATGTTTGGTCCTGCCTCTGCAGCTTAAAAATATTTCCATAACATGATGCTGCCACCACCATGTTTTACTGTTGGGATTGTATTGGGCAGGTGATGAGCAGTGCCTGGTTTTCTCCATACATACTGCTTAGAATTATCACCAAAAAGGTCTATCTTCGTCTCATCAGACCAGAGAATCTTATTTCTCATGGTCTGGGAGTCCTTCATGTGTTTTTAGCAAACTCTATGTGGTCTTTCATATACAACAGTATTTACCGCGCTGAGTAAAAAAGACTATATAATGTGATGTAAATATCAAAAAGTAAGGTGTACTCACTTTTGTAGTGGAGATAGTTGGAAAATATTCGTAGAGCCATAAGAGGATGAACCAGGGTTTTAGAGGCACTTGCCTATGGGTCCAAAGGTAAAAAAAAAAATACTGGAAATGAAAATAAAAATTATGATAAAGGCGTTACAGTGTATTGAAATGATGGATAGGAGTGTTAGGTGTCAAGTTCCTGCCTCCACACAGGGGGAATCTCAAATCATGTCTGCTGCAGTCTCCTATTCTTCTCCAGCCGCAGTGGAGCCTGCTCAGCGGAGAAGTCGGTCCCAGCGTATGCCTCAAGCTGATACTGTGCAACTGGTTACTGCTGCCTTTCCAGGCTCTGCCTTTCTAGCCAGCACTGAACAGCAGAGAGCAGGTCTTTCTGGGACTAAGTCCTGCTTTTCCCATACTGAGCATGCCCACGGGACGACCTCCCATTGAAGGTCAGGGGTCACATGCTCAGGTCCTGTTGCAGCTCCTATTGGACCATCAGGAAGGTCCCGTAGCACTACTGCTATAAAAGGTTTGCATGGCCACTGGGCCATGCGCTAGTTTATACTTGATAACATGTGTGTGTAGATGTGTGACTGTCGCTCCTTAATCATTCCCCTTCCTAGTGTTGTTGACTGCCCCCGAATGGTGGATGCTATCTAGTGCCCGACAGTGCTACCTGCACACCAAGCACACGTTACAGTGCCTTTGCAGTGCCCGCTTATATGGCACTGTGCGCAATCAGTACGTTTTCCTGACAGCCTGTCAGTGTAGGGTGGGAATTCCTGCTTGGACTCATGCATCTGACTCAGGGCGTCCTCAGGCACTGGCTCAAAAGCCACCGAGGGTCAGAGCGGGTCCAATCACCAGTTTAGTGGGGGTGATTCATAGGGATCCCACTAGTGTCTTTCAGCTGCACCCTGTGACTGCTAACAGGGCGCAGCGTATTTGTGGCAACTCTGTGAAGCAACAGAGCTCGCTTCTATTCACACTGGGTGAGGTCTAACCCACGTGTGAGCAAGCGTCTGTCCTCCATTACTCAGCAGCAGGTGTCATCTCTGCACGGTGGACTCCAGACTGCGAACGCACCTCATATTCTCTTTTACTCTTATTTGGTGCATTCCACCAGTCCTAACAAGGAGTAACAATTGTATAATGGTATTTACTGGGCTTTTAACTGTAGTATGCCCAGTACTGCTTGTAAAAGTGGTGATACAGCGTTTTGCTGATAGAAAGAGAAACTGGAAGCAGTTAATAAATGTAAAGTGTTACAGTCACGGGACTTGCATTGGCGTCTGTAGTAGTCATGTACCTGAGGTATACTTACTGGAGTGTAAACATTGGTGGCAAAGTGGCTGTCTGGTGAGAGCAGATGCCTGAAGCTGCTAGCAGGTGCTGATCTCTGCTGGAGATAGTTTCCCAGTGGGGAAAGCAGGAAGACGAGAGATGCCAGCACCTAGCGTGCCCCGGCCGGAAGCAGACACTGAGGACGCAGTGGAATAGGGAAGCGGGACTAATGAGACGACACTGGGAAGAAGAGTGTGCGAATGGACAGTTTTCCTACGCTTTTCAAGGGGTAACTCCCCTCTTCATCAGGGTTATGTCCATCGCAACTAGTGCCTCCCTTAAATGGGTCTATCTGCAGATTATAGCCAGTCTCAGGAGCGCACAAGGAGGACACAGACACCAGTTAGGGTAAAACCACAACGCGTTTCAATGGCGTGCACGGTCTTCTTCAGGTGGATATTTATTAATGATATGCAAGGAAGCAGTATTTAACCTTACAAGGACAAATCACAAAACAGTGGCAATTACATATGCAAATGTAACATGTAAAAAAATGGGAATGTATCATTTATTACAACATTTTAGCAGCAAAGCAGCAAATATAACATACAGATAGTGGGCATGCATCATTTGTTACAAATTGCCTAATAAAAAACAATTAGAAGAAAAATAAGAATAAAAAATAAAAATAATCACCAACGTAATAATAATAAAAATCAGCATAAAAAATTATAATAAAAAATAATAATTAAAAAAAAAGATACAAATAGACGTCTAGTTAGTAACTTTCTCAATCATGAGGTTCAGACCCTTGGGGGCCAGTGTACCAAGCCTAAAAATCCAGAAGCTTTCTTTTTTTATTAAACTACTCAAACGGTCTGATACATACTCAGGTATATGGTCAATAATTGTTAGTTGCATCGCTTTCCAATTTTTTGGGTGCATCAATAAAAAATGCTTCGATAGACTGTGTAACATGAAGCCATTTTTTATGTTCTGTCTATGTTTATTTAGTCTCGCATGCATCATTTGTATGGTGCGGCCTACATATTGTAGACCGCAACCACATTCAATCAGATAGACTACATGAGTGGTTTGACAGTTAACAGATGAAATGATTAAAAACATATTGCCCGTCGTGTTGGATTTGAATTTACGTGCACCTTTCCCAATAGAGATGCAAAACAAACATTTGGTACTCCCACATGGCAAACAGCCCGAATTCAAAGACACACGAGGTCTTGATATGAATGGCACTATTGGCGTGTTACTAAGTACAACCTTATACCCTAAAGTCTGGTTTCTTTGAAATATGGTTATGGGGCGGGGGGATAAATGTTTCGAAAGCACTGGATCCCCCTTCAAAATGAACCAATATTTTGATAGAATTTTTTTAACCATTACATGAGACTGATTGAAAGTGGTAATGAAGCTCCACTTGCTAAATGTAGTTCTTGAGGGGAGAGGCTCTGTTGATTTCCTCCTAATGCTATCAATACACTCCTTCTGTGTCAAAGAATTGGCTTTTTTGTGGGCATCCCTAACTAGGTTCTTCAGATAACCTCTCTGTTCAAACCTCTGATCCAAGATTTTAGCCTCCCTTAGGAAGTCAGACTTATATGTACAGTTTTTTTCATATCTGCCAATATTGGCCATTCGGGACATTCTTGATCCACTTGTGTAGGTGACCACTATCAAAGCTGATATAACTGTTTACATCCACTTCCTGAAAATGTGTGGTCGTGGATAGATGACCTGTTTCATCAACTCGAATCACAAGATCTAGAATTTGAACAGAGATGTTAGACATGTTGGCTGTAAAATGTAACCCTAATGAATTCTTATTGAGATTGGAAATAAAGACGGCGCACGCCGTTGAAACGCGTTGTGGTTTTACCCTAACTGGTGTCTGTGTCCTCCTTCTTTGCTCCTGAGACTGGCTATTCTGTTTCTGTTGCAAGTCTCTCTTCCCTGTTGTGGGGTATCCGGCTGGAGCAGCGGGGACCTGAGCACTTATTCCCTCCTCATTGGGACGGCCGCTAGCTCTCCTTCTACAATCCGCTATTTGTTGTTCCACATCCACTATTCCCACGAGGATGGCAGCCGGAGCTGCAGCAGCTATACCCGTTCCATCAATAGTACAGGACCTTCGGCACCATGTGACCCGCAGGTCCTTCTGCCTAAAGACTATTGCAGTCTAGTCTCCTGAATCGTGTGCACACGGCTGCAGGGATCTCTAATGGCGGAACAGCCTGTGGAACCCTCGTAAGTGCACTTCTATCACTTGGTCACATTGTTATGCATGGTTGCATAACTAATTCAGGTTAGTACCCCCCTGCTATCATATTGGGGCATAATATTTATCGTGAGGTACCTCTCATCCTAGGTCTCCTTTTTTATCTTTTTTTATCTGAGGTAACTGGTTACGAACCATTCTACTATCAAGCCTAGTGTTTTGTCTTTTCCTTACATCATATGGACTCTTGAGATCCCTGATAAAAACCTATTCCCCATGGATAATACCTTTGGGGAATCTGAAAAAAACTTTGTTTTCCTTGTATCATTGAAGTGGAAACTATTCACCTGTTTGACCTGCAATCAGTCACCAGCAATTTTGACACCGTTCATATTGTGATATTTACGTCATTTTAAAAGCTTATACATTCATCTTATGTGGTTTTATGTTCATGAGCGATTAACTTATCATTTGTCATGATAGAATTTCATATTTGATACTGGAATAACAATTTTCTAATTTTTTATTCGTTTATGTGTGCATTAGCACACTGATTCATTAAGTACTTACCCCTGGTGTTGGATTTTTTTTTTTTTCTTCATCTAGCTCACACCATGAATTTTTTTTACATCCAATACTGAAGTTCATAGACTGTCCTGCATTCTTAAGGTTTTGGGCACATCTGATGAGTCTCTAATTGAAATTACTAATCACATAGAGGTCCTTTTTCTTAAACAGTACATCGCAGAAGGCTTAGTCCCTAAGGGTTTAATCATAGCCCAGCAAACTTCCTTTCCTAATGATGCAACCTTCTCAACCAGCTATGATAACATATGCCTAGAATGCTCTGTTCACATGATGCGTCTACTAATTTCCAAACGTAATTCCCTTGCAGATGATGCACTAGTTCAACTCAGTTCTATTAAAGAGAAACTTACTACATTTGATCAATGTTCTGACTTTTTGGAATTTAATTTAAAACTACATGGCAGACTTAATAAGTTTGAAGATGCACTAATTAAAAAGAAGGCGCTTAAATTTATGAGGGATAAAAAAGATAGGCTTTCTAAAAATTCTAGTGTTCCTATGGAAACTGAATTTCCAGATCAGCATACTGTCAATCTACCTTCTACTGGGAATACAACAGCTCCCCCTTTGGATTGTACCAATAATTCAGTATCCAAACTGCATAATAAACAACAAAAAATGTTCTAAAAACAACATACAGAAAGTTTAAAATGTAGCACTATATTCCAGATGAATAATCCTATTGTGCTGAATGAACAGTTGGAAATTTCTACATCCTCCCTACTTCTTAGGTGCGAATCAATCATGTCTCCCCTAGATACAAAAGTACCACCACAAACTGCCAGTTTGTTCACATCTTCTGACATTAACCCCTCCGATAATATGTTGTGTCCTGGGCCCAGTGTACAAGAAAATTTTGACGGTCTCTCTCAACTTTCAGTTTATGATACTGACTGTTCACTAATATCACTCACCCCACTTCCATTCCCTAATTCTTCTCTTATCAATAGTAACACAGGTACTGATTTGCCAGTGATCAATACCATAGAATCCAATACTTTTATTAAGGAAATCACTGTCACTCCTTGTCACCAGAATCCTGGTATTGCATTATGTCCCTCTACTGGTGACTTACAAAATACCAAGATCACACATTTTTTTCAGGTGCTACCGGGTCACAAAGCCAAGATAAAAAGAAAAAAAGAACAAGAGGGTCTAGGGGCAAGGGCAAAAACAAAAAAAAATGGAAAACCCCCTTGACTAGATATCATAAAAAATACTGATATCCCAAAACAACACTCCAGTATCTTTAACATTTCGGATTATCAGTTGAATAAAGATGAAATCTCACTTCTAGAGCGTGGGTTATCCTTTTGCCCCGACTCCCCATTAAATATATTTAATCTTTATTTGGATTTAAATGATTTCATGCAAAAGCTTACGGTACAACATCACTTTTTGTTAGAGGGTGGTAAATCTACCAAGACCCCTATATAGAGTTGAGCGACTCTTAATTTTTTCTGGATCGAGTCGGGTTTCGCGAAACCCGACTTTGTCAAAAGGTGGGTCGGGTGAAATCGGCTGATTATTGCGTAAAGTCGGGGGCCGACTGAAACACGAAACCCAATGTAAGTCAATGGGGAATCAAAGTCGGCAGTGAGTGGAGTACAGGAAAACACCTACAGTGCCCATTTTAATGCCAAAAACATCAATTCTTATTTCTGAAGCTTGTAAATCTTAATTTACTTTATAATATACTAGTTAGGCATTGAAAACTGGGGGTCATTTGGCTAAAGTTGTGGTTGAGTTTTTTGTGGGCCTAGGAAACGCGGAATACATCACGGCGGTGGAGCAGGGAGAGGTAAGTATTTCAACTTTGCAAGTGCTGTGATCCTGAGCAAGCAGTGGGGGCCCACTCATTGGCATTGGCACTGGCACAGGGCCCCTCATAGTACAGCAGTGTGTTTGACGGCGGGTAGCGTCTCCCACCGGAAGAGACACTTTTGCGTACTATGAGGGGCCCTGTGCCAGTGACATCGCCAACAAGTATGCCCCTCCACCTGATGAAGGAACCTGCACTTTCATCTGCATCTTCCTCTTTGTCCCCACGTAAGGTGGTATAGTATGCGGGAAGGGGAACCTGACTTTCAGCAGGGTCAGATTCTGGCTGTGTAGAGTGCAAGGGGAATGTAGTGGTCTGGTTCAATGTACCAGCAGACTCATCTAGCAGTGGCTGGGCAATGGGCAGGATGAGGAGGAAACACAGATATAGGCCCAAATAATAAAGTGGGCTAAATACAGTTCAAAATTGGTAACAGGACTAACCAGGCGGCATTGCTTTGTTCAGTGGAGGACAACTGTAATGAGAGGCTGACACAGTGAGTAGGCCCAAATCAGTAAGTTGGCTAAATGCAGTTCAAAATTCATAACAGGACTAAACTGGCGGCATTGCTTTGTTCAGCGGAGGACAACTGTAAGGAGAGGCTGACACAGTGAGTAGGCCCAAATAAGTAAGTAGGCTAAATACATTTCAAAAATGGTAACAGGACTAACCAGGCGGCATTGCTTTGTTCAGTGGAGGACAACTGTAATGAGAAGCTGACACAGTCAGTAGGCCCAAATAAGTAAGTAGGCTAAATGTCTGCCAAATCTGCCAAAAAAATTTTCATAAATAAACAGGTGGCATAGCTAGGTACAGGGGTGGGCTTCTCTGCTGAGTAGCAGACAGTGGTAGTAGGCACAAAGTATTAACTGGTCTAAATGGAGGCCAGGGCCCCTGTATATTTTAACTATCATCTATCATTTCAACACATTTGTATTGGCAGTGCCATTGAAGGATTTAACAGCACAGACTACACAGTGGTGGAGCAGGGAGAGGTAAGTATTGCAAGTAGTAGAGCACTGTTCGAGCTGGGGGGAACAGTCTCTCTTGGGCGGCGGTACTGGCACAGGGCCCCTCATATTACAATGGTGTGTCTGACGTTGGTTGTGCACCACCACCGTCAGAGACACTTCATTGTACTATGAGGGACCCTGTGCCAGTGCCATCGCCCAAGAGTGGGCACACCCACCTGTCCAGGCAAACGGCACTCGCACGGGTGCTTGCGCCAGGTGGTGACCACGGCCCTGTGGGGGGAGTCAGCCCATTTAGGGAGGTATAAAAATGGCCTATGGTGGACATTCAGCAGATGCAAATGGAGGAATTGGAGAAGTCAGTAAGAGGAGGCCAAAAGCAAGACATGTTTCAGGCAAGCTACGTTTCAGCAGAGGAAGGTGGGGCCAAATAATTTGAAATCCATGATTGGTTCATTTTAATGAAGGCTAGATCATCAACATTTTGGGTAGCCAGACGTGTCCTTTTTTCAGTCAGTATTGAACCAGCAGCACTGAATACTCCTTCTGATAGCACACTAGCAGCAGGGCATGCAAGCTCCTGTAATGCATATTCTGCCAATTCAGGCCACGTGTCTATTTTAGATGCCCAGTAATCAAAGGGGAATGACCTGTGAGGGAGAACATTGATAAGGGCGGAAAAGTAGTTCGTAACCATACTGGAAAAATGCTGTCTCCTGTCACTTTGAATCGATGCAGCAGTACCTGTCGTGTCAGCGGTCGTTGAGAAATCACTCCACAACCTGGTCATAAAACCCCTCTGTCCAATGCCACTTCAGATTTGTGCACCTCTAACACCTCTGCCATGTTGCCCACTATGGCTCGTGTGAGAACCATCACCGCTGCTGTGTGCTGGGAATGCCTGAACCAAACAGTCTACAAGAGTTGCTTGTTTGGTAGCCAATATTTGCTCAAGGTTCTCATGTGGCATGATATTTTGTAATTTCCCTTTATATCGTGGATCCAGGAGGCAGGCCAACCAGCAATCGTCATCGGTCATTATTTTGATAATGCGGGGGTCTCTTTTTAGGATACGCAAGGCATACTCAGCCATGTGGGCCAATGTTCCAGGTGTCAATTCATTGCTTGTGCTGGGTTGAGGAGCACTTTCTTGCAAATCAACATCACTTGTGTCCCACAAAAACCCTGTACCTGACCTTGCAACGCCACCAGTTTCTATTGCCCCCTGAGAAGCATCCTCCTCCCATAAATATTCATCCCCATCATCCTCCTCCTCCTCCTCTTCGTCCGCCAACTCATCCAGGAGAGTTCCCTGAGCTGACAATGGCTGACTGTCATCAAGGCTTCCCTCCTCTTCGGCTGCAGATGCCTGCTCCTTAATGTGCGTCAAACTTTGCATCAGCAGACGCATTAGTGGGATGCTCATGCTTATGATGGCGTCGTCTGCACTTACCAGCCATGTGCATTCCTCAAAACACTGAAGGACTTGACAGAGGTCATGTAGCTTCGACCACTGCACACCAGACAACTCCATGTCTGCCATCCAAGTGCCTGCCCGTGTATGTGTATCCTCCCACAAATAAATTACAGCACGCCTCTGAAGCATGTGCAGTGTGGAGTTCCACCTTGTTACAACGTCGATTATTAGGCGGTGCTGGGAAAGATTCAGCGATCGCTGATGGTTCAGCATATGACTGGAGTGTACGGGCGACCGGCGGATGTGCGAGCAAAGTCTTCGCACCTTCAGGAGCAGGGCTGGTAACCCCGGATAATTTTTCAGGAAGCACTGAACCACCAGGTGCAAGGTGTGAGCCAGGCAAGGTATGTGTTTCTGTTCTGAAAGGGCTATGGCAGCCATAAAATTCCTTCCGTTATCACTGACTACCTTGCCTGCCTCAAGATGTATACTGCCCAGCCATGACTGAGTTTCTTGCTGCAAGTACTCGGCCAGTACTTCCGCGGTGTGTCTGTTGTCGCCCAAACACTTCATTTGTAACACAGCTTGCTGACGCTTACCACTAGCTGTTCAATAATGGGACACCTCGTGTGCAACACTGGCAGCTGCGGATGGAGTGGTCGTGCGACTGCACTCTGTGGATGAGCTTTCGCTTCTGGAGGAGGAGGAGGAGGGGTGGTGAACGCCTACAGCCAACTGTTTCCTAGATTGTGGGCTAGGCAGAACTGTCCCACTATGACTGTCTCCAGTGGACCCTGCATCCACCACATTAACCCAGTGCGCCGTGATGGACACGTAACGTCCCTGGCCATGCCTACTGGTCCATGCATATGTTGTGAGGTGCACCTTTCCACTGACTGATTGCCTCAGTGCATGGACAATGCGGTCTTTGACATGCTGGTGGAGGGCTGGGATGGCTTTTCTCGCAATGAAGTGCTGACTGGGTAGGTCATAGCGTGGTACTGCATATGCCATCAGGTCTTTGAAAGCTTCACTTTCAACCAACCGGTCGGGCATCATCTCTAACGAGATTAGTATAGCAATGTGGGCGTTCAAACCCTGTGTACGCGGATGAGTACTTTCTTTTCCTAACGAGAGTCTCTTGTAGGGTGAGCTGGACTGGAGAGCTGCATATGGTGGAACTAGCGGTGGTGGTGGACATGGCGGATTGAGAGAGGGTTGGTGATGGTATTCTTGATGTTGGCCTACATACAGTGTTTCCTACCAATAACCTTGTGATTCCCTGTCTGCTTTGGCCTTGTGATGATATCTAAACATTTGCTGCTGGTGGTGTCCTAACCGGTGGGCTTACAGTAAGGGAAGCAATGTAGCGTTGCTGACTACCTTCATTCTAAGCAGGTGCACCAACGGTTCGTGACATTTGGTAGTTAGTCCAGGCTTGCAAGTGCATGCTGGTTAAATGTCTACGCATGCACGTTGTATTTAAATTTTGAAGATTCTTCCCTCTGCTAAAGGTCTTTGAGCATTTCTTACAGATAACTTTTGACTGATCATTCGGATCTTGGTTAAAAAATTGCCACACTGCACTCTTCCTACTATCGAATACCTTTCAGGCAATGCACGCTGTGATACTTTCACCGAGTGGCCACGCTGTCCTAAAACTGTTTTTGTTTTTGACACACATTTCTGGCCTGATACGGGCCTGCCAGATGACAGCTGTTGCGATGTAGATGGCTGCTGCGGATCATCCTCCTCTGCTTCTAAGCTACTGGCAGCGGCAACCTCTTCCCCCAATGGCTGCCAATCTGTGTCAACAACTGGGTCATCTATCACCTCCTCTTCAATGTCATGTGCACCTTCCTCTGTGTCACAGTGTAAGGTGCTATAGCGTTCGGGACGGAGCACCATAGTCTCATCAGGGTCAGATTCTGGCTCAGTACACTGCGAGGGAAATGTAGTGATCTGAGTCAATGGAACAGCATAATAATCTAGCTGTGGCTCTGCATCAGTGCACTCCATGTCCAATTCATCTTGTAATGGGCAGTTAACAATTTCCCTTTCTAACCCAGGCACGGTATGTGTGAAGAGCTCCATGGAGTAACCTGTGATGTTGTCTGATGCATCCTTCACTTTTGGTTTGGGTGAAGGACACAAGGAAACGTCTTGTTCCTGACCGGGAGCATCCACTGACGACTCGCTGCTTTTATATTTTGAACTTTCTGAAGAGGAGGCAAAAGAGCTAGAGGCTGAGTCAGCAAGGAAAGCCAAAACTTTTTCCTGATTCTCCGGCTTTAAAAGCGGTTTTCCTACTCCAAGATAAGGGAGCCTTCGAGGTCTTGTGTAGCCAGACGATGACGCTGGCTCAACACCTCCAGCCTTAGGTGCTATTTTTCATTTCCCACTACCATCAGATGCTCCACCACCACCACCATCAGTACCAGCTGGCAACGACCGCCCACGGCCTCTTCCACCAGACTTCCTCATTTTTGGGAAAATGTTACCAAAATAACAACCGTTATATGGTACTGTAAAACCAGGTAGAAGGTGTATATAAACTTGTTGCGAATTTAAATCTCCCTTTTTATTTTGGGGAGACTGAATCAAAACTCAGGCAAAGTGTATAACACAACACAATGTAAGTGGCAGAACGTGGCTAACTGATATACAACAAACTAACAGAACTGACGTATATCCACTTTGTGACAATTTGAATCTCCATTTTTTTTGGGGGGAGAGTGCACCACAACTCAGGCCCAGTGTATAACACAACACAATGGAAGTGGCAGAACGTGGCTGGCTGATATACGGCAAACTAACAGAACTGACGTATATCCACTTTGTGACAATTTGAATCTCCCTTTTTTTGGGGGGGAGACTGCACCACAACTCAGGCAAAGTGTATAACACAACACAATGTAAGTGGACGGACGTGGCTGGCTGATATACGACAAACTAACAGAACTGACGTATCCACTTTGTGACAATTTGAAACAACCTTTTTTTGGGGGGGAGACTGCACCACAACTCAGGCCCAGTGTATAACACAACACAATGTATGTGGCAGAACGTGGCTGGCTGATATACAACAAACTAACAGAACTGACGTATATCCACTTTGTGACAGTTTGAATCTCCCTTTTTTTGGAGGGTTTCCCTTCTAGGAATTTAGGACCTGAGGGATGACGTCACGGCTTCTGATTGGTCGCGTGGCGGTCACATGAGCGGCACGCGACCAATCAGAAGCCGTGACGTCATGGAAGGTGCTGAACGCGCTCATTTTAAGCAAAGAAGGCTTCCGGTTCACAGCGGTAAGGTCCAGGCTGCGTCGGAGAGGTGAGTATATCAATATTTTTTATTTTAATTCTTTATTTTACACATTAATATGGATCCCAGGGCCTGAAGGAGAGTTTCCTCTCCTTCAGACCCTGGGAACCATCAGGGATACCTTCCGATACTTGAGTCCCATTGACTTGTATTGGTATCGTATCGGTATCGGATCAGATCCGATACTTTGCCGGTATCGGACGATACTTTCCGATACTGATACTTTCAAGTATCGGACGGTATCGCTCAACACTACGTATATCCACTTTGTTACAATTTGAAACAACCTTTTTTTTGGGGGGAGACTGCACCACAACTCAGGCCCAGTTTATAACACATCACAAAGTAAGTGACAGAACTTGGCTGGCTGATATACGACAAACTAACAGAATTGACGTATATCCACTTTGGGACAATTTGAATCTCCCTTTTTTGGGGGCGGAGACTGTGTTGGGGTTGGCGTAACGCACCGAATATATTTATTAGATGGGATAGGTGCGTTCGCAACCCGGGATCCACCGTGCAGGAAAGAACCTGCTGCTAATTAAGGCGGCGAAGCAAATTAGAATAAACAAACTCTGTTACTTCACAGAGCCCATAGTAAAGAGAACGCTGTGCCCTGTTTAGCTCACAGGGGACACAGCTATTGTGTAGAGCCGACAGTTGTCATGCAGTCCAACCTACACGCAGCTCCTCTCCGGTGGAGCCAGAATTCTATCGGCTATTAGCCAGCCCTGAATTCACACATAAACTCCTCGCCGGTAGTGTTGAGCGATACCGTCCGATACTTGAAAGTATCGGTAAGTATCGGCCGATACCGGCAAAATATCGGATCCAATCCGATACCGATACCAATACAAGTCAATGGGACTCAAGTATCGGACGGTATTCCTGATGGTTCCCAGGGTCTGAAGGAGAGGAAACTCTCCTTCAGGCCCTGGGAACCATATAAATGTGTAAAAGAATTAAAATAAAAAATATCGCTATACTCACCTCTCCGACGCAGCCGGGACTTCAGCGAGGGAACCGGCAGCGTTGTTTGTTTAAAATTTGCGCTATTACTTGGTTACGTGAATTCCCGGCTTGTGATTGGTCAGGTCGGCCATGTTGCCGGGACGCGGACCAATCACAGCAAGCCGTGACGAAATTACGTCACGGCTTGCTGTGATTGGTCCGCGTCCCGGCAATATGGCCGCCCTGACCAATCACAAGCCGTGACGTCACGGGAGGCTGGACACGCGCTCATTTTAAAATGGGCGCGTGTCCAGCCTCCCGTGACGTCACGGCTTGTGATTGGTTGACCGCGGCGCAACCAATCACAAGCCGGGAGGCTGGACGCGCTCATTTTAAAATGGGCGCGTGTCCAGCCTCCCGTGACGTCACGGCTTGTGATTGGTCAGGGCGGCCATATTGCCGGGACGCGGACCAATCACAGCAAGCCGTGACGTAATTTCGTCACGGCTTGCTGTGATTGGTCCGTGTCCCGGCAACGTGGCCGACCTGACCAATCACAAGCCGGGAATTCACGTAACCAAGTAATAGCGCGAATTTTAAACAAACAACGCTGCCGGTTCCCTCGCTGAAGTCCTGGCTGCGTCGGAGAGGTGAGTATAGCGATATTTTTTATTTTAATTCTCTCTTTTACACATTTTAACATTAATGTTGTTGCGATACCCGATACCACAAGAGTATCAGAATCCCGGTATCGGAATTCCGATACTTGCAGCATCGGAATGCTCAACACTACTCGCCGGAGGTGCCAGAATTCTAGGGGCATATTTCAGCCGGGTTCCTGACTGCATACACAAAACTCCTCACCGGAGGTGCCAGCATTCTAGGGGCTTATTTCAGCCAGGTCCCTGACCACACACACGACCACACTGGCACTGAGCTCGTACATATTTGACACTAGCGCATGGCCGTGCGGTCATGAGAACCTTATATAGCTTCAGCACCTACAGGACCTTCCAAGAAGGACCAATGGAAGGCTGCCACAGAACTTGATCAGGTACAGGACCTTCCTGGAGGACCAATGGAATTGCTGCAGTACCTGAGCATGTGACCCTCGATCTCCACTGAGAGATCTTACCCTGGGCATGCTCAGTGTGTGCAAAGCAGGACTTAGTCCCAGAAAAGCCTGCTCGCCGAAGATCAGGGCAGGGTACAATAGCAGAGCCTGGAGAGACAGAAGTAACCCTTTGCACAGTATCAGACTCAGTGAGATGCTGGGTCTGGCATCTCCGCCAAGCAGGCTCCACTGCGGCTGATGCAGAATGGGAGACCGCAGCAGACGGGGCTCAAGATTCCCCCTGTGCAGCAGCAGGAACTCGACTCCTAACAGACTGCACCGCAACTCAGACCCAGTGTATAACACAACACAATGTAAGTGGCAGAATGTGGCTGGCTGATATACGACAAACAGAACTGACATATATCCACTTTGTGACAATTTGAAACACCCTTTTTTTGGGGGGAGACTGCACCGCAACTCAGGCCCAGTGTATAACACAACGTAATGTAAGTGGCAGAACATGGCGGGCTGATATACGACAAACTAAAAGAACTGACGTATATCCACTTTGTGACAATTTGAATCTCCCTTTTTTTTTGGGGGGGGGGAGACTGGACCACAACTCAGGCCAAGTGTATAACACAACACAATGTAAGTAGCAGAACGTGGCTGGCTGATATACGACAAACTAAAAGAAATGACGTTTATCCACTTTGTGACAATTTGAATCTCCCTTTTTTGGGGGGGACACTGCACCGCAACTCAGGCCCAGTGTACGACACAACACAATGTAAGTGGCAGAACGTGGCTGGCTGATATACGACAAACTAACAGAATTGATGTATATCCAATTTGTGACAATTTGAATCTCCCATTTTTTGGTGGAGACTGCACCCCATCTCAGACCCAGTGTGTAACACAGCACAATGTAAGTGGCAGAGCGAGGCTGGCTGATATACGACAAACTAACAGAACTGATGTATATCCACTTTGTGACAATTTGAAACACCCTTTTTTTTGGGGGGAGACTGCACCACAACTCAGGCCCAGTGTATAACACAACACAATGTAAGTGGCAGAATGTGGCTGGCTGATATACGACAAACTAACAGAACTGATGTATATCCACTTTGTGACAATTTGAAACACCCTTTTTTGGGGGGGGAGACTGCACCACAACTCAGGTCCAGTGTATAACACAACACAATGTAAGTGGCAGAATGTGGCTGGCTGACATACTACAAACTAACAGAACTGACGTATATCCACTTTGTGACAATTTGAATCGCCTTTTTTGGAGGGGAGACTGCGCCACAACTCAGGTCCAGTGTATAACACAACACAATGTAAGTGGCAGAAAGTAGCTGGCTGATATACGACAAACTAACAGAACTGTCTTATATCCACTTTGTGACAATTTGAATCTCCCTTTTTTTAAAGGGGAGACTGCCCCACAACTCAGGCCCAGTGTATAACACAACACAATGTAAGTGACAGAATGTAGCTGGCTAATATACGACAAACTAACAGAGCTGCCTTATATCCACTTTGTGACAATTTTATTCTCCCTTTTTTTGGGGGGGAGACTGCACCCCATCTCAGATCCAGTGTATAACACAACACAATGTAAGTGGCAGAATGTGGCTGGCTGATATACGACAAACTAACAGAACTTACGTATATCCATTTTGTGACAATTTGAAACACCCTTTTTTTTGGGGGGGAGACTGCACCACAACTCAGGCCCAGTGTATAACACAACACAATGTAAGTGGCAGACATACGACAAACTAACAGAACTGACGTATATCCACTTTGTGACAATTTGAATCTCCCTTTTTTGGGGGGGAGACAGCACCACAACTCAGGCCCAGTGTGTAACACAACACAATGTAAGTGGCAGAAATTGGCTGGAAGATATCTGAAAAAATCCAAGAACTGTAGTACAATTTCAATCTCCCTACAATGATCTCAGGACAAGATAACTGCAGAAAGGATCAACAGGATTTTTGCTTTTAAAAAAGCAGTTGGTTTGCACAGCAGCGTGCAAACAGCAATGCAGCTATCAGGGAGCCTTATAAGGCAGCCTAAAAAGCTACAGATCTGATGCACAAAAAAATAGCCTCCACTGTCCCTGCAATAAAAGGTGGTATTGGACAGTGGAAATCGCTACAGCACAAGTGGTTTGGGGGTTAATCTTCTCTCCCTAACTATATCCCTTTTTCTGACGAAGCTGCAGCAACCTCTCCCTATGCTGAGATTGGCAGAAGTAAGATGGTGGTCGGCGTGCACACCCCTTTATAGCCCCTGTGACGCCGCAGAAAGCAAGCCAATCACTGTCATGCCCTTCTCTAAGATGGTGAGGACCGAGACCTATGTCATCACGCTGCCCACACTCTGCGTCCTCCTTCATTGGCTGAGAAATGGCGCTGAACACGTCATACGAAACATGACTTTGGCACAAAGATCGCCGACCTCATGGCCGATCCCACACTAGGATCGAGTCGGGTTTCATGAAACCCGACTTTGCCGAAAGTCGGCGATTTTTGAATTTGTCCGATCCGTTTCACTCAACCCTACCCCTATATCAGAAGCACCATCCACCAAGTCAAATCAATTTTGCACGTTGCACCAAAAAATAGTCGCAGTAATTTTTATCCTATTCACCATAAGGGATCACATTTAGAGACATTCCAACAGCTTATTTTTCACGAATTTCGATCATTACCCCTTAGTAAACAATCTAATACAAATTTGAGTAACAGTGAGAAGGCCGCTATTAAATCCCTAAAGAACAAAAAGGAGATTTTTATAAAAAAATGCGGATAAAGGTGGGGTAGTTATTATGAATAGGGGGTTCTATACTACAGAAGCCCTCAGATTGAGTGATTCTGAGTATTATCTTAAATGATCATGATATCTCCATGGATATATTTGTTGAATATAGTGCATTGATAAAAATGGCACATCCCTAGAGATTCTCAATAAAAAAAAAAAAAGAGTACAAATTTATGAATATTTCACATTTTAAACACCTTTTTTTTTTATTTTCTACCGAAAATCCATAAAAATTATTCTAATCCTCCCGGTCGTCCTATTATCGTTGGGATAGGTGCAATTACCAGTAATCTTTCTCAGTATGTGGATTTATTTTTGCAAAAGTATGTTGTAGCACTGGATTCCCATTTGAAAGACTCATCTCATCTCATTGATTGACTTCTGAATCTATCCCCTTTCCCTTATTGTATTCTTATTACTATGGACGTACAAGCTCTCTACACCAATATCCCTCATGATAAGGGTGTCGAGGCTGTCCACCTGTTTTCGTTAAAAGATCCTTCATTGCCTATTCAGCAAACAGACTTTCTAATTAATGCTATTTTGTTTGTTTTGCTAAATAATGTGTTTTCCTTTGATCACACATTTTATTGCCAGATCAAAGGTTGCACGATGGGGACGAGATTCGCCTCCAGTTATGCTAATGTTATAAACTTAGTGCTAAGTGCAGTGGAGATCAGTATCATGGGTCAGAAAAGAGGCCGAGAGACAACAGGTTAAGAGTTAAAGAATATTTATGATGGTATGCAGGTAAACAGCTATGACTAGTGTTGAGCGATACCGTCCGATACTTGAAAGTATCGGTATCGGAAAGTATCGGCCGATACCGGCAAAGTATCGGATCCAATCCGATACCGATACCCGATACCAATACAAGTCAATGGGACTCAGGTATCGGACGGTATTCCTGATGGTTCCCAGGGTCTGAAGGAGAGGAAACTCTCCTTCAGGCCCTGGGAACCATATTAATGTGTAAAAGAAAGAATTAAAATAAAAAATATTGCTATACTCACCTGTCCGACGCAGCCGGGACCTCAGCGAGGGAACCGGCAGCGTTGTTTGTTTAAAATTCGCGCTTTTACTTGGTTACGTGAAGTCCCGGCTTGTGATTGGTCAGGGCGGCCATGTTGCCGGGACGCAGACCAATCACAGCAAGCCGTGACGAAATTACGTCACGGCTTGCTGTGATTGGTCCGCGTCCCGGCAACATGGCCGCCATTAACCAATCACAAGCCGTGACGTCACGGGAGGCTGGACATGCGCGTATTTTGAAAAGCGCGCGTGTCCAGCCTCCAGTGACGTCCCGGCTTATGATTGGTCACGGCGCCATGTTGCCGGGACGCGGACCAATCACAGCAAGCCGTGACGAAATTACGTCACGGCTTGCTGTGATTGGTCCGCGTCCCGGCAACATGGCCGCCATTAACCAATCACAAGCCGTGACGTCACGGGAGGCTGGACACGCGCGCTTTTCAAAATACGCGCATGTCCAGCCTCCCGTGACGTCACGGCTTGTGATTGGTTAATGGTGGCCATGTTGCCGGGACGCGGACCAATCACAGCAAGCCGTGACGTAATTTCGGCACGGCTTGCTGTGATTGGTCCGCGTCCCGGCAACATGGCCGCCCTGACCAATCACAAGCCGGGACTTCACGTAACCAAGTAAAAGCGCGAAATTTAAACAAACAACGCTGCCGGTTCCCTCGCTGAGATCCCGGCTGCGTCGGACAGGTGAGTATAGCGATATTTTTTATTTTAATTCTCTTTTTTACACATTATTACATTAATGTTGTTGCGATACCCGATACCCGATACCACAAAAGTATCGGATCTCGGTATCGGAAATTCCGATACAGCAAGTATCGGCCGATACCCGATACTTGCAGTATCGGAATGCTCAACACTAGCTATGACACAGCAGATTAGTAGCAGACAGAGCTGGATAAGCAGTAAGCACATGTACAGACCGTGGAAGTCCAGGTATGTCAGGTTCAGAGACCTGGAAACCAGGCCAGGCTTCCTAGCAGGGAACAGTCCAGCAGCAGAGACGAGTGCAGAGCAGATCCAGGGAAACAAGTCTTATGATGAAGAGACGTAGATCCGGAGACAGGTGGGGTATCCCAAGGTAACGAAGAAACCAGCAAGGTAGCACTTCTTCCAGCTTGATCACAAGTCCAGGAACAAGATACTCAAGCAATGAGTAATATACAGAGCTCCCTTATATACACCACAGACAGGGGAAAGTCTGACAGGAAACAAGATGGCCCCCGTGAGGCCAGTGACTCCATCTTAGGTAAGGGCAAAAGTAACCGAACTGAGGGCAACAGCAGACAGGAAGAGATGTACAGTCCAAATCCTTACATTACTCCCTTCTTAAAAGACAGTCTAATCAGATGGGGAGCATGGATGTTTTCCAGAGGTTCCCAGGAATTTTCTTCAACCGAGTATCCCTGCCATTTCACCAGATACTGAAGACATCTCCTATGAATCCGTGAATCCAAGATTTTCTCCACAATGAATTCCTCTTGCCCGTCAATGAGGACTGGATCAGGAGGAGCAGATGTGCGTCCGGGAAAAGAATTAGGCACTGCTGGTTTAACCCCTTCACCCCGATGCCTGTTTTCACCTAACTGACACGGCCAATTTTTACAATTCTGACCACTGTCACTTTATGAGGTCATAACTCTGAAACACTTCAACGGATCCTGGTGATTCTGAGATTGTTTTCTCGTGACATATTGTACTTTATGATAGTGGTAAAACTTCTTCGATATGACTCTTTATTTGTGAAAAAAACAAAAATTTTACGAAAATTATGAAAATTTCGCAATTTTCAAATTTTTCGTTTTAATGCCCTTAAATTAGAGAGTTATATCACATAATATAGTTAATAAACAACATTTCCCACATGTCTGCTTTACATCAGCACAATTTTGGAAACATAATTTTTTTTGTTAGGGAGTTATAAGGGTTAAAAGTTGACCAGCGATTTCTCATTTTTGCAACAAAATTTGCAAAACCATTTTTTTTACGGACCACCTCACACTTGAAGTGACTTTGAGGGGTCTATATGACAGAAAATGCCCAAAAGTGACACCATTCTAAAAACTGCACCCCTCAAGGTACTCAAAACCACATTCAAAAAGTTTATTAACCCTTCAGGTGCTTCACAGGAATTTTTGGAATGTTTAAAAAAAATTGAACATTTAACTTTTTTTTCACAAAATTTTTACTTCAGATCCAATTTGTTTTATTTTACCAAGGGTAACAGGAGAAATTGGACCAAAAAAGTCGTTGTACAATTTGTCCTGAGTACGCCGATACCCCACATGTTGGGGTAAACCATTGATTGGGCACATGGCAGAGCTCGGAAGGGAAGGAGCGCCATTTGACTTTTCAATGCAAAATTGGCTGGAATTGAGATCGGAACCCATGTCGTTTTGGAGAGCCCCTGATGTGCCTAAACAGTGGAAACCCCCACAAGTGACACCATTTTGGAAAGAAGACCCCCTAAGGAACTAGATGTGTGGTGAGCACTTTTAACCCCCAATTGTTTCACTAAAGTTTAGAATGTAGCGCTATGAAAATTAAAAAATAATTTTTTCTTTCCACTAAATGATGTTTTAGCCCGCAATTTTTTTCCCCAAGGGTAACAGGAGAAATTGGACCACAAAAGTTATTGTCCAATTTGTCCTGAGTACGCTGATACCCCAAACATTGGGGGGAACCACTGTTTGGGCGCACGGCAGAGCTCAGAAGGGAAGGAGCGCCGTTTGAAATGCAGACTTAGATGGATTGGTCTGCAGGTGTCATGTTGCATTTGCAGAGCCCCTGATGTACCTAAACAGTAGAAACCCCCCACAAATGACTCCATATTGGAAACTAGACCCCCCACGTAACTTATCTAGATGTGTTGTGAGAACTTTGAACCAACAAGTGTTTCACTACAGTTTATCACGCAGAGCCGTGAAAATAAAAAATATTTTTTTTTCCACGAAAATTATATTTTAGCCCCCACGTTTTTATTTTCCCAAGGGTAACAGGAGAAATTGGACAACAAAAGTTGTTTTCCAATTTGTCCTGAGTACGCTGATACCCCATATATGGGGGGAACCACTGTTTGTGCGCACGGCAGAGCTCGGAAGGGAAGGAGTGCCGTTTGAAATGCAGACTTAGATGGATTGGTCTGCAGGTGTCATGTTGCATTTGCAGAGCCCCTGATGTACCTAAACAGTAGAAACCCCCCACAAGTGACCCCATATTGGAAACTAGACCCCCCACGGAACTTATCTAGATGTGTTGTGAGAACTTTGAACCCCCAAGTGTTTCACTACAGTTTATAATGCAGAGCCGCGAAAATAAAAAATATATTTTTTTCCACGAAAATTATATTTTAGCCCCCACGTTTTTATTTTCCCAAGGGTAAGGCTGGTTTCACACTTGCGTTTTTATCTGCATGTGTTTTTTAAAAAAACGCTTGTGTGAAAAAAACGCATGTAAACGCGGTAAAACGCATGCGTTTTTTAGACGCATGGGTTTTTATAGAAAAACACAAGAAAACGAGAAAAAAACAAAAAACCCTAACCCTACCCCTAACCCTAACCTGAAATACGTGGCACTGAAATACGTGGCACTGAAATATGTTTATATACGTATATACGTATATACGTATATAAGTGCCACAATATTTCAGTGGCCACGTATATAAGTGCCACGTATATAAGTGCCACGCATATAAATGCCATGTATTTCATGTAAATGCCACGATATTTCAGTGCCACGTATTTCACTGAAATATCGTGGCATTTAAATACGTGGCACTGAAATATCGTGGCACTGAAAGACGTGGCACTAAAATACGTGGCACTGAAATATTGTGGCACTGAAATACGTGGCACTGAAATATCGTGGCACTGAAAGACGTGGCACTGAAATATCGTGGCAATGAAATATCGTGGCACTGAAATACGTGGCACTATGACTCAGAAAATGTTCATTAAATGGTTAGGGGTGAGTTTAGGGGTAGGGTTAGGGTTTGGATCCCTTTATCACCTTGATGGTGGTGGGTGACTTTTCAGTGTGTGTTCTGCTTTTTTTCTATAAAAACGCATGCGTTTTTAACGCAAACAAACGCGTTGAGATCGGACGCCATGTCGCGTTTGGAGAGCCCCTGATGTGCCTAAACAGTGAAAACTCCCCAATTCTAACTGAAACCCTAACCCCAACCCTAACCCCAGCCCTAACCCTAGCCCTAACCCCAACCCTAACCCTAGCCCTAACCCTAGTCCTAACCCTAGCGCTACTTTCACACTAGCGTTTTTTTGCATACGTCGCAATGCGTCGTTTTGGCGAAAAAACGCATCCTGCAAAGTCATCTGCAGGATGCGTTTTTTCCCCATAGACTAACATTAGTGACATATTGACACACGTCGCAAGCGTCGTGCGACGGTTGCGTCGTGTTGTGGCGGACCGCCGGCAGCAAAAAACGTTACATGTAACTTTTTTTGTGCCGACGGTCCACCATTTCCAACCGCGCATGTGCGGCTGGAACTCCGCCCCCACCTCCCCGCACCTCACAATGGGGCAGCGGATGCGTGGAAAAACAGAATCCGCTGCCCCGTTGTGCGGCGCTTGCACAGTATGCGTCGGTATGTCGGGCCGACGCAGCGCGACGGCCCCGTACCGACGCTAGTGTGAAAGTAGCCTAACGGGAAAATGGAAATAAATATATTTTTTTAAATTGTATTATTTTTCCCTAACTAAGGGGGTGATGAAGGGGGATTTGATTTACTTTTATAGCGTTTTTGGGCGGATTTTTATGGTTGGCAGCCATCACACACTAAAAGACGCTTTTTATTGCAAAAAATAGTTTTTGCATCACCACATTTTGACAGCTATAATTTTTCCATATTTTGGTCCACAGAGTCATGTGAGATCTTGTTTTTTGCGGGACAAGTTGACGTTTTTATTGGTACCATTTTCGGGTGCATGACATTTTTTGATCGCTTTTTATTCCGATTTTTGGGAGGCGGAATGAACAAAAATCAGCAATTCCTGAAATTCTTTTAGGGGGGGCGTTTATACCGTTCTGCGTTTGGTAAAAAGGATAAAGCAGTTTTATTCTTCGGGTCAGTACGATTACAGCGATACCTCATTTATGTAATTTTTTAATGTTTTGGCGCTTTTACAGAATAAAAACTATTTTATATTAAAAAATAATTGTTTTTGCATCGCTTTATTCTGAGAGCTATAACTTTTTTATTTTTCTGCTGATGATGCTGTTTGGCAGCTTTTTTTTTGTGGGACAAGATGACGTTTTCAGCGGTACCATGATTATTTATATTTGTCTTTTTGATCGCGTGTTATTCCACTTTTTGTTTGGCGGTATGAGAATAAAGCGTTGTTTTTTGCCTCGTTTTTTTTTTTTACGGTGTTCACCGAAGGGGTTAACTAGTGATATAGTTTTATAGGTGGGGTCTTTGCGGACGCGGCGATACTAAATATGTGTACTTTTATGGTGTGATTTTTTTTTGTTTAGATAAAGAAATGTATTTATGGGAATTTTTTTTTTCTTTATTTAGGAATTTTTTTTAATTTTTTTTTACACATGTGGAAATTTTTTTTTTTTACTTTTTTACTTTGTCCCAGGAGGGGACATCACAGATCAGTGATCTGACAGTGTGCACAGCACTCTGTCAGATCACCGATGTGACAGGCACATTGCAGAGGCTTGCCGGCGCCTGCTATGAGGAATTCTCAGCAGACGCCGGCAAGCAGGATCATCTCATGACCCGGAAGGAGTCCCGCGGCCATCTTGGATCCGGGGACTCCTTCCAGGTCACCGGAGCAGCGCAATCTCATCGCGTTGCTCCGGTTGGAGAGCGCAGAGAGCCCCCGTCCCTGCACGATCCCCCTCTATGCCGCTGTCACTATTGACAGCGGCATCAGAGGGGTTAAATGCCCGCGATCGGTGATAGCGCCGATCGTGGGCATTGCTGCGGGGTGTCAGCTGTCATATACAGCTGACACCCGCACCCGATCACCGCGGCGCTCAGCGCGAGACCGCGGTGATCGGGGCACCGTACTAGTACTGCGGCTGTCAGTAATGCAGTGCCGGCAGCGCAGTACTAGTACGGCGCATGTCGGGAAGGGGTTAAGCAGGGAAACATGGAAAACAGGATGAATTTTTAAAGAGTTAGGCAACTTGAGTCGACAGGCTACAGGATTCACAATACCGCTGATCTTATATGGGCCAACATATTTTTGCCCCAGCTTGGAAGTCGGAATTCTGAGTTTTAAGTTTTTTGTTGAGAGCCAGACCATGTCTCCTACCTTGTATGTTGGTGCTGGCTTACGGAATCTGTCTGCTGCCTTCTTGAATCTTTCCTGTGCTGAAACTAAGGTGTTTTTTAGAAATTTAGAAAATTTTGCTGTAAAGATGCAATGCGGTCAGCAACCGCAGGCACAGACATGTCTATGGGGAGTCGAGGAAGAATACTGGGATGATATCCCTTGTTAGCAAAGAACGGAGATAATTTGGTGGAAGCATTCTGAGAGTTGTTATACGTGAACTCGGCCAACGGAAGTAGACTCACCCAATCGTCTTGTAGATGACACACGTAGCAACGCAGATACTGCTCCAAGGTTTGATAGGTCCGCTCTGTCTGGCCGTTAGACTGTGGATGAAAGGCAGATGATAATTTTACTTTGATGTCCAGAGCAGCACAGAAGCTTTGCCAGAACCGTGAGGTGAATTGAACTCCACGATCAGATATTACTTCATCCGGAGCTCCGTGTAAACGAAAAACATTTTGCACAACAAGATCCGCTGTTTGCTTAGCTGTTGGGACACCAGCACAGGGAATAAAATGAGCAGCTTTAGTCAACCGGTCAACTACTACAAGAATCGTGGTTTTTCCCTGTGACAAAGGCAACTCCACAATAAAATCCATTGAAATAGACCCCCAGGGACGAGATGGAATAGGCAGAGGTTGCAACAGTCCTGTAGGTGAAGAACGAGGGACTTTTGACCTTGAACATACCTCACACGATGACACGTACCGAAGAACATCTTTCCGAAAAGTGGGCCACCAGAAAAAACGAGACAGAAATTCTTGAGTCTTCTGAACTCCCCTATGACCGGCAAACTTAGAGTCATGCATTAATTTCAACACACTCAGTTTTACTGTTTCTGGGATATACAGACGCTGTCCTTGAAACCAAAGTCCATTCTTGAAAGTCAGATTTACCTGACTGGGTGGTTGACTCAAAAGTGAATCCGCAGCATAAGCCTCCTTAATCTCAGTTAGAAGATCCTGATTATGCAAGACACTTACAAAGTTTTTCTTAGAAAGAATGGTCCTTGAAGATGAAGCTGAAGTTGCTTCATCTGAATGAATCCTGGATAGTGCATCAGCCTTCTTATTACGAGAGGCCGGCCTATAGGAAATGACAAAATCAAATTGATTAAGAAAAAGATTCCATCGAGCCTGTCTAGGTTTCAGACATCTTGCCGACCTCATGAATTCGAGATTCCGATGATCCGTGAGTATAACAATCTGTTGGGATGCTCCTTGTAACAGATGTCTCCATTCCTTAAATGCGGTTATGATGGCTAACAGTTCCTTGTCGCCAACATCGTAATTCCTTTCTGCGGGTGACAATTTCTGAGAGAGAAAAGCACACGGATGCAAGAGATCTTTCTCACCTGTTCTTTGCGAGAGTATGGCCCCTACAGCACAGTCCGAGGCATCCACTTCCACTATGAAGGCTTTGTCTGGATCAGGGTGGACAAGAATGGGAGCTGTCGTAAATTTAGATTTCAACGTAGAAAATGCTGTTTGAGCTTGGGGAGACCAGACAAATGGCGTCTTCTTCTGGGTTAACTGAGTGATGGGTGCAACAATTTTTAATAAAGCGTCTGTAAAAATTGGCGAATCCAATGAATTGCTGTACTTCCTTCACTGACTTGGGAGTTGGCCACTCCTGAATGGCTTGTGTCTTGCTTGCGTCCATGCTGAGACCCTGGGGAGAAATAACATATCCCAAGAATTGAATCTCTGTTTTGTGAAACTCACATTTCTCCAGTTTGATGCATAAATGATTCTGCCGTAGACGATCCAAAACCATTTTCACGTGTCGCTGATGGTCCTCGATATTGCTGGAAAAAAATCAAAATGTCATACAAATAAATCACAACAAAAATATCGAGTATATCCCTGAAAACATCATTCGCCAAGTGCTGGAATGTAGCCGGTGCGTTACGGAGACCGAAAGACATAATGAGGTACTCGAAATGTCCATAACGTGACCGAAAAGCCGTTTTCCACTCATCGCCAGGACGAATCCGTACTAGATTGTACGCTCCACGAAGATCCAATTTTGTGAAGATTTTGGCATGTCGCACTCTCTCAAGTAGTTCGGGAATTAGTGGGAGTGGATAAGAGTTCCTGATTGTAACTTTGGTGAGCTCCCGGTAGTCAATGCATGGTCGGAGTGAGCCATCTTTTTTTTTGACAAAGAAGATTGGAGCACCTGCTGGGGAGGAAGATGGTCGTATAAACCCCTTAGCTAGGTTTTCATCTATGTACTCCTTGAGAGCTTTTAATTCTGGCCCAGACAATGGATAAATACTCCCAAAAGGAATCACGGCACCAGGCAATAATTCCACGGGGCAGTCATATGGCCGATGTGGCGGTAATTTATCCGCATTTTTTTTGTCACACACATCACTAAAGTCCCGATACTCTACCGGCAATGTCGAGTTGACCGTGACTGCTGTTTTCACTGGAGCCAGCTCTCCAGACAACGCTGATTCATTTGGAAACTGTAATTCCTTCGTTGTCCAATTGATAGTTGGATTTCGCAGCCGCAACCAGGGCAAACCTAAAATAATAGGAAAATTAGGAGAAGAAATCAACAAAAAGGACATATTTTCAGAATGATCCGCGCCCATACGGATCTTTAGTGGGACTGTTTCGAGTTTCACAGGCCCAGATATTAGTGGAGACCCGTCCACGGTCTCCATAAACACAGGAGAGTCTCTTTTTCGTGAGCGTATGCCATGTTTTTCAGCAAAGGAGATGTCCATGAGATTGCTGCAAGCTCCAGAGTCTATCATGGCGGAGCAGGTGATCCAGCAGGAACACACCCAAATTTTGATGGAAACGCAGCAGAGCGAATCCCTCCTCGCCGTGGTAGAACTTACGGAAAGTAAGGCTATGTCCACAGGTGATGATGTTACTGATGAATCATCAGGAAAATCAAAGTTTTCAGCAGATATTTCCTGTCTGTGTGGAAGAAAACACACTGAAGATACATCTGAAAAGTCAAGTCCAGTTACCGCAGCTGCGGACTTGCGATTTTTCCCAGGGCACTCTGAAATATAGTGACCCGATTTACCGCAGTAAAAACACAGATTCTCCTTGAAACGATATTCCTTACATGCATCGATGGGTTTCCTCCGTACTATGTCAACTTGCATAGGTTCCAGCTCTGTCTGAGATAAAGTCTTAGTCAGTGCCTCCTTGGTGGGGGATGGAAAAGGCATAAAGTTATTACGATTAGCATCAGCCCATTTTTCTTGACGACGTTCGGTAAGACGAATATCAATCCGAATACAATGATGTATAAAGTCAGCCAAGTTAGTAGGCGATTCACCTCGAGCTAGTTCATCTTTGATGGAAGCAGATAAACCTCTCCTGAACACTGCATATTTCGCTGAATCGCACCATGTAGTATCCAGCACCCATTTCCGAAACTCCATTGCGTATTCCACAACAGGACGCTTCCCTTGACGTAGTGTCAGTAGTGCGGTTTCAGCTGTGATACTCCGATTAGGGTCATCAAACATTTGACACATTGCTGCAGTAAAGTCTTTCAGGGAATTCAAGCAAACATCATTAGTCTCAATCAGAGGATTAGCCCAGGCTAACGCTTTGTTTGTTAGCAACATAATTATAGTCAACACTTTATCCCAATCAGTTGCAAACTAGGCCGCACGTGCAGAGAAATACAGCTGACATTGATTCAAAAATCCCCGAAATTTCTCTCTTTCACCACCAAACCTGAATGGTGGGAGTTTAGGAAAAGCCGGACCAGGAGCTGGGATTGGAGCAGATACCATGGTTGCAGCTGTAGTCTCCACATTTGAAAGTCGAGACGCTAAGGCCTGAATAGACATATCGGCCACATTCGCATTATGATTAGTTTGCGATTCTAATGCCCCCAGTTTTGTTTTTATAGCCTGCAGCTCCCCATGAAGTCCAGAGACAAAAGAGCAAAGTTTTTTCATTCGCACCTCCATAGAATCTGACCCAGAGATCTCCATTTTTTTGGGCTTGAGTATTCTGTTATAAACTTAGTGCTAAGTGCAGTGGAGATCAGTATCATGGGTCAGAAAAGAGGCCGAGAGACAACAGGTTAAGAGTTAAAGAATATTTATGATGGTATGCAGGTAAACAGCTATGACACAGCAGGTTAGTAGCAGACAGAGCTGGATAAGCAGTAAGCACATGTACAGACCGTGGAAGTCCAGGTATGTCAGGTCCAGAGACCTGGAGACCAGGCCAGGCTTCCTAGCAGGGAACAGTCCAGCAGCAGAGACGAGTGCAGAGCAGATCCAGGGAAACAAGTCTTATGATGAAGAGACGTAGATCCTGAGACAGGTGGGGTATCCCAAGGTAACGAAGAAACCAGCAAGGTAGCAGTTCTTCCAGCTTGATCACAAGTCCAGGAACAAGATACTCAAGCAATGAGTAATATACAGAGCTCCCTTATATACACCACAGACAGGAACAGGGAAAGTCTGACAGGAAACAAGATGGCCCCCGTGAGGCCAGTGACTCCATCTTAGGTAAGGGCAAAAGTAACCGAACTGAGGGCAACAGCAGACAGGAAGAGATGTACAGTCCAAATCCTTACAGCTAATTTGTTTAGGGGGGCGTTCGAATCTGTCCTCATCATGCAACCCTACCTGAATTTGGGTAAATTGGCTTTTTATTGACGCTTTATCAATGATTTGTTCTGTACATGGACTGGTACTGAGGTGGACGCTTTGGAGTTTATTTCCAATCTCAATAAGAATTCATTAGGGTTACATTTTACAGCTAACATGTCTAATATCTCTGTTCAATTCCTAGATCTTGTGATTCGAGTTGATGAAACAGGTTATCTATCCACGACCACACATTTTAAGGAAGTGGATGTAAACAGTTATCTCAGCTTTGATAGTGGTCACCTACCCAAGTGGATCCAGAATGTCCCGTACGGCCAATATTGGCGGATACAAAAAACTGTACATATAAGTCTGACTTCCTAAGGGAGGCTAAAATCCTGGATCAGAGGTTTGAACAGAGAGGTTATCTGAAGAACCTAGTTAGGGATGCCCACCAAAAAGCCAATTCTTTGACACAGAAGGAGTGTATTGATAGCGTTAGGAGGAAATCAACAGAGCCTCTCCCCTCTAGAACTACATTTAGCAAGTGGAGCTTTATTACCACTTTCAATCAGTCTCATGTAATGGTTAAAAAAATTCTATCAAATATTGGTTCATTTTGAAGGGGGATCAAGTGCTTTTGAAACATTTACCCCCCCGCCCCATAACCATATTTCGAAGGAACCAGACTCATTCATATCAAGACCTCATGTGTCTTTGAATTTGGGCTGTTTGCCATGTGGGAGTACCAAATATTTGTGTTGCATCTTTATTGGGAAAGGTGCACGTAATTTCAAATCCAACAAGACGGGCAATATGTTTTTAATCAATTCATCTGTTAACTGTCAAACCACTTTTGTAGTCTATCTGATTGAATGTGGTTGCAGTCTACAATATGTAGGCCGTACCATACAAACGATGCATGCGAGACTAAATAAACATAGACAGAACATAAAAAATGGCTTCATGTTACACAGCCTATTGAAGCATTTTTTATTGATGCACCAAAAAAATTGGAAAGCGATGCGACTAACAATTATTGACCATATACCTGAGTATGTAACAGACCATTTGAGTAGTTTAATAAAAAAAGAGAGCTTCTGGATTTTTAAGCTTGGTACACTGGCCCCCGAGGGTCTGAACCTCATGATTGAAAAAGTTACTAACTAGACGTCTATTTGTATCTTTTTATTATTATTATTATTTTTTATGATAATTTTTTATGCTGATTTTTATTCTTATTACTTTGGTGATTATTTTTGTTTATTCTTATTTTTCTTCTAATTGGTTTTTATTAGGCAATTTGTAACAAATGATGCATGCCCACTATCTGCATGTTATATTTGCTGCTTTGCTGCTAAAATGTAATAAATGATACATGCCTATTTTTTGTATGTAATATAATATAGATCACTCCGGCACACCAATTATCTTCAACAATTGATGTATATTTTATTATTGTATTTCAATTCAGCAGACAGCGGGATGCCATACAAAAATAGAAAACGGTCACAATTGTAGACATATTAGGGATGTCCCCAACGTTTCGGCACTTAATTGCCTTTCTCAAGGGGTATCTGTCTATCTGAAATATACATAAATAACAGAAAATGATATATACATACAGGATGCACTACAAAGCGTTGAACACGACAAATGAGAAAAAAAAGGGGGAAAAGGGGGGAAAAACAAGGGAAGTAGACATCCGATATGAGCTATATGTGGGGTGCATCCTGCCATCTGTGTGAAACTACATATTCAATAGCACTCGTGAACATAAATCCATACAATACATTTATTACATATATACATATTTCTAATGTATAAAAAAGAAACTTCCCAGAGAAAGGACATCTCGCTAGAAGGAAAGAAAAAGAGAACAACAACAACAACGCCTCTCACATGTGCAATGTGACAGGCAGCAAGAAGCTATAGTGCTGATGAACGCTGAAGAGTCAATATAAAGGCTCTAAAAAATGTCAAATAAGAGTGTCGCCATTCCAGGATGCAATCCTCTTCTAAATCAGTAGTGAAATGAATAAATAATATACACCTGCAAGTATACTGTTTGTGAAAAAGGAAAGAAAAGGAAAGAATTACAATAGAATACATTACTTGTGATGCAACCGGCAAGGTATGTGGCTCCCTCTGTAGGGGGAAACAATACGCTTAGTGAGCATGTTTAGATAGGAGACTAACTGTAATAGGAAACATCAGAATGGTACGCCATGCCAGTGAAATTACCTTAAAAATAGTCTAGACAGCGTCCGGAACGGTGCTCCAAGTGAGGACAAGTTGCTGCACACGAGTGAATGGCATGTGTTCCGTAGTCGCTTCTTATTCAGGGCCGGACTATGCCGGCACAGGTACTTCCGGGTGAAGGATAGAACATGTGATCGGGTGAAGCCGAGAACAGAACGGAAAGAGCCGATATGTGCCGAGACGGTGGCGGCGCATGCGTAGTGATAAAAAGGCTCAGAATCTAAGTTCCTCCCGTGTGCTGTCAGAAGAAGAAAAAAACGAATGTAAATGAACGAATATAAATAAACAGTAACTGAAAAAGGAGTGTACTATTATGACCATATACCTCAACAGAGTAAAATAACTCAACAGAGTAAAATGGCTATAGAAGCAATGTAAAAATTGTCATATGAAGGGAAAAACCTGGTACGGCTTATAAGAAGAACTGCTGTGAACATAATAGAAAAACCAAGTCAACAAATGAAAAACCCTTACTTATACAGTAAGTGATATAGTGAAAAATGGTTTATATATGTAAAAGAGCACTTAATAATTAATAAATGATAACCCTCCGAGGTGAAAACACCTCAGAAGCCAACTTCATACTCCCTATTCATCCCCACAAGTCCACCATCAGGCGTGGCAGGTTACTTCTGCCCATTCCGTTTCACTTTTCGCACAACAACCATGGTATCTCACAACTCAAATACCAGGTGATAGATCATGTTCCATTGGCCAGGAGGGGTGGTGATAGGGTTCGGAAATTAAAGGAACGTGAATCCTTTTGGATTCACACGCTACAAACCCTGTCCCCTCTGGGGATGAATAGGGAGTATGAAGTTGGCTTCTGAGGTGTTTTCACCTCGGAGGGTTATCATTTATTAATTATTAAGTGCTCTTTTACATATATAAACAATTTTTCACTATATCACTTACTGTATAAGTAAGGGTTTTTCATTTGTTGACTTGGTTTTTCTATTATGTTCGCAGCAGTTCTTCTTATAAGCCGTACCAGGTTTTTCCCTTCATATGACAATTTTTACATTGCTTCTATAGCCATTTTACTCTGTTGAGTTATTTTACTCTGTTGAGGTATATGGTCATAATAGTACACTCCTTTTTCAGTTACTGTTTATTTATATTCGTTCATTTACATTCGTTTTTTTCTTCTTCTGACAGCACACGGGAGGAACTTAGATTCTGAGCCTTTTTATCACTACGCATGCGCCGCCACCGTCTCGGCACATATCGGCTCTTTCCGTTCTGTTCTCGGCTTCACCCGATCACATGTTCTATCCTTCACCCGGAAGTACCTGTGCCGGCATAGTCCGGCCCTGAATAAGAAGCGACTACGGAACACATGCCATTCACTCGTGCGCAGCAACTTGTCCTCACTTGGAGCACTGTTCCGGACGCTGTCTAGACTATTTTTAAGGTAATTTCACTGGCATGGCGTACCATTCTGATGTTTCCTATTACAGTTAGTCTCCTATCTAAACATGCTCACTAAGCGTATTGTTTCCCCCTACAGAGGGAGCCACATACCTTGCCGGTTGCATCACAAGTAATGTATTCTATTGTAATTCTTTCCTTTTCTTTCCTTTTTCACAAACAGTATACTTGCAGGTGTATATTATTTATTCATTTCACTACTGATTTAGAAGAGGATTGCATCCTGGAATGGCGACACTCTTATTTGACATTTTTTAGAGCCTTTACATTGGCTCTTCAGCGTTCATCAGCACTATAGCTTCTTGCTGCCTGTCACATTGCACATGTGAGAGGCGTTGTTGTTGTTGTTCTCTTTTTCTTTCCTTCTAGCGAGATGTCCTTTCTCTGGGAAGTTTCTTTTTTATACATTAGAAATATGTATATATGTAATAAATGTATTGTATGGATTTATGTTCACGAGTGCTATTGAATATGTAGTTTCACACAGATGGCAGGATGCACCCCACATATAGCTCATATCGGATGTCTACTTCCCTTGTTTTTCCCCCCTTTTCCCCCTTTTTTTCTCATTTGTCGTGTTCGACGCTATGTAGTGCATCCTGTATGTATATATCATTTTCTGTTATTTATGTATATTTCAGATAGACAGATACGCCTTGAGAAAGGCAATTAAGTGCCGAAACGTTGGGGACATCCCTAATATGTCTACAATTGTGACCATTTTCTATTTTTGTATGGCATCCCGCTGTCTGCTGAATTGAAATACAATAATAAAATATACATCAATTGTTGAAGATAATTGGTGTGCCGGAGTGATCTATATTATATTATATATTGGACTCTTTTTCTCCAGAGCACCCCTACTTTAGTATAGTGAGCACCCTTGGTTCTTCTTTTGATATATTTTTTGTATGTTACATTTGCATATGTAATTGCCACTGTTTTGTGATTTGTCCTTGTAAGGTTAAATACTGCTTCCTTGCATATCATTAATAAATATGCACCTGAAGAAGACAGCGCACGCTGTTGAAACGCGTTGTGGTTTTACCCTAACTGGTATCTGTGTCCTCCTTCTGCGCTCCTGAGACCGGCTATTCTGTTTCTGTTGCAAGTCTTTCTCCCCCATTGTGGGGTATCCGGCTGGAGCTGTGGGGACCTGCGCACTTATTCCCTCCTCATTGGGACGGCCGCTAGCGCTCCTTCTACAAACCGCCATTTGTTGTTCCATATCTGCAGAGTATAGCACCTGAATTCTATTCCAAAGAAAAAAAAAATTTTTGTTGGGCAAATCACAGGTCATCTACCCTAGAGTGTCTAATGAGATGTTATTGTGGCACCCCTGTTTGGAAAATGCAAAATGGGCTGGCTGAGTAAAAAATTGTATTTTTTATAATGAAAATTGTTTTGTATAAATAATATGGTATATATTAAAGATGACATAAGTGTAGATTCAATGATTGTCTGCTTGATTGAGCCAAAATGTCTTACCCCAGTCATGTGTGTGAAGAAGAAAAAAAAATCCAGGCTTCTAAAATGAATCATATGAATATGATTGATAATAAAATTAAAAAATAACCTTTATTAAGATAGATAAATAAAAACTATAAAAAATTGGAAGTGTAGTGCAAATAGGGTTAGATTCATTGTGAGGGTGCATTTAGTAGTACCCTCACGATACTGGGGATGACCCCAATGGTTGAATAGAGTGCATAAAGGGAAATAAAAACATTATTTACAATATCAGATAAATAGATGTATGAATAATTGCACCATTAGAAAAGGAATTCCAAATACATGGAATAAAGATTAAAATATGAAGTGGATTATCAATTAAAATGCATTATACGTTAAAATGCATATAGTTCTAGTTCTTGGTTAAGGCCATTCGGGTCTAGGCTGTCGAGGGTGAATATCCACTTAGATTCCACCCTAGACATGGCTTTAAGATAGTCCCCTCCTCTAGGGTTTTGTCAGACCACCTGAATACCAAGAAAAAGGACACCTTACATGATCTATTATGTTTGTCTCGGAAGTGTTTAGGTAACGGGTGTCCTTCAAACCCCTTACTGATATTGTCGAGGTGTTCCTTGATTCGGTCTTTCAAGTGCCTTTTGGTACGGCTGACATATATCATGTCACAGGGGCATTTTAAAATGTATATAACTCCTGTAGTGTCACAAGCAATATTTTATTTAATAACATATTCATTACTTTTCGTGCTGTTCATAAAGTTTGTGTACAATTTCTTCTGTATGTGTGTTTATCTGCAGCATGGGCATCTTCCACATGGTGATGGTCTTTTTAAAAATGTTTGCTTTTTATTAGTGGCAGTACCTGATTTAATTGTTTTGGTTTTTGGGTCCAATAAAAGACCCACATTTTGGGCTCTAGTATAGACAAACCTAGGGTTTTCAGGGAGCAGGTTCCATATACACTTATCACAAATAAGGTGGACCAATGTTTATATATGATATTGTTAAATCATTTGTAGCCTGCATGTGTAAGGTGTTGAGATCCCGCCTCTGCACAGGGGGAATCTCAAACCATCTCTGCTGCGGTTTCCCATTCTTCTCCAGCCGCAGTGGAGTCTGCTCAGCAGAGACGTCGGTCCCAGCATCTAGCTCAGGCTGATACTGGACAACTGGTTACTGCTGCCTTTCCAGCTTCTGCCATTGTAGCCAGTACTGGGCAGCGGCGAGCGGACGTGTTTGGGACTAAGTCCTGCTCTTCCCTTTCTGAGCATGCCCAGGGCAAGATCTCTCATTGGAGATCAAGGGTCACATGCTTAGATACTGCAGCAAATCCCATTGGTCCTTTAGGAAGGTCCTGAAGGTGTTTTTCTCCTGTGACTGACTCCCATTGGTCCTACTGGAAAGGTCCTGTTCTTGCTGCAGCTATAAAAGGTTTGCATGGCTGCACGGCCATGCGCTAGTGTACATTTGGAATCGTGTGTGTGTTGATGAGTGCAAGTAGTTCTTTAAAATCCCCTCCCTTGTGTATGACTGTTCACAAAAGGTGGATGCTTGCTGTCTAGGACCCGACTAAGCTGTCAACATAAAGACACATGATACAGCGTCTATTGCTGTAACCGCCAGTGCGGCGCCATGTGCTTATAGAGCGCTTTCCTATCCCATGTCAGGGTGGTTAGTGGCGTCCGCCAAAGTGGCACAGCATGCACTCTTGTGCTTTAAGTTTTATTTAATGTTATTTTGACACCCCAGTTGCGGTGTCGAGCGCAAGTGGTCTGAATGTACTCTAACCCTGTGTCTTGGGATAGAGTCCTGAGACTCCTTGCTTGCGCTCTTGGTACAGTACCGTGGCGCTGTGATGCAACAGGGTTTGCTTCCTTCACACAGGGTGAAGTTAACCCGTGTGTGTATCCACATTGTACCACCATATAGTCCGTCATTACTCAGCAGCAGGTTCCATCTCTGCACGGTGGACCCCGGGCTGCGAACGCACCTTATACCATCTCTCTTATAATTTGGTGCATTCTGCTAGCCCTAACACGTGAAATTGGGTAATTGTTGGTAGTTGTTGGATTTGCTCCTGAAGAGTGGGTGGAGTACATTCATTATGTGGTTTGTAAATCAGAGTTTCTCTAGATGTGGCTTCTATTTCTTGCTTAGTTGCCTCTAGGGCTTAGGGATTGTACCCCTTTTCCACAAATTGATCTGTCAAATATTTTGTTTCCTCGTGATAATCCTGTAGATTGGTACAGTTTCTCCTTATTCGCATATATTGGCTTTTGGGGATATCGTTAAGCAAAATCTAGAGATGGCAACTATTTATATGTATCAAACTGTTGGAATCTACATCTTTGTGGAAACCTTTGGTAATTAGTCTACTTTCTTCTACACAAATTGTAAGATCTAAAAAATTGACACTGGTCTTGCTGTAGGTAGGTGTAAACTCCAATCCACAGTCGTTAGAATTGAGACTAGAAATGAAGGATCGTAGTTCTGATAGGGGTCCTTCCCAGATAAAAAGGATATTGTCTATGAATCGACGCCAGGGCCTAAGACCGTTGTGTAGCTAGTTATCCTTATAAATGTGATTTTGTTCCCACATGCCAACATATATGTTTGCGAAACTTGATGCGAATCGCATACTCATGGCTGTAACATGTGTCTGAAGGTAGTATTGCTTGACATACATGAAGTAGTTGTGCTTAAGTATGAAATCTATACTTTCGACAAAGTCTTTCATATGTCTTGCACTGAGGAGACACTTCTGTCGGGTCACTCTGCCATACAGACCCGACTGGTGGAGGGATGCAGTGATAGTTGACTTTGTGGAGCTTTCTCCCACCTCCCTACTTCATCTCTGGAGCTCAGCCACAGTGATCTTGGGGTTCTTCTTTATCTCTCTTACCAAGGCTCTTCTCCATGATTGGTCAGTTTGGCTGGATGGCCAGGTCTAGGAAGACTTCTGGTGGTCCCAAACTTCTTCAATTTAAGGATTATGGAGGCCACTGTGCTCTTAGGAACCTTGAGTATTGCAGAAATTCTGCTGTAAACTGGGCCAGATCTGTGCCTTGCCACAATTTTGTCTCTGAGCTCCTTGGCCAGTTCCTTTGACCTCATGATTCTCATTTGGTCTGGCATGCACTGTGAGTTGTGAGGTCTTATATAGACACTTGTGTGCCTTTCCAAATCAAGTCCTATCAGTTTAATTAAACACAGCTTGACTCACATGAAGGAGTAGAACCGTCTCAAGGAGGATCACAAGGAAATGGACAGTATGTGACTTAAATATGAGTGTCCGAGCAAAGGGTCTGAATAATTATGACCATGTGATATTTCATTTCTACATTCCTGTTTTTTTCAGTCAAGATGGGGTGCAGAGTGTACATTAATGAGAAAAAAATGAACTTTTTTGAATTTATCAAATGGCTGCAAATAAACAAAAAGTGAAAAATTTAAAGGGGTCTGAATATTTTCCATACCCACTGTATGTGCTTGAATTACTATGTACAGACAAATGACATTTTATTAATTTAACAATCTATTCATTATATAATGCATGTAGATGAAAAGTGTGACCCTAGAGTTGGTTACTGGTGGTCCCTTGGCACCTCAGTCCGACACTGATTTAGATTTCTCTTTTGTTCATTTATTTAGCATTTGTTAAGTATCACTAATATATTTGAATACTTTGAAACACTTTTCTACATCTTCCAAAAATTTGTTAAATTATCACATAATTTTCCAGAATAAATATAGAACTGGCACTTCAAAATAACACTATAAACAACATTCCAGTCATGATAATCACCGGAAACAAGAAGAGATCTAGAATAAATAAAAATATACAATATTTATTTGTAATCAATTTAAAAAAATACCATCAAAGTCAACAATAAAAAAGCAGAAATGTCTCACAAAGAGAGACGCTACCAGAGTTAAATTTACATAATATTGCAAGACCTTAAACCAGGTGCAGAAATATATTAATCAAGATGCTAGCTAAGTAAATAACTGAATGGCACAGTCAGTTCTCTAATACTGTACATGCATATAAAAGCTTCATAGTGAAAGGGGAAAGAAACTACAGCCAGAAATATACATGAAGCATAGCTACCTGGAGATCAGAAAGAGTGGCAACCCCCACCCTGACGCGCGTTTCACCGCTGACTTCTTCTATTATTATATTCCAAAAATGTATGCAAGGAACCATTTAGACATATAAACAGTACTGTGTAGACATTTTATAATATATACAATATAATATATATGTAATGGCAATGCTCCATCTCCATGAAGAATTTATCAAGTGCTCAAGTACTTTTCTTTTTTTCTCATATGGTGTGATTGCTGGGTACCTCAAGGCTAGTACCATTATTTACTTTTCAGGTTCATGCTGCTTTAATTTATTTCTCATATTTTGCTAAAATACCATTTTTTTGTAAAAAAAAAAAATCATATCACAAAGAGTCAAGCTGAAATATTTTTGAGGGGGAAATAAAAATAACAAAACTAAATAATGTGATTGCAAAAGAGTTAACAACTAGTGATGAGCGCGTGGTTTTCCGAGCATGCTCGGGTGGTCTCCAAGTATTTTGGGCATGCTTATAGATTATGTTTGTGTCCCCGCAGCTGCATGATTTGCTGCTGCTAGACAGCCTGGACACATGCAGGGATTGCCTGTTTGCTAGGGAATCCCCATATGTATTCAAGCTGTCTAGCAGCCGCAAATCATGCAGCTGCTGTGACTCAAACATAATCAACAAGCATGCCCAAAATACTCAGAGAACATCAGAGCATGCTCGGAAAACCCGAGTAACAACCACACTCGCCCATCACTATTAACAATTTCTTATAATTGTGAAGGTGGTTGTGTTCAAAATTAGACAATCATATTTAAATTCAAATAATAATCAATACACAAATGCCATATTTTACTGATTCTGATTAAATCTATCTAAAGTTTAGCTGTTCTATTAGTATTCTCTTAACATTTTCACAGTTGCATTTTTACAATAATAGCCATGGTCTGGTAATAGCTTAGCTTACAACACAGCAAAAGGATCTGATTGTTGAAAGTCATCAGTCAGGAGAAGGTTAAAAGAAAAATGTCCAAGTCCAAGGCATTGCCATGGAGCATTTTGCAGATCAAGAGGTGGCTTAAATGTGGCACAAAAGTGACATTAACTAGGAAAGGATGTCGCTCTAAAACTGCCTAAAAGACATGAAAACAATCAAGAGTCAAGAGGCATACTTCAAAATTGAAGAAGCTGCATGAATTTCTGGCAAGAACTGATTGTGCACTGATTGTACTGCACAGCAATCACCCATATTTTTCTAGAGTTTAGGGTCGTATTGCAAGACGTAAGCTGTTTATGCAAAAAAATACAAAGACTTCATCAAGGGGCATGCATGCATCGGAAACTACTTCATATTAAATGGTTAATATGTGCAGTCTGTGAGCTATAGTTGGCTCCTGCTGTTAGATGCTGGCTATATAGCATAGCTGGCATCTACTTTTGTGGAGGAAGCTTAACTCCTGAATCTACACCACACACGGTCATCAAAGCAATAACGTACATGCAAGTTACTATGCGCTAAAGGTCACTAAAGGGGTCAGGTTGCTAGCAGTTGAATGGATGTTTTATGCTGTAAAATATAATGTTATGTCATTGTTTCAGGAATAAACAGAAAAATTGAATGTAGATTTGTTTTATTAGAATCTATGGTGATTTGGGGCATGGTTTGCCAGGGGAAGGGAGCCAGAAATGACTCAGCGGCACTGTCGCAGAAAGCGCCCGAGAGGACGTATGTGAACAAGCGGTACCAGGGAGTAAGATTGAGGCACGAAGTGCTAGTGTTTATGCCAAGGCTGCAAGCGGCAGCCAGATCCCGGTCACATGATGCATCAGCGACAGAGCAGAGAAGCACTTCACTGCAGCAGCGCCGACATGGGGAAATCCTCCCTCACCAGAATGAAGGGGAAAACAACGGAGCACAGCAGGGAGGCCACAGTGGCTGCCTGGAGGAGAAGGTCCGTACACAAACAGAGGACAGGGAGAAACAGAAATCAATACATGAGTTCAGAGGGGCCTGTCAGATACCGGCAATGGTAAGCAGACTCCCACGACATCTCCCTATACTCCACTTGCAACCAAACTTCAACCAGCATATTACAGGGGAAGTAAGTGTGAATACATATGTTAAAGGGAGGCCTTTTAATCCTAACACACAGTCAAATGGCCATAACCCTGCTGACACATGCTCTCCCAGTCATAACATATCAGACAATAAGAATGGGAGATTTAAAGGGGCACTCTCAGAAGACCTCCCAGGGTATCCCAGCAACCTGACAGACAGTCCTGGAATTGATCTAGTGCTCTATAAGGATATAATCACTTCCTTTAAAAAGTTTGATGCTTTATTGGAGGCTCGTGAAGATGGTAACGACAGTGTTGTCTCGATCAATCATTCAAACAGCTCTCCCGACTCTTTAGAGAGCTGTTGTGAACTAAACTTCTTGGCTCCCTCTTGTGGTCACTAGTGATTTGGCACTTGGATTGTCTTTTACCAGGTTGGTACTCACCTGCTTCGTTAGGCCTGGGGTGTTGCTATTTAAACTTCCTGGATTCTCAGTCCAGTGCTTGGCATCGTTGTAATCAGTTCATTTCTGTTTGCTCCTGTCTTCAGGTCCTGGTTCTTTGCAAGATAAGCTAAGTCCTGCTTTCTTATTTTTTGTTATTTTGCTTTGTTCATATTTTTGTCCAGCTTGTACAAAATGTGATTCCTGATATTGCTGGAAGCTCTAGGGGGCTGATATTCTCCCCCCTCACCGTTAGTCGGTTTGGGGGTTCTTGGATATTCAGCGTGGATATTTTGCAGGGTTTTTTGCTGACCATATAAGTCATCTTACTATTTTCTGCTATTAGTCAGTGGGCCTCTCTTTGCTAAAATCTAGTTCATTCTTACGTTTGTCTTTTCTTCTTACCTCACCGTTATTATTTGTTGGGGGCTTGTATTACTTTGGGGTCTTTTCTCTGGAGGCAAGAGAGGTCTTATTTCCCCTGATAGGGTTAGTTAGTTCTCCGGCTGGCGCGAGACGTCTAGGATCAACGTAGGCACGTTCCCCGGCTACTGTTAGTGTTTGTGCTAGGATCAGGTATATGGTCAGCCTAGTTACCACGTCCCTATGAGCTGGTATTTATGTTTGCAGACTTTGCTGTAATCTCTGAGATCCTTGCCATTGGGATCATAACAGAGAGCATAGTGAGTATACACTCAGAGGAGTTTTTTGAAAATATTGACACTTCTACTCACAGTATGGGAGATCTATCTGACACTATTTTGTCGAGTGAGGCTTCATTTGAGAGTTCTAATCCCACTGAAATTCATAATCTTGAAATATCCTCCCCTAATAAACTTCTGATGGAGGAGATTCAGGCATCTGATGGCTACCCGACAGAGGGTTTCATGATTAATTTACTTAAAACCTTTCTATCTGCATTGAATCTTGGGGAAAAGGAGCCTAATGGAAAGTGTGATAATGACCTATTACAAGACCATAAAGACCAACCTACTGACTCCAGAAAGATAAATAACCCTAAAGCATCCGAAATTTTCATAAAAAGACTCATCCAAGATACGCTTATATCAGTGGCCTACGACACAGAGTAAGCATTGTGCGGCACCTATGATGGTTCTTTTCATGTTCCAGAAGCAATTGACTCTTCTAACAAAAAAGACAAAATTAGCGTTCCTCAATTCTCAATCACACCCTCAAAATCAATGGATGAGATTCAAAAGGGTATTATTCTCCTCAAAACCAACTTGGCTATTTATGAGGACTCCAGAAGGAGATCAAGATGAAGGGAATACCGGAGTTGATTCAGACCTTCCAATTGAAAAGCTACATTTCCTCAATGATCTCTCATTTGATTCCTAACACTAATGAAAGATTTCTGATTGAAAAAGCCTTTAGAATACGCAGGCCGCCCTCTCTTCCACAGAACCTGTCAAGAGATGTCATTGTTTCATTTTACCCCAACTGGGTGAGAAATGCGCTTCTTTGTGTGTCGAGGGAGCCAAGGTTTCTTTCATCTCCATACAACCATTTAATATTCTACAAGGACCTGTCAAGAGACACTCTGCAAAAGAGAAAAACTTTTTCCACATCACTCGTGAACTTCTGCGTGCTGGGATTCCTTATGTCTCGACTCAATCATCATCGCTCCAGGTGAAACATGCATCAAGATTAATCCAAATTTCTTCTCCGGATGAAAGAATTAATTTCCTCAAAGGTGCTGGTTTCAAAATCTCTAAGGCCTCCTCTGGACTACCATCTACACTGAAGTTGGATCTTTGCCCCGGTTGATTGAACCTCAAGGCTACTAATTAATCTATGATTAGATATCTGTGTAGTTGAACTAATTCTTTTCCACTTTTACAGTCTTTTATTTAAATGAACCAAACATTCCTCCACCTGATCTTAGGGCAGCCTATAGGGCGTTCCCGGATGCGGCAGGCCATATAATATATAACATAACATGTATATCCGTTGTTTTCCAAAGACTTCTAGGTTTAGCTAATAAGCTACAGTTGATTTTGTTCATATTTCTGACTGATTTACTTCTAGGTTTAGTTCCTATGCAACATTTGATCTTGGTAATATTACCGACTGATCTACTATACTGAAAGGATGCTTTACTGTTAGGTGCTGATATTAAGCGACAACAATTTTGGGCAAATTTATGCAACTGCTTGTTTGTTTTTTTATATGCCTGTCTTTTTTTTCCCTCTTTCCCCATACACATGGGGATTCCTTTCCCTTCCCCTGACCCTGCTTATCCTTACCCTCTATCCATACCCTTCTTCCATGTTTCATATCCCACCCTTTCCTTCCCTCCCTTCCCTTATCCTCCCTTCCCCTTATTACAAAAAATTCAATAAAAACACGTTAAAAAGAATCTATGGTGATTTTAAAACCTTTTTCCATCTTTCTACTAAACAAAAGTTTATATCCTACAGTTTTTCTGATAGAAACATTTTTAAACTATTGTCCTTGTAGCATTTATTCCTCCTCTTTACAAAATCTAGATGAAAAAATAAGAATTAACAAAAATGGATGCAACTAAAATAATACATACCACTTATAGGTTTGTTCTTTAGATTTTTCATATGAATCCTTGCTACATATATATTTTGCATCAAATTTTAATGTCTTTGTGAACAATTTCTCTAGATTATGCAATATACCTTTACTAGCAAACTAGGTGTCATTTCTTAGCAGTTTCTTTGTCCTTGAACTATATATTGATGGACATACAAAAGTAGTAGATTCAGCTTGTTGTGATATATACCTTTATACAGACTGTGATGATGAATGACTCTTTGTGTGCAATTTTGCAAAGTTACATGACCTTTGCTTCAGTTGTGGGAGTTACTAAAGCAGTTTTTTTTTATTTTAGTGTGATTTCACCATTCATTGTCCAAAAATGGAGTGATCAAACAAATCTGGTATTGCATGGGGTTTCTAAGTAGCAGTATTGGGCACTTTTAAGTATTTAGCCTTGTTATTGTTCTCAGGTCTTTTATAGACATGGGACATAAGTGGCGGTTTATTCTATAAATCCAATGTAAAATAAAAATTGCTAAAAGATAACCTTCAAGAAGAGAACAGTCTCAATGGAAATTCTGAATGTCACTAAGATCAATTCATGGCAGGATTCCCACTAATGTGGGAACAAAATCCAAATGATTTATCTTATGTACTGTACATTATTTAATGATTTGTGATGTAAAAGCTATGGTGAATCTCTGTGCATATGCTTAAAGGATTGACATAAAGTGGATTGTGGTAGCTAAATAGATTTTATACTGTGAAATTTTTCTTTTATTTGACCTTCACAAATCCTAGAATAAAATGGGATTAGTGTTTAACGTTGTTATTAGGGATATCAATTTGCTTAAGATATGCAGGGAACCACTGAAGTACTTATGTTTGTCACATAGACTCTTTATCACTTTCACGTATAAATAAAATTAGAGACCATATAGCTCTATCTAAATTATTGTTTGTAGGTAGAAGCTGTATTTAACTGTTTTTGATCTGCCACTTTTCAGCCCAAAGAATGCTGACTTTGTGCACTTCATCCACTTTCAATCTCTTGCCTTCTCATTCTCTCTTCTTGCACAATTAGCCTTTTCACAGAGGAAGAGAGCAGAGTCTCCAGTGTCACTTAGTAGAAGTAGCAATCCTAAAAGTCAATATTGACTCTTTAAAGAGCATTACCATGTGATATGCAGAATGAATTGCATAATATACATTAAAGGTAAGTGAATCGATTTGATGCAAATCGAATTAGTGTCAAATTTTAGGAAATCCGCTCATTCCGGTAAGCAAATTTGCAATTTGATTTGTGCGCTGCGCCAAAAATTGCCTGATGAAAATTTACATATTTCAGAAGAATGCATCATCCAGAGAATGTTCACATGGTGTCAAGTTTCTACATAATTCCTTGCAGCTACCACATCACATCGTATAGCGCAGCAACTGTGTTTCAACCAAGTTTGATAATGAAGGAGAGACAAATTTGTCATTTATGATTTATAATCAAGATAGAATAACTAGAGATGAGTGGATCAATCCACATAGGATCTAGCTTAAGTTGGATTTCCTGAAACTTGCAGTTTCACACAACTTCAAACATTTTGAGACTCGATTTTTGGTTAGCAAAATAAAGATTTACCCGACACCATTTCTCACACTGCTGAAGCATTAGAGAGTGGGCTAATGTCCTTTTGTGTTGCTTTCTGAGCTTACTTATATTGCCTCGAAGTTATAACAGTTTAAGGATTGTCATACCTTGTACAGTGGTGGTCAGTAACTGGGCCATCACAGATCAGCGGTTTCCAGCAGAGCACAATTTATGCACAGTTTATTTTAACAGACAGTTAAACTGACGTTGCAGGTACAGCACTTCCAATATCTCTTGAATGTTTGTATAAGTCTCAAATTTAGACCACCACTATTATTTTCAATTTGCTTCAGCACTTTAGTAGAACACCACAATCAATTTATTTAATTATTATTATTATTATGATAATTCAGTTTTAGAGCATAATTGATTTTTTGATGTTGTACATGAGAAAGGGTTACATACAAAATTCAAATTACACTCAAGAAACTAACAATTACAGACTGGTGCAGAGAAGCAAGGGCCCTTCCCTTGGGTTTAAAGTCTACATGGTAATGGCGAAGGAGATAGTAGGTTGGGAGGTTGTGGCAGGTCCGATGGTGGTGAGGTGTGTTATTGCAGATTGTAAGCTTTCTTGAAAAAATGCATTTTCAAGTTCCATCTGAAAGTTACGAGTGTAGTGAATAATTGAAGGTGTTTGGGCACAAAATTCCAAAGGATGAGGGATACTCGGGAGAAGTTTTGGAGGAGAATGGGTGAGGAACGTTTAAGTGTAGAGAAGAGAAAGAGGTCTTGGGAGGACCAGAAATTGCGTCTAGGAAGATATCGGGAGATTAGTTTGGAGATATACAATGGAGACAGATTATCAATGGCTCTTTAGGTAAATGCTAGTAGTTTGAACTGGATATGTTGGGAGCGAATTAATCGGTTTGCAGAGTGGAGGAGTGGAGGAGTAGTAGTGAGGTGAGAGGTGGATTAGTCTTGCAGTTAGAAATGGACAGGATAGGTGCCAGAGTGTAAGCAGGGAGACCACAAAGAAAGGGATTGCAGTAGGTCAGGCAGGAGATGATGAGGGAGTGGATAAACATTTTAGTAGATTGTTTGAGGAAAGGACAAATTCAGAAAAATATTTTTTGTGTAGGAGGTGGCAGGAGGTGGAAGAGTTTGGATGTGCAGTTTGTTGGACAGGGCAGAGTCTTAGGTTAATCCAAGGAAGAGGACATCCAGTACAGGGGAAAGCATGATGTAATTTATTGTGATAGATCAGGTAGGGGAGTTAGATGAGTAGAGGACCTATGATTAATTTAATTTTGTCCACATTGAGTTTTAGGAAGCAAGAGGAAAAGGGGATATAGCTGATAGATACCAGAGAGCATCTGGGCCAGAGAGGTAGATCTGAGTATCATCAGCATGTAGATGGCACCAGAAGCTATAGAACTTTATTAGTTGCTCCAGGCTAAATTTATAGATTGAAAAGAGTAGTGGTCCCAGGACAGTGCCCTGAGGGACACCAACAAATAGAGGGCTGGAAGAGGTTCAGGAGAGAGCAAGATCTTTTACACCAAGGTAAGAGAGTATCGGTAGTAAGAGGAAGTACTTGACAGTGTCGAAGGCAGAGGACAGGTCTAGAAGGAGGAGCATAGAAAATTATCAGTTAGGTTTGACAGTAAGTCACTAGTTATTTTGGATAGAGCAGTTTGAGTGGAGTGGTGGGGACAGAACATGGATTATAGGTTTTCACATAGTAAGTTAGATGAGATATGGGAGGAAAGTTCAGTTTGGAGGAAAATGGGAGCAGCGGTATGGGTTGATTGCTAAACGTAGTGGTCGGGTTGAGGGATAATTTCTTCAGGATTGGTGTGATAGTGGTATCTTTTAAAGGAGTAGGTAAGGTACCAGAAGTTAATGAATGGTTTAAGACATAGGTTAGGGCTGGGATAAGCGTGGTATTGAGGTTGGAGAGAAAGTGAGTAATTTAGGCCATTTTCTATCATAATGTGGAATGAACTGTGCCCCAAAACCTACTATTCCTAAATTATAAAATCCTAAAATTGCGCTATTTTGTCAGCCATCATCTTTTATACTGAATGTGATTGTTCTGATTGGCTGCGCTAGACCATGTGATGTAATGGCTGAAAGGAAAATCCCAAATGACTGCTTCTGATGTCATTAGCCAACTCTCTGAGCCTTCAGCAGTATAGTATTGAATATCAAAGCATTTAAATTCATAGGGACTTGAGAATTTGAGCAAATTTACTTCAAGGTGATCCTCTGCTCCATTCAGCACTGTACTCAGCCATCTTTGTCAGTTTAATAGAACATGAACTAAAATGAGATAGGTATAATCAACCTTTGCTCCATTCAGATGAGGTTCTGCAGAGTCCTGTTCTCAGGATTAATTGAGGTCCCAACAGTCATATTCCACAGTGAAAATGTGAAGTGAAGTTATCATCTATCCTATGGTTAGGGAATAGCTTTCATACAATCTTAGTAAATCTTATTTGCAAAACAAATATCTGTTTAAATTTAATTTTTTTAATCACAAAATTGGAATGCTATCTTTCTTAGGGCTCATGCAGACATCCGTGGAGCCTGCTCTGGTAGTGGACCGCAATGCATGGACTGGCTATTGGTCTCCTGATATGGGCATGACAGCCTCATAGAAATATATGAAGCTGTCAAGCTCTGGTTGGGAGACCCATGGTCAGTCTGTGCATTGTGGTTCATGACTGGACCAAGATCCATGGATATCTGCATGAGCCTTTAATCATGTGCACTTTTCATTTAATTAAAAATAATATACGTTAACATAAATATATATACACTAGCTAGTTATCTCTTACCTCTTGTTTTAACACTTTGCTAGAAAAAATGTTTGTGGTTGCCTCTACATCGAGTTTTTAAACAAATACTGAACAATTCTAAGAACTTATTTTCATCACTTGGATTCAGATTTATTGTGCTCATTGGCCAGGAAAATAACATAGTGTGAGACCTTAGTCATTTTGTTTACCACCTTTTATACTCAGAACTATGGAACTTCATAGATTGGCAAATAGTCAAGTACCATTTTACGCAGCTTTGTTTCTAAATGCTGGAAATAATTTGTATTTGAGTCATACTGTGTGGACATTACTGGTTTTTAAGTGTGATTAAGGGCCGCTTGAGTCTTAAGCAAGAGTTTCACATTGTGGCAGCTAGTATTAAGACATTACTGCATGGGAAGAGGTTGTTATTTACTCTGTTTAGATCTTGTGAAAGGGCAGCTAATTTAGTATTTATTTTAAATGAGTAACTTCTACTCATCACAAACCAGGAAACCATCCTGTTCGTAAAATGGCGCACCTGACTTATTAGAATACATTTTAGGAAAACTAATAATAGGCACTGTTGTGCAATCAACACAGACAAATGAAAAGTCAAATGCAATTGTGACATTAACAAAACACAAGATCAAGGCATAAAGGCAAACTTTAGTCAGTCATCACAATAGAACTTAGCTAAAGAATTAATACAAACATGTTTATTCCATTCTTAGACACTCCTCCGGATATAAATTATTGTGACATAATGATGGCAGAATATACAGTACAGACCAAAAGTTTGGACACACCTTCTCATTTAAAGATTTTCTGTATTTTCATGACTATGAAAATTGTACATTCACACTGATGGCATCAAAACTATGAATTAACACATGTGGAATTATATACTTAACAAAAAAGTGTGAAACAAATGAAAATATGTCTTATATTCTAGGTTCTTCAAAGTAGCCACCTTTTGCTTTGATGACTGTTTTGCACACTCTTGGCATTCTCTTGATGAGCTTCAAAAGGTAGTCACTGGGTAAGGTCTTCCAACAATCTTGAAGGAGTTCCCAGAGATGCTTAGCACTTGTTGGCCCTTTTGCCTTCACTCTGTGGTCCAGCTCACAACAAACCATCTCAATTGGGATCATGTCTGATGACTGTGGAGGCCAGGTCATCTGGTGTAGCACCCCATCACTCTCCTTCTTGGTCTTGGCCTTCTTGGTTGTCCTGTTGAAAAATAAATGATGGTCCAACTAAACGCAAACCGGATGGAATACCATGCCGCTGTAAGATGCTGTGGTAGTCATGCTGGTTCAGTATGCCTTCAATTTTGAATAAATTCCCAACAGTGTCACCTGCAAAGCACCCCCACACCATCACACCTTGTCCTCCATGCTTCATGGTGGGAACCGGGCATGTAGAGTCCATCCATTCATCTTTTCTACGTCACACAAAGACACGGTGGTTGGAACCAAAGATCTCAAATTTGGACTCATCAGACCAAAGCACAGATTTCCACTGGTCTAATGTCCATTCCTTGTGTTCTTTAGCCCAAACAAGTCTCTTCTTCTTGTTGCCTGTCCTTAGCAGTGGTTTCCTAGCAGCTATTTTACCATGAAGGCCTGCTGCACAAAGTCTCCTCTTAACAGTTGTTGTAGAGATGTGTCTGCTGCTAGAACTCTGTGTGGCATTGACCTGGTCTCTAATCTGAGCTGCTGTTAACCTGCGATTTCTGAGGCTGGTGACTCGGATAAACTTATCCTCAGAAGCAGAGGTGACTCTTGGTCTTCCTTTCCTGGGGCGGTCCTCATGTGAGCCAGTTTTTGTAGCGCTTGATGGTTTTTGCAACTGTACTTGGGACACTTTCAAAGTTTGCCCAATTTTTCGGACTGACTGACCTTCATTTCTTAAAGTAATGATGGGCACTCGTTTTTCTTTACTTTGATGCTTTTTTCTTGCCATAATACAAATTCTAACAGTCTATTAGGTAGGACTATCAGCTGTGTATCCACCAGACTTCTGCACAACACAACTAATGGTCCCAACCCCATTTATAAGGAAATCCCACTTATTAAACCTGACAGGGTACACCTGTGAAGTGAAAACCATTCCCGGTGACCACCTCTTGAAGCTCATCAAGAGAATGCCAAGAGTGTGCAAAGCAGTCATCAAAGCAAAAGGTGGCTACTTTGAAGAACCTGGAATATAAGACATAGTTTCAGTTGTTTCCAGCTCTCCATTCAGATGAAGACGTTTATTCTCAGTGAGGAAAGGAAAGTGTAGGACCTGGTATACGAGAGATGCCCTAAAGTGGCTACCAGGTACACATAAAATTGGCCCATTTTATGCGCTAAACGCTCTCATTTTTCATATTTCTAGTGCAGTAATGCAGTTCAGTTTTCATGTTTCATGTTTGCATGTTTCAGCGCTGCAGTGTGCTGCCTTATGTACTTGACTGTATATGAGTTGGTTACTCTAGGCTCAGCACCTGTTCACACTTAGTCTATGTTTGGATGTGACGGTCAGTTTTTTTAAATGTATTCTTTAGCCTTCTGACCGAGCACTCCGCCTCCTAGCCACAGGTGTTTTAATCGCAACAGGTCCATTACCCCTCCACAGAGAGAGAGAATGTTAGTCTAAGAAGAGGTTTTCACAGGTACCCATTCAGATGGAGACGTTTATTCTCAGCGAGGAAAGGAAAGTGTAGGACCTGGTATACGAGAGATGCCCTAAAGTGGCTACCAGGTACACATAAAATTGGCCATTTTTATGCGCTAAACGCTCTAATTTTTCATATTTCTAGTGCAGTAATGCAGTTCAGTTTTCATGTTTCATGTTTGCATGTTTCAGCGCTGCAGTGTGCTGCCTTATTTACTTAACTGTATATGAGTTGGTTACTCTAGGTTCAGCACCTGTTCACACTTAGTCTATGTTTGGATGTGACGGTCAGTTTTTTGAAAAACCTCTCCATTACTAATCCTAAAGTTATATTGTGAATAAACACACAACAAATAAAAAAACACACTTTTCCATTATTATTTAAAAATAACAAACACAGATATACTCACCTAATGCATATTACGTACGTGGACCACTAAGCACAGCAAGGGATGTTACATCTCCCTATTTGCCCACTTGGTAAATGTTGTGGCAGCTGGGACATAGGCGGAAGACATTCTAACTTCTTTCCTACCACCACCGAGGATTGCTGGATGTTTCTTTGTCCACGTTGCCTTCTCCTACTCCTATTCCTCCACTGCCTCCCCATCCAGCCACAGTAAGACCAGCACCACCAACTTCAGCACAGCCAGGGACAAATGACAGCATGCTGTTCTGAAACTTATCTGCTTGGGGGACAAATACCTCACCGTGCAGGAGCTGTGGATGGGGATCAAACAACAGACAGCTGAGTTTTTGATGCTGGTGAACCTCAAGCCCGGCATGGTGGTGTGCAATAATGAGCAAAATCTCATTGCAGCTGTGTGTCTTGCTGGTTTAATGCACATCCCTTGATGACTGGCACATGTGCTGAATTTGGTGGAGCAAACCTTCATGAAAAATTACCCACACACATTAGAGCTGCTGCTGAAAGTGTGGGCAGTGTGGGAGTGCTTTTCGCATTCTCACCCTGCTGCTGTTTTACTGTCTGAGCTGCTGCATCACTCCTGCATTCCGGCTCACCGTCTCATATGCGACTTGCCAACAAGATGGAAGTCCACCTTGCATATGCAGCAAGCAATAGTGAAGTTTATGCTAAACTAAAAAAACTGAAAACTCAAAAACAGTGTTGGCTACCTCCTCCTCTTCCACCTACACTGCCACGTCCAATCCTCCTCCACTTGGACCACCACCTCCTGGTTTTAGACTTTTTTTAATTCTATGCTTTTTTAAGTCAGTTCCCTATAAAACAAAAATAAAAAAAATAAAAAAAACACAGAGTTGGATATCTCCTCCCCCTCCTCTTCCATCTACACAGCCATGTCCACCATGATTTTAGATTGTTATTATTTTTTTATTCTATTTTCTTTTAAGTCAGATTCCTATAAAAACCACAGTAAAAAACAAAAAACACAAAAACAGTGTTGAATACCTCCTCCTCTGCCTTTTTCACCTACAATGCCACATCTACCTCCACCTCTTCATACTCCACCTCCTCCTCCAATTGGACATCAAGCTCCTGGTTCAAGGTTATTATTTTTTATTCTGTTATTTTAAGTAATTTTCCCATCCATTTTTTATTGCAGAGCAATTGTACTGTTCTTACTCCCATTGTGTTTCCTTTTGCAGCCCGCTAGTCATTACTATGACCATTTTACAGCCATTTTAATGCCATGAAGTTCAGATCCCTATTGGTGTCTATTAATTTGGGTCCTTTTTTACAGGAGACATGAGCATCATTGATTAGACATAAAGTGAGTATTTGTGTTTATTATTTTCAGTGGGACAAGGGCTTCAATTGAATAAGCTTAAGGTGAGTATAGCTGTGCTTTAATTTTAATTTTATTTGAAATAAAGGAGTCTGTGTCTTTCTTTGTGTCTATTTTACAATATAACCATGGTGTTAGAAATGTAGGTGTCTTATAGATGACTCTCCATTGCTAACCTGAGGGCTTGATGTCAGCAGCCATAAATCTGCTGACAGTAACCCAAAAACCTTTTCCCCTCTTGCCACTGCAACACGGCAAGTGGGAAGAGCCAGGAAAAGAGCCAGAATTGATGCTACTGTTGGGTTGTCAGTGTGTTCAATCCAAGATGTAAATTCTGCCAGCTGCTTCCCCCCCGGAAAAGGGCGTCCCATGCTGAAGTATCAAAATATGCTTGAAGACAATCTTGACAGTTGTTTTCCCCAAGACAGCAGTGAGGCACACTCTGTGTAGGAAGACTAAGTGCGACATGAGGGGAAGAAGGGAAGGAAGCCCAAAAGCTAGGGAAAGGGGGAGTGGAGACCTTTAGGCAGATCTAATAGCAACCTGCCTCCCCCACCATCCCTATATTGATTCCACACCAATCACCAAGCAGGAACCTAAGCTCTGTATATCTCTAGAGTTAGGGAAAGGAGGGTAACACTGGTCAGTCTTCACACTGTACACTTAGTTGAAGAGGATGTAAGCTGACTGCTATAGCTCCAATCTTTCACAAGGGAAAATGTGAATATCACCGGCGACTCCCTGAAGCAGACTATAAGCACCATGGTCCAGGTGTGTCAATTAGAGCAGGAGGGATATTGTCATCTGCAATGCCAAATGCAGAGACCTTCTGCAGCCAGATGCGGAGCAACTGTCAGTAGCATCTGACACACCCGTGACAGCAGCACTGGAGTACTGTGTTCCAACCCCACCAAGGACAGCATCTGCAAAGAGTTTGTATGTTCTCCCTGTGCTTGCGAGGGTTTCCTCCCAGTACTTATTTTTCTACCCACACTCCAAAGACATACACAGATTAAATTTAGATTGTGAGTCCCAATGGTGACAATGCCAGTAATGTCTGTAAATGTCTGTAAAGTGAATGTTGAATTATTGCTGCTATATAGGTGATAACAAAAAAAATGAAATTGATTGTCAGTCACACTCAGGTGGCACAAATATCAGTTTTGTAGATTACTATTGTCAGAAAAATGTAAGGATGGTAACACGGGCAGTTGACACAAAGAGAGAGGACTGCCAGTATCGGAGGCCTAATTCTACAGGCAACACACATGAAAGAGATCCAACCAGGAGACTACACATTTCCAAAAATGTATTGGCAGATGCCAGCAAAGTGACATCAATTTCACCACAGTAGAAATAGTCTAATAGAGACGAACAGGTCTTCCACTACACCCAACCCAGCAGATGTGTACACCCAATCAGGAGTGCTCACATTTCCAAAAATTAGTGGCAGACACCATCAAAGTGGGATCAATTTCACCACAGTAAAAATGGTATAATAGGGACCAACACATCTTCCACTGCAACCAACCCAGCAGATAAACAGTTGGACACCCAAACAGGAGTGTTCACATTTCCAAAAATTAGTGGCAGACACCAACAAAGTCCAATATATTTCACCACAGCAGAAATTGTATAATAGGGACTGACACGTCAGCAGACAGACAGTTGGACACCCACCCAGGAGTGCTCACATTTATAAAAAAAATTGGCAGGCATGAGCAAAGTGGCATTAATTTCACCACAGTAAAAATAGTATAACAGGGATCGACAGTTCTTCCACCACACCCAACCCAGCAAATGTACAGAACCAGACGTATTCACATCTCGAAAAATTAATGGCAGACACCAACAAAGTGGCAACAATTTCACCACAGTGGAAATAGTATTATAGGATCCAACAGGTCTTCCACTACACCCAACCCAGCAGATGGACACCCAAGCAGGACTGTTCACATTTCCCCAAATAATTGTTAACATCTGAAGTAGCGTCAACAACAGGCACAGTATCCCCATGAAATATATCACAGACTGCATGTTAGGCACCAGGATTGTCCCGCTGCACAGGGTAGATCACAAGCCTTGTCTGCCTTGGCGGTCTTCCATTCAGTTTCGGCTACTGTGGGTGCTGCTGAGCATAGATATCAGTCCCAGCATCTTGCTAAGGCTCATGGTGTACACTTGGTTACTGCTGGCTCTTTAGATAAGCCTTTAGTAACCAGCAATATTTAGGTGCAGTCCAGCACTCTGGAGTCTAAGTCTGGAGATCACCATACTGAGCATGTCCATGAGGTGGCATCTTCAAATTGATGGTTGAACATTAGCTGCTCTTGTGATGTGGCAATGCTGGATTGGTCCACAGGCAAGGTCTTGTCCAACTGGACATGATCCCAGTGTATGAAAGGTTCTCAGAGGCACATGCCAGTGCGCTACTATCATTTTTAAATTGTTTGGAGCATCTAGTCAATGTTATACAGGCCTCATCCACAGGCCACAAAAATATTTTTTTTCTGATACTAATGTCATACAGTATGGTAAATCTCACTTTTAAATTGTTTGGAGCATCTAATCTATGTTTTACAGGCCTCATCCACAGGCCCCCCAAAAATTATTCTGTTATTAATGTCATCCAGTAAGGGAGATCTCACTTTGAAATAGTTTGGAGCAGCTAATCAATATTTTTTTGGTCCTCATCCACAAGCCAAAAAAAATGTTGTCGATTACTAACGTCATACAGTAGGGGAGATCTAAAACAAGATGTCTGCTCTTTATATGGAGAGGGACATGTGATTTCTGCAGCCAGACACATGCCATTGTGTCAGGACATTGTGGATGTTTCCTGCGCCCTGATTGGCTAGCCGCAGTGTGCACACATAAAGTTAGAAGAAAAAAAAATACCGTTTACAAGCACACCAGTCCTCTGAGCTCTGCAAATCCCCTACCCTCATCAAACATTTGCTCCACACTCATCATACCCCACCATCATCATAGCCAAGGTGCTGAAAATACTTCAGTGGCAATGCAAATATTTTCCCAGCATATTCCCGGCAAATTCGCTCATCACTATGGAACAGGCTCATGCAGTAAGTCCAGCTCATAATTGGAAGGTGATGTCTGTGTATTACAGTCAGGAACTGCCCCTAACAATGACAGGTAGATAATTTAGTTTATTAAAACCAGAGATGATTTAATCTGCCGGGATTCCACTTTGGCAAAACAAGCAAATTTACTAGGGAAACTTGATTTACATTGAAATTTTTCACTATAATATTAATGTTTCTTTACATGGCTTCTCAGTCTCCCCAGACCCCAGAACATATTAAATATAGGATGTAAAAAAAAGCCTGCTCACCTCTCCACTCCCCTTACCTTCCTGCCCTGCAGCCTGCCATCTGGTTCTCCACATCTATCCTTTTTGTCCTTTTGTCTTCCCCATCGCTTTCTCTTTAGCCTCTTTTACTCTTTGCTGGGATTGAAAGTGCCGAGAAAAATTTCAATATCACTGCACAGCATGTCATCGTGTCACATTTTGCATCATTACTATGGTACAGTACACTGAAGGCGTAAAAAGCACCTCGGGAAATTCACGTTATGATATAATGATGCGTACCATGAGGGCATGAAGTGCAATGATATCATACACAGATTTGGCCTTTTAAACCTCTTTGTAGAGTACAGCGGGCTGAAGAGAATGTCAGCGATGGATGAAGACAAGGCGTAGAAAACCAAATGGTGAGCTTTGGGAGAAGGACAGTTGAGTATTTATTTTTTAACCTTTTGCCTGCACTCTACTTCTCAGCAGTATTGCGCTCAGCTGATTGTCATTTTCCTGAATTTATGAATAGCTAAATGAAAAAAAAATAGTCCCCATAATATATGATACCGTGCTTAGGGGTTTGGTCACAGATAAAATGCCACACTTTCTTACTTCAAATGTTTTCTAACAGACTTCATTCCATACATTGGTACATTACTGATAAATAGTGTTAAGCGATACCTTCCAATACTCAAAGGTATCGGTATCGGATGGTATCGGCCGATATCCAAAAAAATATCAGATATCGCCGATACCGATACCCGATACCAATTCAATGGGACACAAGTATCGGAAGGTATCCTGGATGGTTTCCAGGGTCTGAAGGAGAGGAAACTCTCCTTCAGGCCCTGGGATCCATATTCATGTAAAAAATAAAGAATTAAAATTAAAAATATGGATATACTCACCCGTCCGGCGGCCCCTGGACCTTACCGATGTAACCGGCAGCCTCCGTTCCTAAGAATGAGGAGTTTAGGATCTTCGATGACGTCGCGGCTTGTGATTGGTCGCGTGAGCGCTCATGTGACCGCTTACGCGACCAATCACAAGCCGCGACGTCATCGCAGGGCCTAAACTCCTCATTCTTAGGAACGGAGGCTGCCGGTTACATCGGTAAGGTCCAGAGTCTCCTCTCCTCCAGACCCTGGGAACCATACACTGGGAACTTCCGATTCCGATTTCCGATATCACAAAAATATCGGAACTCGGTATCGGAATTCCGATACAGCAAATATCAGCCGATACCCAATACTTGCAGTATCGGAATGCTCAACACTACTGATAAATGCGCAGAGCAGACATAACCATGAAGAGTCCCCCTAAACAGTTTCTAAGTTGTATGAGTATTTATAATAATGGTCAGCGCTTACCCTACTTGCCGTGAGGGTGCTTCCTTTGGATCAGGATCCCAAAGGATTAGTCTGGCTGGTCGGCATTGAACAAGCGGGGAACTGTATCAAACTAGCTGCTTGCTGCTTAGTGGGTGCGGGAGCGGGGAGCGCGCCACAGCTTGTGCGATACCACGGGAGCCTCGGCCAAAGGCGTCCCTGGTTACAGCTGGAGGAAAATGGCTGCCGGTACCTTGCTCGTGCGTGCCTGAATGTGACATCACACAGCTAAGGAGCGGCGTTAGGACCAAAAGAGGATTGTAACCAACGCGTTTCGAAGGTAAACAACCTTCTTCATCAGGGTTAATGCCCATCACTCCATCTTCTCCATATATGCTTTCTGATAGCGTCGCTAATCACGCCCTGATCCCGCCCTATTCAACCCTGATGTTAAATATACATACTTCTCTATGTGTTGTTGCAGCTGCCACCATACTTAAGGCTTATCCACTGCCATTTCTATTTACCAAGACCAGCTCTTGAATGCATCTACCTCCTTGACATTATAATATATACATTTGCCACGTGTCAGAAGATACATGTATTAAAACCAAACTTTATTTGTTAAATGCTTTAAAAGAACTATGCATATACATAACTACGTGAGTACATGTCTACATCTATATATCCGCCGTACATTAGTTAAAAACACAGGCCTTACTCGGACTCACACAATCTATTTATTTAAATACAAAAATAAAATAAAATAAAGTAACAGTGCAGATAAAATGGGAATAAAACCTCAAAGAAATTCCCCTGTGGTGCTTAGTGAAGAACTCTAAACAATGTGACCTGAAACCAGTGGAAAGAAAAAACTATGAATAGTATGATATACGAAGAGGTTATAAGTTATATATTAAAAAAGCGGTAAAAATGTAAAAGAAAATTTTTAAGATTAACTTTTATTACGTACTGCCCGTCTTCTGTAAACCTTAATTTTAAGTTCTAAGCAGACCTATAGGTATAAGTGTAGTGATTACGCCGCATTCACAGGGCATACAGTTCCAATTCGTAATTTAAACCTCTTGGGGTTAGACAATCTAACAAGAAAATCCACTGCGACTCCATTCTGGACATCTGTTTTAGAAAATCCCCTCCCCTCTGGTTTGGTTGAACTTTCTGAATCCTACAGAAAGATACATCATTAATCTTCTTTCCATGTCTCTCCACGAAATGTAGAGAAAGGGGGTGTCCCATGTATCCTTTTTGAATATTAGTTAGATGTTCTTTAATCCGTACCATAAGTTTTCTCTTAGTCCGGCCTACATACATTTTCTTACATAGGCATTGAATGATGTAAATGACCCCCGTGGAGAAACAGGAGATACTATCCCTAATACTGAATTCCTTCGTATTGCCGGAGTCACTGAACTCCAACTGATGTATTTTCTTGAAAGACGTATTAATACAGCCAAAGCATCTACCACATGGTGTAAAACCCATGTTTGAATTTAAAAGTGCCCTGCTGGTAGGTCCAGCTTTATTTAGGGACAATTTAGTTGTCGGGGGCTAGGAGATTACCCAATGTTCGGGCCTTCCTGAATACAAACTTAGGGTGGGGTAGTAAATATTCTCCTATCACCTTATCCCTTTGTAGGATAGCCCAATGTTTACATATAATACTTTGGAACTGTCTGTAACCTACATGGTATTGTGTTATTATGATTGGTAATTGGTTAATTTGTTCCGGGATATTAAGAGTCTTCGTGGTGTTTGGCTTTATTCCATGCATCAGGGTGTTTCTTGGTATCCCCCTCACTTCACTTCTAGCTTGCTCCAATGAAAGTTGTGTATATCCCTTTTCCAGAAATTGTTGTGTCAGGTACTCCGACTCATTCTCATAATCCTCTATATTTGTACAATTACGTCGAACTCTGGTAAATTGACCATTCGGGGTATAAGTGAGCCACACGGGTAAATGACAGCTTGTTATATGAATATAACTGTTGGAATCCACCTCCTTCCGGTAACATTTAGTTTGTAGCTTAGCTATCCACCTTATGGCGAGCGCCAGTGTGATCGATTGTTGAAAAAAAATTAGTATTTTATAGAATACAAATATTTGGAAAATTAGAGCAGAATTCAAGTCTGCTCAAATAAATTCACTCATCTTTACTGAACACCTCATTTAACTTTTATGTATAGTAAAAAGCAGTTTTTCATCAAATTTCTATTTTATCCTTTATTTGAACTTAATTTTCACTATTTAACACAATTGAAGTATTTATAAAGTAAAGACAAATACCAAATAAGTTTGAATAAAATTCTATTAGTTATCAGTTAAAAGAAATGTACAATAACATTCTGCAGCTTCTGTAGCTTGGAACATAAGCGGATAAAGCCATTTATACTTCATAAATCATTCCATAGACCACAGTGAAATGATGGGAAACAATTTGATTCAGTTCCCTAAGGTGCTGTTTTAATATTTAATGATATATAAAGTATTATTTGTCAATGAAAACATTTAAAGAACTTTCGAGTTTCAACCTTGTAAAAGTCAACAAGCTGAGGTTAAATTACCTTAGCTTATGAAACAATAATGAAACAGCTCTCATGGAGAAAAATCAAGAGACTGCCTTAAAAATCCAGTGGCAAAAGAATTGTTTGCCTATTGTAAAAGAATCAGCTTGGTAATATACATGTAGCAAGCTTGTATATGAACTAATAAATAGTATTATTATTTATTTTTATTGAGCTTTGCTTAAATAGCGCCATCATAGAACACAGCACTTTACAGAACTTATCATCACCATCCCCACTGGGGCTCATAATGTAAATCTATAGTAGGATAACCATGGTATTAACTCCTTCCTGACCTGTGACGCCATGTAGGCGTCATGAAAGTCGGTGCCAATCCGACCTGTGATGCCTATGTGGCGTAATGGAGGGATCGCGTCCCTGCAGATCGGGTGAAAGGGTTAACTCCAATTTCACCCAACCTACAGGGACAGGGGAAGTGGTACTTTAGCCCAGGGGGGGTGGCTTTGCCCCCACATGGCTATGATCGCTCTGATTGGCTGTTGAAAGTGCAACAGACAATCAGAGCAATTTGTAATATTTCACCTATGAAAAGTGGTGAAATATTACAATCCATCCATGGCCGATGCTGCAATATCATCGGCCATGGCTGGAAACCCTGATCTGCCCCCCCCACCGCCACCGATCTCCTCCCCAGTCTGCTCCCCCCGTGCTCCGATCCCAGGACCAATGAAACGAGGCTTGAACTTAGGAGAAGAAACCTTCATAGGAACAAAACGAGAAGACAACCAAACCAAATCCCCAACACGAAGTCGGGGACCAACACAGCGACGGCGGTTAGCAAAACGTTGCGCCTTCTCCTGAGACAACGTCAAATTGTCCACCACGTGAGTCCAAATTTGCTGCAACCTGTCCACTATAGAATCCACACCAGGACAGTCAGAAGGCTCACCCTGCCCTGAAGAAAAACGAGGATGAAAACCAGAATTACAAAAAAAAGGCGAAACCAAGGTAGCAGAAATAGCCCGATTAAATTAAGGGCGAACTCGGCCAATGGCAAGAAGGTCACCCAATCATCCTGATCAGCAGAGACAAAGCATCTCAGATAGGTCTCCAAGGTCTGATTAGTTCATTCGGTTTGGCCATTTGTCTGAGGATGGAACGCTGAAGAAAAAGACAAATCAATTCCCATCTTAGCACAAAAGGACCGCCAAAACCTAGAAACAAACTGGGAACCTCTGTCCGACACAATGTTCTCCGGAATGCCATGCAAACGAACCACAATACGACAACATCATGCAAATTATGCAACACCAAAAAGCAAATATTTTCCTGATGTGCGGGAGCCATGCACATGGTCAGCTGAGTCCAGTACTGAGGTTTATTCTTGGCCAATGGCGTAGCATCAATCCCCCTTAAGGGAATAGGAATCTGCAAAGGCTCCAAGAAAAAACCACAGCGCCTGGCAAACTCCAAGTCCATCAAATTCAGAGCAGCGCCCAAATCCACAAATGCCATAACAGAGTAGGACGACAATGAGCAAATCAGAGTAACAGATAAGAGAAATTTAGGCTGCACAGTACTAATGGTGACAGACCTAGCGAACCTCTTAGTGCGCTTAGGACAATCAGAGATAGCATGAGAAGAGTCACCACAGTAAAAACACAGCCCATTCAGACGTCTGTGTTCTTGCCGTTCAGCTCTGGTGCATTGCATAGGCTCAGGCCTTTGCTCAGAGGACACCGCCAAATGGTGCACAACTTTGCGCTCACGCAAATGCCGATCAATCTGAATGGCCACAGACATTGACTCATTCAGACCAGCAGGCGTGGGGAACCCCACCATAACATCCTTAAGGGCTTCAGAAAGACCCTTTCTGAAAATTGCTGCCAGGGCAGACTCATTCCATTGGGTAAGCACAGACCACTTTCTAAACTTCTGGCAATATACTTCTGCTTCATCCTGACCCTGACATAGAGTCAGCAAGATCTTTTCTGCCTGATCCACAGAATTAGGTTCGTCATAAAGCAATCCAAGCGCTAGAAAAAATGCATCCACATTAAGCAATGCAGGATTTCCTGGCTCAAGAGAGAATGCCCAGTCTTGCGGGTCGCCACGCAACAAAGAAATAATAATCTTTACTTGCTGAATAGGATCCCCAGAGGAGCGGGGTTTCAGAGCAAGAAACAGTCTGCAATTATTTTTGAAATTCAAAAATTTAGATCTATCCCCAGAAAACAAATCAGGAATTGGAATTCTAGGCTCTAACATCAGATTCTGAACTACATAATCTTGAATACTCTGTACCCTAGCAGCGAGTTGATCCACACAAGAGGACAAACCTTGAATATCCATATCTACACCTGAGTCCTGAACCACCCAGAGGTTAAGGGGAAAAGAAACACAAAACAAGCTGCAAAGAAAAAAAAATTGACTCAGAACTTCTCTTTTCCCTCTTTTGGGATGCATTAACACTTTGGGCCAGCTGTACTGTTATGGACCTGGTGGTTAGGAGCACCCGAAATGACCTGATGGTTAAAATGTAAAAACCAGGGACAAGCTCTGAGGACGTGGTAACTCTACTGACCGCAATCCCTAATCCTATCACACACACTAGAAATAGCTGTGGAGCGTACCTAAATCTCCCTAGACGCCTCTTCACAGCCTAAGAGCTAACTACCCCTAAAGATAGAAATAGTAGCCTACCTTGCCTCAGAGAAATTCCCCAAAGTAAAGGTAGCCCCCCACAAATATTGACTGTGAGTTAAGAGGAAGTAACAAACACAGGAATGAAACAGATTTTAGCAAAGGAGGCCGAATCTTCTCTAGACAGACAGAGGATAGGAAAGGGAACTATGCGGTCAGTATTAAAAACTACAAAAACCATGCAGAGTGTGCAAAAAGACCTCCACACCGACTCACGGTGTGGAGGTGCAGCTCTGCACCCCCAGAGCTTCCAGCTAGCAAGGAAATATCATAATAGCAAGCTGGACTAGAAACATAGCATGTACTGAGAAATATATTCAAAAAACCAATAAACAGCAAATGGACTAGCAATGACTTAGCTTCTGCTGGAGTAGACAGGTCATCTGAGAAATCCAAGAGAGATCTGAACCAGTACTGACACATTGACAGCTGGCATGAATTAACGACCTGGGCAGAGTTAAATAGGGAAGCCAGCAGCAGCAATAAACGAGGGCAGCTGAGAAAGCCAACCTCAAAGATCAGCAGTTCCACTTAAAGCCACCAGAGGGTGTCCAAGGACAGAACTCACCAAAGTACCATTCACGACCACAGGAGGGAGCCTGAGAACGGAATTCACAACAGTACCCTCAAACAGATGCTACGCATTCTGGTTGAGACACAAGGGCACGACTGGGAGCGGTAACTCCCACACCTGCTGTTCACTTACCGAGAGGTTCCGCAGGCCTCGACAGGGTTCTCCCCCTTCGAGCTCCTGTACGGCAGGTGAGTACGGGGACCCCTTGGGTTGGTAAGAGAATCCTGGGAAGAGGAGCTGAATCCTTCTGAAGTGTCCATAGTGGAGTATGTCATGCGCTTCCGTGACAAGATGCAGACCTTGACCCAGTTGGTGCATGACAACATGACGCAGGCTCAGGCTGATCAGAAGCGCTGGTATGACCAGAATGCCCAGGAGAGGACCTACCATGTGGGTCAAAAGGTGGGTGCTGGTCCCCGTGCCAACGGATAAGCTTCAGGCAGCCTTGGAGGGCCCGTACGTCATCCACCAACAGCTCAACCCGGTCACCTACGTGGTCACGCTTGACCACGCTCGGGGTAGGTGAAAGGCCTTTCACGTCAACATGATGAAGGCTCATCACGAATGTGAACCTTTTGTCCTACCGGTCTGCAGCTTGCCCAAAGATGGGGAGGAAGACACCCTCCTGGACATGCTGGCCCAAGCCAAGGCCGGTGGGTCCATTGAGGACGTGGAGGTAAGCTCCTCTTTAACCGAACCCCAGCGGTTGCAGTTGAAAACCACGCTGGAACTCTTCCGGACTGTGTTCTCCAACCGACCTGGAAGGACTGAGTTAGTAGTCCACGAGGTGGACACCGGGAATCATGCCCCAAAACGGTGAACACCCTATCGAATCTCTGACCAGGTGCAGCAGGTTATGTGCCAGGAGATCGATGAGATGTTACAGCTGGGGGTGATTCAACGGTCAAAGAGTGCATGGGCCTCACCTGTAGTTCTCGTGCCCAAGAAGATCCGGACCACCCGGTTCTGCGTGGACTACAAGAGGCTCAACACCATCACAGCCTCTGACGTGCACAAAATGCCCCTCATTGAAGAGCTGCTTGAGAGGTTAGCTGGCGCAAAATATAATATCCCATAATGGATCTGAGTCGAGGATACTGGCAGATTCCCCTGAGCCCCAAGGCACAGGAGAAGTCCACCTTTATCACACCCTTTGGACTGTACGAGTCCACGGTCATGCCCTTCGGCATGAAGAATCTCCCTGCCACTTTCCAGCGGATGGTCAACCTCCTGCTTCAGGGACTGGATGAGTACGCCGTGGCGTACTTGGATGACATTGCCATCTTCAGTTCCTCCTGGAAGGAACACCTGCAGCATCTCAAGGAGGTGCTCAGGCTAATTCACCAAGCAGGACTGACTATCAAGCCGGGAAAGTGCCAGATGGGCATGAGGGAGGTCCACTACCTGGGACACTGGGTAGGCAGAGGCACCCTAAAGCCAGAGCCTGAGAAAGCGGGAGCGATCATGAACTGGCTCACTCCAGGACCAAGAAACAGGTGATGTCCTTCCTGGGCACTGCAGTGTACTATAGGCGCTTCGTACAGCACTATAGTGGCCTGGCAAAACCCTTGACGGACCTCACCAGGAAGATGCTACCCCACATTGTCAACTGGACCGACGGCTGTGAGGGGGCCTTCCAGGCGTTGAAAACAGCACTGTGCAATGCCCCTGTGTTGAAAGCAGCCGACAGCAGTAGATCGTTCTTGGTACAGACCGATGCCAGCGAGTTTGGCCTTGGTGCTGTGCTCAGCCAGGTTGACTCAGAGGACCAAGAGCACCCCATGTTGTATCTGAGCCGGAAACTTTTGCCGAGGGAAGTGGCCTACTCCACCATCGAGAAGGAGTGCCTGGCCATAGTCTGGGCCCAGCAGCGCTTGCAGCCCTACTTGTACGGTTGCACCTTCACTGTGGTGACCACAACCCTCTGTGCTGGCTAAACATCATGTGTGGAACCTACGGCTGGTTGCAATGCTGGAGCCTTACCCTTCAGCAGTTTGACTTCACCATTGAACGCAAAACGGGCAGGAAGCATGGCAATGCAGATGGTCTGTCCCGCCAGGGTTAACCTACTGAGGTGCGCATGGAGGCATACCGTGGGGTTCTGCCTCCGTAGTGCAGACCAAAAGGGGGAGGTGTGAGGATAATGTATAATATATGTTTTAGACTCTTGCCTGTTGCCATGCTGTGGGCTAAAAACCCCCCTTCACTCTGTATTTTGCTTGCTGGAATGTGTGTGAAGCTATTCTTCTCAATTATCTGCCCTGCCCTCCAAGCCAGGAAGGTCTATTGCGCTTGTGGCAGACACTGGGTAATTTGAAGCTAGTGTGTGAGCAAGGTGTGGCTTTAAACTGCAGGTGACCAATCCTGCAAAGCCACCTGTGGTCCCTCCCTTCTCAGTCAGGAATGTCTTTGTCTCCAGAGTCTCAGAACGTAAAGATCTCTGACCTCAGTGAATATAATTAACCAGCCCTTTAGTGATGCCCCGAGGCTAGAGTATATAGGTCTCTACTCTTAACCCAGCCGAGTAGTCAGCAGAGTTTTACTTGAGGAGCTGTTTCTATCCAGACCTCCTGATGCACTGGGACTTTTGGGAGTTCTGCTCTGCCAGCATGGGTTTGCCTGCAATGTCCTGAGAACATGTGAGTGTTACCTTTTCTCTTTTAATCCCTTTATTTTATAATTACCTTGTACATTTTCAATTGTCTCATATTGTAACATCTTTTATACCTTTTTATAAACACTGCCTTAATCTTTAATGGAGTAAAATATTTAAAATAATAGATTCGTTCTCCTGTTCTAAAACGTACCTTAAGCCTTCTGATGGGAAATACGCTACTGTTTTGGGTTAGCTTTGGACCCGTTTAATTGAAGCTGGTGGCAGCATACCGTGTGCGGGGCCTTTGAGTGTCATTGTAGCGACTGCGGCGTTGATAATTATTGTTCCTGCCTGAGTGGGAGTTGTTGTATCGCCTCGCTGCAGCGTTCCCAATAGCCAGTACATAGTAGGCAGCCTTTCTGGCGACTAATTAACCTAGATGCAGTACCTAATCTGACCTGAGAGTAAGGGGGGCGCCAGAGAGCTGCAAGTTTCAAGTGGAACTGTAAGCGGGATATACATAAATCTCTGCAGTTCGTGGTATATTGAAGAGCAGTGGGATACCTAAAATAAGCCCCTGCTGTAAACTAAGAGGTCAATAACCTTGTGTGTGTTTTTGCATCACATTGTAGCAGCGGAGGGATAACTAAGATAAGCCCACTGCACATGTGATAGCCGTCTGTTGGCCTAAGGTCACCCCAATCCGTGACGTAGGGGTGACGGTCATGGTGTGAATCATGACAAATTGGTGGCAGCGGTGAGGATTTATGACAGCGGCAGTGCTACAAGACCTTCCAGAAGGACCAATAGGAGCCACAACAGGACCTGAGCATGTGACCCCCAACCTCCAATGGGAGGTCGTCCCGTGGGACTGCTCAGTATGGGAAAAGCAGGACTTAGTCCCAGAAAGACCTGCTCACTGCTCATCAGTGCTGACTACAAAGGCAGAGCCTGGAAGAACAGTAGTAACCAGTCACCCAGTATAAGCCTGAGCTAGACGCTGGGACCGACGTCTCTGCTGAGCAGGCTCCACTGTGGCTAGAGAAGAATTGGAGACGGCAGAGGAGATGGTTCAAGATTTCCCCTGTGCAGAGGCAGGAATTCGACACCTAATATTACCCCCCTCCTAGGGCCCCCTCCTTGGACCTTGCTACGCTCAAAGGCAGCAATGAGCTGTGGAGCTGGAATGTGCTTAGCAGGCTCCCAGGACCTGTCCTCTGGGCAATAACTCTTCCAATCCACCCAAAAAAATTTCTTACCACGTACCACCTTACACCCCAAGATAGCGTTCACCTCGTAATCGTCTATAGACAAACCCGATGTCCCGACAGATGACTCGGAAAACCGGGACATTTGTACAGGCTTTAAGAGGGACACATGAAAGGTGTCGGTGATACCTAGGCGTGGAGGAAGGGCCAGACGGTAGACCACAAGGCTTAACCTGTTTGAGGACCTTGAAGGGACCCAAGTAGCAAGGTGCAAATTTAGTGGACTCAAATCGCAGCCTGATGTTACGGGTGGAGAGCCACACTAAATTGCCAGGAGTAAAAGTCAGAGTGGGGCGCCGATGTGCATTGGCGGAGGACCTCATTCTCTCCTTGGAGGCCCGGATGGCATCCTGAGTGCGATTCCTAATGTCCCGTGCCTTCACAGCCCAGTTTGCCACCCTGGAGTCGGCGGAAGACATGGGCATAGGCACAGGAACCCACAGATGCTGACCGTAGTTAAGAAGGAATGGAGTCAGCCCAGTGGAGTTGGCTATGGCATTGTTTAGCGCAAACTCTGCCCATGGTAGCAAAGATGCCCAGTCATCCTGCCTGGCAGAAACAAACTGTCATAGATATGGGACCAAGGTCTGGTTGGCCCTCTCTACCAAGCCATTCGTCTCGGGATGGTTTGCTGAAGAGAGATTCATCTTAATGCTGAGTAGACGACAAAGCTCTCTCCAGAACCGAGATGCAAACTGGGGACCCCGGTCACTGACAATTTTGTCTGGCATACCGTGTAGGCAGAAAACGTGTTTTATAAACAACGCTGCCAAGGCCTGTGCAGAAGGTAGCTGTGGAAGCGGCACCAAGTGCACCATTTTAGAAAAATGGTCAGTGATTACCCAAATGATAGTGCAACCACGGGACTTGGGTAAGCCCACCACAAAATCCATCCCAACGATCTCCCAGGGCCTGTCTGCCACAGGCAGGGGATAAAGCAACCCAGCTGGCCGTTGTCAAGGAGACTTATTCTTAGCGCAGGAGACACATGCCCGAATATAGTCTCCGACGTCACGGGCCATATGCTGCCACCAGTACATCTTCGCCAGAAGATCAGATGTCCTTTTGTTCCCGAAGTGTCCACCCACCCTGGACGAGTGAGCCCAAAAGAGAACCTCAGGTCATAGATATGATGGTACAAAGGTCTTGCCCGGGGGCACAGATTCTAGCGAATCCGGAGCCACGGTTCTCAGGCTCTCAGAAGGGACAATAAGCTGAGGCTCCTCTACCTTCTCCTCAGATGATACAACGGAGCAAGAGAGGGCGTTCGCACGAATGTTCTTTTCCCCGGAGAGGAAGTGGGGAGTGAAATGGAACCAGGAGAAGAAAAGGGACCATCTGGCCTGACGAGAATTTAGCTGCTGGGGAGTCTGTAAGTGCACCAAATTTTTGTGGTCTGTAAAAAATTGGAAGGGAAAGCGATCCCCCTCCAGAAGATGTCTCCACTCCGAGAAAGCCAACTTCATGGATAGCAACTCCCTGTCCCCGATGGAATAATTACTCTCCGCTGGTGTGAAGATCTTGGAAAAGAAGAAGCAAGGATACTTCCGACCTTGAGCATCCTTTTGGAAGGGGACTGCTCCAGCATCAACGAATGAGGCATCCACCTCTATTATAAACAGCTTATCTACACCAGGGCGATGTAGGATGAGAGCGCTAGCAAAATGAGACTTAATAGAAGTGAAGGCCTTGAAGACCTCCTCTGATGACAATTTGGGATTTGCTCACTTCTTGGTGAGGGCTACCAAGGGAGCTACCAAAGTTATGAAATGAGGGATGAACTGGCGATAATAGTTAATAAACCCCATAAAGCTCTGCACCACTTTAAGAGAATGGGGTTCTTGCCAGTCCATCACAGCCTGTAGTTTGGCAGGATCCATAGCCAATCCCTGGGCGGAGATGATAGAGCTCAGGAAAGGTAGGGACTCCTGCTCAAACACACATATCTCCAACTTGGCATAGAGGGAATTTGCCTGCAAGAGGTCGAAGACTCTTAAAATAACTCTCAGATGGGAGTCAATATCTGGAGGTTAGATGAGAATATCGTTTAGATAGACTACGACCGAGGTGGAGAGCATATCCCGGCAAATATCATTTACAAATTCTTGGAAAACGGCTGGGGCATTACAGAGCCCAAAGGGCATCACTAGGTATTCATAGTGCCCATCCTTGGTGTTAAAAGCCGTCTTCCATTCGTCCCCCTCATGGATGCGAATCAGGTTGTAAGCACCCCACAGATCTAGTTGAGTAAATACCCTTGCTCCCCAAAGCCTATCAAATAGCTCAGATATCAGGGGCAAAGGATATGTATTATTAATGGTGATGGCTTTAAGACTAGGGTTGAGCGACTTTTATTTTTATAGGATCGGGTCGGGTTTCACGAAACCCTACTTTCTCAAAAGTCGGGTCGAGTGAAATCGGCCGATCCTATAAAAAAGTCGGGGTCGGGGTCGGCCGAAACACGAAACCCAATGCAGTGCAATGGGATACTATGGTTCCCAGGGTCTGAAGGAGAGGAAACTCTCCTTCATGCCCTGGGATCCGAATTAATGTGTAAAATAAAGAATCAAAATAAAAAATATTGATATACTCACCCTCGGACGCGCCCTGGTTCTAACCGGCAGCCTTCCTTCCTAAGAATGAGCGCGTGAATGACCTGCGGTGACGTCGCGGCTTGTGATTGGTCATGTGAGCGGTCACATGGGCGGTCACGCGACCAATCACAAGCCAAGACGTCATCTAAGGTCCTTCACGTGCTCATTCTTAGGAAGGAAGGCTGCCGGAAAGAAGCAGGGCGCGTCCGAGGGTGAGTATATTCCTATTAGGTACCTATTAGGAATTCCGATACCAGATTCAGAAGATCGCCGACCTCATGGCCGACCCCACACAGGGGTCGGGTCGGGTTTCATGAAACCCGACTTTGCCAAAAGTCGGCGACTTCTGAAAATGGCCGACCCGTTTCGCTCAATCCTAGTTAAGACCCCTGTAGTCTATGCATGGATGTAGTTTACCGTTCTTCTGCACGAAGAAGAACCCAGCCCCTGCAGGTGACACTGACTTCCTAATGAATCCTCTTGCCAGATTTTCCTTGATGTTCTGTGACATTGCCTCCGTCTCCAGGAGAGAGATAACAGACAGACTTGACCCCGGGGTGTCTCAGCACCAAGGTCAATAGGACAGTCATAGGGGCGGTGAGGCGGAATGGTCTCCGCAGCTCTTTTGGAGAACACGTCCGCATAGAGCCAATATTGCTTGGGGAAAGAGGAGAGATCTGCGGGTACCTCCATAGTAGCAACCTGAACGCATTCCCTCTGACATCTACTCTCACAAGATTCACCCCATCCCAAAATTTGGCCTGTGCACCACTCAATATGAGGAGAGTGGTACCGTAGCCAAGGTATCCCTAACAGGACCTCATTAATTCCCTCAGGAATGACGAGCAGAGATATAATCTCCTGATGAGATAGCGACATAGACAAAGTAAAAAGGATGGTCTGGTGTGTTATCTGTGAGGGCAGTGTCGACCCATTCACCACTTGTACGGTTATTGGTTAAGCAAGCATCACTAGGGGTATTGCGTGACGTTGGGCGAAGGCAGAAGAAAAAATATTACCCTCCACCCCAGAATCCACGCAGAGCTCTACCGAATGAGTGGATGAGCCTATTGTAATTGTCCCCTTAAAGGACAATTTGGAGGCAAACATTGCCGTGTCTAGTGTACCTCCACCTACTACCACTAGATGCTGACATTTCCCCAACCGCTGGGAACATCTGGTGGCAAGATGTCCTGACTGCTGGCAAACATGACAGACCTTGAGTGCACAAGCAGTTCGAAACTTAGATCCTGCTCGTGACACTTCCATTGCCTCATGTGACTGGACCGGAGATTCCAAAGGTTTGGCGAAGGTGGGAGCCAGCCGAAACCTCTGCCTACACTGGGCTCGCTCTAACCTCGGCTCGATAAAATGGAGGTGAATACGAGTGGACACAGCTATTAGCTCCTCCATTGTGGCGGGAATCTCCCTAGTGGCCAAAGTGTCCTTCACATGGTCAGCCAGCCGCCTCCAAAATATAGGGATAAGGGCTTTATCAAACCACTACAGCTCAGATGCTAAGGTGCAGAATTGGACTGCAAAATGGCTGACCAAGGAAGAACCCTGAGTCAATGCCAACAGTTGGAGCTCCATATCATGGGTGACTCGAGGAAAGACCTGTTTCAGAGTGCTCAGGAACAGTGGAGCACTCTGCACCACAAGATCGCCACGCTCCCACAGTGGCGTAGCCCATTCCAACACCCTGTCCGACAGGAGAGATAAAATTAATCCCAACTTTGCCCGCTCTATGGGGAAATGTGCAGCCAGGAACTTAAGGTGTATAGAGCACTGGCTCACAAAACCCATACAAGATTTGCTATCACCAGAAAATTTATCTGGCAGCGGGAGGCGAGATAGGGTCGGAACAGGGGTGGCAGTGGACAAAGTTGCTGCAGCCACGCTAACAGCCTGAACAGCTACTGCGGTAACATCCACAGCTGAGGTTGTGCACTCAAGAGCCGCCAACCTACCCTCCAGCTGCTTTATGAACCGCAAGGATTGCTGTTTGTCCATAATTACTAGCCAGACCCTGGCACTAGTGTACTGTTAGGGGTAGCGGAACGCACCAAATAATTAGAGAGAAGGTATGAGGTGCATTCGCAGCCTGGGTTCCACCGTGCAGAGATGGAACCTGCTGCTGAGTGATGACAGACTTTATGGATACACACATGGGTTAACTTCACCCTGCATGAAGGAAGCAAACCCTGTTGCGTCACAGGGCCACAGTACCGCACAAAGAGCGCAAGCAAGGAGTCACAGAACTCTATCCCAGGACACAGGATTAGAGTTTGTGTAGACCTCTTGCACTCGACACCACAATTGGGGTATCAGAGTAACTGAAAAAGTAACTTATATGCACAAGAGTGCGTGCTGTGCCACTCTGGCAGATGCCACTAACCACCCAAACTTGGGTCAGGGAAGCGCTCTAATAGCGCACGGCGCCACACTGGCGGTCACAGCAATTAGACGCTGTTTCGTGTGTTTTTGTGCTGATAGCTCAGCCGGGCACTAGATAGCAGACATCCACCTTACGCGACCAGTTATACACAAGGGAGGGGATGATTAAAAGGACGACTTGCACTCATCAACACTCACATGTTTTCAAATGTGCACTAGCGCATGGCCAAGCGGCCATGCGAACCCTTTATAGCGGCAGTGCTACAAGACCTTCCAGATGGACCAATAGGAGCCTCAACAGGATCTGAGCATGTGACCCCCGACCTCCAATGGGAAGTCATCTCATGGGCTTGCTCAGTATGGGAAAAGCAAGACTTAGTCCCAGAAAGACCTGCTCGCTGCTGATCAGTGCTGACAACAAAGGCAGATCCTGGAAGAACAGTAGTAACCAGTCGCCCAGTATCAGCATGAGCTGGACACTGGTGAGCAGGCTCCACTGCGGCTAGAGAAGAATGGGGGACTGCAGCGGAGATGGTTCGAGATTCCCCCTGTGTAAAGATGGGAACTCGACACCTAACATTCTGTGCCTTTATGCTGGTGTGTGTACTCTGCACCCTCCGCTTGTGTGAGTACTGTGCCTTTAAGCCGATTTGTGCTTTCTTGTAGTCTTGGACAGAGATAATTGGCATCAGCAAGGCTATTAATATCTGCCCTCAGTCACTGGCTTTACCACTCTGGCGGACAAAATTGAGCGGGAGCCCACGCCAATTTTTTCCGCGATTTAACCCTTAAATTTAATGGCTACAGCGCCGAAATTTTGCACATACACACTACTAACAGTAGTAGTGTGGAATATGCAAAAAAAAGGGGTATATGACATGGTTTACTGTATGTAAACCAGGTCTCATATCTTGTCTGGTTTAGGCAGGAGAAATGAAAAGCCGGCAATTGAATTACCGGCTTTTCACATATATCGCGCTGAAGTAAATATAAAAATATATAGATTTTCCAGTAACTTGCATTGGGTTTCGTGTTTCAGCCGATCCCCGACCCCGACTTTTCAAGAAGATCGGCCGATTTCACTCGACTCGACTTTTGAGAAAGTCGGGTTTCATGAAACCCGACTCGACCTCAAAAAAGGAAAAGTCGCTCAACCCTAGATGCCAGTAGTAGGCCAAATAAATAGTTTTCTTAAACAGATGTGTTCTATAGTAGTCTAGGAAATAAATAGTGATTAGCGAATAGTGAAATATTTGGATTTGGGAAAATCGGCACAAATACTTTCTAACATCCGTGTATTCGTATCGGATAACAGATCCAATGCAAGTCAAAGGGAAAGCCGAAAATTTTTCTGCTGGACCCAACAAACAGGTCTGGGGGCATGAGAAAAAAGGAGAAATGGATGGGAAAGTGCTAAAACTAAAAGGTAACAGCATGGAGAAGATGCTTGCATGCCTTTCTGACTCAGCAATTCATCTGTCGGGCACACGAGCTGACAGGACAGAATAGACAGATTACATACAGTAATTACAGATAGAATAGGTACATATATAATTGTCTGTGACACACACATATATATATATATATATATATATATATATACACTTATATGCAGTGGATGCGGAAAGCATTCAGAGTGACCCCTTTAAATTTCTTACTCTTTGTTTCATTGCAGCCATATGGTAAATTCAAAAATTTTATTTTTTTCTTATTAATGTACACTCTGCACACCATCTTGACTGAAAAAAACAGAAATGTAGAAAATTTTGCAAATGTATTAAAACAGAAAAACTGAAATATCACATGGTTTTAAGTATTCACACTCTTTGCTCAGTATTGAGTAGAAGCACCCTTTTGAGCTAGTACAGCCATGAGTCTTCTTGGGAATGATGCAACACGTTTTTCATGCCTGGATTTGGGGATCCTCTGCCATTGTTCCTTACAGATCCTCTCCAGTTCTGTCAGGTTGGATGGTGAAAGATGGTTGACAGCCATTTTCAGGTCTCTCCAGAGATGTTCAATTGGGTTTAGGTTGAGACTCTGGGCCAGTCAAAAATGGTCAAGGAGTTGTTCTGAATCTACTCCTTTGTTATTTTAGCTGTGTTCTTAGGGTCATTGTCTTGTTGGAAGGTGAACCATCATCGAAGTCTGAGGTCCAGAGCACTCTGGAAGAGGTTTTTATCAACGATATCTCTGTACTTGGCCACATTCATGTTTGGTCCTGCCTCTGCAGCTTAAAAATATTTCCATAACATGATGCTGCCACCACCATGTTTTACTGTTGGGATTGTATTGGGCAGGTGATGAGCAGTGCCTGGTTTTCTCCATACATACTGCTTAGAATTATCACCAAAAAGGTCTATCTTCGTCTCATCAGACCAGAGAATCTTATTTCTCATGGTCTGGGAGTCCTTCATGTGTTTTTAGCAAACTCTATGTGGTCTTTCATATACAACAGTATTTACCGCGCTGAGTAAAAAAGACTATATAATGTGATGTAAATATCAAAAAGTAAGGTGTACTCACTTTTGTAGTGGAGATAGTTGGAAAATATTCGTAGAGCCATAAGAGGATGAACCAGGGTTTTAGAGGCACTTGCCTATGGGTCCAAAGGTAAAAAAAAAAATACTGGAAATGAAAATAAAAATTATGATAAAGGCGTTACAGTGTATTGAAATGATGGATAGGAGTGTTAGGTGTCAAGTTCCTGCCTCCACACAGGGGGAATCTCAAATCATGTCTGCTGCAGTCTCCTATTCTTCTCCAGCCGCAGTGGAGCCTGCTCAGCGGAGAAGTCGGTCCCAGCGTATGCCTCAAGCTGATACTGTGCAACTGGTTACTGCTGCCTTTCCAGGCTCTGCCTTTCTAGCCAGCACTGAACAGCAGAGAGCAGGTCTTTCTGGGACTAAGTCCTGCTTTTCCCATACTGAGCATGCCCACGGGACGACCTCCCATTGAAGGTCAGGGGTCACATGCTCAGGTCCTGTTGCAGCTCCTATTGGACCATCAGGAAGGTCCCGTAGCACTACTGCTATAAAAGGTTTGCATGGCCACTGGGCCATGCGCTAGTTTATACTTGATAACATGTGTGTGTAGATGTGTGACTGTCGCTCCTTAATCATTCCCCTTCCTAGTGTTGTTGACTGCCCCCGAATGGTGGATGCTATCTAGTGCCCGACAGTGCTACCTGCACACCAAGCACACGTTACAGTGCCTTTGCAGTGCCCGCTTATATGGCACTGTGCGCAATCAGTACGTTTTCCTGACAGCCTGTCAGTGTAGGGTGGGAATTCCTGCTTGGACTCATGCATCTGACTCAGGGCGTCCTCAGGCACTGGCTCAAAAGCCACCGAGGGTCAGAGCGGGTCCAATCACCAGTTTAGTGGGGGTGATTCATAGGGATCCCACTAGTGTCTTTCAGCTGCACCCTGTGACTGCTAACAGGGCGCAGCGTATTTGTGGCAACTCTGTGAAGCAACAGAGCTCGCTTCTATTCACACTGGGTGAGGTCTAACCCACGTGTGAGCAAGCGTCTGTCCTCCATTACTCAGCAGCAGGTGTCATCTCTGCACGGTGGACTCCAGACTGCGAACGCACCTCATATTCTCTTTTACTCTTATTTGGTGCATTCCACCAGTCCTAACAAGGAGTAACAATTGTATAATGGTATTTACTGGGCTTTTAACTGTAGTATGCCCAGTACTGCTTGTAAAAGTGGTGATACAGCGTTTTGCTGATAGAAAGAGAAACTGGAAGCAGTTAATAAATGTAAAGTGTTACAGTCACGGGACTTGCATTGGCGTCTGTAGTAGTCATGTACCTGAGGTATACTTACTGGAGTGTAAACATTGGTGGCAAAGTGGCTGTCTGGTGAGAGCAGATGCCTGAAGCTGCTAGCAGGTGCTGATCTCTGCTGGAGATAGTTTCCCAGTGGGGAAAGCAGGAAGACGAGAGATGCCAGCACCTAGCGTGCCCCGGCCGGAAGCAGACACTGAGGACGCAGTGGAATAGGGAAGCGGGACTAATGAGACGACACTGGGAAGAAGAGTGTGCGAATGGACAGTTTTCCTACGCTTTTCAAGGGGTAACTCCCCTCTTCATCAGGGTTATGTCCATCGCAACTAGTGCCTCCCTTAAATGGGTCTATCTGCAGATTATAGCCAGTCTCAGGAGCGCACAAGGAGGACACAGACACCAGTTAGGGTAAAACCACAACGCGTTTCAATGGCGTGCACGGTCTTCTTCAGGTGGATATTTATTAATGATATGCAAGGAAGCAGTATTTAACCTTACAAGGACAAATCACAAAACAGTGGCAATTACATATGCAAATGTAACATGTAAAAAAATGGGAATGTATCATTTATTACAACATTTTAGCAGCAAAGCAGCAAATATAACATACAGATAGTGGGCATGCATCATTTGTTACAAATTGCCTAATAAAAAACAATTAGAAGAAAAATAAGAATAAAAAATAAAAATAATCACCAACGTAATAATAATAAAAATCAGCATAAAAAATTATAATAAAAAATAATAATTAAAAAAAAAGATACAAATAGACGTCTAGTTAGTAACTTTCTCAATCATGAGGTTCAGACCCTTGGGGGCCAGTGTACCAAGCCTAAAAATCCAGAAGCTTTCTTTTTTTATTAAACTACTCAAACGGTCTGATACATACTCAGGTATATGGTCAATAATTGTTAGTTGCATCGCTTTCCAATTTTTTGGGTGCATCAATAAAAAATGCTTCGATAGACTGTGTAACATGAAGCCATTTTTTATGTTCTGTCTATGTTTATTTAGTCTCGCATGCATCATTTGTATGGTGCGGCCTACATATTGTAGACCGCAACCACATTCAATCAGATAGACTACATGAGTGGTTTGACAGTTAACAGATGAAATGATTAAAAACATATTGCCCGTCGTGTTGGATTTGAATTTACGTGCACCTTTCCCAATAGAGATGCAAAACAAACATTTGGTACTCCCACATGGCAAACAGCCCGAATTCAAAGACACACGAGGTCTTGATATGAATGGCACTATTGGCGTGTTACTAAGTACAACCTTATACCCTAAAGTCTGGTTTCTTTGAAATATGGTTATGGGGCGGGGGGATAAATGTTTCGAAAGCACTGGATCCCCCTTCAAAATGAACCAATATTTTGATAGAATTTTTTTAACCATTACATGAGACTGATTGAAAGTGGTAATGAAGCTCCACTTGCTAAATGTAGTTCTTGAGGGGAGAGGCTCTGTTGATTTCCTCCTAATGCTATCAATACACTCCTTCTGTGTCAAAGAATTGGCTTTTTTGTGGGCATCCCTAACTAGGTTCTTCAGATAACCTCTCTGTTCAAACCTCTGATCCAAGATTTTAGCCTCCCTTAGGAAGTCAGACTTATATGTACAGTTTTTTTCATATCTGCCAATATTGGCCATTCGGGACATTCTTGATCCACTTGTGTAGGTGACCACTATCAAAGCTGATATAACTGTTTACATCCACTTCCTGAAAATGTGTGGTCGTGGATAGATGACTTGTTTCATCAACTCGAATCACAAGATCTAGAATTTGAACAGAGATGTTAGACATGTTGGCTGTAAAATGTAACCCTAATGAATTCTTATTGAGATTGGAAATAAAGACGGCGCACGCCGTTGAAACGCGTTGTGGTTTTACCCTAACTGGTGTCTGTGTCCTCCTTCTTTGCTCCTGAGACTGGCTATTCTGTTTCTGTTGCAAGTCTCTCTTCCCTGTTGTGGGGTATCCGGCTGGAGCAGCGGGGACCTGAGCACTTATTCCCTCCTCATTGGGACGGCCGCTAGCTCTCCTTCTACAATCCGCTATTTGTTGTTCCACATCCACTATTCCCACGAGGATGGCAGCCGGAGCTGCAGCAGCTATACCCGTTCCATCAATAGTACAGGACCTTCGGCACCATGTGACCCGCAGGTCCTTCTGCCTAAAGACTATTGCAGTCTAGTCTCCTGAATCGTGTGCACACGGCTGCAGGGATCTCTAATGGCGGAACAGCCTGTGGAACCCTCGTAAGTGCACTTCTATCACTTGGTCACATTGTTATGCATGGTTGCATAACTAATTCAGGTTAGTACCCCCCTGCTATCATATTGGGGCATAATATTTATCGTGAGGTACCTCTCATCCTAGGTCTCCTTTTTTATCTTTTTTTATCTGAGGTAACTGGTTACGAACCATTCTACTATCAAGCCTAGTGTTTTGTCTTTTCCTTACATCATATGGACTCTTGAGATCCCTGATAAAAACCTATTCCCCATGGATAATACCTTTGGGGAATCTGAAAAAAACTTTGTTTTCCTTGTATCATTGAAGTGGAAACTATTCACCTGTTTGACCTGCAATCAGTCACCAGCAATTTTGACACCGTTCATATTGTGATATTTACGTCATTTTAAAAGCTTATACATTCATCTTATGTGGTTTTATGTTCATGAGCGATTAACTTATCATTTGTCATGATAGAATTTCATATTTGATACTGGAATAACAATTTTCTAATTTTTTATTCGTTTATGTGTGCATTAGCACACTGATTCATTAAGTACTTACCCCTGGTGTTGGATTTTTTTTTTTTTCTTCATCTAGCTCACACCATGAATTTTTTTTACATCCAATACTGAAGTTCATAGACTGTCCTGCATTCTTAAGGTTTTGGGCACATCTGATGAGTCTCTAATTGAAATTACTAATCACATAGAGGTCCTTTTTCTTAAACAGTACATCGCAGAAGGCTTAGTCCCTAAGGGTTTAATCATAGCCCAGCAAACTTCCTTTCCTAATGATGCAACCTTCTCAACCAGCTATGATAACATATGCCTAGAATGCTCTGTTCACATGATGCGTCTACTAATTTCCAAACGTAATTCCCTTGCAGATGATGCACTAGTTCAACTCAGTTCTATTAAAGAGAAACTTACTACATTTGATCAATGTTCTGACTTTTTGGAATTTAATTTAAAACTACATGGCAGACTTAATAAGTTTGAAGATGCACTAATTAAAAAGAAGGCGCTTAAATTTATGAGGGATAAAAAAGATAGGCTTTCTAAAAATTCTAGTGTTCCTATGGAAACTGAATTTCCAGATCAGCATACTGTCAATCTACCTTCTACTGGGAATACAACAGCTCCCCCTTTGGATTGTACCAATAATTCAGTATCCAAACTGCATAATAAACAACAAAAAATGTTCTAAAAACAACATACAGAAAGTTTAAAATGTAGCACTATATTCCAGATGAATAATCCTATTGTGCTGAATGAACAGTTGGAAATTTCTACATCCTCCCTACTTCTTAGGTGCGAATCAATCATGTCTCCCCTAGATACAAAAGTACCACCACAAACTGCCAGTTTGTTCACATCTTCTGACATTAACCCCTCCGATAATATGTTGTGTCCTGGGCCCAGTGTACAAGAAAATTTTGACGGTCTCTCTCAACTTTCAGTTTATGATACTGACTGTTCACTAATATCACTCACCCCACTTCCATTCCCTAATTCTTCTCTTATCAATAGTAACACAGGTACTGATTTGCCAGTGATCAATACCATAGAATCCAATACTTTTATTAAGGAAATCACTGTCACTCCTTGTCACCAGAATCCTGGTATTGCATTATGTCCCTCTACTGGTGACTTACAAAATACCAAGATCACACATTTTTTTCAGGTGCTACCGGGTCACAAAGCCAAGATAAAAAGAAAAAAAGAACAAGAGGGTCTAGGGGCAAGGGCAAAAACAAAAAAAAATGGAAAACCCCCTTGACTAGATATCATAAAAAATACTGATATCCCAAAACAACACTCCAGTATCTTTAACATTTCGGATTATCAGTTGAATAAAGATGAAATCTCACTTCTAGAGCGTGGGTTATCCTTTTGCCCCGACTCCCCATTAAATATATTTAATCTTTATTTGGATTTAAATGATTTCATGCAAAAGCTTACGGTACAACATCACTTTTTGTTAGAGGGTGGTAAATCTACCAAGACCCCTATATAGAGTTGAGCGACTCTTAATTTTTTCTGGATCGAGTCGGGTTTCGCGAAACCCGACTTTGTCAAAAGGTGGGTCGGGTGAAATCGGCTGATTATTGCGTAAAGTCGGGGGCCGACTGAAACACGAAACCCAATGTAAGTCAATGGGGAATCAAAGTCGGCAGTGAGTGGAGTACAGGAAAACACCTACAGTGCCCATTTTAATGCCAAAAACATCAATTCTTATTTCTGAAGCTTGTAAATCTTAATTTACTTTATAATATACTAGTTAGGCATTGAAAACTGGGGGTCATTTGGCTAAAGTTGTGGTTGAGTTTTTTGTGGGCCTAGGAAACGCGGAATACATCACGGCGGTGGAGCAGGGAGAGGTAAGTATTTCAACTTTGCAAGTGCTGTGATCCTGAGCAAGCAGTGGGGGCCCACTCATTGGCATTGGCACTGGCACAGGGCCCCTCATAGTACAGCAGTGTGTTTGACGGCGGGTAGCGTCTCCCACCGGAAGAGACACTTTTGCGTACTATGAGGGGCCCTGTGCCAGTGACATCGCCAACAAGTATGCCCCTCCACCTGATGAAGGAACCTGCACTTTCATCTGCATCTTCCTCTTTGTCCCCACGTAAGGTGGTATAGTATGCGGGAAGGGGAACCTGACTTTCAGCAGGGTCAGATTCTGGCTGTGTAGAGTGCAAGGGGAATGTAGTGGTCTGGTTCAATGTACCAGCAGACTCATCTAGCAGTGGCTGGGCAATGGGCAGGATGAGGAGGAAACACAGATATAGGCCCAAATAATAAAGTGGGCTAAATACAGTTCAAAATTGGTAACAGGACTAACCAGGCGGCATTGCTTTGTTCAGTGGAGGACAACTGTAATGAGAGGCTGACACAGTGAGTAGGCCCAAATCAGTAAGTTGGCTAAATGCAGTTCAAAATTCATAACAGGACTAAACTGGCGGCATTGCTTTGTTCAGCGGAGGACAACTGTAAGGAGAGGCTGACACAGTGAGTAGGCCCAAATAAGTAAGTAGGCTAAATACATTTCAAAAATGGTAACAGGACTAACCAGGCGGCATTGCTTTGTTCAGTGGAGGACAACTGTAATGAGAAGCTGACACAGTCAGTAGGCCCAAATAAGTAAGTAGGCTAAATGTCTGCCAAATCTGCCAAAAAAATTTTCATAAATAAACAGGTGGCATAGCTAGGTACAGGGGTGGGCTTCTCTGCTGAGTAGCAGACAGTGGTAGTAGGCACAAAGTATTAACTGGTCTAAATGGAGGCCAGGGCCCCTGTATATTTTAACTATCATCTATCATTTCAACACATTTGTATTGGCAGTGCCATTGAAGGATTTAACAGCACAGACTACACAGTGGTGGAGCAGGGAGAGGTAAGTATTGCAAGTAGTAGAGC